>NC_132911.1:7248766-7945266 GCF_047675955.1 Chlorocebus sabaeus | reverse complement strand
AGAGTTATGCAATAACTCCAGTAAGGCCCCTTGCCAAGTACCATGGCATTTCCTTAAGAATATTTACTCAAGAAAGAAAGAGGTGTGACAACCTAATTCGATGTGTGAATCTAGATTGAACGTGTACCCAGAAAAATCGACAGCTATCAAGTTATTCTTGGAACAATTTCAATGTCTATGCACACACTTTTGTTTTGCAATAATTTACTGACAGTTTGCTTCCTGAGCACCTACGGCTCCTGTCCCAGTGTTCAGGCCAGGGAATTTTTCTTGTTCATGTGCATAAACGGTATTGTGATTGATGCGGGAATTTTTTCCTTATTTATAACAGATCCAAGTTGAGATAATTAGGGTGAAGTGTCATGACATTTGCCTGTTACTTTCAAGAGGTGACAGTGACATAGAAAGTATATTTTTTAAATTATTTATTAATTTAGAGCACATATAGACTTTTTTTTTTTTTTTTTTTTCTTCCACATTCAGTTTTTCTGTTTGGCTTCCTTGGCCAGGAATAAATAGTTTTAGTGTCAGGAATGAATGAGTCTGCTCAATTCCAGCCTGCTCTGCACAGAGGAAAACAAAGCCCTGACAGAGGAAGTGACACCCTGGTGAGGCAGCGGCAGCCCCGGATGCAGATTCCTTTAGCAGTTCTGAGGGCACCCAACCCAGCCCTCTCTTCGCATACCCCATCAGAAACTTTCTTCCATGATAAGAAAGACATTAAAGATCTTGGTCATACAATGCATTGCAGCTCTCTTTAAAAATACCTCTGGCCTGCCTCAAACTGTGAGTTCTTAAAGTGTGACATTTTCAGTGTAGACCACGGCTCGAGGCTCATTGTCCCCAAGGCTGTCACTGCTACACTTCTGTGACAGTATAGACACTGACACTGGGGCCTGCTCGTCTCTCGAACTTCCCTTAGATCCAAAGAGGGAGGAACCAGGATGAATGCCACTTATTTTCCCGTGAAAATCCCCACCCTTGAGCATCTGGCACCAGGGGCTCTGTTCATTGCCTGTGGCCACCGATTGCTACTCTGTGTTATGGAGGAAGGACAGAGTCCTGAGAGTCCCCAGAGACCTCACACAGCCCTGAAAACACAGGGCGTCTGCAGAAGTGGGTCCCATCACCAACATGGAGACCACGTGAAGGCCTTGCACCCCCACTCCGTGCTTCTCCACCAAATCCCAATGGCAGTGAACTCCCTTAGCGCTGACGTCTGTGGAAAGCAGAGAAAGCCCTGGCTCGCAAAGTCCTGAAGTCCTGTGGAGCTGACGTTCCCTGAGTGACAGTGTGAGTGGAAGGAACTCAAGTGTGGGCCATAGGCCACCTCCTGGCTGGGCCTGGGTGGACTCTGAGGGGACACATGTAGTCACAATCCCACCCTCCCATTCTCCTTCTCAGAGGAAGCAAGCAGCACCCATCTGCCTCATCTCTGCCCCGGGGGGAAGATGGGGGAGTTTCAGGGCAACTTTTGCATGAATTTCACCAGTTCGGATCTCCTGGGAGGACGGGGCCCACCATGCTCCTGGTACTGCCAGAAGCCGTGAGCCCCTCCAGGGCCCCTGGGTTTGAGCCAACCCTGTTTCATCCCCAGGAGCTGAATGTTCCAGCAATAGATAGAATTAGATGGAACCAGCTTGCAGTTTGGCCTGAGACTGTCCCTAGACATTCAGGAAAAACAGGACATCCCACAGAGCAGGCAGGTGATCTCCAGTTCACAGGCCCTGAGTCTGTTCCCCTATAAGAAAGGCATTGCCCCTCACTCCATTCACATCCCAGGTCCCAAATGGCACAAGACAGAAAGAAGCCCTGGTCCTATGAGCAGAACAAGGGGATGTTCTGGGGTTTCCTGAGTCCAAATTTGCCTAGGATCTCCTGGGTGTACTTTACTCTCAGAGGGCCATTTCTCTGATGCCCTGGTAAGGTGGTCAGTTTCAATCACTGTAATCACTAACATGGCAGGCAATACCTGTTCCGAACTCTGCCCAGTGACCAGGGGCCAAGACCTGTTTAGGTGGAAAGCCCGGTGTCCTCCCCAGCCTCAGCTTGTGGTGAAGCTCCCAGCCATTGCCCATGAGGGTTCTGTATCTTCTCTTCTCGTTCCTCTTCATATTCCGGATGCCTCTTCCACGTGAGATGGGTCAGGGAAACAGGAGGCTTGGACAAGTGAAAAAATGGGGTAGAGACTCTCTCTTGCCACTCTCTCACCTCTTTCTCTCTCATCCAAGTACTAATTAGGCCCACCCCTGCTTAGCTTCAGGGGTCGGCCTCTGCTAAGATCAGAGGAGATCAAATGTGTTCAAGGTGGTATGGCCGTAGACACTGTCTCTCTTTTTCTCTGTCTCTCTTAGGTCTGTATCTCTCCCTTGTCTCTCTTTCTTCTTTCTCTGCCTCTTGTATTTCTCTCAGTGTCAGAGCACTCCCTCTCTCCCTGTCTCCCCTACAGCCTGACTCCCTTTCTCTCTTTCTCTCTTTCTTCTACGCTCACTTCTAGACTGAGTAGATTGCATGCCTTGCTTTATTGAACCAAACTCTATTTCCTTCAATATGAAAGGAGTTTAAAAGCCTCATGGCTGCCTCACTCCCTCTTCTAAGCCAGAGGGGCCCGGTAGCTTGTAAATCTCATCTCCTCCCTGATCTTCACTCTGTGACCGCTAAAACGATGGTTGAAACCTGTCAGGTGAATTTTATTTTTCAATAAAAGCGAGAAATTTTGATTTTATCCAAAGAAGTAAGTAAAGAATGTCATTTTCTAAATTTTTGAATTTAAAGTGTAGATTTGAGTGACCTAGAGAATTTTAGGGAATGATAAGGCACAGCCTGTACTTTGGGAAGTTGTGTTTGGGACGCTGGCCCTTCGTCTTTTCAGATGGAAGGCTCTGGAGAACGCTTACCCTCTGTGGCTGCTCTAGGTTCACGGAACAAAAAAGCCTATTGAAAGCCACTTTTAAAATCGAATGCCTAATTTTATTTTCTCCTTGATATTATAAGAATAAAATAAAAGGGTGAAGGAAGAAAAGGAGAGTGGAAGGGAGGGAGAGAGAAAGGTAATTTGAGACCAAGACCTGAGATATCAAATCTGATAGAAATTACATTGAAAAAGCCTCATTTTATCCATATTGTTTATGGGTTTGGGTTACAGAGAAGCAGCAGCGTTCCTGGACGCACCAGACACTGGCGATATTCTACCACTTAGGAGAGTAGGAAGGAAGAGACAAAAGGGAGGCAGGGAGGAGGGGAAGGAGGGAGGACAAATGGAAGGGTGAGATGGAGAACAGAATTTAGAGATTAGAAACAATTCATTACAAAGGTTTACTTCTACTGTTAATTATTGTTTTTAATTGTAAACTACTTTATTTTTCTTTTCTTTTTTTTTTTATTCCCAGCCTCCTCCCTCCCCCTGCCCCTCCCTGTCCCTCCTTTTTTTTTTTTTTCTTTTTATTTTGAAACGGAGTCTCATCTGTCACCCAGGCTGGAGTGCAATGGCGCTATCTTGGCTCACTGCAACTTCCACCTCCCAGGTTCAAGTGATTCTCCTGCCTCAGCCTCCTGAGTAGCTGGGATTACAGGTGCCCACCACCACACCCAGCTAATTTTTGTATTTTTAGTAGAGACAGGGTTTCACCAGGTTGGCCAGGCTGGTCTCAGACTCCTGACCTCAGGTGATCCACCCACCTGAGTCTCCCAAAGTACTGGGATTAGAGGCGTGAGCCACTGGGCCCGGTCCTAAGGTACTTTTATATTAAATTCACATTAAACAATTTCTACCCTTTGAGCCACATCTTTTTCTTCCATCTCAGTTCAAATACTTAATGGACTTCATGATTTGGAAAGCAGAGGTTACTGGCCTGTGTGTGTAAATGGAGGTAGGGTAGCTTTGAGGTTATTTTCTTGTGGTGGAGCTGAATTCTCAAAAAATCCTTGTTGAGCTCCTACCTGAGCCCATCTGGAGGCCCCGGTCACTTAGCAGAGATCAGCCTTTCACATTCTGGTTCCAGGAACTAAGCTTCCCCTAACCACAGCAGGGCCAGCCTCCTTTTAAGAAACTGAGGTTCACATAATCGTTCACTCTTGTCTCATGATCATGATGGAAAAGCCCAGACTTGGAAAAGAAACTCACCGCAGACTGATTCCAGATGATACTGACACAGGCTTTGTGCCTTTCTGACATGGGATTTTGAATTCCAACACCCTATCGCTCCTCTTGTTCTTTGGTTTGCTTATCGTTTATTGCTTCTTTTTTTTTTTCTTTTTTCATTTTTTCCTTTCTTCAGATTTTTTCTAAAGATATAAGAAATCCTGCTAGCTGACACAGGAATAAAGGTGTGTGTGTTCTGAATGTTTGCTCTACAAGCTTGAAACAGATTGGCACCTATGGCCATGACAGAATAAAATGCTGCAAAAAGTAATGAGGAGTCCAAGAAGTTGCTGTGGTTGATGTGGGTTCAGAAAGGGCTCTCTCAGCAGAGACATGCGACATGTAAACCAAATTAAGCTACGGTGTTCAAAGATGTGGAATCTTGGTCTTAGTAACTGTAATTGTGACTGTGTAATGTTAGTTTTGGACAAGCCAAACACTGACATCCTTGGAATGTCCTTCCCAGCTCCCCAGACCAGAGGTCAGGGATGGCACAGGAGAAATTTTTTGGGTTGCTCCTCCAGTAACCCAAAACCAACAAGAGCAATAGGATGTTAGAATTCAAAACCCCGTGTCAGAAAGACACAAAGTCTGTGTCAGTATCATCTTGAATAAATCCACAGTGAGTTTCTTTTCCAAGCCTGAGCTTTTCCATCATGATCATGAGTTGTGAGTGAATGATTATGAGTCGTACGTTTCTGACAAGGAGACTGGCGCTGCTGTGATTTGGGGGAGGCTTAGTTCCCAGAACCTGGAATGCTTTCCAGGTTCATTGACATCTGTTCCCTTTAGGTCCCTTGACCTTCCCCAATTATTCCCATTGTTTTCCTATAACCTGTGCTTTGCTCCTCCTACTTCCTCTCCTTGCATGCCCTCACCTACCCCATATCTTCCCTGAAGACTGTGACTCATTATTGTCCCAGCTCAAAGACCTTTTTCCTCCTGGAATCAGGGTGATCCACTAAGGAGGGAATGCCCTGACCTCCTGTTCTTCACAAGCACTCCCTCCTTCTGGTTTAGGCTGCTTATGCAATTGTGCCTCCTGCTCATGTGGATACAGTTTTACTTCTCCATTAGTCTATGAGCTCTCTGCAGGTATGGACTTTCTCTTATTCATGTATGCACTGGTCATTGAGGAAGAAGTGTTACTTCATAAATTATTATACATTTAATGGCAAAATTGAATTGCACAAAGCATTTCCTCATATCTAGACATAATTTTGATTCATGTAAAAGCTCTTAAAAACAGGTCCTTTTAGAAGGTACAGTTAAATGAGGGCAATATAGCACAGAACACAACGAGAGGGGAGCAAATATTAAGAAGAAAGACAGTATAGACTCTGAGGGGAAGCATCAAGACACCTGCCTAACCCTGCCCTCTCTCGTTGGGAGGGTTTGATAGTTAAATCGTGATCTCTGCAGGAATACTCTACATGTCTATGAAGCTCTCTGCTTCTTGATATTAACTCTTCACTTCATGTGCATACCGTCAACCTCTGGCTAAATGCATTTTCATCTAAAATAATCCGTTGGATTTCCTAGAGTATCAAGATTGGGAAAAAAAAATCAGACCTAGAGATTTTGTCTAGATCCTTTAACAGGGCCAAGAGGTGAGGGAGGCACCAGATGCAGGTGCAAAATTTGAGGATCAAAAACTTCTGCACTCAAGATAGATGATCTTATAATGCATTTTTTTTTTTTGTAAAAAAATAATTGATTCAAAAGTAACCCATGATCAACAAAATATTCCAGTTTTAAATAAGGACAGAATCTAATCCTGCTATTGCCCAGCTCAAACTTACCCACCTCACCTTGATCCCAGGCCTGTCTAATAGTGTATTTATTTAATCATTTAATTTTTATAATGTGTGACATTTTTAGTTTGAGTGAATTTGTTGCTCTCCTGTTGCCTGGAAGTTTAGGTAGAGTTTACATTACATATCCCATGATATTTGCAATGTCCATATATTCAAAAGTTATTCACAGACATTTTTCTCCCTTAAAGACAATTTTTGTGGCCAAAGTATTTATTTGCTACACCACTGAGTTTTATTTTACTAGATGTAGTAGGCATAATAATGGCCTCCCAAAGATGTCCACATCCTAATTCCTAGAACCTATGAGTATGCTTCTTTACATAGCAGATAATAATTAATGTTAGCACATAGAATTAAGGTTGCTAATCAGCTGACTTTCAAATAGGGAGGTTATCTTAGATTAGGTAAATGAGACCAATGTAATCAAAAGGATCATTAAATTTGGAAAGAGAGACAGAACAGTCAGTGTCTTCATGATGTGATGTGAGAATGACTTGACAGGCATTGCAGGCTTTGAGATGAAGAAGCCACAAGCCAAGAAAGCTGGGCAGCTTCTAAAGCTTGAAAATGCAAAACAAAACAAAACAAAACAGCAAACAAAGATTCTCACTTAGAGACTCTAGAAAGGAACACAGTCCCGCTGACACCTTGATTTTGGATATTTTATTCCCCCAAAGTGTAAGATAATTAATTAGTGTTGTTTAAAGCCACTAAGGTTAATGACAATTTGCTACTTCAGCAGTAATTAACAAATACACTTGACCCTTGGTATCCAGTGAGGGATTGGTTTCAGGCCCCCTGGGGATATGAAATTCCTCAGATGCTGAAGTGATTAATGTAAAATGACATGGTATTATCATATAACCTTTGCATTTCCTGCTATGTACTTTAAATCATCTCTAGATTACCTGTAATACCTAACTCAATGTAAATGCTAAGTAAATGGGTGTTATCTTATATTGTTTAGGGAATAATGACCAAAAAAAGCCTATACATGTTCAGATCAGACACATTTTTTTTCCTGAATATTTTCAGATGTTGAACCTGTCAAAACAGAGGGTCGACTATGTCTTGGTTTCAAATCATGAATTGAGCAAAAATTAGTAACACAAAAGACCTAAGTCTACATTTGTTTAATGGAGGAAAAAAATGATGAAAAACTCACAACAAGTTACTGAACTTAATATTTTTTTTCATAGAAACGACCAAGGCTCATAGGAGAGACAGAGAAGAGGGAAGCACCATTTTTAAACCATCAGATTTCATGAGAACTCACTCACTATCCCAAGAACAGCATGGGAGAAACTGCCTCCATGATCTAATCACCTCCCACCAGATCCCTCCCTTGACATATGGGAATTACAATTGGAGATGAGATTTGGGTGGAGACACCAAGCCAAACCATATCAGGACTCCAGCAATTCTTTCTCTCACCTGCTCTATCTCTTATTCCCCTCTACTGCATCTATGCCAACTAAAAGAAAAACACTTCTTGGACACACAAGAGCTGTCATATTTTGTGTTTGCCCAGTTTTTAAGGGAAACCCTATGAAAGGGGTGCCTACACAGTCCTCACATCCTACCACACTTCTTTCCCTCACTGCCACTCAAACCTGACTTCTGTCACTAGGGTCATAATGCCTTCTGCATGACCTAACTCAGCCCTGCCTCTGCCCATTGATCTGACCCCTAATTATGTGGTCACTGGAAGCTGCTCTCAGGTGTCCTTGCCCAAAGGGACATACAGCACACAGCCTGTGGAGGGTGGAGGAACCAACTGCAAGGTGGGTTTCTGGTAGGACCAACTGGGGTTAAAGAAGGAGTGGGAGGCAATAAAGAGGATTGTTTTCAGGGTGCAAGTGTAGGAGACAGGAATGTAGACAACAGCTTTCAGCCTCCACTTTACTTTCTAGTGGCATTATTATTATTATCAGTATTATCATCACCATCATTATTTGCCATGGTTTGAGTGTTTTTGTCTCTCCCCCAAAATTCATGCTGAAATCTAATCCCCAATGCAATAGTATTAAGAAGCAGAACCTTTGGGAAGTGATTAGTTCATGAGGGCAGAGCCTTCACAAATAGTTAAGACCCTTGTAAAAGAGGTCCTAGAGAGCTCCCTTTCCCTTTCTACCTTGTGAGGGTCCAGTTAGAAGCCACCCTCTATAAGGAATGGGCCCTCACCAGACACCAAATCTGCCAGGGTCTTGATCTGGGACTTCCCAGCCTCTGTGAGTGACGCATTTCTATTGTTTATAAATGACTCGTTCTAAGGTAGTTTGTTATAGCATCACAAAAGGACTAAGACATTTTCATCATCATCATTATTACTACCACAAAAGTCCTATTGCTGAGGCCAAGGGGGCAAAATCCTCACAGCCTCTGTGTTAAATTGTGTGATTTATTTAAAATATTTTACCAGAAACATTACTTTTATTTCAGGTCAGGATCACTAAACAAAAATAGATCTCTATGTGGTAAAAGATTCAAATACTGATTGAAAATTTCAAAGTGGAAACATTTAATTTCTACCTTTCCCCTGGACCAAGGGAAAATGTAAGAAACATACTTAGTTCATTTACTGAGAGTTTCATGCAGTTGTCTAAGGACAGAGGTAAATGAGGAGCAAGAATGAAGACTTGATCGATGGCAGGCTGAGGAGGGGGCTGGAGGAGGCCGCTTGTGCCCAGAGAGACTGAGGATAGGCAGATTAGAGCATCCTCACCAGACCCCCTCCCAACCCAGGAGGTGATACATGGGCTAAAATATTAAAGAAATTGTTCACTGATACCCTTACCTTGTTCCAAAAATAATTTGACATTATCCTTGTGTGATGAGGATTTTCTAAGAGATGACGGATGAATTTGTACACCCCCCAAGAATGGGTAAGCAGGAAAACCCTCTCAGCATCTCCTCCCGGAAGAATGCTTACCGTGACACTGCTGTCTCTTTTAGGATGCGATTGTGGATGGTATGTAGTTAGAAGTAAAAGTGTGTTCAACCTTAGCATAAAATCAGAAATGCATACTAATTGAGTTGCTGACACGATTTCCCAGTGGAAGAAGGTGGTACTCTTTCTCAAGTCTTTTCCTACCATAATCTTTGGCCGAGAGAGAAAACTGGAATGAGCTAGAAAGATAAGCCTGTGCCATCAATGATCTCTGTGTCCTAGGAGACCCCTATGATTGGTCAATGTGTTGTTGACAATTTCCAGGGTGGTGATAGGGAGGACAATGGAGAGACAGTGATCAACTCCAAGGCTTTAACTAAGCCTGCAGCAGAGAAATTTGTGGTTACCAACAAAGGAGTTTCCTTAGGGACAGGGTAGCGATATATCCAGATTGTCTGGGGGCAGTCCCAGTTTATGTCTGTTGTTCAAGCGTAACCATCAATAATAGGCCCCTAAAAAGTATTTCTGTTTGGGTTATAAATTATTTGGTGAGCTTGCTTAGGGAGCACTAGCCTTTACCCACTTGACCCACCATGCTCCACCCGATGCAGAGTTTCCCCTTTGTTAGGAAAGTGCAAGTTAGACAACCTTTTATGCACGACCCTGTTCATTCTCTAAACCTGTAGCTCTTTTGCTGTCAAACACACAGAGCTGGTTTATCTCACCAGAGATGTGTTCCTTTATTCAAAAAACATTATCTTTCTTTCTTAGCAAGAAAGACTGTAAATTAACCAAAGGTTTTGATTGTGGATAGAGTTCAAATCCTAGCTCAATCACTATTTGTATAACCTACACTGACTTGCTCAGAGAAAATGCCTATCCCTTATAAAAGTTACGTCAACTAAGATACCACTTTCAAGATTCATGGTACGTGATAGGTGTTCAAGAATGTTCATTCTTACTGGAGTGACAGAGGAGTTTCAGCATTATTTTATTAAATTCTGTAAACTTAAATTATGCTAACATTTAATAAGTGAAATTCAGTATGTTCCTACAATTTTAGGTCTTATCTAAGACCATCTTTCTCCCACACCCAAAACGGCCAAAGTTTCCCTACCACCCTCTAATTCTATGGACCCTAAAAGGCAAAGTTGTCCTTATTAAGTTTTAAATTTTAGGGATTTTTTTGGAGACATTCCAGGCCTTATGGAGGAAAGTAGTATCTTGTATGATTTCAGGTATCCAGAAGTTGACTTAAAAGTTCTTCTTATAGTTTAGGTTGATTTACATTTCTCTAATGACAAGTGATGGTGAGCTTTTTTCATATGTTTTTTGGCTGCATAAATGCCTTCTTTTGAGAAATGTCTGTTCATATCCTTCACCCACTTTTTGATGAGGTTGAAACTCTTGTGGTGATCCTAGATAAAACACAACTTTCTGTGTGGACAGGTATTTGGTAGCAATTGACTCCCCCTAAGATTTTTTTTTTTTTTCCTGAGATAAAGACTAGGAGGTTGGCACTATAACCATCACCAAATAAACAGGAGACACTGGAGCTTTGAAAGGTTGAGTTATTTGCACAAGATCACTCAGTTAATGAATGACAGAGCAAAACTTTGAAACAAGGGTTATCTGATTTTAGAGCTCTTTTGCTCTTAGGTACAAAAAAAAATCTCTATTTCCACAAAGACCACAGCTTACATCATAGCTTGGCTGATTTCTCTGATGTCTACGTCTCAGCAACAATCTGTCTTTTGGCTTCTCAACACATACTGATTATTAATGAAGGGTAACCACTGTTAGAGAGGTCAAAAGGTATGCATCCCTGAGTTTCTTCCCTGCTTTCCTTTCTTGTTTTCTTCCTTCCTTTCTGCCTTAGTCCATTTGGGATGCTATTGAAAAGTAATATAAACAGGGTGGCTTATAAAGAACAGAAGTTTACTTCTCACAGTTCTGGAGGCTGGAAGTCCAAGATTGAACACCATCACTGGTGTCTGGAGAGAGCCCACTTCCTTCTCTGTGTTGTCACACGGTGAAAAGTACAAACGAGCTCCTTCAGGCCTCTTTTT
Source organism: Chlorocebus sabaeus (assembly GCF_047675955.1). Classification (NCBI taxonomy): domain Eukaryota; kingdom Metazoa; phylum Chordata; class Mammalia; order Primates; family Cercopithecidae; genus Chlorocebus; species Chlorocebus sabaeus. The sequence continues at coordinate 7,934,349 of NC_132911.1, read as the reverse complement.
ATAAGGGCAGCAATTCCATCAGAAGGGCTTTGGCTTCATGACTTAATCACCTCCCCAAAGCCCGTCCCTCCTAATATCATCGCCACCTTGGGGGTTGGCATTTCAACGGATGAATGGGGAGACACAAACATTCAAACATTTAGGCCGCAGCATTTCCTTACCTCCTTCCTCCCTCTATCAATGTATTCATCTATGTATTGATTCTTTAACTCAAGTCTCATTTGTTTAAACAAATACGTGAGAACCTTCTCTCTGCTAGGTACTGCTCAGGGGCTGAGGAAGTAAGGTAATCAGACAGTGCCTGTTACTTTAGAAGCTCACGGTGTGGAGAAGGAGAGAGATGTAGAAATAATATAAAGCAACACAGATGTGGAGGGGAAAGAGACAAGGAAGAATTTCAGTGCTTTACCTTGTATATTTTCTGCTGTTTAATTCCTTTACCATAAGAATGCATTGTACTACATGGATTAAGAAATCCTTTGGCCGCTAATGGGTCACCTAGTTGTAATCTATGCAAGACTTTGACATGGTCAGAGTCTGCCTAAAATTATCTCTTTTAACTGGGTAACAAAAAAAAAAAAAATCAAAAATTGAACTCGACAAAGGAAAAAAGGTAATTTCCATTTACAGAATTTCTTCTCCTTTTTTAGCTTCTAAAATGGGTGGTTTTCCAAAAAACCATATGTTCTCATTTATAAGTGGGAGCTAAGCTATGAATACAAAAAGGCATGCAGAGTGATATGATAGATTTTAGAGACTCAGATGGTAGGCAGGGCTAGGGATACAAAACTACACATTAGGCAAAATGTACTGTACTCAGGTGACCGGTGTACTAAAATATCAGAATTCACCACTATATAATCCCATCCATGTAACAAAAAACTCCCTGTACCCCAAAAGCTATTGAAATTTGTAAAGAAGAATTTAACTTATCCTTAATGATTCATGAAGCACTTTCAGATCTTGAAATAATGTAATGCCAATGGTATTAAATATTGGTTTATTTAATCCATAGATGTGTGGAAACAGGCAGTTGACAGAAAGTAATCGTGCATTAACTCAAAATTCAATTTTAATCAAAATGCTATTTTAAAATAGCTGCCCTTACATGGTCTGGCATTAAAAATAAACTTTTTTATAGAATGGAAAAAACACAATTTTTTTAAAGGGTGGTTTTCTTTGTATTTCCAAAGGGAAAGCTGACAGATGCAGGGATATGAAAAGAATGAGGATAGATGAATAAATGGATGAATCCTCAAAATCACTATTGTATAATAATTTATTCTGAGGGAAAAAAGGCACCAAATCTCAGAGCCATAAGCAGAAATGAAAATCCACCAGAAAATGCAAAATTACTCGGAAGCCCTTCTATTTGAACAGGAGGAGACTTGGATCTGTAATCACGAGTTCATAGATGGAACATTCTAAGGTTACACCCATGTATAATTTGAACATTTGAATCAGGAATGCAAGCTTTTTCTCTCTGGTTGAACTGTTGTTGTTGTTGTTGTTGTTGTTGTTGTTGTTGTTGTTCTTCTTCTTCTTCTTCTTCTTCTTCCTTCTTCTTCTTCTTCTTCTTCCTTCTTCTTCTTCTTCTTTTTAAATTTTGCAGTGATTTACTTTAAGTGGATTCATTTGCTCTTGAGAAGAAGCATCACCACTAAGGGATGCTTTATTTTATTTCTGAAAGGCATTTGCAGGTAGCTCAGCATATCTCTTTTGTCATTTTTGCATCACGCCCTTATGGTGTGCTTAGCCACACACATGCAGAAATTGGCTAAAATGAAACAAAAGTGCAATAAAATGCTGCTTCTTGGATTTAAGTATTAGTTACCCAAAAATATTTCAAAAAACGCCCATTTATTTGCTGTATGTTCATTTTTAAAAATTTCCATTTGTTTTAGGTACAGTAGGTACATGCACAGATTTGTTACATGGCAATATTGCACTATGCTGTGCTTTGGAGTATGGATCTCATTACCCTGGTAGTGAACATAATACCAGAGAGGGAATTTTTTAACCCAACTCCTCCTTCCACCCTCTAGTAGTTCACAGTGTCTATAATTCCCATATTTGTCCATGTCTGCTCAATGCTTAACTCTCATTTATAAGTGAGAACATGCAATATTTGGTTTTCTATTCCTGTGTTAGTTTCCCAACTGAATTCAAACTCATTCCCAGATCACTTGTCCTCGTCAATTAATGTACACTGGAGAAAGAGCTACTTTCGGGCTGTGAGGTCATCGTATAATCCTGACCACTCATTTCCCATCATGAGACTGCTGTTCCTTCTGTTTCTCCTTCTTGGATGTCTAATACAAACAGCCTCAGGTAAGCTATGAGTCCACCTGGAGGATGATGAGGTGGATGCCCTTGGAGCTGACATGGGCCAAATTAATTCATCAGCCAATGATGCACTGAAATATGGAGTAACTGAACAGCCACATAGCTGAGAAAAAGCACAGCATGTACAACAAATTTCATTTTACAAATCAGGAGAGAGAAGCTTAAAGAAATTTAAAATTTTTTGCCAAGATTACCTTAATCTAGTTGTTGCAATAGATACCAGACTTAACTAACAATTGTGATAGATAACATTAATAGTAGGCATCACAGCTTACAAACCATTTCCATGTGAATCAAAACAATGGCAACAACAACACTAATACTAACAACAAATAATGCTGACCACTTTCTCTTTACCAGACATCACAGCAAAGATGTGTTGTGTTTTCACATATTATCTCCCACGTACTCCTCATAACAATATTTCTGGGGCAGGTATTTTTTAGCCCTGTCTTATGAGTCTAAAAAAATGGCATCATTTGTCCAAAGTCACAAGGATTGTATATGGTGAAGCCTAGATTCAAGCTTAAGTTGGTTTGATTCCCAAGATTACCCTCTTACCAAATACTCAACAGTACCTGAAAATAGATTTACTTATTAAATTATATACAAAAACGAACAGTTTTAAATATGGGTATGTCCCATGCAACACTTGGGACAAGCTTATACTACAAGATTATTCATTGTTTATCTGATATTCAAATTTAACTAGAGGTCTCACATTTTCCTGGCAATCTTCTGCATATGTTAGCACAGGCCAGGTAACGATGTGGTGAAAACAACGTTCAAATCTTGGTATCCTAAAAGAGCAAAGATTTAATTCCCACTTCTGGTACAAATGCATCATGGCCACAGGGCTGCACTGCTCAACTGTAGTTGCTCAGCTCCCCCTGGTGGAGCAGCCACCACCTTGACTACTGTTGACCACTGCAAAGGAAAGAGCTCTGAGGTTCTTACACTTGCAGGTAAGGGCTTCAGCCCTGAAAGGACACATCACTTCTGCTCAAAATTTGTTACCCAAGTAAGTCTCAAAGGTAGGGAGGCAATCCTACTTTGTGTCAAGAAAAAAAATAGCCAGATCTATTTGGTGAATAGCCTAACAGCCTGATTGTGATAGATAGATGATTGATGATAGATGACATAGATAGATGATTAGATAGATAGATAGATAGATAGATAGATAGATAGGTAGATAGATAGATAGATAGATAGATAGACAGATGGTTAACAGAATATAGATGATAGAGGATAGATTACATAGATGATAGACAGATACATAGCTATAGATATGGCTGTAGATTCAGATATGAACATATACCTGTACCTATACATGTATCCTTCTCTTCTTATGAGAGATTAGGAGCATCTGTGACTCACATAGCAAAACCTGGCTGCCAATAACTATAGTTGTGGTGGATGGATCAGGAATTAGAAACCAAGATTCCTAATCCTAGTTGAATATGCTTTCCATCACAATGCCATGCCTTTAAGAGACGTAAACTCTAACGGAAACATTTCATACTCACTGTTTTCTTATGGCTGTTGGTCATTCTCTCTCTGGCTTTCTAGACCTGATCTCTATAGGACTAAGCTCAACCTCCTGGATATTATGTCATTCTCTTTCCAACCTAGCTCACGGAGCACAGGAAGGCAGGTGCCTACTCCATGTCTTGGCTTTGGCATTGAAAGGATCACAAACTATGAAAGAACTCACACTTCACAGAATATGGAAGGCACCGCATTCAGGAATCAGAATACTCAGGACATCACTCTAGTTATCTATTCATTAAATACTTATTGACTAATTTGCACTCAATACTTGTAAAGTTTTGCCCTGTCAAGAAGAAGGAAGGCACTTTAGAAAGCTTTTATGGAGAGCATGTGTAGGGAAGTGAATTTTATATTTCTAGCCTTGTGGCACAGTCAGAAGAGACTACTATAGCAGTCAGGGAGCTTTTCCTGTAAAGGACTAGGTAATGAATTCTTTGGGCTTTATGGACCATGTGATCTCTGTCATAACAACTCATCTCTGCCTGTGTACAATGAAAGCAGCCCTAGATAATGTGTAAATAAGTGAGCATGGCTGTCATCATCTAGAACTTTACTTATGGACACTGAAATTTGAGTTTCATATAATTTTCGTGTATCACCAAAAATTTGGTTTTGAATTTTAAAAATAATTTAGAGATGTAAAAACTGTCCTAAGTTCACACGTCATACCAACAGAAGCAGAGTCAGTTTTGCCCTGTGGACTGTCGTGTGCTAAACAAGATGAATTCTAGTAACTTTTTTAAAACATAATTTCACTTTTTTGTTTCTTTCCCCTTCTTCCCTTATAGGATATGAGAGAAAGGATAGATTCCATGAATGTGAACACATGGGTGGTGTCTGCAGGCACCAAAAAACCCACGGCTGCTCTATCCTGCCTGCACAGTGCAAAAGCCGGTACAAACACTGCTGTAGGCTGTAGCTGCAACAGCTGGAGGGGCCTCAGGGTAGCCCAAGAGAACCACAGCCCCTGACTTCTGCTTAATAAAGGCATCACCACCCATGTGGATCCTCTTTCTGATAACATGCTTAACTTTTAGGCCATTGAACCAGAGGCAGGAGAATGTAGAATCTGGATTTGGTCACACCACTAACTCCCTGATTGATTTTGGATAAGACCTTTCTTTTCCTAGATTTCAGTTTCTAACCACCGACACGGGTATTCTCTAAGACACCTGTATGCTGTTCATATGTCTGTGAATCTATGGAATTTCGGATGAAGGGTGTGTGGGGGTGTGTGTGTGTGTGTGTTGGCTATAAGTTAAAAAGTCACAGAGGTTTTATTTTTGTTTTCGTTTTTAAGACAGGGTCTCACTTTGTCTCCCAGGCTGCAGTGCAGTGGCACAATCATGGCTCATTGCAACCTCAAACTACTGGGCTCAAGCGATTCTCCCACCTTAACCTCCCTAGGAGCTGGGACAACAGTCATGCGCCACCATGCCTGGCTAATTAAAATTTCTTTGTAGAGACAGGATCTCGCTATGTTGCCAGACTGACTTCAAGGGCTTCTCCCATCCAAAGTGCTGGGATTACAAGAGTGAGCTACCACACTCAGCTCTCACAGAGACGTTGTTCTCACTTGTTGTATCCTTGACCCTTAACGACTCTTGGGTATCAAGCGATGGATCCAGGTTGATTATTAAACAGCTAGGAAAATAAGTTGGCCTTCTACAGAAATATTTAACTTGGTACTTAGGCATTAACACATAGAATCAGAACTCAGACATTACTGAAATCAACTCATTGATTTACAGAGGATCAAGATTTAGAGAGGCAGTGATTATTTTCTTCTCTCCAAAGGCACCTTTCCAAATATCAAGATTTCTTTAGGACCATTTTCTTAGAACCCAAGGAATTGTTTTCAGCATAGATGAGATCAAATTTTACAGCGGAAGACTGCTGATTAGACTGGAAAGTCCAATATTCAGCAGTAACTTAATTTCTCCCATTTTGAAACAGTCCAAAAGCAATTTCTTAATAATCTTTTCTCTTAGCAGCTTCCTTTATTGTACCAAACTGAACTCTCAATCACCACTGATGGGAATGCAAAATAGTATGGCTACTCTGGAAGACAGTTTGGCAGTTCCTTGTAAAGTAAAATATACACTTACCTAATGACTCAACAATCCCTCACATGGGTATTTATCATAGAGGAATGAAAATGTATGTTCAAACTGAAAACATGTATGCAAGTGTTTATAGCAGTTCTATCAATAATTGCCCCAAATTGTAAGCAATACAACTGTCTCTTGACCAGTGAATTGACTTTAGTACATCCTGTAATGAAAGACTATGCAGCAACAAAAAGGAATAAATGATTTATGCATAAAATAACATGGATGAATCTTAAAGGCCTGTTGCTGAATTAAGGAAGCCAGACATAAAGGCTACAGATTGCATGACCCCATTTATATGACACTAAATGCAAGACTGTAGGCTCTGAAACCAGATCAGTGGCTGTCATGGTTTCAGTGTCATAGAAAGGGTTTGTCTATAAAGGGTGATATGGTTTGGCTGTGTCCCCACCCAAATATCATCTTGAATTCCCATGTGTTGTAGGAGGGACCCAGTGGGAGGTAATTGAATCATGGGGCAGGTGTTTCTTGTGCTGTTCTCCTGATAGTGAATAAGTTTCATGAGATCTGATGACTTTAAAAAGGGAAGTTTCCCTGCACAAGCTCTCTTCTCTTGTCTGCCACCATGTAAGACATGCCTTTCACCTTCTGCCATGATTGTGACGCCTCTCCAGCCACATGGAACTGTAAATCCAACAAACGTCTCTTTTGAAAATTGCCCAGTCTTGGGTATGTCTGTGTCAGCAGTATGAAAGCAGACCAATACAAAGAAACTGGAAGTGAAAGCAACGTTCTATATAGAAGTGTGGCAATAAACACAGAGCTCTGCATATGCAAATCCCTCAGAACTTAACACCACAAACTTTGAATTTTACTATATATAAAGTAACCTGATGGGAAGAAAAATGGAAAGCAGATTGTGACAAATAAATATAACTGTATTAAAAAATTAATCATATAACCACACTAATATGGTTAGGCTTTGTGTCCCCACCCAAATCTCACCTTGAATTATAATCCCCATAATCCCAATGTACCCAAATATGTGGAGGTAATAGAATCACAGGAGTGGTTTCCCCCACGCTGTTCTCATGATAATGAGTGAATTGTCACAAAAGCTGATGGTTTTGTAAGGGGCTCTTCCTCCCTTGGCACTTCTCCTTCCTGACACCTTGTGAAGAAGGTGCCTTGCTTCCCCTTTGCCTTCTGCCATGATTGTAAGTTTCCTGAAGCCTTCCCCGCCACACAGAACTGTGAGTCAATTAAACCTCTATACTTTATAAATCACCCAGTCTCAGGTGTTTCTTCATACCTGAGTGTGAGAACAGACTAATATACACACTAAACTGGAAGGAGAAGAAAAGAATTGACTTAAGTAACTTTGAAAGACTGTTTTGATTGAGTACTACAAAGATGAAAAGGCTTTATATTGTCTTTCATCTGCACTGCATTCCAATTGTTAGATTTGTTTCTCACAGCAGTTGTGTTACCAATTTTAAAACAATGTGTATCCTAATGTTGAGCAACTAAGAAAATATATTATAAATAATAACAGGCAGGTTTCTCACTATTGGAGAAAAAGGGTTATAAATAAGGAAATGGGAAAGGCAGAATGAACACTGTGATTTTGGGTTGCAGTTGAAGATATTCATGTGGAGCATGAAATTTTTTTAAATGTATACACACATATATATACACACACACGTGTGTGTGAGTGGATAAATTAATAAATTAATATTCACATGTATGTTTCCTAATTCTAACCTCTTAACAAGAAACAGTGACACCTCGGTAGCAATGAGTATACCTGGTGCTCAGGTCTTGGTTTCTGAGTACTATGTTTCAGTAAATGGACCCAGAATCCTTAAAGAACCAATTCATGCCAGTACAGGGGCAGAGAAAATATAAGATAAACCTGGAACATCTTGTAGTGTCAGAAAGTAAGGCAATGCTCAAAAAAAAAAAAAAAGAGAGAGCATAAAGGCAAAAGAAATCTGTAAAAGCTCCCAATGGTCAAACTTGAACCAACCTAATCAAAAAATGCAGTTTGGAATTATAACCCAAAGGATAAAATAAATACCCAAGAGTCATATTTGATATGAACAAATAACCAAATCAATAAGGGACAACTCTTCATTAATGAATGGTTAATAAAGGAAGGGGCAATGAGGAAATAGAAAATTAACAGTAAAAGACCACACTAATAATTACTACAGGCAAGATCCATCATTAAAGAGTGAAAATTTAAGCAGAAATAGGATATTTGCATAATTGTAAAGTATCTCCCCCAAGTTATTTAGTACTTTCCAAGAGAAACAATAGCTATGTAGAGAAAAATCCTAGCACACACCACATTAACCAAGAGATTAGCCATTTTGTGAAAGCATTTTTCTAGGATTCCAAAAACTAGCAAAGTGCTCAAAAACAAAATGTTGGGGGTAATAGGTCAAAGTAACACAAAGGTCAACAGAAAGAGCTCCTGATGGCCAAAGCTGGAATATTTGAGCAACAGCAAAAAAAGTGTCATAGTCTTGGATTATTACCTGAAGTATAAAATAATATCCATGTTCATATCGATGTAAATAAGTTATTCAATAAATAAATGAGGAGAAGAGACAAATTTCCCATACAGAAACATTGCAAGTAACTTAGGTAGATACACCACTTCAAGGAAGTGGAGTCTAATTCCCCACACCTTAAGCATGGCCTAAGCTTAGGGACTTGCTTCCAAAGAGTACAGTGTGGAGCAAGGAACTTCCCTGGAGGAGAAACACTACCTTAGCCAGAAGATCAAGGTTAACATCATCAGACTAGGTTTGAAAATGAAAGTCGTATTAGATAGAAAGAACGCTACAGCACAGTGCAGCAGGGCGCTTCAGCAAGAAAGGACTAAGCGTGCTGCAGTGGATTTTCCTTAGGGGTATTTATGGAACTTAAGGTAGAAGCTTAAGGGTAATTTGGACCATATTAGCCACGTAGGCCATGATAAATATATCTGTAGACATTTTGGTGCCCTGAGGTCAGCAAGGGTTGCACAATGAGTTCATGCATGCATTCCAGAAATGTATGGGAATTCTAGTTACTTACAAAGTTTTGGGAAAGAAGCCAGCTTGAAATAATAGGGAAGCCTAATTACTTCTGAATTCATATGTTACCGGAAAGGGGTCTGGATCCATACCTCAAGGGAGGATTCTTGGATTTCACGCAAGAAAGAATTCAGGGTGAGTCCAGAGTAAAGTGAAAGCAAGTTTATTAGGAAAATAAAGAAATAAAGGAATGGCTACTCCACAGACAGAGCAGCCCTCAGGGCTAGTTGTTATGGTTATTTCTTGATTATATGCTAAACAAGAGGTAGTTTATTTACGCTGCCCCTTTGTAGGCCATATAGGGTAACTTCCTGAGGTTACCACGGCATTTGTAAACTGTCATGGTGCTGGTGGGAGTGTAGCAGTGAAGACAACCAGAGGTCACTCTCACAGCCATCTTGGTTTTGGTAGGTTTTAGCCGGCTTCTTTACTGCAACCTGTTTTATCAGCAAGGTCTTTATGACCTTATCTTGTGCCATTATCCTACTTCATCCTGTGACTAAGAATGCCTTAACCTCCTGGGAATGCAGTCCAGTAGGTCTCCCACCTCAGACTCTTGAATAGCTGGGATGACAGGTGCATTCCACAAGGCCCGGCTAATTTTTAAATTTTTAAAAGTTTTTGTAGAGACAGATACTTGCTATATTGCCCAGGCTGGGCTCAAACCCTTGGTTCAAGCAATTCACCTGTCTTGGCCTCCTAAAGTGCTGAGGTTATATATGTGAGCCACTGGTTTTCCTCAAAGGTGGTCCCTGAGATTGACTGACTATTCCATTTAGAGAATGCTATGTTGTACACTATAAATACAAACAATTTTTCACTTGTCAATTAACAAATACTGTGAAATACATAAATAAAAAGATAGGAAAAACAGGGTTACCTAATGAAAGCCAATAGGGCCAACAGGCATGGGGCAGAACCTCAGATCAATATATTCCAAAATCTGGCTATATATTTTAGGAGACCCAATAATCCCCAGGGATGCCCAAGAATGAACATAGCCTCAGATTCAGAACAATTACCTAAGTAAAACCTACACAAAACAGAGTTGAGTATTGAAAACTGATCTTTATCACTCATGTGTTGCTCTATGAGGTCCTATCTGGACATCTTGTCATATACTCCTCCATACTTTACATCCTTTTTCTTTGAAATGTTTTTCTCAAATTTTGCACATAAAATAATGTATTAAATATATCACTTGTTTCTAGTGTTTATTTTCTATCTCCGTATTATAATATAAATACCATGAAGGTAGGAATTTTTTATTGCTTTGTTCACTGCTAGGTAAATGTTTGTGGACAAAAATAAATGAATGAAAGTTAACAGAATCATTAATTTTCTCTGAGTAGTCAGGCAATATGGGGAGGCAAATCAGATTTCTACCTCACTCTACTGATTGACCGTGAACAACATTATCATAAATTTGACAATACGCACATATAACATTTATATTTGGTGTTCCCAGGCTCTCCTCTTTCTTCATCCACAACCCAGTGTTACCACTAGGTTTTTTCCCACTAGGGTTGTTTCCTTTCCCTCCCCTCCTCCCTGAGGTTTGTTCTACTACCACTAGACCAATCCTATGTGCTTGAATCAAGAAGAAAAAGGAAGCAAGAAAAGGGAATAAAAACAGAGGGCTAGAGCTGGGATTTTTCAAAAAATTTGGAGAGAGATGATGGTGAATCTGTGAATACTGAGAAAAATATATGGAAGAACAAAGAAGGTTTTCATTTCATAGTAAAGAAATATAAGTAAGAGACTGAGTTATTTCTAAATTACTGATTCTAAACTCTTGTGGTAATAGTAGACCATTTTCCTGATGGACAGATAAACCGTTCTGACAACATGCTGTGAACCAAGTTCATAGGCACCAAAAATATTCAAAATCCTGTAATAATCCCTGTAGACAGATTGTATAGGAATCCAGTGCCAATGAAAAAACAATTGGAGAAGTTAATGTTTGTATCTTTACTTGGATATCCTTACTCATTGTTCATTTGCAAACCTGTGCTGAACTTTCTGTAGTTGCTCATTGATTGAGACCTGACCAATGGTTCTGTTTGTCAGTCATCACAATGTCAGCCAAGCTCTTCTTTTCCATATGATTGTTTAGGTTTTTGCTGCATGTTAGTGTATCTCATCTTTCTTTTTGTCCTCTACCTTCCCAGGCACCTTGCAGTAGTTTCTGTCTCCATCCTCCCACCCCAAACTTGCATTGTAAATTACAGAAAGCCATGGTCATCTCTAAGCTAACTCCCTCACCAGAGCAGGAAACAGATGCTCGTAGTGGAGGGAAGACTTGCTCAGGACACCACAGCTGATGCCAAGACCTGGACAAGAAAAGTGGCCAAGGAAGACACACAATAATCACAACTGCCCCAGGACTCCAGCCTCACAGCAGAAGCCTCTGACCTGCAACTGGAATTCCTACCTCTCAACAGACTTCTGCCTACATCTGAATGTGGGACTGGCTACTTTGAGTGGTCTCTCTGGAGAGGTGTGCCTTCCACCTGTACATCCCAACACAGCAATGTTCCCAGCACTGTGTACCCTCAGTAGGTTCCTTCTACTCAGCACAACACCCACTGCAGGGGGTCCCAAGCCCAGCTCTGTCCTCACATCTCCTCCCCAAACTGTAGTAAATTTTTTTCATATCCACTCTCCCTTCCATGCAGATAAAGTGTTGCCAAACCACTGAAAAGAAAAGTCTTAGACTGTGTGATCTTGGGCAAGTTATTTAACCTAGCTGAGTTTTGGTTTCTACATCTGCAAAACGGAGTTCATAAACCAAAACGGGTTTAAGGATTAAATATGTTATGTTAATAAAATGCTTTGCAAACTTTAAAACATAATACAAGTTTAATTATAATTTTCTCCTACCTAATGCCTACCCCTTCATGGGAAACATCTCTTTCTTTAATCAGTCCTAATGACAATAATCAGTTACGTGGACTTGAGTAATGTTTGCTCTCATTTGGACTAAAGGAGCCACGCTTCAGATCCTGCGCCTATGTTCCTTGCCAGGCTTCTCCATCAGCTTCTCCTTATTTTACAGCAAACGGTGAAAGTTCTGCAGGGTCCTCTGAAAGGCTCACAATTCGGTGTTCCTCGCTTCAGACAGATCCCACCTCTAAGGTAGCAGGGTCTTTCAAAATGGAGTGCCCTAGTGATGCCTGAAAAATGGAAAGATGTTTGTATGAAGCCGAAAGTCTGAGGAGGAAAGCAAGAGAGCTCACCATGTGAATGAAATCTCCACCTTTCCCAGCTAAACGCCAACATGAAGTGGGTTTGATTCCAAGCCCTCAGCCTCTCCTCCCTTCACCCTCTCAATCTCCCATAAGATCCCATTGTTGTTGATGTAACTACTGACCAAATCATCTTTCCTCCCTCGGGAATAAACAGGTGTTGGTCCATGTGTCAGGGGTGCAGCACGATCAATACCTATCGCCTGGTCCATCTCTCCAGGCCCCCTGCTCCCCTACCCCACATGACCTGGTCCAACTCTCACAGTCTCTTAAGATGGAAGCCCTGTCCAGGCAAACTCAAGCCACCACTGTGATGAGTGGCACCAGGTCTCTGGTCAGGGCAAATAAAAGAATCTTTATCTCTACCCCAGTTTATACTGATCATGTGAGTCAATAGATTTGGTCCTCACATCATCCAATTCATTGGGGGAAAGCGGAAGAGTCGAAGATAGTGACCTAACAGGACTTTTGACATCATGAAGACACAGCAGCCAGTTACAGAGGAATTTCTTTCACCTTTTTAGTAAGTTATTTTGAGGTGTAGTGATGACCTCTGAGTAGCCCCCCTAATCCTTAACCTTCCAACTGTTGATTTAGGGAGAGGAAAAAACTAAATAATGATAATAAGAAAGGGCGATGGTGTTGGTATTTACTGGGTAGTACCTGGAAGATGGCAAAAAGAGCAGTGAGGAAAACGTGGAGTCTCATTGTTAAAGAGCTGAGGTTCTTGAAGACCTGATGGGAAGAAACAAGAAGACAAAGTTAGACGGCTAAGGCTCTGTCGGAGGCACTTGCAGTGATGTGAAGATTATACAGAGATCAACATCTCACTACTCCAAGATCCTGCTCCTCCATCACAGCAGGGTCCACCTCTCCTGCTCCCTAACTCCCAGCTGACACTTGCCCTGGTTTTCCTCAACACGTGGGTATGACGCTGTCCTCTAACCACCTCGTAGGAGAATGGTATCAAGGTGACGTAGAGGCCTGTAGGCAAGTGGTGGGACTGAGAGTCAAGCTGTCAAAGCAATAGAATAAGGAGGGTCCTTCACAGGTGAGGAAAGTAATTGGAAAAGATTTTGAGGCAAGTTGGCTAGATGTTTCAGACTTCTTAAAAGAATGATCCAATATGGCAGTTGGTTCATTACAACCTCCCTAGAGAATCTTCATTAAAGGAAGATAGAGTTGGTTAAAAGTTAGTGGAAAAATAAACCCAAGTCAGTCCTAGAATTTGAATGTTGTACTTTGCTTGCACCTAAATCTATTATTCTTCCAATTTTAAAAAATAATACTTACATATTACAAAATTCCAAATAATAGAGAAATGTAAAAAAAAAAAAAAGAAAAGAAAAAGAAAAATGAAGGTAAAAAATCCCCGTAGCGTCTCCCTTCAACTATAACCACCATTTGTCATTCAAAGCATTTTAATTCACTCCCTTTGCAAATAAATCGTGTAAATATCTATCTTAAATTTCAAATACAGGATCATACTTCATAGCCAGCTCCATTGCATGTTTTTCATATTTAAATATTAGCTCAGAGGTTATTTAATATTTGTTCATCTATATTTGCCTCATATATTTATATGACTGTACGTATATCTTTAAAAATGTATATGCCTACTACTTTGTAAAAATTTCTAGAAATGGAATGTCAAAAGCTATGCATATTTCAAGTTTTATTTTTATTCATTCATTTATTTATTTTTGAGATGGAGTCTCACTCTTTCACCCAAGGCTGGAGTGCAGTGGCGTGATCTCAGCTCACTGCAACCTCTGCCTCCCAGGTTCAAGCGATTCTCCTGCCTCAGCCTCCCGAGTAGCTGGGACTACAGGCACATGCCACCACACCCAGCTATTTTTTGTATTTTTAGTAGAAATGGAGTTTCACTATATTGGCCAGGCTTATCTCAAAATCCTGACCTCGTGATCCACCCACCTCAGCCTCCCAAAATGCTGGGATTAAAGGCATGAGCCATCTCACCTGGCCAATTGCCCACTTTAGAAACTGTTCACCCACTTTTTTCCTCTTCCTGAAATGTATGGAAGTATCTTTTAACTATCAATATTCTTACCAATACTAATTATTATTAATTGTTTTAATCCTTGTCAATCATATTAGTGAATATAATATTCCCGCTTGTCTCACCATACCTTGTAAAAATTATTTCTGAGAATAAACTTTTTTTGAATGTTCATTGGTTATTTTTATTTCTTGTTAGCTATTTTTCTGCTGGGTCACTCATCTGTACTTACTGATTTCCAAAACTCTGTGCATATTTAACATCCTTTATCATAGGTATTGGGAGAATTGTTTCTGGCTTACTTTTTACTCTGTGTTTGCTCATCTAGCAGCCAAAATATGCACAGTGATCACTTTTTATGTAGTTCATGTTTGATTTCCCTAAAAGACATTTGTTTTGTGTTTACCTAATTATTTCTCTGTTCCTGTTAGTTTTTCAGCCTTAGGATAAAGGCTGTTCTGAAAAGTCATGCCAGACTTGTCTTCCCAGCAATGACATAGAAACCGTTTCTTGCTGCATCCAGAAGTATAAATTTCCTGAGCCTGCAGAAATATCGTCACTCGCCATATGCTATCTCACACAAAAGGCACATGTCTGGGTTCATGTCACCGTTCTCTTAGAAATCTGAGTCTGTACAGTAAAGAAACAAAATTATGCAGGATTCTAAGGAATTTAAAATGCTAGGCCCATCTTGATTCTGGAGGACACCTGAACATCCTACAGAGAACACACAGCACATTCTGCACACACATTGCAGGGCAAACACCAACCTTGCCACGTATCAAATGCCCAGGCATTCCTAGCTCATCCAGTGGATTCCATTCTCCTCTACTTTCCTGTCTCTCCCTGTGCCAGTACCATGTGCTTTTAATGAATGTAGTTTCTACCAGTCTTTGTCAGAATTCATGGCTACTCTCTACGATTCACTCTTACAAAATAACTTTTGAATTACTTTATCAAGTTAAAATAATTTCATTGCTTCTTTAACTGACATGAAATTGAAACTACAGGTTTTAAGGAAAAAAGATATGTGGACTATTGAGCCTTCCTAAGAACAGAATTTTACTTCAAATATTTTTGTCTCATTTTAATGTATCTTTTTGGTATTCTTCAAGAACTTTCTTCATATAGATCTAAAACATTTTGTAACTTAGTTATAAAAATAACTAATTTAAATCATTATTTTTATTTGAGTCACATTCTTCTTTCATTGTGTTTTATAACTAGATACTGTTTGCATAGAGAAAGCTATTGATTTTGTATGTTGAATGTATCACTAGCCCACAGGTTGAACTCTTACTGGTTTTGATTTTTTTGTAATTACTTCTCAACAGTTTTTCAGTCACAAAATCATACATTTGTAAGTAATTAGCATTTTGACTCCTCATCTAAGTGCATTGATTAGCAATTACTAAAGCCTTCAGGGATCATCTGACACAAAGTACTCACTTTACAAATGAAGAAACCATGGGCACATGAGAAATGTCAAAATAGCATTACCCAGTAAACCTGGTAGATGTCCCTTACATCTGCAGAATTCTCTCTCAGTTACCACAGTGCAAAAATTGCCTCCTTCTCTTCAATTTATTCCACCTCTTCTTTCTTGTCTCTCTAATTCTTCCCTTCTCATGTCAAATACCAACTTCCTTAATGTTCAAAAACCAAACAAGATATTTAGTTTTTTTAATAAACAGATGCTTCAGTTGTTTTTCAATACATGTGATTTCTTCTGTAAAAGCCTTTGATTTTTCTTCTAGAACTTGATTAAGAGTTTCAACTCATGCATTAAGCACAAGTTGTAGTTAAAGCCCAAATGTCCTTGGAGATCAGAAACAAATCTGTCTCTGATGAAGGCATTGAGAGAATTTTAATGACAGCCCACACACAGGAAAAAACAGTGCCTCTGTTGCCCTTGCACTGAGCCTACCCCATGTAGGCGTCAAAATTGGGGTGATTTACTTCAAACCATGACTTCCACTTAACAAGTTAGAGCCAGAGAAAAGCTGCTTTGGATCTAGGAATATTTAGGGCCACTACTTTTTGTAAACCCTGAGGGAAATCACTGGGGGAAAGTGAGAAAAATTAAGCTCAACGTAATGATGGTTGACATTTTAAGGAAAGAAACATAGAAGAGAAGTAGGGGGAAAGGGAGAGAAAAAGAAGGAGAAGAAAGAAGAGGAAGAGGAGGAGAACAGAGAGTTATATTTTATGTGAATCTCTTGCAAAATTCTTCTGCACCTTGGTGCAGTCAAGGTCCCTGAGTGCTTCTCATCAGGGTACACTTGAGAAAAGAAGGTCACTGCACAGACAAGCTTGGGTTAGAGCACTGCTATTCTCTTGTCTTTGGTGAGAAAACAAAATGCCAGCTGTTCTCTCCTTCCCCCGACTCTCAGGCCCACAGAAGCCTGAGCTCATCAGCACTCTCCTTGACACATCAGGTCTTACTGAATCAACCTTCTCTCACTAGAAAAAGAACATTGTCGCCTTGTCACCATGAGCCTATTGAATCTTCCATATTTGTTAACCTATTATTTGTTGAGACTATGAGTTGTTAACCTCAGGTCTGGGTTTGTTTACTCTTTGTGTTCTCAGTATTGAGTTCCTCAGTTCGAACCAGACAAAGAATAACTGTCACCTAAAAGTATAAAACACTTTTACAAAACCATAGAAATGCAGTTTCATCTCTCTTCTCTGTGCTAACCCTTTATGTCTCTGAAGACACCAGTCATGCTCTCCTGAACATTCCCTTCTTTGTTCTGAAGAGCCCCAGAACTCACAGCTGCTCCTCAGACAAAGTTTGCTCAATCCCTCACCAGCCTCTTTGTTCACTTCAGGGTCATTTCCCATTTGCCAATGTCCTTGAAATGAGAACACAAGAAAGTCTATGTCATTGTAAGTCAATGAAAATGAAATATTTCACCCTACATATGTAGATATGGGGCTTTTGGTCTTCTGTAATGTAGCTGTGAGCGTGGAAACGAGTGTGATTTTTTGCTTATTGTCAGGGCTTGCCTCCTGGTGCTTATGAGCCCTGACGATGAGCAAAGGATCGTACTAAGTGTTTCACATGCTCATCCTCAAGACAGTCTTTAGATGTCCTAAGAATGATTGTTCTAGAGTTGAAGAAACAAGACCTCGTCTCTAATGAGGTCAAACAGAAATTCAACTCAAGCTCATGTTACACCTAGGCTCAAAACCAACGTGCAATACCACTTCCTGTAGCCTAGACTCTTCCATGGGAAAAGCTTCAGGGAACTTGAGAACATTATGCAGTAAATATACAAAACGCATGAAGATTGGGGGTACCTAGGTCTTGGCTCTGACTCTGCTTCTGGTTTACAGGTCATATCACCTCCCTGTTTCTCAGGTCCCTCATCTGTGATGGGGTTAGATGATCTCGCAAAGTCACTTCTCAGATCTGGAATCTGTGGACCTACAGGCTTCTAAGAGTTGTGCACATGCCACAGGGAAGAGGCACGCCACAGGGCAGAGGGAAGTGAGATGTGCATGAGAATGAAATGTTCTACTTGCTTCAACTACATTCCTGCCTAAGAATGTAGTATTAAAAATAGCTGGTCTGGAACATACAGCCCAGCACCAAATCCTCCCAGTCTGCAAAGTGCCAAGCACTCAGTTACCTCCTTTCCCACCTGTGGACAGGAAGTGGGCTTGCTCAACCTCTTCCTCCTTCTTGAATGATTGTTTCTGAATGTGCCGCTAATAGCCTGACCATGTTCTGACCACACTGGTGCTAGTGAACCAAAAACACTATTGAGTCAGCAACCTCCAGGCTAGTCTCATGTGCCTGGCAGTGGCCCAAGCACAAGCATTAGGTATCCCATTAGCATTTGTAAATGTGTTTTTTTCCTGCAGTGGACTTGGCTACTAAGTAAACGTTTTGGGAAAAGGAGCCTACTAACATGCTGGAGTGTTTAGCATAGTCACTGCTTCTCAGGAAGGTCAAGAGAAAGATACTTTACCACAAAGAGCTAAGCAGGCACTCAGACGTACCAGCAATGTGAAGGGTGTCAAACAACCAAAGCTGTGTCTCTGGACAAGAGACTACACACAAGTGATGGGAAGGTGTCAAACAACCAAAGCACTACCTCTGTGCAAAACCTTCCACAACGGCTGGGCCAGCTTTTCACGCTGCAAGTGGGAAGGCTGAGACTGTGAGAGCTAGAGGACATGGAAAAGATGACAAGAATGGGAAAGGAACTTTCCACAGAATTGTGGAACTTCATTAGGATTAAGATGGTAAATAAATGGAGAATGTAAGATCTCTGAGTGGAGAAGTAAGTGAAAAGGAAAGAGTATAAAGTTCTAGAAAAAAATTTAACAATAAGGAACAACTTCTGCTTAAAATACATCTGGGGGAGACAGACCTTGAAACAAAGTGTTTAAACATAATCGGACCCAGGTTTTAACCACTGAATGAGCAGTGGAATAAGAGGGCATTGTAGAGCAATGTAATTAATTCCTCTGAGAAGAGGCGAGGAGTTTTGATACCTTCAGTGCTTAGGAGAGTGCCTAGAGGGTACTTTATAAAAATGCATTTGGAATAGACGAATTAAAAAAGTTTTTGTTTGGAAACCACAAAAATCATTGTGAATCTTATTTTGAAATGTTCATTAAAAAAAACAACAACAATATTTTCTTTTTTCACATTGTTGTTTTCTTTTAGTGTGGCTCTAGTGACACTACTTGACTATGAATTTTTGGGCAAGTTCCTTCTTATTCCTGGAGCTTAACTTCCTCATCTGGAAAATAACAAGCCTGGATTAGATGATCTCTAAGATCCTTCTGACTCTGAGATGCTAAGCATTTAAGCCCAGTACTTACTCCTGGGGACACTAAGCACTGATGAATAAGTCCTCAGCAGAAAGCTGCCTTCAATACTAAATAAAAGCCAAATTATCTACTTCCCAAAGCAATTTTCTTTTTTATCCCTCCTGCTAATAACAGGAAATAAACTATTCAAAATGTAGAATTATCTGCCTTAAGTTGGGTTGGACACCAATCTAACATCCTGGCCAGGAAAATAATTTAAAAGAAGAGTAGTGAGATTTTCCTTAATGTATTTTAAAACGGTAGCTATAGTAAAAAGTTAAACAGTGAGGAATAAGCAGAATAAATAGATATATTAGTTACAATGAGACAAAAAGAGATATAACTATGTATGTGAGAGTTTAGCATTTTAAACAATGAAGAAATTTTGGATATTTTAATCACTAGTATAAGGAAACCAAGCATTTGGCAGAAAAAAAACAAAACTTGATTCCTAACTTACTCCTTGCACCAAAAGACACTAATAATAGCAAAAGTTTAAATGTAAAAATAACTTGCTGGGCACGATGGCTCACGCCTGTAATCCCAGCACTTTGGGAGGCCGAGATGGGCAGATCACGAGGTCAGGAGATCGAGACCATCCTGGTTAACAGGGTGAAACCCCGTCTCTACTAAAAATACAAAAAAAAAAAAAAAAAAAAAATTAGCTGGGTGTGGTGGTGGGCACCTGTAGTCCCAGCTACTGGGGAGGCTGAGGCAGAAGAATGGCATGAACCCGGGAGGCGGAGCTTGTAGTGAGCCAAGATTGTGCCACTGCACTCCAACCTGGGTGACAGAGCGAGACTCCATCTCAAAAACAAACACTGGACTCGAACTAGGAAGACCTCAGAGGCCATTTAAAATGACACACTGCATGGCTGCCACGTGTGTGCCAAGAACAGAGCTAAGAACTTCAACGCCCTTACCCTTTCTATTCCTCAGACAATCCCGTGAGGTAGGTGCTATTGTTATATAATAACTGTTACACTTATCCCTCTTTAGAAAATGTGGAAACAGAGGCACAGAGAAGTTATGCCACTTGCTCAGTATCTCAGAGTCAGCACACGGCAGAGCTGGGATCTATCGCAATTCTTCACCACATCCCTCCCAAGGACGCACTTCCTAGGAACTGCGTGCTGCCGGGTCAGCCCACTTTTCTGAGCCTCTGAGCCTCAGGAAGCTTGCATGAGTTAACCCCTGAGGTCTTTTAAATTCTTCATGAGTAGGTTGACACGCTGCTCTGGCAACTTCCCTCAGAGGCCTAGGGAGGAGCTCAGATCCAGAGTGGAGCTTGAGCTGGCCAGAAGTCATGGGGCACCAGGGAGTAGTTCCCGGCTGCTTAGCTGTCCCTCCCTGACCACCTCCACCCAGTTTGCATAACAGCAAAACAGTGTTCTAATCCATTCAGGAACAGGACACTTACCTCGCTGCTCTATCCTTGCTTAAAGACAAAAGGAAGCTGTTACCCAAAGAGACAGACTGGAAAAAACGGAAAAATAGCCTCTTCTCTGCCTTCCAGTAGGTCTATTTCCAGGATCTAACTTAGCCTCACCCAGAAGGGTTAATTTGCAAAGAATTCTAGGAATTAGAGTCCTGCCATTGGCTTCCCAAAGAGAGACTTTGCTAGGGGCTGTGCAGAGTAGTGCAGCAATGAAAGCCTTGAAAGATTAGTTAATGTATACAGTTCATCCCACAGGCACGAGCAGACAGTTAGACAACAAATAACAACTGCTTAAAGCTGTCTTAGCCTAAGCTGCTTTCAGAAACAGTCTGTCAAAATTTCTCCAGGCTCTACAGTGCCTTCGAATATCAAATTTTTAACCCCAGAGTCCATGTAATTCATTCAAGCAATCACCCAATATTATTCAAATTTCATGTAATTCACTTAGGCAATCACCCAATATTATTTAAATTTTAATCTTCTCTTAGAATACTCAGTCTCCATGTAATCTTTTCCAAATCTATAGTGCTAAATGCTGTCAATTTCGGAATGATTCCTCCATTTATATCTTCAGCTCCAACCACCTAGCTGAACTCCAGACTCCAGAACCCATGTCCTGACGTGTCCACTATAATCGCCGACAGGTTATCTCACTCCTACTGTCCAAAACCAAACTCTTCATTGTACATCTCTCCAGCTTGCAGGCACCACGTGCACATACAGGTGTTGTCATTTCAGAAAATGGCACTAGTGTCTCTGCAGTTGTTCAGAGCAAAAAATAAAAATATTCTTCACATAGCCTCATATTTCATGTTCTTACATCAGCAACTGCTGTTGCCGCTGTACCCTCAACATAAATTTTGAATGAGGCCACTTCTTATCCCCTGCACTGCTGGCACCCTGGTGCAATATACACTGACTTCTAGCCCAGGCTTCCACAGCCCCCTTGTAACGGGGCTCCTGCTGACACTTTGGTCCACTGTAGTCTATTTTCCACTGAAAATATCAAGGTCTTATCACGGTTTGCAGGTATGAGCCCTGGCTCTTGACCACCCCTGTCCTCAACTTCCCCCACTGTCCACACCAGCCACCAGGCTTTTTTCAGAGGAGGTTGTTAGGGACTGAACTGTGTTACCCCAAAGTTCGTATGTTGAAGACTTAACCCCTAGTACCTCAGAATGTGGCACTGTATCTGGAGAGTCTCTGAAGAAGTCATTAAGTTAAAATGAGGGAATGAGAGTGGGCATTAAACCCAATACAACCAGAATTCTCGTAAGAAGAGGTTAGGACACAGTTACACACAGAGAACACACCATGTGAGGATGCAGAGAGAAGACGGCTGTCTATGAGCCAAGGAGAGAGGCTGCAGAGAACACCAGCATGCTAACACCTTCAGAGTTCCAGTCTACAGCACTGTGAGAACACAAATTCCTGTTGTTTTAGCCACCCAGTCTGTGGAAATTTGTTATGATATTCTGAGCTGACTAATCCAGAGGCCAACATCCAGGGTTTCCACAGCTCATCAGCTCAGAGCACTGGCAGAATCTTGGACAAGAGAAAATTCTTTGGCAGCGATTACAAAGTCTCAAATGAGACAGTAAGAATGAATAGTGAGAGATGAACATCATTCAAGTCTGTCCTCCAGATACAGCTCAGAGCTAGTGCACAAAGTACAATGGTTGCCACAAGACAAACTCTTCCAAATTGTGTCAGTGTCTGGACCCCAGAGGGCAGTGAAAGTTTACCAAAGTGGTAAATTTCTCTTCTGCAAAAACTCTGGCTTCCTCAGCCTGACACCCTCTCTGAGAAAGTGGGCACCCACCTTCTCCCCCACCCCATCCAGGGCCCCTGCCTCCCGGGAAGGAGGGTAGCCTGCTGATGCACGGTTCAGATGGTGCGCCTCTTCTGCGTCTTTACCTGAAACGTCAGAGGCCGGCTTTCATTTTCACATCTGCATTGATAGACCCTCCCATATGAGCAGATTCCCCAAGAATGTCCACTTTCCTCACAGCCAGAGCAAGATGGCAGTGCTGCTTTACAGCATTCATCAGCGCTACCCCTGAGCACCGCTTTTCGAGAGCTGGCCAATACCCCTGTCTAGCGAGGCTCTTTCGCAGCCATTTTCAAGATGCAACAACCGGGTACTAAGTCCTGACAGGCACTAATCTCCATGGTTCTCCAGGAATGAACAAATAAGGAAATAACTACATGTACCCCATGTATCCACAAAAGTAGTGCCTCTTTCTTAAAGAGGATGGGGAGCTCATTGCCCTTTCTTAAAGAAGCACTACTTTTGTGGATACATGTGGATACATAGGATGCCCCCACAGCTGTGCTCTTGCAATTGGTGTTCAGCAGCCTCTGAACAAGTGAGGAAGGTTCATCCAATAGTGCAAAACTGGGCTGTAGGTGCCCACTAGGAGGAGCCAGAGGTCCTCATGGTCATGAAGGCCCCTATCTCTCTCCATCTCCCATCTGCTTGCCTGTTACCAGCAATAAATATGGTCATGTCTAAGCATCATTTGTCCCCTGGAATATCCTGGAATACAAAACCTCTATTATACAACCAGATTCTTTTACTCTCTTATTTTCTTCCAGGCCAATTCCCTTGCACCCTACTTTCTTAACACAGTTAAGTTAATTCCTATGTTAAATAATTAACTCATCCATCTGGGAGTACATGCCTTCTAAGAGTGAATGTCCATATTATGGGTGGAAATCCTCCTTTTGTCCTGGCCCTGAGTGACCTGGACAAGTAGACCTTTCTACCCTGAGGTCCAGCTCCTCAGGGTAGAAAGTGCAGCCTCGACATCTCTATGAAAATGACCAGGACAATAGAAACAAAAAGGTAAGAAAAACAAGGAAAGAAAAAAATAAGGCAAAGAAAAGGGGAGACTACATGGCCAAATACATTGAGTTTACTGTGAAAACGCATTTTTGGAGATAGAGAGAAGATAAAGCACAAGGTAAAAAGACTGAATTGTTCATTTCCAGGTTTTCAAATGGAATCTTGCCCTGATCTGGGTCTCAATTAACAAAGCACAAGGACAGCTGAGCCTGTAGCAGGTGTCGCTGAGGATACAGGTCCCAGAGTGATGCCCAGTGGCAACAGGTGGGTCTGCAACTGCAGGTGCCTGTCACCTGGTGACCTTGAGGAAGATGGAGCAGCGTATTGGGCACAGTGCTGGGTTTCGGGGTACAGGAAATCAGATCAGAGCAGCCCAGAGGAGGACTGTGTCTGCTCATGGAAAACATACCTCACAGATCCTATTAGAGCAGAATAAAGAGATCATAACTGGCCACCTGTCGGCCATTTAAGATCTCATTCTTTCTTTCATGTTTTCTGTCATTTCTATCACACAGTCCCCTCTCCCTGCACACAGGCACTCAGACTCATAGACATGCACATGCACACGTACAACACATACATCCCCAGTTTCCACCTCCCAACACACTCCCCTCACCACACGTGCACACATACATGTAAACATACAAGCATACGCACAGGTGCACACACACCCTGAAGTGCAGACTCCAAACTCTAATACATCTGGTTTAGCCTCTGAGGCCGAAGCTGCTCAGACTGACATGCACAGGCCGTAAAACCAAATTTTTGCACCCAAGACCCCTTGGACAGAGTCTACTGCCCCCAGTGTAGAGTCGAAAGGCAGAGACCATGATAGGTGAAGTCATTCACTAATGATCCCACAGTTGGTTGATGACACCACTGAGACTACAGCTCCCAACAGACAGCACATTGGCCTCCTATCTTATGCGAAGATAGTAATGCATTTCTCATTCCTGCAAAGGGGACACCTACATCTAGGTCCTCTGTCCCAGGTAGCTCCAAGGCTAGGACCTGGTGCGCTTTCTCCAAGAGGCTCCAGAGAAGGACAAGGGTCCTCAGGGCGGTGAGCCTCCTATAGGTCAATGTCTCTCAAGGGACCGAAGGAGTTTGAGGACTAAGGGGAGTGAAAAGACCCCAGCTCTGTGCTATCTGGAGGAAGCAGCATCCCAGGGCAATGAGCTACCCCAAACCCATGTGGCTGTGGGAGAGCGGCATCCTCTGGGTTGATAGTTCAGACCTTTGACGGTTCTCCAATCCAGGGCTGCATTGAAATACCTGCTCTTCATGTTCACGAAGGCCCCTATCACTCTTCCTGTCTCCCATCTGCTTGACTGTTACCAGTAATAAACACACTTCTAAGCATTATTTGTTCCCTGGAATATCCTGGAATATAAAACCTCTATTATAAAACCAGATTCTGTTGCTAGCTTAAGTGTTTTCTTTCAGGCCAATTTCCTTGCCCTCTACTTTTTAGCACAGTTAAATTAATTTTTATGTTAAATAATTAAATCATCCATCAGGGGGTACATGCCTTCTAAGAGTGAATGTCCATATTATGGATGCAAATCCTATTTTTATCCCAGCCCTGAGTATAGGAGAGGCAAGATTAGAGTCAGAATAAAGGACAAGAAAAACAGTTTTTCAGGTTTTATTTTAAATGACAGCAGGTTTGAAGTCAAGAGGACAATAGATAATGGGCACCTTGCTACAGTTAAAGAAACAAAGGAACGGGAAAGGCATGTGATCTAAATAATTATTTATAAACACATTAGGAAACTAAAAATATTTTCCATAATGTCAGTGGTGTTTTCTCATCTTCCTTTCTTTCTTTCTTTCTTTCTTTCTTTCTTTCTTTCTTTCTTTCTTTCTTTCTTTCTTTCTTTCTTTCTTTCTTTCTTTCTTTTCTTTCTCTCTCTCCCTTCCTTCCTTCCTTCCTTCCTTCCTTCCTTCCTTCCTTCCTTCCTTCCTTCCTTCCTTCCTTCCTTCCTTCCTTCTTTCCTTCCTTCCTTCTTTCCCACCCTCCCTCACTCCCTCCTTCCTTCCTTCCTTCCTTCTTTCCTTCCTTCCTTTCTTTTTGACAGAGTCGTGCTCTGTTGCCCAGGCTGGAGTGCTGTGGTGCAATCTCAGCTCACTGCAACCTCTGCCTTCCTGGTTCAAGTGATTCTCGTGTCTCAGCCTCCAGAGTAGCTGGGACTATAGGCACCCGCTGCTACATCCAGCTAATTTTTGTATTTTTAGTAGAGACGGAGTTTTATCATGTTGGCAAGGCTGTTCTCAACCTCCTAACTTCAAATCATCTGCCCACCTTGACCTCCCAAAGTGTTGGGATTACAGGCATGAGCCACTGCGCCCAGCCCAGGGGAGTTCTCTAGAAATACTTCTGCCAGAAATAATAAGAAACTTGATTGGCAACAGAGTTATGTCCAAGGCTGAGCAATGGGCTGCTGACGGGGGCCTGGTCCTGGGAAGATGGGCCACTGGGCATCTTCTGGCTTGGCCAGTGCTCAGCTCTGCTGTCTGAGCATACCACAAGGCCTGGACAGTGGTTTTTAAACCACCCATTTCTCTTTCCAGATTTTCTGCTCACCCAGTTAATTTCGGGGTCAGAGAAGGATGACGAGAGACTGAAGATATCAATTTCTACAATTAATAAGGACTCTGGGTGATCAAAAACATGACAGAATTCATGGAGAAAGGTTAGAACCAGAATAAAAATGTTCCAAATTGTTTCTTCAGTCATTTCTAGAGATTCAGAGAGATAATGCCAGAGAGATGTAGGCTAGGAAGCAATCATGGAATGCTATCTGAAAACTCAGCAATGTCCAGTGAGAAACACAGCAGCAGTACAAATACAGATGGTTTAAAACCTGGTGCTAAATGGCCACCAGGGTAAAACAAGGGCCATGAAAGCTGGGATCACCGATACAGGAAATTAGTCCCTCCCAGTCTCCCTGTTAATTCATGAATTCAAATTGATATTATAGATATTACAGATCTGATTGAGATCCTCTCATTTTCATAAGGTAGAATAAGTGGGAGATACACTCTATTAGTTTCTCTGCAAAGAAAGAAAAAATGGATTAACTCTCTACTCCACTGGGACCCAGGTCTGACCCCAGAGAGTCATCCAGAGAGTACCAGGGACCATCTTCGGAAAACAAGAGGCATTTGATCCCCAAATTTATTGAATGAAAGCACTGTTGTTTTTCTTGTCTGAATATATAAAAGTAAATACTCAAGCAGATGGGAAACAGGATAGTAATGTCCTTATCATCATTAACAGCTTGCTTCAAGAAGAGGCATTAAGCATACAGACTCACTCTGTGATGAAAGCCGGGAGAAAGAGGAGCATCAAAGGGATCTTGAGGGCGAAGGCAGCCCTTCCCCTCCCAATCACATGCCCACCTCCTCTCACTGCGGCTTCTGTCTCAGGCCTTCTCCCAGCAGAGCTATAAATCCAGGCTCACTCCTCACTCTCCACACATCCACACCTGCTCTCCCTCCTCCAGGTGACCCCAGCCATGAGGACCCTCGCCATCCTTGCTGCCATTCTCCTGTTCGCCCTGCAGGCCCAGGCTGAGTCACTCCAGGAAAGAGCTGATGAGGCTGTAACCCGGGAGCAGCCTGGGGAAGACAACCAGGACCTTGCTGTCTCCTTTGAAGAAAATGGACTCCCTACTCTTAGAGCTTCAGGTAGGAGACATCAATCTTGCATATCTGCAAAATCTAGAACAAAAGGATTGGAGACAGGCTCTGGCGTCAAGTGTGGAAAAGTCTACCTCACTTGAGTGACTTTACTTAATCTTCCTGGACCTTGATTTTCTCATCTCTAAGTTAATCAGTGAGAACGGAACACATCTAAAAGATTTTCTTTCTTCTAAGACTTTTAGTTTCAAGATATTTCTGTGAAATTTGTTGCTTTTAAGATAGAAAGAGCTACACTGACTTGTTATTTGCAGGTCTGAATGGGTAGACTTAGTTATGGAGAGAATATTTTACTTTGTCCATTGGTAAAGCTTTTAGAACCTAGAGAGGAACCTATGGGTGTGTTTCCATGTGCTAATAGACTTGATTAAATCTTTCTACAATACATACTTAGATCCAAACATCATATTATGTCACATACATATACACAATTATTATTTGTCAATTAAAATAAGTACGTAAGTAAAATGTTTAAAAAAAAAAAAGGGAGAGAGAATGAAGAATTTGAATTTGGAAGGTCTTCAAAGACTCCTTGAGCACCAAAGTACTTGAGTCCATGACATGAGCATGCACAATGCAGCATCTCAGAAACGGATGCAGGTGCATTAGGGAGCCTTGTTAGGACATGCAGATCATACATGGAGGTCAAGATTAGGGGTATGGATTAAGCAGAATGAAGAGTAGGTAACCCCGGGGTTGAGAGGTATATTATTTTACCAGGGAGTGGGTAATAAACATGTCCTGAATAGACTCAGATGGGGAAAGAGCTGTGATCTTGCATGACTAACACATAGCTAGTACGATTTCTTGTCATTTATGACAAAGACATGAATTTTCTCCATCCTAACATGACTGATACAGCGTCTCTTGTTTAGACTATCTCAGTTAGTCTGGCTCTGCCTATCCTTTTCCCCACCTCCCTCGCTGTGCCTGATTCTCTCTTCTTTCCACAGGTCCTGAGGCGAGATTCCGCTGCATTTGCCGAATCGGCCGTTGTTCCTGGCTTGAGACCCGCTTCCGCAGTTGCACTTTATTGGGCCAAGTCGCCCACTACTGCTGTCGCTGAACTTCCTAGATAAAACCAAAACAGTGCAAGATTCAATCCAAAGTCCTGAAAAAGAAAAAACACTTCACTCTGTGTACCTTGTGTCTTTCTAAATTTTTCTCTCCAAAATAAAGTTCAAGCATTCAACTTAGTGTGTTTGACCTTTTAAATTTTCTTTTCTTTTTCCTTTTTTTCCCTTTTGCTTTTTTATATGGTGGATTGTACGGTTCCTTTGTATAGGCAATTCTGATCCACATTAAGTTAACTGGTCTTTGCATTCCAATAATGCACTATTAGAGCATCACAGAGCAATAACGAAATAGCAAAAATGAATAAAATTGGGTTTGTTGCTGTTGTTGTTGTTTGAGACAGTGTCTCACTTAGCCACCGGAGCTGGAATACAATGGTGCAATCTCTGCTCACTGCAGCCTTAACCTCCTGTGCTCGAATGATCCTCCCACCTCAGCCTCTTGAGTAGCTGGGACTACAGGCATGTGCCACCACACCCTGCTGATGTTTTGCACTTTTTGGAGAGACAGGGTTTCACCATGTTGCCCAGATTGCTCTTGAACTCCTGAGCTTAAGTGATCTGCCCTCCTCAGCCTCCCATAGTGCTAGGATTTCATGCTTGAGCCACCATGCCTGACAGGATATAAGTGTTAATTGGAATAGTTTGAAACTTAAAAGTTCAGTGCATTCCTAAGGATACTCAAACAATAGAAGTTTACAATGAGAGGCAAAAAGTGGTTGTTGGCTCAAAGGAAAGATAGATCTGATGGGCTATGTTCACTTGTCCTTTAATTTTAAAAAGTGGGAAAGCACTGCTATACATAATTTTTGAAATTTTAAGCAGATGTGTTAAATACATATGCTATACATTAAGCTTTATTTCACTCTGTTTTGGTAAGTGATATATAACTGTATCAACAAGATAGAATAAAATAAAGTTTAACAAGGAAAAAGTTAAAACTGCGCCAAAAACAGGAAAGACTGACGAGCATCAGTGATTCAATTAATAACCAGATAGAAGAAGAGCTCAGAAGCTGGTGACCATAGAGGATGAGGCCCAATAACCAATGAGACAAATGGTCCTTTACTGGTCCCCAAAAGGTTAATTAGACAAATGTTTAATGAAGGAGTCGGTCCCAATTCTCCATCCCTTCAAGCATATGATTCTACTCATTATAATAAAGCTATACTCATTTTAATAAAATGCTAGTGAGAAAAGATATGTTAATATGTTTTTAATTATGCCAATGAACCAAGTCAATAATCATAATGATAAGACAATTGGCCATACACTTACGGCTGTGCAAAAACTTAAGAACATCATATTTGTGAGAAAGGCAAGTTTCTAGAATTAAAATTTATATAAAAGACAGGGACTGAACAGCGCCATGACATGAAAAAACAAACAAACAAACAAACAAACATTTTTATTACAACAACAACAAAAAGTATCAGCCTGATAATAAATAACAAGTAGTCTGACTTCGATTCATCTTAGACACATACAAAGCACTGTTTCCTGATCAAGGGTCAGCTATTTGACCCTAGACTTGCAACCTCCTTTAGTAATCTGGGGTCTCAGAAGATCAAGAAAATCATAGGAAGGAGTAAAATCAAAACAAATAAGAAAAGATATCAAATCCATGATATGGGCCCTTCTATATCACTTTTGGTATAATGAATGAATAAGTTTGGGATCATCATTCAGGAATATGTTTCTCTATTCTTTAAGGTGTTAGATGTGTTTAAAAACAACCAGGCATACTAAATGTATGACATCAATGTAGATGAAGGGAATTTAAATAATCACCTTTGTATCAGTATTTAATACTCAAGAACTGGTTTAAACCTAGTGGAAACAGTGATGAGATTTTCCTCTGTGCACAAGAGTCCTTCCAATATTAAAGAACCTATCAAGCTAGTGCAGGCTGGTGCTGTCTTTCCTCATCTAATGGTCCTTATTGAGAGCTCTCCACTTTACTGGGAGATAGGTGGTGGGGGCTGGTTCTCTGCCCCAGAAACCCTTCTGAGCAGGACTCTCTTCCACTCTTGCTGTCACACCTGGTCCTGGAACTGGAGGGTCAGTAAGAGAGCACTGTAGAGGAGGGAGAGTATTCTCATGCACCACCCAAGAGGCGAGGCTCTCTGGCAGCAGGAACCAGAACGGGTAGTGGAGAGACCTCAGATGCTGAATACAAGTACATCTTTTGAGAAGTTAAAGTCACTCTACAAAGTCTGTGAACTTAGGTCAGGTTAGCATATAGGTGAAAGGGAAGGATTTTCCAAGTCTCACCTGGTTGCCTAAAAGTCACCATGATGCTCCTCTATTTAACTGCTTTACTCACAGCCAAAATTGACTGGTTGTTTGGTCTCTGCCCTTTCTTTTTTATGTGTTCTGCTTTTTGTTTTTTGGGTGTTTTGTTTTGTTTTGTTTGAGATGGAGTCTTCCTCTGTCGCCCAGGCTGGAGTGCAGTGGCACGATCTTGGCTCATCGCAACCTCCACCTCCCAGGTTCAAGTGATTCTTCTGTCTCACCCTCCCGAGTAGCTAGGATTACAGGCAAGTGCCAATGCGCCCAGCTCATTTTCGTATTTTTTTTTTTTTTTTTTTTTGGAGGCAGAGTCTTGCTCTATCGCCCGGGCTGGAGTGCCATGGCGGGATCTCAGCTCACTGCAAGCTCCTCCTCCTGGGTTCACGCCATTCTCCTGCCCCAGCCTACCAATTAGCTGGGACTACAGGCGCCTGCCACCTCGCCCGGCTAGTTTTTTGTATTTTTTTTTAGTAGAGACGGGGTTTCACCATGTTGGCCCGGCTGGTCTGGAACTCCTAACCTTGAATGAGCCCAGCACAGATCCCAGGGAGGACGCAGGCATTCTGACAGACAAATGATCCCACCCTTGCCACCCTTCCCCTTGTTTAGATGGTGAAGGAAACACACAGAACTTCAGATTGTGAAGGCCAGGAGCCTTCCTTGGTTTCTAGTAACCGCCACTGCTTCAAGTCCTGAGGTCCCTGTACTAGTGTTCCATATTGTTCCAAATTATGGGCTGGGCCGTGCTGACTCCATCCAGAGGGCATCTGCATTTCACCCAGAAGGACACCTGGCTCATTTCCCAGACCTGGGGTCTCTGCTAAAATTTCACTTTGTCACTGACATCTTTCCTGATTTCTCAATTTTAAATTGCAGCAACTTTCCTGAGCAGTCTCCATCCCACTTATTCTCTTTATTTTTAACTGTAGAATTGTAACGATCTCATATTCTAAACACTTCACTTACTCTCTATAACATTTCCCTCCCTCCTCTAGAAGGGAAGTTGCATGTTTTGCTCATTACTGGCCCACAGTGTTCAGATGACTGCCTAGCACATAGTAAGAGATCAATAAATTAATTATGATAAAATTAATTATATTCAATATCACATAATGATATAAAATTAGATTATTATTACTAAACTGCATAGGAAAAAATGAAAACTACAGCAGCAATGCAGTCCATGTATCAAGTTTCTGTGATAGCATGGGCAAAAACCCCATTTAAAAATATTGAAGGCTGAAATATAGAAAAATATCCTTGGGAAAATGTGGCTTCATGAAGCAATAGGAGTTTAGAAGAAAGAAATAGACTATTTTGGTTTTGAGTACAAGAAAAGACTTCATGGTGAAACACAGAGGTATTTAAAACGTGGGTAGATTAAAAGAAGGGGTAGAGTACAATGTTCAGTGGAGAGAATAATATCAGGGCAAGAAATATGCAAGGTCAGGTCGACCTCCACTGAATTTAGAGGAATGGATGTTGCCAGAGAGAAGGATGGAGTAGAATTGAGGCTGATGTGCTGAGAAGCATCCATCAATCCAATAAAAGGGTCAGATGAGGATGGAGCCTCCCTGCTCCTCTGTTGGATAAAGGCACACTGGGAGCACCACATGTGGCTTCTGCTACTGCAGTCTAGGGTGGGCAATGACTGCTGCAAACTCTAGGGACAGAGAAAGCAGGGAGAGGTGTGAGGGTCTCCAAACAACCAGGGCCACTTGCTCGGCCTCAAGTAACACCCAGAACTGTTCACTGGGATGCACAAACACTCTACGTTCACTGATGACATACAAGAGATTTTCTACCTTGAACCACTCGTGTGCTGGAACAATGAATAACAAATAAGTCAGATGTCTCATCCCTATAAATGCAATTACCCAAGAGGGCAGCAGCCCTGTCTCTGTGGGAGGATAGGAGCCTCACTCCAACAAGCACAAATGAGCAAACACAGATGGCCCAATCACACTAGCCAACTTCCCTCCTAACGACCTCCAGAACCATCCTGCTGGCTCCCCACAAGGCTTACATTCTCCTGCCTTTGGTTTGAGGTAAGTTGAGTCCAAGGGCTCTTCCTATTACAATGTTTCAACTCCTATTGCAACAGTCTTCAATAAACGTTTCCTTGACATTAATTGAAAGTCTTGTGAAATTTTTCTTTTTCTTTTTCTTTTTATTTTTTTTAATTTATTTATTATTATTATACTTTAAGTTGTAGGGTACATGTGCATAACGTGCAGGTTTGTTACATATGTATACCAGTTAGAATGGCGATCATTAAAAAGTCAGGAAACAACAGGTGCTGGAGAGGATGTGGAGAAATAGGAACACTTTTACACTGTTGGTGGGATTGTAAACTAGTTCAACCATTATGGAAAACAGTGTGGCGATTCCTCAAGGATCTAGAACTAGATGTACCATATGACCCAGCCATCCCATTACTGGGTATATACCCAAAGGATTATAAATTATGCTGCTATAAAGACACATGCACACGTATGTTTATTGCAGCACTATTCACAATAGCAAAGACTTGGAATCAACCCAAATGTCCATCAGTGACAGATTGGATTAAGAAATTTTTCTTTTACAAGAAAAGTATAGAGTTGTTTTTTCTGTATCTCTGTTTGTTCTGAACTCTGCTTACAAACAAAACCAGAAGGTAAGAGATGAGAAAAGTACTCATTTCCTTTTCTGAAGTTCTGTATTTCTTCCTTTGCCATGAAAAGTCAAATAACTCATAAAAATAAAAACTAAGGGAAAGAGTTCATTCTAATATTTCCTGGCAGATCACCCTCCCAATCTCTCAGTGCTTTGTCCTCCTGGATGACAGTGAGAGTGATCCCCCTTCCTCTTTGCCCCAACCCTCCACCCATGGCCACCCACTAACTCCTGCCACCACCTGGAATTCCTCCATTTCTGAACATCAACCATGAAGGTCCCCATCCCTGACTCACCCACTGTCCTTCCAGCCTCTCACGTACCGTCCCTCCTTCCCTGCTGATCAACATCAACAAGGCTCTTCTCCCACGGGGCTGTGCATGGGAATCACCAGGGAGCCTGAGGCCCAAGCTGCCCCTGGGACACCTGTCATCTGCTCTCATCTCCTGTCCTTGTGCACTGCACCGTCTTTGTCTCTCAGGTTCCCTGAGTTTGGTATTTTTGATGTTTTTCAGACATCTTAGTGGGGTCTTGAATTCAAATGTCAAACCATGACAAGCTGAGTTAACATTTTGACTCCTATATCTTGGAATTGAGGGGGAATTCTGGCTTCAGGAAATACTTGATTTAAGGACTCAAAGCATGAGTCACATTGTTGTCTTCCCATTTATTTCTCTTGATCTTACTTTGGGCTCTCTCCGCAAGTGACAGCCATGTGAATCATGGTCATCTCTCTGTGACCTTCGTAGCTGATCTCCTGGAGAAAATCCCTACTTCCTTCCCATTGTTCCAGCCAACGCCCAAGTCCCATGGCCGACTCTGAATCTGTCACAGAGGGCGGAGGTTGGCACCACACCTGGGTTCCATACTGCCCCTGCTCCTGAAGGAAGAATTTAAACTAAGAACAGTTGACAGGGGATCGGTGAGTCACTGGAAAAGTAAGGGAGGGCAGAGTGGGTCTGTGTCCAACAAAGAAATGGCTCCAGGCCGGGCGTGGTGGCTCATGCCTGTAATCTCAGCACTTTGGGAGGCCGAAGTGGGAGGATCACTTGAGGAGAGGAGTTTGAGACCAGCCTGGCCAACATAATGCAACCCCATCTCTACTAAAAATACAAAATTTAGCCAAGCATGGTGGTATGTGCCTGTAATCCCAGCTACTCAGGAGGCTGAGGCAAGAGAACCACTTGAACCTGGGAGGCAGAGGTTGTAGTCAACTGAGATGGCGACATTGCACTCCAGCCTGGGGGACAGAGCGGGATTCCCTCTCAACAACAACCATAATGAAAAAAAAAAAAAAAGAAGAAGAAGAATTTGCTGGAATCATCTGGGGAAGGATGGAGACAATGCCTGGGTGTGACCTCAGCACAGACTGAGAGCCTGCTGGGGCTCTGGGCTGCCGAGTCCTGACCACAGTCTATGGAGGAGGCAAGGATGGGAGCATGGCCACGAGGCAGACAGAGTAGCATCCCAGCAGGTGGTTCCCAGTCCTGCAGCCAAGAATGGGAGGGAAGGAGAGCGCAAGACTGGGTTGGGGCAGAGAAGGTCACCCCTCCAGCAACACCAGCCATCAGTGACTCTGAGCCAGCTGGAGGGTCTCTGTTCTCCCTGAGCTCCCCAAATGGCTCTGGGTGCTGCATGGAAAGCCACCGCCTGGGCCAGGCCACACATCTACGGCAGGGCTGCTGCACCCGCTCTCCCTCTTCCTGGACAGTGCCCAGGTTTCTGCAGGACACACTCACGGCCCCTCCAGCACTGTTGTAAAGATTCTGGGCATCAGTTGGTCCTCAGTGGGCTGACAAAGTCCCTTTGCAATTAAAAACGAAATCCTCACCACTAGTGTGCCAGCCACTTTGCGGCAGGCCCTCCATGTACGGGGACATCGTGTCTTTGGAGACAGCTATACCCCACTTGTCCATCCTGCTGAGGCCCACCAATATCATCACTCAGAAGCCCTTCGCATGCATTGGGGCCACAGCAGGATACAGTCTGTAGCTGGCCCAGCAGGTGATCTCTCCAGGCCATGCCTGGGTCCCAGGTTCTGAGTTTCACGGGGAGGCCCTCACTACTGCCCATCACAACTCTCAGAGCCTCTGGACAAAGCACACTAGTCCTGGCTATGGGCTTCTGCACGTGTAGACTTCCAGGGAAGGTAACTCCTTATGCCTTGGGTGGAGCAGGTGTTCTCTTTTCGTGGCATTTCTTCACTTTCTCCTTTAGAACCACACGTATCATTGATTCAGATGGAGGCTCCCCCCTCAGGGCATCACAACACTGCAGTGGGTTAAGGGAGTCTCATTTAGTTCATCATCTCCAAGCCACCAGCCTCCTCAA
Organism: Chlorocebus sabaeus; assembly: GCF_047675955.1. NCBI lineage: Eukaryota > Metazoa > Chordata > Mammalia > Primates > Cercopithecidae > Chlorocebus > Chlorocebus sabaeus. The sequence goes on along the minus strand of NC_132911.1, from coordinate 7,898,851 downwards.
GCAGCACAGTGGTCTCCAAAAGTCATGGTTTTTAATGTCTCTGGATGTGCTACGTACACCCAAGGCACCAAGGTCCTTCCAAGGGCCATCACTTTTTGAATTCTCAACTCCATGGCCACCATCGCCTCATCACAATTGGGCTAGACCCACTGTGGTGCCCACCTTGGTGATCACAGAAGAGTTAGCTTATTTTTCCCTTAGAGATAACATCATTTACATGTTCTCCAATAATGAGACCTCCCCACACCATCACAGGACATCCACCATCTCAACATCAAACATTTACTGAACAACGGATTGTGGATGGATAGTAAACTATGATCCTCTGAGGACTGACGCCCCAGGCCCACTGGCACCCAGCAGGGCCACGAGGCTTTTGCTAGACCACACCTCTCCATTTGACAGGCAACTTCTGGCACAAGCTCCCGTTTTTACTGGTTTTAAAGGTTAGCTAATATTTCCCACTTACTCCTCCTGGCAGGAAGTAGGGATTATTGCTCCAGAACCCACTGAGGGTGCAGTCAGAGGCAGTAAATGAGGAGAAGAAGCCTTCAAACTAGAGACAACAACTATATCAGGCAAAGACCATATGGAAGTGCCGTCACCAAATGTGGCCATGGGGGAGAAAGGCTCCAAGGAAAAGTGGGTGCGAGCTGACCCATGGAAGCACTGGGAAGAAAGCCCTAGGTGACAAGATGTCAGTGTTCTCAATGATTGGCCTTGCTTGGTATCTCGTGTACACGAGGCTTGTGGGGTAGCTGTTACACCCAGGCCTTGCAGCCTAGAGAGCAACTGGGAACAGGACAGCCCTAGTCAGAATTTGTACCCCAGGCAGGAAAACTGGGAATTCCAGTTTGGATGGTCTCGATCTCTTGACCTCATGATCCACCCGCCTCACTTCCCCAAAGTGTTGGGATTACAGGTGTGAGCCACCGCGTCCGGCCAGCATCATTCTCAACATAACCAAGAACTATGGCATTTTATTCATAATAAAGATGTGCTAAAGTTATGTGAACTACATGAGCTCCTCCAACCCCAAGTCAAAATCTTAGAATCCATGCTAGGCTTTTACTCACATCTCTTCGTTCTGCTACTGATGGTCACATAATGAAGTGACAAAGTAAACTGTTATTTACACGGTATAGAGTATTAGCAGTCACACCTGCCACAGACAGCTCACCACCATTATACATTATACATCTCCAATGAGTCCTGCCCTTGGGTGTTAGATCTAAACAAGACCAAGACAGGAACAAGCTCAGCCCTCTGCCTAGGCAGCCATGAGCAGATGGTGGGCATATGAACACTGGACTCGAATTGGAAAGACCTCAGAGGCCATTTAAAATGACACACTGCATGGCTGCCAATTGTGTGCCAAGAACAGAGCTAAGAACTTCAATGCCCTTACCCTTTCTATTCCTCAGACAATCCTGTGAGGTAGGTGCTATTGTTATATAATAACTGTTACCCTTATTCCTCTTTAGAAAATGTGGAAACACAGGCACAGAGAAGTTATGCCACTTGCTCAGTATCTCAGAGTCAGCACACGGGTGACATAGGATGCCCCCACAGCTGTGCTCTTGCAATTGGTGTCCAGCAGCCTCTGAACAAGTGAGGAAGGTTCATCCAATAGTGCAAAACTGGGCTGTAGGTGCCCACAAGGAGGAGCCAGAGGTGCTCATGGTCATGAAGGCCCCTATCTCTCCATCTCCCATCTGCTTGCCTGTTACCAGCAATAAATATGGTCATGGCTAAGCATCATTTGTCCCCTGGAATATCCTGGAATACAAAACCTCTATTATACAACCAGGTTCTGTTACTCTCTTATTTTCTTCCAGGCCAATTCCCTTGCACCCTACTTTCTTAACACAGTTAAGTTAATTCCTATGTTAAATAATTAACTCATCCATCAGGGGAGTGCATGTCTTCTAAGAGTGAATGTCCATATTATGGGTGGAAATCCTCCTTTTGTCCTGGCCCTGAGTGACCTGGACAAGTAGACCTTTCTACCCTGAGGTCCAGCTCCTCCGGGTAGAAAGTGCAGCATCGACATCTCTATGAAAATGACCAGGACAATAGAAACAAAAGGTAAGAAAAAAAGTAAAGAAAAAAATAAGAGAAAGAAAAGGGGAGACTACATGGCCCAAATACATTGAGTTTACTGTGAAAACACATTTTTGGAGATAGAGAGAAGATAAAGCACAAAGTAAAGAGACTAAACTGTTCGTTTCCAGATTTTCAAGTGGAATCTTGCCCTGATCTGGGTCTCAATTAACAAAGCACAAGGACAACTGAGCCTGTAGCAGGTGTCGCTGAGGATACAGGTCCCAGAGTGACGCCCAGTGGCAACAGGTGGGTCTGCAACTGCAGGTGCCCCTCACCTGGTGACCTTGAGGAAGAGGGAGCAGCATATTGGGCACAGTGCTGGGTTTCGGGGTACAGGAAATCAGATCAGAGCAGCCCAGAGGAGGACTGTGTCTGCTCATGGAAAACATACCTCGCAGATTCTAATAGAGCAGAATAAAGAGATCACAACTGGCCACCTGTCGGCCATTTAAGATCTGGTTCTTCCTCTCACGATCTCTGTCATTTCTATCACACAGTCCCCTCTCCCTGCACACAGGCACTCAGACTCACAGACATGCACATGCACACGTACAACACATACATCCCCAGTTTCCACCTCCCAGCACACTCCCCTCACCACACATGCACACATACATATCAACATACAAGCATACGCACAGGTGCACACACACCCTGAAGTGCAGACTCCAAATTCTAATAGATCTGGTTTAGTCTCTGAGGGCGAAGCTGCTCAGACTGACATGCACAGGCCGTAAAACCAAATTTTTGCATCCAAGACCCTTGGAGAGAGTCTATTGCCCCCAATTTAGAGTCGAAAGATAGAGGCCATGATAGATGAAGTCATTCACTAATGATCCCAGAGTTAGTTGATGACACCACTGAGACCACAGCTCCCAACAGACAGCACATTGGCCTGCTGTCTTACCTGAAGCCTATAAAGCAGTGTTCATTCCTGCAAAGGGGACACCTACATCTGGGTCCTCTGTCCCACATTGCTCCAAGGCTAGGACCTGGTGCACTTTCTCCAAGAGGCTCCAGAGAAGGACAAGGGTCCTCAGGGCAGTGAGCTTCCTATAGGTCAATGTCTCTCAAGGGACTGAAGGATTTTGAAGACCAAGGGGAGTGAAAAGACCCCAGCTCTGTGCTACCTGGAGGAAGCAGCATCCCAGGGCAATGAGCCAGCCCAAACCTGTGTGGCTGTGGGAGAGCGGCATCCTCTGGGTTGATAGTTCAGACCTTTGACGGTTCTCCAATCCAGCGTCTGCACTGAAACACCTGCTCTTCATGTTCACGAAGGCCCCTATCACTCTTCCTGTCTCCCATCTGCTTGACTGTTACCAGTAATAAACACACTTCTAAGCATTATTTGTTCCCTGGTATATCCTGGAATACAAAACCTCTATTATAAAACCAGATTCTGTTGCTAGCTTAAGTGTTTTCTTTCAGGCCAATTTCCTTGCCCTCTACTTTTTAGTACAGTTAAATTAATTTTTATGTTAAATAATTAAATCATCCATCAGGGGGTACATGCCTTCTAAGAGTGAATGTCCATATTATGGACGGAAATCCTGTTTTTATCTCAGCCCTGAGTATAGGAGAGGCAAGATTAGAGTCAGAATAAAGGACAAGAAAAACAGTTTTTCAGGTTTTATTTTAAATGACAGCAGGTTTGAAGTCAAGAGGACAATAGATAATGGGCACCTTGCTACAGTTAAAGAAACGAAGGAACGGGAAAGGCATTTTACCTTAATAATTATTTACAAATACATTAGGAAACTAAAAATATTTTCCATAATGTCAGTGGAGTTTTCTCATCTTTCTTTCTTTCTTGCTTGCTTGCTTGCTTGCTCTCTTTCTTTCTTTTTTTCATTTCTTTCTTTCTCTCTCTCCCTTCCTTCCTTCCTTCCTTCCTTCTTTCCCACCCTCCCTCCTTCCCTTCCTTCCTTCCTTCCTTCCTTCCTTCCTTCCTTCCTTCCTTCCTTCCTTCCTTCCTTCCTTCCTTCCTTCCTTCCTTCCTTTATTTTTGACAGAGTCTTGCTCTGTTGCCCAGGCTGGAGTGCTGTGGTGCAATCTCAGCTCACTGCAACCTCTGCCTTCCAGGTTCAAGTGATTCTTGTGTCTCAGCCTCCAGAGTAGCTGGGACTATAGGCACCCGCTGCCACATCCAGCTAATTTTTGTATTTTTAGTAGAGACGGAGTTTTATCATGTTGGTAAGGCTGTTCTCAACCTCCTAACTTCAAATCATCTGCCCACCTTGGCCTCCCACAGTGTTGGGATTACAGGCATACGCCACTGCGCCCAGCCCAGGGGAGTTCTCTAGAAATACTTCTGCCAGAAATAATAAGAAACTTGATTGGCAACAGAGTTGTGTCCAAGGCTGAGTCCTGGGAAGATGGGCCACTGGGCATCTTCTGGCTTGGCCAGTGCTCAGCTCTGCTGTCTGAGCATACCACAAGGCCTGGACAGTGGTTTTTAAACCACCCATTTCTCTTTCCAGATTTTCTGCTCACCCAATTAATTTCGGGGTCAGAGAAGGATGAAGAGAGACTGAAGATATCAATTTCTACAATTAATAAGGACTCTGGGTGATCAAAAACATGACAGAATTCATGGAGAAAGGTTAGAACCGGAATAAAAATATTCCAAATTGTTTCTTCAGTCATTTCTAGAGATTCAGAGAGACAATGCCAGAGAGATGTAGGCTAGGAAGCAATCATGGAATGCTATCAGAAAACTCAGCAATGTCCAGTGAGAAACACAGCAGCAGTACAAATACAGATGGTTTAAAACCTGGTGCTAAATGGCCACCGGGGTAAAACAAGGGCCATGAAAGCTGGAATCACCGATACAGGAAATTAGTCCCTCCCAGTCTCCCTGTTAATTCACGAATTCAAATTGATATTATAGATATTACAGATCTGATTGAGATCCTCTCATTTTCATAAGGTAGAATAAGTGGGAGATACACTCTATTAGTTTCTCTGCAAAGAAAGAAAAAATGGATTAACTCTCTACTCCACTGGGACCCAGGTCTGACCCCAGAGAGTCATCCAGAGAGTACCAGGGACCGTCCTCGGAAAAAAAGAGGCATTTGATTCCCAAATTTATTGAATGAAAGCACTGTTGTTTATCTTGTCTGAATATATAAAAGTAAACACTCAAGCAGATGGGAAACAGGATAGTAATGTCCTTATCATCATTAACAGCTTGCTTCAAGAAGAGGCATTAAGCATACAGACTCACTCTGTGATGAAAGCCGGGAGAAAGAGGAGCATCAAAGGGATCTTGAGGGCGAAGGCAGCCCCTTCCCCTCCCAATCACATGCCCACCTCCTCTCACTGCAGCTTCTGTCTCAGGCCTTCTCCCAGCAGAGCTATAAATCCAGGCTCACTCTTCACTCTCCACACATCCACTCCTGCTCTCCCTCCTCCAGGTGACCCCAGCCATGAGGACCCTCGCCATCCTTGCTGCCATTCTCCTGTTCACCCTGCAGGCCCAGGCTGAGTCACTCCAGGAAAGAGCTGATGAGGCTGTAACCCAGGAGCAGCCTGGGGAAGACAACCAGGACTTTGCTATCTCCTTGGAAGAAAATGGACTCTCTACTCTTAGAGCCTCAGGTAGGAGACATCAATCTTGCAGATCTGCAAAATGTAGAACAAAAGGATTGGAAACAGGCTCTGGTATCAAGTGTGGAAAAGTCTACCTCACTTGAGTGACTTTACTTAATCTTCCTGGACCTTGATTTTCTCATCTCTAAATTAATCAGTGAGAACCGAACACATCTAAAAGATTTTCTTTCTTCTAAGACTTTTAGTTTCAAGATATTTCTGTGAAATTTGTTACGTTTAAGATAGAAAGAGCTACACTGACTAGTTATTTGCAGGTCTGAATGGGTAGACTTAGTTATACAGAGAATATTTTACTTTGTCCATCGGTAAAGATTTAGAACCTAGAGAGGAACCTATGGGTGTGTTTCCATGTAGGCTAATAGACTTGATTAAATCTTTCTACAATACATACTTAGATCCAAACATCACATTGTGTCTCATACATATACACAATTATTATTTGTCAATTAAAATAAGTAAATAAGTAAAATGTTAAAAAAAAAAAAAAAAAAAAAAACGGAGAGAGAATGAGGAATTTGAATTTGGAAGGTCTTCAAAGACTCCTTGAGCACCAAAGTACTTGAGTCCATGACATGAGCATGCACAATGCAGCAACTCAGAAACGAATCCAGGTGCGTTAGGGAGCCTTGTTAGGACATGCAGATCATACATGGAGGTCAAGATTAGGGGTATGGATTAAGCAGAATGAAGAGTAGGTAACCCGGGGGTTGAGAGGTATATTGTTTTACCAGGGAGCAGGTAATAAACATGTCCTGGATAGACTCAGATGGAGAAAGAGGTATGATCTTGCATGACTAACACATAGCTAGTACGATTTCTTGTCATTTACGACAAAGACATGAATTTTCTCCATCCTAACATGACTGATACAGTGTCTCTTGTTTAGACTATCTCAGTTAGTCTGGCTCTGCCTGTCCTTTTCCCCACCTCCCTCCCTGTGCCTGATCCTCTCTTCTTTCCACAGGTTCTCGGAGGATAGTCACCTGCTATTGCCGAACCGGCCTATGTTTTTGGCCTGAGTCCTCCTCCGGGTGGTGCAACATCGGTGGCCGCACCTACAGACTCTGCTGTCGCTGAGCTTCCTAGATAGAAACCAAAGCCGTGCAAGATTCAATCCAAGGTCCTGAAGAAAGAAAAACATTTCACCCTGTGTACCTTGTGTCTTTCTAAATTTTTCTCTCCAAAATAAAGTTCAAGCATTCAACTTAGTGTGTTTGACTTTTTAAATATCCATTTCTTTTTCCTTTTTTTCCCTTTTGTCTTTTTATATGGTGGATTGTATGGTTCCTTTCTATAGAGAATTCTGATCTACATTAAGTTAACTGGTCTTTGCATTCCAATGATTCCAATGATGCACTATTCGAGCATCATAGAGCAATAACAAAATAGCGAAAATGAATATAATTGGGTTTGTTGTTGTTGTTGTTTGAGACAGTGTCTCACCTAACCACCCAAGCTGGAATACAATGGTGCAATCTCTCCTTACTGCAGCCTTAAACTCCTGTGCTCAAATGATCCTCCCACCTCAGCCTCTTGAGTAGCTGGGACTACAGGCATGTGCCACTACACCCTGCTCATGTTTTGTACTTTTTGGAGAGACAGAGTTTCACCATGTTGCCCAGATTGGTCTTGAACTCCTGAGCTTAAGTGATCTGCCCTCCTCAGCCTCCCAAAGTGCTAGGATTTCATGCTTGAGCCACCATGCCTGACAGGATATAACTGTTAATTGGAATAGTTTGAAACTTAAAAGTTCAGTGCATTCCTAATGATTCTCAAACCATAGAAGTTTACAATGAGAGGCAAAAAGTGGTTGTTGGCTCAAAGGAAAGATAGATGTGATGGGCTATGTTTACTTGTCCTTTAATTTTAAAAAGTGGGAAAGCATTGCTATACATAATTTTTGAAATTTTAAGCAGATGTGTTAAATACATATGCTATACATTAAGCTTTATTTCACTCTGTTTTGGTAAGTGATATATAGCTGTATCAACAAGATACAATAAAATAAAGTTTGACAAGGAAAAAGATAAAATTGTGCCAAAAACAGGAAAGACTGACGACCATCAGTGATTCAATTAATAACCAGATAGAAGAAGAGCTCAAAAGCTGGTGACCATAGAGTATGAGGCCCAATAATCAATGAGACAAATGGTCCCTTTTGGTCCCCAAAAGGTTAATTAGACCAATGTTTAATGAAGGAGTTGGTCTCAACTCTCCATCCCTTCAAGCATATGAATTCTATTAATTATAATGAAGCTATACTCATTTTAATAAAATGCTAGTGAGAAAATATATGTTAATATGTTTTTAATTAGGCCAATGAACCAAGTCAATAATCATAATGATAAGACAATTGGTCATACAGTTGTTCAAAAACTTAAGAACAACATATATGTGAGAAGGGTAAGTTTTCAAACTTAGAATTTATATAAAAGACAGGGTTTGGACAGTGCCATGACATGACCAAAAAAAAAACCAAACAAACATTTTTATTACAACAACAAAAAGTCTCAACCTGATAATAAATAACAAGTAGTCTGACTTCGATTCATCTTAGACACATACAAAGCACTGTTTCCTGATCAAGGATCAGCTATTTGACCCTAGACTTGCAACCTCGTTTAGTAATCTGGGGTCTCGGAAGATCAAGAAAATCATAGGAAGGAGTAAAATCAAAACAAATAAGAAAAGATATCAAATCCATGATATGGGCCCTTCTATATCACTTTTGGTACAATGAATGAATAAGTTTGGGATCATCGTTCAGGAATATGTTTATCTATTCTTGAAGGTGTTAGATGTGTTTAAAAACAACCAGGCGTACTAAATGTGTGAAATCAATGTAGATAAAGGCAATTTAAATAATCACCTTTGTATCAGTATTTAATACTCAAGAACTGGTTTAAACTTAGTGTAAATGGTGATGAGATTTTTCTCTGCGCACAAGAGTCCTTCCAATATTAAAGAACCTACCAAGCTAGTGCAGGCTGGTGCTGTCTTTCCTCATCTGATGGTCCTTAGTGAGAGCTCTCCACTTTACTGGGAGATAGGTGGTGGGGGCTGGTTCTTTGCCTCAGCAACCCTTCTGAGCAGGACTCTCTTCCACTCTTGCTGTCACACCTGGTCCTGGAACTGGAGGGCCAGCCAGAGAGCACGGTAGAGGAGGGCGAGCCTTCTCATGCACCACCCAAGAGGCGAGGCTCTCTGGCAGCAGGAACCAGAACGGGTAGTGGAGAGACCTCAGATGCTGAATACAAGTACATCTTTTGGGAAGATAAAGTCACTCTACAAAGCCTGTGAACTTAGGCCAGGTTGGCGTGTAGGTGAAAGGGAAGGATGTTCCAGGTCTCACCTGGTTGCCTAAAAGTCACCATGATGCTCCTCTATTTAACTGCTTTACTCACAGCCAAAATTGACTAGTTGTTTGGTCTCTGCCCTTTCTTTTTGAAGTGTTTTGCTTTTTGTTTTTTGGGTGTTTTGTTTTGTTTTGTTTTGTTTGAGATGGAGTCTTCCTCTGTCGCCCAGACAGGAGTGCAGTGGCACGATTATGGCTCACCGCAACCTCCACCTCCCAGGTTCAAGTCATTCTTCTGCCTCACCCTCCCGAGTAGCTAGGATTAGAGGCAAGTGCCACTGTGCCCTGCTAATTTTTGTTTTTCTGTGTTTTTTTTTTTTTTTTGGAGGCAGAGTCTCGCTCTATTTTCCAGGCTGGAGTGCAGTGGCCGGATCTCAGCTCACTGCAAGCTCCGCCTCCTGGGTTCACACCATTCTCCTGCCTCAGCCTCCAGAGTAGCTGGGACTACAGGCACCCGCCACCTCACCTGGCTAGTTTTTTGTATTTTTTTTTAGTAGAGATGGGGTTTCACCATGTTGGCCAGGCTGGTCTGGAACTCCTAACCTTGAATGAGCCCAGCACAGATCCCAGGGAGGACGCAGGCATTCTGACAGACAAATGATCCCACCCTTGCCACCCTTCCCCTTGTTTAGATGGTGAAGGAAACACACAGAACTTCAGATTGTGAAGGCCAGGAGGCTTCCTTGGTTTCTAGTAACCACCACTGCTTCAAGTCCTGAGGTCCCTGAACTAATGTTCCATATTGTTCCAAATTATGGGCTGGGCCACGCTGACTCCATCCAGAGGGCATCTGCATTTCACCCAGAAGGACACCTGGCTCATTTCCCAGACCTGGGGTCTCTCCTAAAATTTCACTTTGTCACTGACATCTTTCCTGATTTCTCAATTTTAACTTGCAGCAACTTTCCTGAGCAATCTCCATCCCACTTATTCTCTTTATATTTAACTGTAGAATTGTAACGGTCTCACATTCTGTATATTCACTTACTCTCTGCAACATTTCCCTCCCTACTCTAGAAGGGAAGTTGCATGTTTTGCTCATTACTGGCCCACAGTGTTCAGATGACTGCCTAGCACATAGTAAGAGATCAATAAATTAATTATGATAAAATTAATTATATTCAATATCACATAATGATATAAAATTAGATGATTATTACCAAACTGCATAGGAAAAAATGAAAACTACAGCAGCAATGCAGTCCATATATCAAGTTTCTGTGACAGCATGGGGAAAAAAATCCATTTAAAAACATTGAAGGCTGAAATACAGAAAAATATCCTTGGGAAAATGTGGCTTCATGAAGCAATAGGAGTTTAGAAGAAAGAAATAGACTATTTTGGCTTTGAGTGCAAGAAAATGCTTCATGGGGAAACACAGAGGTATTTAAAACGTGGGTAGATTAAAAGAAGGGGTAGAGTACAATGTTCGGTGGAGAGAATAATATCAGGGCAAGAAATATGCAGGGTCAGGTCGACCTCCACTGAATTTAGAGGAATGGATGTTGCCAGAGAGAAGGATGGAGTAGAATTCAGGCTGATGTGCTGACAAGCATTCATCAATCCAAGGGAAAGGGTCACATGAGGATGGAGCCTCCCTGCTCCTCTGTGTGGATAAAGGCACACTGGGAGCACCACATGTGGCTTCTGCTACTGTAGTCTAGGGTGGGCAATGACTGCTGCAAACTCTAGGGACAGAGAAAGCAGGGAGAGGTGTGAGGGTCTCCAAACAACCAGGGCCACTTGCTCGGCCTCAAGTAACACCCAGAACTGTTCACTGGGATGCACGAACATTCTACGTTCACTGATGACATACAAGAGATTTTCTACCTTGAACCACTCGTGTGCTGGAACAATGAATAACGAATAAGTCAGATGTCTCATCCCTATAAAAGCAATTACCCAAGAGGGCAGCAGCCCTGTCTCTGTGGGAGGATAGGAGCCTCACTCCAACAAGCACAAATGAGCAAACACAGATGGCCCAATCACACTAGCCAACTTCCCTCCTAACGACCTCCAGAACCATCCTGCTAGCTCCCCCCAAGGCTTACATTCTCCTGCCTTTGGCTTGAGGTAAGTTGAGTCCAAGGGCTCTTCCTATTACAGTATTTTGACTCCTATTGCAACGGTCTTCAATAAACGTTTCCTTGACAATTCTTGGAAGTGTTGCTGAAATTTTTCTTTTACAAGAAAAGTATAGAGTTGTTTTTTCTGTATCTCTGTTTGTTCTGAACTCTGCTTACAAACAAAACCAGAATGTAAGAGATGAGAAAAGTACTCGTTTCCTTTTCTGAAGTTCAGTATTTCTTCCTTTGCCATGAAAAGTCAAATAACTCATAAAAATAAAAACTAAGGGACAGAGTTTCTCTAATATTTCCTGGCAGATCACCCTCCCAACCTCTCAGTGCTTTGTCCTCCTGGATGACAGTGACCCCCCTTCCTCTTTGCCCCAGCCCTCCACCCATGGCCACCCACTGGCTCCTGCCACCACCTGGAATTCCTCCATTTCTGAACATCAACCATGAAGGTCCCCATCCCTGACTCACCCGCTGTCCTTCCAGCCTCTCTCCTTCCCTGTTGATCAACATCAACAAGGCTCTTCTCCCCCGGGGCTGTGCATGGGAATCGCCAGGAAGCCTGAGGCCCAAGCTGCCCCCGGGACACCTGTCATCTGCTCTCATCTCCTGTCCTTGTACACTGCACCATCTTTGCCTCTCAGGTTCTCTGAGTTTAGTATTTTTGATGTTTTTCAGACATCTTAGTGGGGTCTTGAATTCAAACGTCAAACCATGACAAGCTGAGTTAACATTTTGACTCCTATATCTTGGAATTGAGGGGGAATTCTGGCTTCAGGAAATACTTCATTTAAGGACTCAAAGCATGAGTCACATTGTTGTCTTCCCATTTATTTCTCTTGATCTTACTTTGGGCTCTCTCCACAGGTGACAGCCATGTGAATCATGGTCATCTCTCTGTGACCTTCATAGCTGATCTCCTGGAGAAAATCCCTACTTCTTTCCCATTGTTCCAGCCAACGTCCAAGTCCCATGGCTGACTCTGAATCTGTCACTTGTGGCGGAGGTTGGCACCACACCTGGGTCCCATACTGCCCCTGCTCCCCAAGGAAGAATTTAAACTAAGAACAGTTTACAGGGGATCGGTGAGTCACTGGAAAAAGTCCACAATCCCATTCCCCCACCATGATAGTCTCTGGGTTACACTTTGAAAACAAACTGAGAAGATCCATCAATATTTTAGAGAAGCAAAAGTTGACATGCAAAAAGTGCTCAAGTCCAGCTTCTCTCCATGACAAGGAGAACTTCTCTCCCTGTTCACTTGCTGCTTTGTAAAAAGCCACCACAAAATTTAGAGGATTGAAACAGTATGATCAGGTCTTCACTCACACATTTGCAATTGGAGCCTGGCTCCCTCCAGGTGCATCAGAGAAGAGGTTCTGCTGGGATCTGAAGACCTCAGGGCTGAGACACTCCTGCACAGGGGCAGGTGGTGCTGGCTCAGCTGGGAGCTCCGGAAAGACGAGAGAAGCGACTGTGTGACGTGCTGGGGTCGGATCATGCTGGCTCATGAGAGAGGAGTTTTTGTGAAATAATTGTTAAATCATCCATAGCTGGGAGAATTTTAAGAACAGAGATTTTAAAACACTGCAAATCACAGTTTTTTCCCCCAAGAAAACAGGTTGTTTTGCATTCTCTAGCCAGTCCTTGTAGGTGGGCTCAGTTCCTCTCCCTGTGCAACGCTCAGGCTTCCTCCAAGCACGATGCCTGGGCTCCAAAGTCACCAGCGCTCTTAGTGTGTCTGGGCTGCTAGCAAAATAATGCCATAAACCAAGCTGCTTATAAAAACAGAAACGTTTTTCTCACGGACTGATACGTCCAAATCAATGTGCCAGGAGATTTGGTGTCATGAGAACTGCCCTTCTGATTCATAGACGGCATCTTCTCACTGTATTCTCACCTAGTGAACCCTCTCACCAGAGAGGGAGCTCTCGGGGGCATCTTCTGTAAGGGCGTTAGTGCTACTTATAAAGCCTGTGCCCTCCTGACCTTCTTACCTCCCAAAAGCTCCACCTCTTACACTATCAACTAATGATTTAAGATTTTAACATCTGATTTTCAGAAGGACAAAAACATTCAGGTTGCAGCACCATCCAATAGAGAGGAAGTGAAAGATACCAGTTCATCAGGCCCGATCCCAGAGAAACAGCATGGCACTAAGTCAGGTGCATTCAGTTGGTCAAGATGTTACCCAGTCTCGATTCCAAAGGAGACAAGTCACCTCCTTTTCTGTGTGAGGAGAGTCAATGATTTAGGGACACATTTTAAACAGCACAAGGGAGTTATTCCCTCACAGGTTTTTGGAAAATTGCTGCAGACGCCAACGGCAGACACATAGACAGCTTGTGAGAGGTGACTGGGAAAGGGGGACAAAGGGCAGGGACTCAGAGCTCCTGCCTGTCCCAGCTGGATCTGGAGGCCTGGGAGTCACTGTGTGGCACAGGCAGCACCAGGACCCTCCCTTCAGGACAGTGGACAAAGGGTTGAGTGGAGGGACAGGGCGGTGCTCTCTGAGAACCTGGGAGGTGGAGGGTCCTCAGAGTTCACCCCCACGCAGCCTCCGCCCTGCCCCATGATAACACACACGCTACGTTCCGTGACTGTCCTTCTCTACCAGGTCAAAACCATGTTCCAGGGCCCTGCCCGAGGTCCACACACTCTGTGTCTGCTGGGGCCACCAGACAGCCTCAGCTGTGTGAAAATATCCTTGCTGCTCCTAGAGGCCTCTCTCCTCTCACACCCACACCTGCACCCCCACCCACAGCTTCCCCAGAATATTTACTCCAGCCTGATGGTGTCAACGCACTTAAGGAGAGTCAGCTCCAACCTAGTGCAGGCTCACTTCAATATTCTCTGGAAATTCAAATGCATGTGTATGAGAGAACAGTTCCAACCATGTCTACACTGGAAGTCTACACTTGTAGAAATTCCTAGAAAAATCTACTGGGGTGGGGGTCATGGATGGTCACCACCTCAGACCATAGTGCCCCAACCCAAGGGGCTGTCAAGAAAAACCACAACCTCACTAGAACCAGGGGACTCCAAGGAATCCCACCTTGATGGTGAGGTCACCACTAAACCAGCCTCTCCTTACTGCTACAGGGTAGGGACCTTGCCACCCCTATCTTTCAGCTTTGGCCTTTGAAAGCACTGAGATTGCCTTTGTAAGCATCCTGCCATCTCATTGGCCCGTTTATTAATCAGATTAATTTTTTTTGCTATTGAATTGTTTGACCTCCATGTGTATTTGGATATTTACCCCTTCTACTATGTAGGGTTTGCAAATATTTTCTCTCATACTCTGGGTTGCCTTTTCATTTAGTTGGTGGTTTCCTTTGATGCTATCTTTCTGCTTTGGCCTTTGAAAGCACTGAGATTGCCTTTTTGAGCATCCTGCCAGCTCATTGGCCCATTTATTAATCACATTGTTTTTTGCTATTGAGTTGTTTGACCTCCTTGTGTATTCGAATATTTACCCCTTCTACCAAGTTGGGTTTGCAAATATTTTCTCTCATAATCTGGGTTGCCTTTTCATTTAGTTGATGGTTTTCTTTGCTGTTCAGGTACTTTAGCGTTCAAGGCAGCCCCGCTTGTGTATTTCCATTTTATTGCCTGTGCCTTTGATGTCACAGCCAAGAGACAATTGCCCAAATTAATGTCAAAAAGCTTTATCCCTATATGTTCTTCTGGTAGTTTATGGTTTCAGATTTTATGTTTAGGTCTTCAATCCATTGAGTTGATTCTTGTACGTGGTTTAGGAAAAAAGACCACATATACACATATCTCAAATTCTAAGGTAGTATACATTAGACGCATACAATGTTTAATTGACCCATGTATGTAAATAGAGCTGAAAATAATAAACGTATTTTTATCTTTCAATCAATTCTATCTCTATCTCACTGAATTTGTTTCACCTATAGCCTGATGAGGTTGCTGTCCTCTCTACCAGCTCCTATAGGAGACTGCTCATCCCCTAACCTCAAACACCCCTTCACGAGGGTGGTAATGCCCTTGAATCCTGCAATGAATTAGTTCTCTACTCCAGTGGAATTCAGGTCTGTTATGAGGGTCTGCATCTCTGAAGAGAAGAGGGCTCATTTTTAGAAAATAAGAGGCATTTATTCCCTGAAATTACTGAATTAAAGCACTGTTTCTATTATTTTTTGCAATATTAAAAATAAACATCTAAGCAGGTAAAAACGGAAAAAATGGTAGGGTCCTTATCAGCACCATGAGCTCCAACCTAGCACAGACACTAAACCTAGAGATTCATGCTAGAACGAAAGCTGGGAGAGCAGAGGAGCCTCAGAAGGATGTGGAAGTCAATGGATACCTGCACCCTCTCCAATGAAATGCCCGCCTCCTCTCACTGCAGCATCCATCTCTGAGCCTTCTCGCAGCAGAGCTATAAATCCAG
The DNA here is from genome assembly GCF_047675955.1 of Chlorocebus sabaeus. Classification (NCBI taxonomy): domain Eukaryota; kingdom Metazoa; phylum Chordata; class Mammalia; order Primates; family Cercopithecidae; genus Chlorocebus; species Chlorocebus sabaeus. The sequence goes on along the minus strand of NC_132911.1, from coordinate 7,883,283 downwards.
GCTGGCTCCTCTGTCCCCACACATTCGCTCCTGCTCTCCCTCCTCTCCTCCAGGTGACCACAGGTATGAGGACCCTCACCCTCCTCTCTGCCATTCTCCTGGCGGCCCTCCAGACCTGGGCAGAGCCGCTCCAGGCAAGAGCTGATGAGATGCCAGCCCAGAAGCAGCCTCCAGCAGGTGACCAGGATGTGCTCATTTACTTTTCAGGAGATGAGGGCTCCTCTCTTCAGGTTCCAGGTGAGAAACGCCAGCATGCAGAGCTACAGACTAGAGGGAAGAACAGGAGACAGGCTCTGGAATTGGGTCTCAAGTGGCAGATGTCACTTAGCTGGCTTAACTTAACATCTCTGGTCCTGGATGTTCTCATTTCTAAATGGAATAGAGATCCAAATAAATCTAAGAGATTTTTCTTTCTCCAAAATCATGATTCCAAGATATGACTGTGAAATTCACTAGGTTTAAGATATAAGGAGATGCTACCTCGTTCCTTCTGGATCCAGACAAATAAGCTTAAGTATATAGAACATTTTTCACCCTATCTATGTAGGAGGTTTTAGAACCTGGAGAGGAGCCTAAGAGTGTGTTCAGGTGTGTGTGTGATGGGGCAGGAGGGCAAAAAAGTGAAGCCAAGGAGAATGAGTCTCGAGTCCTGTGTGACCAGCACTGCTCTGTGTATTTATTCCTATTGACTGAGATTGTTTCTGCGACCGGCTGCAATACAGCCAACATCACTCATCGGCCAACGTGTGACTTCTCCAAGACTCCCTTTACCACCCACTGCTGACCCCATACTCAATTTCTGATGCTCTCTCTGGGTCCCCAGGCTCAACGAAGGGCTTGATCTGCCATTGCAGAGTACTCTACTGCCTTTTTGGAGAACATCTTGTTGGGACCTGCTTCATGCATGATGAACGCTACCCAATCTGCTGCTACTAAGCTTGCAGACCAGAGAAAAAGAGTTCGTAATTTGCTTTGAGCATTAAAAGGAATTGTTATTCCCACACCATGTCGTCAATTACCTGTCCTCATCCCAAATAAATACTTGGTAACATGATATCCGGGTGTTTTGTTTTGTTCTGTTCTGTTTTGTTTTGTTTTGTTTTGTTTTTGAGGTGGAGTCTCACTGTGTTGCCCAGGCTGGAGTGCTGTGGCGGGATCTCAGCTCACTGCAAGCTCTGCCTCTCAGGTTCAAGCCATTCTCTTGCCTTAGCTTCCTGAGTAGCTGGGATTCCAGGTACCCGCCACCATGCCCGACTAATTTTTGTATTTTTAGTAGAGATGGTGTTTCACCGTGTTGGCCAGGATAGTCTTGATCTCCTGACCTCATGAACCACCCACCTTGGCTTCCCAAAGTGCTGGGATTACAGGCGTGAGCCACCGTGCCTGGCCAATCTAATAAAATAAAGATCCAAATTCTAGGAACTCCAAGGAAGTTTCAGACACAGATGCATATGAAAGCTCAAATGATGCCCCTGATTTCTCCATCCGCTGCTCTGTCTTTTTACTCTGCCTCGTTTTCACTGGATCCACACTCAAAGAACTCCGGTGTCCTGGGCAAAACATCAGTGTCAGCTTAAAGTTTATGCAGTCAACAAATCATTCCTTCTAAGGAAAAACCATCATGCTGTTTCCAAAAATGTTGGAGTTTTATTCAACCAACCTGGATCACACATCTGCCTTTTAAGTTTGGGGGTTATATCAGTTCTATTGAAACAACTTTAATTAAAGTTGGAACGGGTTGCAAGAGTTGGAGACCAGACTGGGCAACATGGTGAAACCCCGTCTATACAAAAACATACAAAAAATTAGCTGGGCATGGTGGCACACACCCATGGTCCAAGCTATCAGGGAGGCTGAGGTGGAAGCATTGCTTGAGCCTGGAATGTTGAGGTTGCAGCAAGCTGAGATTGCACCACTGCAATCCAGCCTGGGCAACAGAGTGAGACACTCCAGCCTGGGCAACAGACTGAGACCCTGTCTCAAAAAAAAAAAAAACAATTTGTTTTGAAGGTTGGAATGGGTTGTTAAGAAAGCTATAATGAGTCGCACATCACACAAAGAGCCCAGGAGCACCACACTCTGATAGACTCATTATCAGGACCTTCCAGGAGGAACAGCAACAGCAACACCCTCTTAGCTCCTCAGAGTATGTGCCGGGATGGGCATGGCTCCTCTGCCAGGCTGTCTCCAACTGCTACTCATCTTAATACCTCACTCTTGGGGCCTGTGTCCTTTTGAGCTTGTCTTTTTCTTCCTTCCCAAGAGGACATGGTCACTGCCTAAACCTAGTGTCTCTGCTGACATCTTGTTGAGGTGTAATGTGACTCTTCCTCCTGTCCCCCTCTGCTACCTTTCCCAGATTCCAACTGTCCCTTGAACACTTATCCAATATGTCCTGCAAATGGCCTATCAATCCCTGACCACAAGACCCCGGGGAGGCATCCAGCATGAGTGCCAGCTCCTTATTTTATTTGGAATATAGCAGTTTCAGTTTGTGATTCCACGACACATATTTGGAATAAGAATGTGTCTGTTTGAGCCAAGGCTACTCTTACCAGGTGGGCTCTGGTGGAATGCCTTAAGAAGTCCTGGAGTGACAGAGAGACCACTGTTTGCAAAGAGACAGAATATCAAGTGGGTTATTTACCATCTTGACCAAAATAATTCAATGGGCCCAGATACTGCTGTGACCACCGACACCAACAACAAATACCCAGACCCTAGGAGAAGGGAGCTGGTGTTCTCCACGCTCACCCCATGCAGATTCTAAGCAGGTCTCAGCCCCAGACCGAGGCTCTGCCTGTCTGAAGAGGCAGCTTCAGACACACAGAGGGTCCAGGCAACCCACTGAGACACTGCAAGGCTGGGGAACCCAATACAGATCCCAGGGAGGAGAGAGCGGGTCTGTGTCCAACAAAGCAATGGCTCCAGGCCGGGCGTGGTGGCTCATGCCTGTAATCTCAGCACACTGGGAGGCCGAGGTGGGCGGATCACCTGTGGCCAGGAGTTTGAGACCAGGGTGGCCAACATAGTGAAACCCCATCTCTATTAAAAATACAAAATTTAGCCAAGCATGATGCTGTGCCTGTAATCCCAGTTACTCGGGAGGCTGAGGCAAGAGAACCGCTTGAACCTGGAAGGCAGAGGTTGTAGTGAACCGAGATGGCGCCATTGCACTCCAGCCTTGGGGAGAGAGCGGGATTCCGTCTGGACAACAACCACAACGAAAAAAAAAAAAAAAAAAAGAATTTGCTGGATACCACTACTCAGCAGTGTACCTATGCATTTCCTCGGGGTAAGTTTATAAGGGGCAGGAGCGCCGCCTACTGTCCTTAACGTGCTACTGTAGCGCTGCCGGCCCATCTTTCTGTAAGGGCAGGTTCTCCTTGCCTGGAAATACAGTGTGGGCACTGCTAGGTCGCCCTCTGATGACTGAGGACATCTCAAGGTGGAAACATACTGAAGCTACTGAGGAGAAAAAGGACAAACAGCCCTTGGCACAAACAGATTGCACTTCAGTGAAAATGCTCTGGCTTCGATGTGGGGTGGGGTGAACGAGAGAAGGGCGCTGAGCAGAGAGAAGGTCCTCATGACCAGCGGTCATCACAGGGGACGGTGGTTACTTCTCACGAGGCTGCAGGATCCTGACGGCTAATGAGGGGGAATCGTACCCATCTTATGTTTGCATTTGTTCACTGAAAGCTGGACCCAAGAGTAACGGGCTTTGCCGAATAGGGCTTGGACGTTTGTACATATGTGAGTATGGGGGCTGGGAGGAGAGGGGAGAGAGGAAAACAAACCATTTGAAGTTCCCTTATTGTCTCCAAAGCCCTTTGATGTTCTTCTTGTTCCAGGTCTGCCATCTATTTGCTTGGTGCCTCTGATGACTTCATGAGACGTGATACGGATCCTGATAAGATTCCCTGCTTCCCGTCTGTCTGTATGTTTACCAACCACCATGTGAACTAACTGTGATATCTCCTATTCCTTCTGGAGTAAGCTGGGGCCACTTCTTATTTCCCAAAGGTAGATCAGACAATTCCAGAATTCCCCTTTAAGTCAAGACCAGGAAATCAAGACCACTTATCCTTAGAAGAATCTTGTCCTCTTAGATAGATCAGGGTGGCTGAGTAATAGCTCCCGGGTAGGATTGCCAGGTGATAGGGGAATTGCTGTCTTCCCCTTGAACAAGTGGGGAAAGTGGTGTGGACAGCTTTAATTCACAATGAACAAGCACAATTTGCTGGGCACAGTGGCTCATACCTGTAATCCCAGCAGTTTGGGAGGCCGAGGCGGGTGGATCAGTTGAGGTCAGGAATTTGAGACCAGCCTGGCCAACACGGTGAAACCTTGTCTCTACTGAACATACAAAAATTAGCTGAGCGTGGTGGCGTGCACCTGTAAACCCAGCTACTTGGGAGGCTGAGGCAGGAGAATCGCTTGAACCCAGGAGGTAGAGGTTGCAGTGAGCTGAGATCATGGTACTGCACTCCACCCTGAGAAACAGAGCAAGACTCTGTCTCAAAAAAAAATATTGGGGTGAAGGAGGCAGGTTTAATTGGAATCCTGGGCCTTGGTTAAAAGGCCACCTCACATTGGATAAATGATTGCCGAGGTCAAGTAAATATAAAACAAATGCAATTACACACAAAATGCACATCTCTGGAAATGGCTGAAAAGTTTCAGAATTCTTTCACTCCGCACCAACCTCAGCAATGGGATTTAACAGAAAGCGTTTATGTCCATTGCTTTTCGAAGGACCTGGGAGAAAGAGTCTCTGTCCTGAGCGATGATGATCTATGAGCAGTAAACCTCCCCGAGGTCCACAGCCGTCTCAGTAAAACACTATTGCTGGGACCCACTCCACAGAGTGTCTGATTCAGCAGGTCTGGGGTGGGATCCAGGAGTTGGTATTGCTACCATGTTCCCAGGTGACGCAGGTGCTTCTGGTTCAGAGCTCTGGCTTTGAGAACACCTGCTGTGGTGTGGGAAACGGCAGTTCTCTCCCATGGCTCCCAACATCACACCTCAGGGATCCTTGACCTGTTGGTTTCAGAAACCTTCCTCATACTCTGTTTCATTCACCCACTCCACAGCCATAACATCAATCTTCTTATCACTTGGAGATACTCTCATCTTGAAAATGCAGATTCCAGTGTCCTACCCTGCCTCATCCTCACCCCTCAATCTTTCTGACTCAGCCACTCCCAGGCTGTCACTCAATGTTGTCAACACCTCCACTCTCTACTAACACCACTATTTCCCAATCAGTTGTCCAAACTCTTAATTCTTTCACATCCAGCCCTGGTCTATGTTTCATCACTTAACCACTATTGAATGAGGACCTCGTTCTTTTCCCCCTACTCTCTGATATCTCTGGGCAAATGCCAAATACTAAGCCCACATCAATTTTATATTGTTCTCACCTTCACCTTGATGCTGAGAAAAAGTCCCAACCACGGAAATCCAATTAAAACACAACTGAGTTCTCTGCCCTGCCTAGAAATCTTCTAAAAATCCTTACTTTTCCAATCTCAAAAGAGAACAAAATTATGTCACAGCATCTATTCTAGAAAAGCTCTTTTAAAAAAACCTCTTCACTCTTATGAAATGTGAAATGGGAGAGGCATTTTATAATTGATGATTATGTTGAACTGCAACAACATACACGATAAATATAAGTGATAGGCCGGACGCGGTGGCTGACATTTGGAATCCCAGCACTTTGGGAGGCTGAGGAGGGTGGCGTATCACCTGAGGTCAGGAGTTCAAGACCAGCCTGGCCAACGTGGTGAAGTCCCGTCTCTACTAAAAATACAAAAATTAGCAGGGCGTGGTGGGGAACGCTGGTAATCTCAGCTACTTGGTGAGGCTGAGGAAGGAGAATTGCTTGAAGCAGGGAGGCGGAGGTTGCAGTGAGCCGAGGTCGTGCCATGGCACTCCAGCCTGCCAGCAGTGCAAACTCTGTCTCACAACAAACAAACAAACAAACAAAATGATAATAGTATCATATATCATAAAATATTTAACATTTTAGTTGTCCCAAAAGAGCTTTTTGAACAAACGATCTTACAAAAAAGTTGAGAGTGAAGAAAAGCAGTAAATAGTTGCCTCCACATTTGAGTAAACAAGGTTTGCTTGGAAAAACTTAAGGACAAGTATCTCTCAGATTACACTAATCCAGGTCACATAATAAACCACACTTAATGTAGCAATATAACACAATTTCCATCATCTCACGCATATTTCATTTTATATTTGGCCCCAAAGCACTAGTGCACCATATATAGAAAAAGGAAATGCATTTGGTAACTTAAAAAAATTGGTTTTACCATTTTTTCTGTTTTTTTGTTTGTTTGTTTGTTTGTTTGTTTTTTGAGACAGAGTCTCGCTCTGTAGCCCAGGCTGGAGTGCAGTGGCAGGATCTCGGCTGACTGCAAGCTCCGCCTTCCAGGTTCACGCCATTCTCCTGCCTCAGCCTCCCAAGTAGCTGGGACTACAGGCATCCACCACCATGCCCAGCTGATTTTTTGTATTTTTAGTAGAGATGGGGTTTCACCGTGTTAGCCAGGATGGTCTCGATCTCCTGACCTCGTGATCTGCCCGCCTTGGCCTCCCAGAGTGCTGGGATTACAGACGTGAGCCACTGCGCCCAGCATTACTTTGTTTTTTTAAAGCTACTTATTGAGATAAAATTCACATGACGTACAATTCACTCGTTTAAAGTGCAGAATTCAGTGGTGTTTAGTGTATTCACAGACATGTACAGCAATAACCACAGTCAAATTAATGCTCATCACTTCACAAAGAACCCCAGGGCTTTCCATTCCTCCCTTCCTATATTTCCATCCCTCTACCTATGAGCAACCACTAAGCTGTTTTCTGTCCCCATAGGTTTGCCTATTCTGGATATTTCATATAAATAGAATCATGTAAGGCATGGTCTTTTGAGTCTGGCTTCTTCCACTTCCCCATGAGTGTTTGTGTGGACATATGCTTTCATAGTTTTTGGGTACATACCTAGGAGCGGAATTCCTAGTTGACAGAGTAATTCTATGTTTAACTTATTAAGGAATCCCTAAAACTGTTTCCCCCACAGACTGCTCCATTTTACACTCCCAACAGCAGTAAATTTCTCCACATCCTGGAGAACTTTTGTCTATTATCTGCCTTTTTGATTCTAGAAAACCCTGGTGGATAAGAAGTGGTATTTCACTGTGCTTTTGATTTGAATTTCCCTAATCAATAATGATGTCAAGAATTTTTTCATGTGCTTATTGACCATCTGCATATCTTCCCTAGAGAAATGTCTAAAGAGATCCTCTGCCCGCTTTTACATTTGTTTATTTAGTTTTAAGTGTTTAATCATAAGAGGTCTGAGTGTATTCTGGATACATGTCTTCCACGAGATACGTGATTTGTAAGTATTTTCTCTCATTTTGTGACTTGCCTTTTCACTTTCTTGATAGTGTCACTGGAAACACAAAATAATTTAATTTTGATAATATCCAATTACCTGGTTTTCCTTTTGTTGCTCATACTTTTGATATTCTATCTAAGAATCCATTGCCAAACAGAGGTGATGAAGGCTTGCCGCTACGTTGCCTTATAAAAGTTTTATGCTTTTAGATTTTACATTTAGATTTCTAACCCATTTTGAATTAGCTTTTAAATGTAATGTGAGGTAGGGTCCAATCATTCTGATGAATGTGACCATCTAGTTTACCCCACCATCTGTTGAAAAGAATTTTCTTTACTCCATTGAATGGCCTGGGCACCACAAAGAAAATCAGTTAATAACCATAGACACATTTTTATTTCTGAACTCTCAATTCTATGCCACTGATCTACGTCTATGTTTACAGCAGGACCTGTCATGATTACTGTTTCTTTGTAGGATGCTTTGAAAACAGGAAACTTTTCTTCTTTTTCAAGATGAGTTAGCTATTCTGGGATCCTTGCTATTCCATACAAATTTTAGAATCACCTAGTCAGTTTCTAGAATGAAGTCATTAGGGATTCTGGAATAGATTGAGCTGAATCTGCAGATCAGTTTGGGGAGCACTGACATCTCACATTAAGCCTTACAACCTATGAGCACAAGATCTCTTTCCAGTTGTTGAGATAATCTTAAAAACTTGTCAACTTTTTGTGGTGTGGGGAGTATAAGTTTTGCACATTGTTGTTAATTCAACTACTAGCTGTTTTCCTTTTGATGCTATTTGTAAAAGGAGTTTTTAGCTTCATTTTTGAAAAGCTTATTATGAAAGAAAAAATACAATTGATTTTTGTGCACTGGTCTTTTATTTTTCAACCATGCTAAACTCCCTTATTACTTCTAATAGTTTTTTAATAAATTGTTTTTTATTTTCTATATATAAAAGATCATGTCTTGCAAACAGAGATTATTTTACTTCTTCTTTTCTGACCTGGATGTCATTTAATTTTTTTTCTTGCCTGACTGCCCTAGAACCTCCAGCACAATGTTGAGTAGAAGTGGTGACTTCAGCTATCCTTGGCTGGCTTCTGAGCTCAGTAGGACAGCATCTTTTTTTTTTTTTTTTTAAACCATCGAGTAGGATGTTAGTTGTGGGTTTGCCACAGATGTCCCTGGTGCCAAAAATGCTGGGGACTGCTGCCTTAACAGATGGAGAGAGTTCCCCTCTAAACCCAGTGAGTGTTTTCAGGCCTAATAGTGTCTCATATTTTCCTAACTGTATTCTTATTTCTTCATCTTTTTTCTCTGTTCTCTGGACTGTGTAATCTTTTATCTATCAGTGTACACGTTTCCTAATTCTTGGTTCTGCCAGTGTAAGTATACTATTGAGCAGCCGTTAATAACATTTACATTTCAATTATTCTACTCCTCAATTCCAGAATTTCATGTGTTTCTCTGTAACTTCACTTTATTATATTCTGCCTTTGAAAAGATATTGTCATCAGTTTCCTTTAATTATGTAATAATGGTTTCTTTTAGTTCTTTAGTCACATTTATCATTAGTACTTATTTTTTTATTAAGTTCTTTATATATTTAGATATTTACCTTTATTACATGTATGGTTTACAAATATTTTCTCTCTCTTGCTAGGTTGTCTTTTTGCTCAGTTAATTGTTTCCTTTGCTATGCAGATGTTTTACAGTTAAATGAACTCCGACTTGTTTATTTTTGCTTTTGTTATCTCTGCCTTTAATGTAATATCAAGAAATAATCTCCCAGTTCAATGTTAGGAAGCTTTATTGCTATGCGTTCTTCTAGTAAGTTTTATGATTTCAAGACTTATATTTAGGTCTTCAATTAATTCAGAGTTGATTTTTACATACGTGTGAGATAAGGGTACAAATGTAGATATACATCGAATTATCAGGTTGTGTACTTTCAACAGATATAATTTCTAATTGTCACTCCTCTCAATACAGTTGGGAATAAAAAAACTTTTTTAATCTTACTCAGACCAACTCTTTAGCTAGTATCCCACTGAGCTTATTTCCCTGATACCCTGATGAGGCCATTGTCCTCTCCACACTAGCAGCGGCAGGAGACTATGCCTTCCAGAACCTCAAAAGCCTCCTTCACGAGGGTGGAAATGCCCCGGAATCCTGCAATAAATTACTCTGTACACCAGTGGAGTCCAGGTCTGGCCTCGGGGTCTAGACCACCAGAGAATAGCAGGGCTCATCTTCAGAAAATAAGATGCATTTATTGCCTGAACTTATTGAATAAGAGCACTGTTTCTTTTCTTTTTTGGACATTAAGAAGGAAATGTTCCAGCAGATGAGACACAGAAAATTATATCATGGTCCTTATCATCCCTATTGGCTTTGACCCAGAACAGACACTCAATAAACAGACTTGTATGATGAAAGCTGGGAGAACAGAGAAGCATCAAAGGGATCTTGATGGCAAAGATAGCCCTTCCCTTCCCCAATCACATGCTCCACCTCCTCTCACTGCAGCATCTGTCTCAGGCCTTCTCCCAGGAGAGCTATAAATCCAGGCTGGCTCCTCACTCCCCACACATCTACTCCTGCTCTCCCTCCTCCAGGTCACCCCAGCCATGAGGACCCTGACCCTCCTCGCTGCCATTCTCCTGGTGCCCCTCCAGGCTCTGGCTTGAGCCACTCCAGGCAAGAGCTGACTAGGCTACAGCCCAGGAACAGCCTGGGACAGACGACCAGGACTTTGCCATCTCCTTCACAGAGGACACAAGCTCAGGTTTTAGAGCTTCAGGTGAGAGCTGCCAGCATTGCAGAGCTAGGAGTCTAGAGAGGAAAAACCAGGCACCTCTAGAGTCAGACTCAACAGCTGACTCTTTCTCTTAGGTGATCACCTCCCCAGGCCTCAGTTTCCTCATGTGGATACTGAAAAGACAGAATCAGATGACATTCAATGGACAGTGATCCTCCAAAGATATTTGATTCTGTGAAAAGTCAGCGAAATTTAGTAATCTTATGCTATGTGGAAACATACTGGGGAGTCTCTCTGGCATCAAGGATGAGAACCCACTTGGAAAGAAGCATATTTCTTTTTGTTCGTTAGAGGAGTTTCACAAATGGGAATGGACCTAAGGGTATATTCAACTGTGTGTGTGAAGAAGCAGCATCATAAAAAAAAAAGTGAGCAAATGAGAATAAGCCTCTAATCCTACCTGTGAGCAGCACTGCTGCGTATGTTGATTCCTACTGATTGAGCCGATCTTTTGCTGCTGCTGTGATGTGGCCACCGTGGTGAACGCAATCAGCCCAGTAGGTAACCGCACAGGGATTCTCCTTATCAACCACCTGTGACCCCAGTCCTGATGCCTGATGCTTTCTCTGTGTCTCCAGGCTGAATGAGGGGCTTGGTCTGCTATTGCAGAATATCAGACTGTCATTTTTCCAAACACCGCTATGGGACTGCACCAATAGTGGGATCTGCAGTCTTTTCTGCTGCCTCTGAACATGGAGCACAGAGGAAATGTGTTCATCATTTGCTTCGAGATCTAGAGAACTTTTATTACTCCTTTACCTTGTCTTCAATTTTCTTTTCTTTCTCCAAATAAAGTCTTTGTGACAAGTTCTCCGTGTTTGTACCTGCTTGCTGTTTAATGCACCTCTTAGTCAAGACTCTTTTGGATGCAAGTACCAGAATCCTAAATTCAGCTTTTTAGGCAAAATACAACTCCAAATTCTAAGAATATCAAGGACAAACATTGGCTTCAGACACAAATTGATTTACAAGCACAAATTACACTGCCGATTTCTCCTTCTACTTCTCTGTCTTTTCACTCTGCCTCATTTTGATTGGATTCACTCTAAGGTAACTCCCATGTGTTAGGAAAAACAATCATTGTCAGCTTCCAGTTTACACAATCCTAACATCACTACTTCTTAGGAAAACAAAACAAAACATAACAAAAAACAAACAAAAAAAAACACCATGTTCTTTCCTGAAGTGTTGGAGTTTCATTGAACAGACCCATATCACATATCTGGCTTTGAAGACCTGGGGTTGTGACAGCACCACTGAAAAACATTTAATTGAGATTGGAATGGACAGTTCAGAAAGCTGCAATGGGTTGGGTGTGGTGGCTTGTGACTGTAGTCCCAGAACCAAAGAAATGATTCCAGACCAGGGGCAGTAGCTCACGCCTGCAATCCCAGAGCTTTAGGAGGCCGAGTCGGGTGGATCACCTGAGGTCAGGAGTTCGAGACCAGACCAGCCAACATGGTGAAACCTCGTCTCTACTAAAAATACAAAAATTAGCCGAGAGTGGTGGCACATGCCTATAACCCCAGCTACTTGGGAGTCTGAGGCAGAAGAATCCCTTGAACCTGGAAAATGGAAGTTGCCATGAGCCGACAGCATGCCATTGCACTCCAGCCTGGGTGACAAGAGCGAAACTCCATCAAAAAAAAAAAAAAAAAAAAAGACCTGTAATGAGTACAACAAAAAGCATAGGAGCACCTCACTGCAACAGACTCATCACCAATATTTTGCACCCATGCCAGGGAAAATCAAGATTTTCATATTCATAAAGTCTTCACACAAACAAAATGCAGATTCCTCAACTGTATTCTGAAAAATGCACCCTTGAGACAGGAGAATAGGGAAGTAGGGTAATCGAGGGTTAAGGCATAAGGAAAAGAACACCAGGTGCAGCCAGTTCCAGGCAAGATTAGGCAGCACACCAAATTCTTTTAGCTTAATAAAAACCCTAAATCGGGGGCTCTTGAGTCACTTGCTTGAACCAGTGCCCACTCTGTGGAGCATCAATAAATCTGTACTTTCGTTACTGCATTCTCATGTTGCTTTGGTTTGTCTTTCGTTGCTTCATTCTTTTGTTGTTTTGTTTGTACGTTTTGTTGACTTATTTGTTCAATGCACTAAGAATCTGGACAACTCACAGTCAAGACCTTCCATCTGGTAACACTCTCTTGGGTTCCCTTAAAACTGCTGAGGACCTGATTCTACCTGAAAATACAGTTTTAAAGGGGCACTGAGAAAACAGAAGTGAGGGAAAAGCTATCCAAGTAATCTGCGTCCCTGCTGGTGCTGCAGGGCGCCGAGATTCTGATACCCAGAACGCCCTGCACATCAGCAAGTGAGCAGGAAACCAGGTCTGGAGAAAGGGAATGAACTAAGAGCTCAGTGCCCACTGAGATGCTCAGAGCATTTGCCAGGAAGGCCACAGCGCCCCCTGTGGTCCTGCCTCCAACTGCAGCCTCCCCACCAGGCCCAGCACACCTTGGGTATGTACCTTCCTGAGCCTGTCTTTCTCTTCTCCTCCAAGAGGACAGGGTCACTCCCGGTGTCCCTGAGGCCAGGCTGACATCTTGCTGAGGTGTGATGTGACCCTTCCTGTCTCTCTTCTCTTTCCTTCTCTAGGCACCCATTGAACCTTGAACACGAGTTCAACATATCCTGCAAATAGCCTACCAGAACATGACCACAAAGCCCCAGGAAGGATTCCAGCGTGAGCCCCAGAGCCCTGGGAAGAATTCCAGCGTGAGCCTCGAGTCTTTATTTTACTTTAAATTTAGTAGTGCTAGTTTGTGATTCCACAATACGTTTTTTGAATAAAAATATGTCTGTTCCAGCCTTGGCTACTCTTATTGGGTGGTACTGGTAAAACGCCCCAAGAACTCTTACAGTGACAGAGAGACCACAGTTTGCAAAGAAAGAAAGAGTGTTTCAAGTGGATTATTCACCATTCTTGAATAAAACAATCTAATGAGTCCAGACACAGCTATGACTACCAACACCAACCACAAATGCCCAGCACCCAGGAGAAGGAATCAGGTGCTGTCTAGGTCCAACCATGCAGATTCCGAGCAGGTCTCAGCCCCAGACTGAGGCTCTGCCTGTGTAAAGAGGGAGCTCAGGGTTCCAGGCACCCCGCTGAGACACTGCACAGCTGGGGGATCTACTGCAGACCTCAAGGAGACCTCAGTGGGTTCATGTCTGATAAAATAAATGCTCCCAAATCTTCCCCCTTGTGTAGACAGGGAAGGACACATATTAGGATTCAGAGGGTGAAAAACAAGCAACCTCCTTGGGTTCCTGTAACTGCCTTGGAGTTGTGGTCATGAGGTCCTTGAACTAACTCTGCAAATTATTCCTAACTGTCCGCTGGGCCAGGATCACTTCATTTTGGGGCACCTGCCCTTCACACAGAAGTCCTCCCAACTCATTCCTCCAGCTCCTGGGGTCTCAGCTAAAACACACTTTGGTCACTGAAATCTTTCTTGATTTCTCCATTTAAGATTGCAACAAGTTCCCCTGGATACCTCCATCCTCCTTGTTCTCTTTATTTCTAACTGTAGAATTTCAAACCATTTCACATCCTATACATTTCGCTTACTCTCGGTAACAGTTGTCTTTATGCCGGAAGGGAAGCTGCATGTTTTGTTCATTGTTGTACCAGCTATGTGTTAGGCAGTCATCTGGGCACACATATTCCCACATGACTGCCTAACACACAGCTGGGGATCAATAAAGTAATTCTGATTAATTAATTACCTCCAACATCACATAATATTACAAAATTCCATTTGTATTACTCAACTTCATAGAAAAACGCTGAAACCTACAGAGGAAAAAATTCCATGTGTCAGTTCATGTGATACTAGACCTTTCAAACACTAAAATCATTTAAGAATGAAATATAGGAGAATATCATGGGTTAAAAGTGGCTTTATGTAACATTAGGACTTTAGAAAGAAGAGATCATTTTGTCTTGGAGTGGCAAGGATAGGTTTTATGGTGTATCTTAAACTGGAACATAAAGATGTTTACAACTGAATAGATTAAAAAGAAGATTAGAGAAGACTGTTTGCTGGAGGGAATGGTATCAGGGACAGAGATATGCAAGGTCAGGGTCTAAGTCTACTGGATTTGGAGGAATTGATGTTGCAAGAGAATAGGATGAACTAGTAATTCAAGCTGATATTCTCAGAGGCATCTATCAATTTAAGGGAAAGGGGCAGATGAGGACAGAGTATCCCTGCTCCTCTGTGTGGATAAAGGCATACTGGGAGAACCACAGGAAGATTCTGCTACTGCAGTCTAGGGTGAGCAATGACAGCTGAAAACACTAAGGATAGAGAATGCAGGGAGAAGTGTGAGGGTCTGCAAACAATGGGAGCAACTTGTTTAGCCTCGAATAAAACACAAAGCTTATTAATGGAATGCACACACACAGGACATTTATGGAATGTTGATATTTCTAACTTAAATAAGCCACTCATACGGTAGGAGGAGAAAATAAAGAATAAGTCAAATATGAAGCTAACCCTTTGAAATGTCATTTTCCAAGAAGAAAGTACCCTTTTCTCTGTGGGAGGATAGGAGCCTAAGTTCCATAAATACAAATTGGGAAACACAGATGGCCCAATCACACTGCTCAACCTTCCCGCCAGCAACCTCCAGTACTTTTCCACCAGCTCACTCTAGGGCTTAAACTCCCCTGTGTTTCACCTCAAGACAGTTGAGTTCAACTGCTCTCCTTATTGCAAAGAGTTAACACCTATTGGGACATTCCTCAATAACCAATTTCTTGGCATTTCAAAAAAGTGTCTGGTGCAATTTTTCTTTAAAACAAAGGATATTGACTCTTTAGTGTTGCCGCTGATATTTTGTGCTTGTTTATATGATATTCTGAACTCTGTTTACAATGAAAAAAGAATGTAAGAAATGAGAAAAGTACTTGTTCCCTTTTCTGAACTTTGGCATATTTTTTCTTTTGCTGCTAAAAGTCCCATAACTCACGAAGAAACTTAAGATTACGAGAAGTTATTTTTCATTCTAATATTTGCCAGAAGGTCACTCTCACTACGTTTCAATGCTTTGAGATCCTGGATAACAGTGACTCCCCGACCCTTTGCACCAGCCCTCTACCCATGGCCACCCACCAGCTCCTGACACCACCTGGAATCCCTCCATTTATGAACATCAACTATGAAGCTCCCCATCCCTGACTCACCCACTGTCCTTCCAGCCTCTCACGTAGCTGTCCCTCCTTCCCTGCTGATCAACATCAACAAGGCTGTTCTCCCCTGGGGCTGTGCATGGGAATCACGAGGGAGCCTGATGCCCGAGCTGCCCCCAGTATACCTGTCGTCTGCTCTCAGCTGCCCCCGGGACACTTGTCATCTGCTCTCATCTCCTGTCCTTGTGCACTGCACTATCTTTGCCTCAGGTTCTCTGCGTTCGGTATTTTTGATGGTTTTCGGATCTCTTAATGGGGTCTTGAATTCAAATGTCAGAAACCAATGACAAGCTAAGTTAACATTTTGACTCCTATATCTTGGAATTGAGGAGGAATTCTGGCTTTAGAAATTGCTTGATCCAAGAACTCAAAGCATGAGTTACATTGTTGTTTTTACCTTTTTTCCCCCTCTGTTTCTCTTGATCTTATTTTGGGCTGTCTCCCCAGGTGACATCCATGTGAATCGTGGTCATATGTCTATGACCTTTGTCGCTAATCTCCAGGAGAAAATCCCTACTTCTTTCCCTGTTGTTCCAGCCAACTCCTGAGTCCCATGGCCTCCTCTGAGTCTGTCACTGCAGGGACAGGTTGAGACTCCACCTGGCTCCCGCACCACCTCTGCTCCCAGCAGGAAGAATTTAAACTAAGAATAAGTGAGGGGGTTCTTCGGTCACTCCTAAGACTCCACAGTTCCATGCTGCCATGACGATGGGCTCTTTGTGACACTTTGGGTATAAGGAGAGAGGGTTCTGTCCTACTTCATCAACATTATAGAGAAGCTGAGATTTACACACACAAAAAAAGGACACATTCAACTTTTCACCAAGACTGTGCCTCCTGTTCATCTAGGATTGTGTGAAAAGACACCACAGAAAGTAGTGGATTGAAACAGCATGATCAGTTCTTCACTCACACATTTGCAATTGGGGTTTGGATCCTTCCATGGGCATGAGAGGAGAGGTTCTGCTGGGATCTCAAAAATTGCAGGACCAGGACACTCATGCACAGGTGGCGGGTGGTGCTGGCTCAGCTGGGCACTCTGAGAAAGCTGAACGATGAGACCCTGTGATGTGCTGGGGCCAGATCAGGCCAGCTCATGACAGAGGAGTTTTGTGTGATAATTCTTAAACTGTCCACAGCTGGGAGCATTTTAACCACAGAAATTTACATAAATTTACATTGCAAATCACAGTTTTGTTTTTTCCTAGAAAGCTGGTTGCTCTGTGTTCTCTAGCCCATCCCTGCAGGTGGGCTCAGTTCCTCTCCCTGTGGAATGCTTAGTCTTCCTCCAAGCGTGGTATCTGGGCTCCAAAGACACCAGCCCTCTTAGCACATGTGGTCTGCTAAAAAAAATTTAAAATGCCATGAACCAAGTTACTCTAATATTGCCTGGAAGGTCACCCTCACTACCTCTCAGCGCTCTGTCCTGCTGGACAACAGTGACCCTTCATCTTCTTTGTTCCAACCCTCCACACCCTAACTCCTGCCACCACTCAGAATTGCCTGTGGAGGCTGAGAAGTCCAAATCAAGGTGGTAGCAGAATCAGCCTCTGGTGAGGACCAGCTTTTTGGTTCATATACATCTTCTCACTGTGTCTTCATCTGATGGAAGGAATGAAGGAGCTCTCTGGGACCTCTTCTACAGGGGCACTCATTTCATTCATGAGGACCCCACCATGCTGACCTGCTCACTTCCAAAAAGGCCCCTTCTTTTAATGCTATCATCTTAGGGTCTAAGACTTCAACATACGAATTTCAGAGGAAAAATGTATCAGGCCACAGCACCATCCAACACAGAGAAAGTGAAAGACACCAGTTCACTAGGGCCTAATCCCAGAAAACAGCATGGCATCTAGTTGCATGTAGTCTGTCGGTCAAAATGTCACCCGCCCTAGATCCAACAGGAGAAAACAGAAACCTTCCTATCTATGAAAAAGAGTACAAGGATTTAGGAGTCATATTTGAAAACAGCTCAAGGAAGCTATTTCCTTATGGTTTATTGTAAAATAAACCTGCTGCAGACATCTGCTGCAGACGCCAACACCGGACACATAGACAGCTAGTAAGAGGTGGCTGGGAAAGTCAGACAAAAGGCAGGGGACTCGGAGCTCCTGCCTGTCCCAGCTGGATCTGCAGGCCCAGGAGTGGCTGTGTGGCACAGGCAGCATCAGGACCCTCCCTGCAGGACGGGGGACAAAGGGCTGAGGGGAGGGACAGGGCGACACACTCTGAGAAACTGGGAGGTGGAGGGTACTCCTCAGAGCTCACCTCCACGCATCTCTGACCCACGCTAACACGCATGCTATGTTACGTGACTACCCTTTCCTACCGGGTCAAAATCATAACACCAGCGCCCTGCCCAAGGTCCACACACACTGTGTCTGCTGGGGCCACCAGACACCATAAGCGTGTGTGAGAATATGCATGCTGCTCCTGGAAGCCTCTGTCCTCTCACACCTACAGTCCCACCCACAGCTTCTCCAGAATGTTTGCCCTAGCCTGATGATGTCAAGGTTTTTATTGAGTCTAGACTCACTTCAATATTCCCTAAAATTCAAATGCATGGGTCTGAAAAAACAGCTTAAATTGTGTCTACATATAGTGTCTACAGTGTGGATACTGATTGTCTACACTGGCCCCAATCAGTGGAAAAATCAGGCTGGGGTTGGGGGCTATGGATCAACATGGAAGTGAAAGTACTGTAAAAAAGTTTTAGACGTAGCACCTTTTTTGTTTAAACCACAGAATTCTGCCAAGGTTCTGCTGCAGCCAAAAGAGAAAAGTGAAAAGGACCACAGAGAAGAATCCCTTTGTTCTAATTTGAGTGTTAAAGTTTGTGAATCACCTGGGGGAGGATGGAGACAATGCCTGGGTGTGACCTCAGCACAGACTGAGAGCCTGCTGGGGCTCTGGGCTGCCCAGTCCTGACCACAGTCTATGGAGGAGGCAAGGATGGGAGCATGGCCACGAGGCAGACAGAGCAGCGGCCCAGCAGGAGGTTCCCAGTCCTGCAGCCAAGAATGGGAGGGAAGGAGAGCACAAGACTGGGTTGGAGCAGAGAAGGCCACCCCTCCAGCGACAGCAGCCATCAGTGACTCTGAGCCAGCTGGAGGGTCTCTGTTCTCCCTGAGCTCCCCAAATCACTCTGGGTGCTGCATGGAAAGCCACTGCCTGGGCCAGGCCACACATCTACGGCAGGGCTGCTGCACCCGCTCTCCCTCTTCCTGGACAGTGCCCAGGTTTCTGTAGGACACACTCATGGCCCCTCCAGCACTGTTGTAAAGATTCTGGGCATCAGTTGGTCCTCAGTGGGCTGACAAAGGCCCCTTGCAGTTAAAAACCAAATCCTCGCCACTAGTGTGCCAGCCACTTTGCGGCAGGCCCTCCATATACGGGGACATCGTGTCTTTGGAGACAGCTATACCCCAGTTGTCCATCCTGCTGAGGCCCACCAATATCATCACTCAGAAGCCCTTCGCATGCATTGGGGCCACAGCAGGATACAGTCTGTAGCTGGCCCAGCAGGTGATCTCTCCAGGCCGTGCCTTGGTCCCAGGTTCTGAGTTTCACGGGGAGGCCCTCACTACTGCCCATCACAACTCTCAGAGCCTCTGGACAAAGCACACTAGTCCTGGCTATGGGCTTCTGCACGTATAGTCTTCCAGGGAAGGTAGCTCCTTATACCCTGGGTGGAGCAGGTGTTCTCTTTTCGTGGCATTTCTTTGCTTTGTTCTTTAGAAACACACGTATCATTGATTCAGATGGAGGTTCCCACCTCAGGGCATCACAACTCTGGGGTGGGTTAAGGGAGTCTCATTTAGTTCATCATCCCCAAGCCACCAGCCTCCTCAAGCAGCACGGTGGTCTCCTAAAGTCATGGTTATTAATGTCTCTGGATGTGCTACGGACACCCAAGGCACCAAGGTCCTTCCAAGGGCCATCACTTTTTTAATTCTCAACTCCATGGCCACCATCGCCTCATCACAGTTGGGCTAGACCCACTGTGGTGCCCACCTTGGTGATCACAGAAGAGTTAGCTTCTTTTTCCCTTAGAGATAACATCATTTACATGTTCTCCAATAATGAGACCTCCCCACACCATCACAGGACATCCACCATCTCAACATCAAACATTTACTGAACAATAAACTGTGGATGGATAGTAAACTATGATCTTCTGAGGACTGATACCCCAGGCCCACTGGCAGGGCCACGAGGCTTTTGTTAGACCACACCTCTCCATCTGACAGGCAACTTCTGGCAAAACCTCCCGTTTTTACCGGGCTTAAAGGTTAGCTAATATTTCCCACTTACTCCTCCTGGCAGGAAGTAGGGATTATTGCTCCAGAACCCACCGAGGGTGCAGTCAGAGGCAGCAAATGAGGAGAAGAAGCCTTCAAACTAGAGACAACAACTACATCAGGCAAAGACCATATGGAAGTGCCATCACCAAACGTGGCCATGGGGGAGAAAGGCTCCAAGGAAAAGTGGATGTGAGCTGACCCCATAATCTGTGTCAATATGGAAGCACTGGGAAGAAAGCCCTGAGTGACAAGATGTCAGTGTTCTCCATGATTGGCCTTGTGTGGTATCTCATGTACACATGGCTTGTGGGGTAGCTGTTAAACCCAGGCCTTGCAGCCTAGAGAGCTGCTAGGAACAGGACAGCCCTAGTCAGAATTTGTACCCTATGCTGGAAAACTGGGAATTCCAGTTTGGATGGTCTCGATCTCTTGACCTCATGATCCACCCGCCTCACCCTCCCAAAGTGTTGGGATTACAGGTGTGAGCCACCGCGCCCGGCCAGCATCATTCTCAATGCAACCAAGAACTATGGCATATTATTCATAATAAAGACGTGCTAAAGTTACGTGAACTACCTGAGCTCCTCCAACCCCAAGTCAAAATCTTAGAATCCATGCTAGGCTTTTACTCACATCTCTTCATTCTGCTACTGATGGTCACAAAATGAAGTGACAAAGTAAACTGTTATTTACACACTATAGAATATTAGCAGTCACACCTGCCACAGACAGCTCACCACCATTATACATTATACATCTCCAATGAGTCCTGCCCTTGGGTGTTAGATCTAAACAAGACCAAGACAGGAACAAGCTCAGCCCTCTGCCTAGGCCGCCATGAGCAGGTGGTGGGCATGTGAACACTGGACTCGAATTGGAAAGACCTCACAGGCCATTTAAAATGACACACTGCATGACTGACACGTGTGTGCCAAGAACAGAGCTAAGAACTTCAACGCCCTTACCCTTTTTATTCCTTAGACAATCCTGTGAGGTAGGTGCTATTGTTATATAATAACTGTTACCCTTATTCCTCTTTAGAAAATGTGGAAACACAGGCACAGAGAAGTTATGCCACTTGCTCAGTATCTCAGAGTCAGCACACGGGTGACACAGGATGCCCCCACAGCTGTGCTCTTGCAATTGGTGTCCAGCAGCCTCTGAACAAGTGAGGAAGGTTCATCCAATAGTGCAAAACTGGGCTGTAGGTGCCCACCAGGAGGAGCCAGAGGTGCTCATGGTCATGAAGGCCCCTATCTCTCCCTCTCCCATCTGCTTGCCTGTTACCAGCAATAAATATGGTCATGTCTAAGCATCATTTGTCCCCTGGAATATCCTGGAATACAAAACCTCTAGTATACAACCAGATTCTGTTGCTATCTTATTTTCTTCCAGGCCAATTCCCTTGCACCCTACTTTTTTAACGCAGTTAAGTTAATTCCTATGTTAAATAATTAACTCATCCATCGGGGAGTACATGCCTTCTAAGAGTGAATGTCCATATTATGGGTGGAAATCCTCTTTTTGTCCTGGCCCTGAGTGACCTGGACAAGTAGACCTTTCTAGCCTGAGGTCCAGCTCCTCAGGTTAGAAAGTGCAGCATCGACATCTCTATGAAAATGACCAGGACAATAGAAACAAAAAGGTCAGAAAAACAAGGAAAGAAAAAAATAAGAGAAAGAAAAGGGGAGACTACATGGCCCAAATACATTGAGTTTACTGTGAAAACACATTTTTGGAGATAGAGAGAAGATAAAGCACAAGGTAAAGAGACTAAATTGTTCTTTTCCAGGTTCTCAAATGGAATCTTGCCCTGATCTGGGTCTCAATTAACAAAGCACAAGGACAGCTGAGCCTGTAGCAGGTGTCGCTGAGGATACAGGTCCCAGAGTGACGCCCAGTGGCAACAGGTGGGTCTGCAACTGCAGGTGCCCCTCACCTGGTGACCTGGAGGAAGAGGGAGCAGCATATGGGGCACAGTGCTGGGTTTCGGGGTACAGGAAATCAGATCAGAGCAGCCCAGAGGAGGACTGTGTCTGCTCACAGAAAACATACTTCGCAGATTCTATTAGAGCAGAATAAAGAGATCATTACTGGTCACCTGTCGGCCATTTAAGATCTGGTTCTTCCTTTCATGCTCTCTGTCATTTCTATCACACAGTCCCCTCTCCCTGCACACAGGCACTCAGACTCAGAGACATGCACATGCACACGTACAACACATACATTCCCAGTTTCCACCTCCCAGCACACTCCCCTCACCACACATGCACACATACATAAAAAATTACAAGCATACGCACAGGTGCACACACTCCCCGAAGTGCAGACTCCAAACCCTAATACATCTGGTTTAGTCTCTGAGGCCGAAGCTGCTCAGACTGACATGCACAAACGGTAAAACCAAATTTTTGAACCCAAGACCTCTTGGAGAGAGTCTATGGCCCCCAATTTAGAGTCGAAAGGCAGAGACCATGATAGGTGAAGTCATTCACTAATGATCCCACAGTTAGTTGACGACACCACTGAGACCACAGCTCCCAACAGACAGCACATTGGCCTGCTGTCTTACCCGAAGCCTATAATGCAGTGTTCATTCCTGCAAAGGGGACACCTACATCTGGGTCCTCTGTCCCACATTGCTCCAAGGCTAGGACCTGGTGCACTTTCTCCAAGAGGCTCCAGAGAAGGACAAGGGTCCTCAGGGCGGTGAGCCTCCTATAGGTCAATGTCTCTCAAGGGACTGAAGGATTTTGAAGACCAAGGGGAGTGAAAAGACCCCAGCTCTGTGCTAATTGGAGGAAGCAGCATCCCAGGGCAATGAGCCAGCCCAAACCTGTGTGGCTGTGGGAGAGCGGCAACCTCTGGGTTGATAGTTCAGACCTTTGACGGTTCTCCAATCCAGCGGCTGCACTGAAATACCTGCTCTTCATGTTCACGAAGGCCCCTAACACTCTTCCTGTCTCCCATCTGCTTGACCGTTACCAGTAATAAACACACTTCTAAGCATTATTTGTTCCCTGGAATATCCTGGAATACAAAACCCTATTATAAAACCAGATTCTGTTGTTATCTTAAGTGTTTTCTTTCAGGCCAATTTCTTTGCCCTCTACTTTTTAGCACAGTTAAATTAATTTTTATGTTAAATAATTAAATCATCGATCAGGGAGTACATGCCTTCTAAGAGTGAATGTCCATATTATGGATGCAAATCCTGTTTTTATCCCAGCCTTGAGTATAGGAGAGGCAAGATTAGAGTCAGAATAAAGGACAAGAAAAACAGTTTTTCAGGTTTTATTTTAAATGACAGCAGGTTTGAAGTCAAGAGGACAATAGATAATGGGCACCTTGCTACAGTTAAAGAAACGAAGGAATGGGAAAGGCATTTTATCTAAATAATTATTTACAAACACATTAGGAAACTAAAAATTTTTTCCATAATGTCAGTGAAGTTTTCTCATCTTCCTTTCTTTCTTTCTTTCTTGCTTGCTTGCTCTTTCTTTCTTTCTTTCTCTTTCTTTCTTTCTTTTCTTTCTTTCATTTCTTTCTTTCTCTCTCCCTTCCTTCCTTCCTTCCTTCCCTCCCTCCCTCCCTCCCTCCCTCCCTCCCTCCCTCCCTCCTTCCTTCCTTCCTTCCTTCCTTCCTTTCTTTTTGACAGAGTGTTGCTCTGTTGCCCAGGCTGGAGTGCTGTGGTGCAATCTCAGCTCACTGCAACCTCTGCCTTCCAGGTTCAAGTGATTCTCGTGTCTCAGCCTCCAGAGTAGCTGGGACTATAGGCACCCGCTGCCACATCCAGCTAATTTTTTTATTTTTAGTAGAAACAGAGTTTTATCATGTTGGCAAGGCTGTTCTCAACCTCCTATCTTCAAATCATCTGTCCACCTTGGCCTCCCAAAGTGTTGGGATTACAGGCATGAGCCACTGCGCCCAGCCCAGGGGAGTTCTCTAGAAATACTTCTGCCAGAAATAATAAGAAACTTGATTGGCAACAGAGTTGTGTCCAAGGCTGAGCAATGGGCTGCCGACGGGGGCCTGGTCCTGGGAAGATGGGCCACTGGGGATCTTCTGGCTTCGTCAGTGCTCAGATCTGCTGTCTGAGCATACCACAGGGCCTGGACAGTGGTTTTTAAATCATCCATTTCTCTTTCCAGATTTTCTGCTCACCCAACAATTTTGGGGTCAGAGAAGGAAGAAGAGAGACTGAAGATACCAATTTCTACAATTAATAAGGACTCTGGGTGATCAAAAACATGACAGAATTCATGGAGAAAGGTTAGAACTGGAATAAAAATGTTCCAAATTGTTTCTTCAGTCATTTCTAGAGATTCAGAGAGACAATGCCAGAGAGATGTAGGCTAGGAAGCAATCATGGAATGCTATCTGCAAACTCAGCAATGTCCAGTGAGAAACACAGCAGCAGTACAAATACAGATGGTTTAAAACCTGGTGCTAAATGGCCACCGGGGTAAAACAAGGGCCATGAAAGCTGGAATCACCGATACAGGAAATTAGTCCCTCCCAGTCTCCCTGTTAATTCATGAATTCAAATTGATATTATAGATATTACAGATCTGATTGAGATCCTCTCATTTTCATAAGGTAGAATAAGTGGGAGATACACTCTATTAGTTTCTCTGCAAAGAAAGAAAAAATGGATTAACTCTCTACTCCACTGGGACCCAGGTCTGACCCCAGAGAGTTATCCAGAGAGTACCAGGGACCGTCCTCGGAAAAAAAGAGGCATTTGATCCCCAAATTTATTGAATGAAAGCACTGTTGTTTATCTTGTCTGAATATATAAAAGTAAACACTCAAGCAGATGGGAAACAGGATAGTAATGTCCTTATCATCATTAACAGCTTGCTTCAAGAAGAGGCATTAAGCATACAGACTCACTCTGTGATGAAAGCCGGGAGAAAGAGGAGCATCAAAGGGATCTTGAGGGCGAAGGCAGCCCCTTCCCCTCCCAATCACATGCCCACCTCCTCTCACTGCAGCTTCTGTCTCAGGCCTTCTCCCAGCAGAGCTATAAATCCAGGCTCACTCTTCACTCTCCACACATCCACTCCTGCTCTCCCTCCTCCAGGTGACCCCAGCCATGAGGACCCTCGCCATCCTTGCTGCCATTCTCCTGTTCGCCCTGCAGGCCCAGGCTGAGTCACTCCAGGAAAGAGCTGATGAGGCTGTAACCCAGGAGCAGCCTGGGGAAGACAACCAGGACTTTGCTATCTCCTTGGAAGAAAATGGACTCTCTACTCTTAGAGCCTCAGGTAGGAGACATCAATCTTGCAGATCTGCAAAATGTAGAACAAAAGGATTGGAAACAGGCTCTGGTATCAAGTGTGGAAAAGTCTACCTCACTTGAGTGACTTTACTTAATCTTCCTGGACCTTGATTTTCTCATCTCTAAATTAATCAGTGAGAACCGAAGACATCTAAAAGATTTTCTTTCTTCTAAGACTTTTAGTTTCAAGATATTTCTGTGAAATTTGTTACGTTTAAGATAGAAAGAGCTACACTGACTAGTTATTTGCAGGTCTGAATGCGTAGACTTAGTTATAGAGAGAATATTTTACTTTGTCCATCGGTAAAGATTTAGAACCTAGAGAGGAACCTATGGGTGTGTTTCCATGTAGGCTAATAGACTTGATTAAATCTTTCTACAATACATACTTAGATCCAAACATCACATGGTGTCTCATACATATACACAATTATTATTTGTCAATTAAAATAAGTAAATAAGTAAAATGTTAAAAAAAAAAAAAAACGGAGAGAGAATGAAGAACTTGAATTTGGAAGGTCTTCAAAGACTCCTTGAGCACCAAAGTACTTGAGTCCATGACATGAGCATGCACAATGCAGCATCTCAGAAACGGATCCAGGTGCGTTAGGGAGCCTTGTTAGGACATGCAGATCATACATGGAGGTCAAGATTAGGGGTATGGATTAAGCAGAATGAAGAGTAGGTAACCCCGGGGTTGAGAGGTATATTGTTTTACCAGGGAGCAGGTAATAAACACGTCCTGAATAGACTCAGATGGGGAAAGAACTATGATCTTGCATGACTAACACATAGCTAGTACGATTTCTTGTCATTTACGACAAAGACATGAATTTTCTCCATCCTAACATGAGTGATTCAGTGTCTCTTGTTTAGACTATCTCAGTTAGTCTGGCTCTGCCTGTCCTTTTCCCCACCTCCCTCCCTGTGCCTGACCCTCTCTTCTTTCCACAGGTTCTCAGGCGAGACGCACTTGCTATTGCCGAATCGGCCGTTGTTTCAGGCGTGAATCCTCCTCCGGGAGGTGCAGCATCAGTGGCCGCATCTACAGACTCTGCTGTCGCTGAGCTTCCTAGATAGAAACCAAAGCAATACAAGATTCAATCCAAGGTCCTGAAGAAAGAAAAACATTTCACCCTGTGTACCTTGTGTCTTTCTAAATTTTTCTCTCCAAAATAAAGTTGAAGCATTAAATTTAGTGTGTTTGACTTTTTAAATTTTCTTTTCTTTTTCCTTTTTTTCCCTTTTGCTTTTTTATATGGTGGATTGTATGGTTCCTTTGTATAGAGAATTCTGATCCACATTAAGTTAACTGGTCTTTGCATTCTAATGATGCACAGTTTGAGCATCATAGAGCAATAACAAAATAGCAAAAATGAATATAATTGTGTTTCTTCTTGTTGTTGTTGTTTGAGACAGTGTCTCACTTAGCCACCCAAGCTGGAGTACAGTGGTGCAATCTCTGCTTACTGCAGCCTTAAACTCCTGTGCTCGAATGTTCCTCCCACCTCAGCCTCTTGAGTAGCTGGGACTACAGGCATGTGCCACCACACCCTGCTAATGTTTTGTACTTTTTGGAGAGACAGGGTTTCACCATGTTGCCCAGATTGGTCTCGTACTCTTGAGCTTAAGTGATCTGCCCTCCTCAGCCTCCCAAAGTGCTAGGATTACATGCTTGAGCCACCATGCCTGACAGGATATAGGTGTTAATTGGAATAGTTTGAAACTTAAAAGTTCAGTGCATTCCTAATGATTCTCAAACCATAGAAGTTTACAATGAGAGGCAAAAAGTGGTTGTTGGCTCAAAGGAAAGATAGATGTGATGGGCTATGTTTACTTGTACTTTAATTTTAAAAAGTGGGAAAGCATTGCTATACATAATTTTTGAAATTTTAAGCAGATGTGTTAAATACATATGCTATACATTAAGCTTTATTTCACTCTATTTTGGTAAGTGATATATAGCTGTATCAACAAGATACAATAAAATAAAGTTTGACAAGGAAAAAGATAAAATTGTGCCAAAAACAGGAAAGACTGACGACCATCAGTGATTCAATTAATAACCAGATAGAAGAAGAGCTCAAAAGCTGGTGACCATAGAGTATGAGGCCCAATAATCAATGAGACAAATGGTCCCTTTTGGTCCCCAAAAGGTTAATTAGACCAATGTTTAATGAAGGAGTTGGTCTCAACTCTCCATCCCTTCAAGCATATGAATTCTATTAATTATAATGAAGCTATACTCATTTTAATAAAATGCTAGTGAGAAAATATATGTTAATATGTTTTTAATTATGCCAATGAACCAAGTCAATAATCATAATGATAAGACAATTGGTCATACAGTTGTTCAAAAACTTAAGAACAACATATATGTGAGAAGGGTAAGTTTTCAAAATTAGAATTTATATAAAAGACAGGGCTTGGACAGTGCCATGACATGACCAAAAAAAAACCAAACAAACATTTTTATTACAACAACAAAAAGTCTCAACCTGATAATAAATAACAAGTAGTCTGACTTCGATTCATCTTAGACACATACAAAGCACTGTTTCCTGATCAAGGATCAGCTATTTGACCCTAGACTTGCAACCTCGTTTAGTAATCTGGGGTCTCGGAAGATCAAGAAAATCATAGGAAGGAGTAAAATCAAAACAAATAAGAAAAGATATCAAATCCATGATATGGGCCCTTCCATATCACTTTTGGTATAATGAATGAATAAGTTTGGGATCATCGTTCAGGAATATGTTTATCTATTCTTGAAGGTGTTAGATGTGTTTAAAAACAACCAGGCGTACTAAATGTGTGAAATCAATGTAGATAAAGGCAATTTAAATAATCACCTTTGTATCAGTATTTAATACTCAAGAACTGGTTTAAACTTAGTGTAAATGGTGATGAGATTTTTCTCTGCGCACAAGAGTCCTTCCAATATTAAAGAACCTACCAAGCTAGTGCAGGCTGGTGCTGCCTTTCCTCATCTGATGGTCCTTAGTGAGAGCTCTCCACTTTACTGGGAGATAGGTGGTCGGGGCTGGTTCTCTGCCTCAGCAGCCCTTCTGAGCAGGACTCTCTTCCACTCTTGCTGTCACACCTGGTCCTGGAACTGGAGGGTCAGTAAGAGAGCAAGATAGAGGAGGGCGAGCATTCTCATGCACCACCCAAGAGGCGAGGCTCTCTGGCAGCAGGAACCAGAACGGGTAGTGGAGAGACCTCAGATGCTGAATACAAGGACATCTTTTGGGAAGATAAAGTCACTCTACAAAGTCTGTGAACTTAGGCCAGGTTGGCGTGTAGGTGAAAGGGAAGGATGTTCCAGGTCTCACCTGGTTGCCTAAAAGTCACCATGATGCTCCTCTATTTAACTGCTTTACTCACAGCCAAAATTGACTAGTTGTTTGGTCTCTGCCCTTTCTTTTTGAAGTGTTTTGCTTTTTGTTTTTTGGGTGTTTTGTTTTGTTTTGTTTTGTTTTGTTTGAGATGGAGTCTTCCTCTGTCGCCCAGGCAGGAGTGCAGTGGCACGATTATGGCTCACCACAACCTCCACCTCCCAGGTTCAAGTCATTCTTCTGCCTCACCCTCCCGAGTAGCTAGGATTAGAGGCAAGTGCCACTGTGCCCTGCTAATTTTTGTTTTTCTGTGGTTTTTTTTTTTTTTTTTTTTTTTTTTTGGAGGCAGAGTCTCGCTCTATTTTCCAGGCTGGAGTGCAGTGGCCGGATCTCAGCTCACTGCAAGCTCCGCCTCCTGGGTTCACACCATTCTCCTGCCTCAGCCTCCAGAGTAGCTGGGACTACAGGCACCCGCCACCTCACCTGGCTAGTTTTTTGTATTTTTTTTTAGTAGAGATGGGGTTTCACCATGTTGGCCAGGCTGGTCTGGAACTCCTAACCTTGAATGAGCCCAGCACAGATCCCAGGGAGGACGCAGGCATTCTGACAGACAAATGATCCCACCCTTGCCACCCTTCCCCTTGTTTAGATGGTGAAGGAAACACACAGAACTTCACATTGTGAAGGCCAGGAGGCTTCCTTGGTTTCTAGTAACCGCCACTGTTTCAAGTCCTGAGGTCCCTGAACTAATGTTCCATATTGTTCCAAATTATGGGCTGGGCCACGCTGACTCCATCCAGAGGGCATCTGCATTTCACCCAGAAGGACACCTGGCTCATTTCCCAGACCTGGGGTCTCTCCTAAAATTTCACTTTGTCACTGACATCTTTCCTGATTTCTCAATTTTAACTTGCAGCAACTTTCCTGAGCAATCTCCATCCCACTTATTCTCTTTATATTTAACTGTAGAATTGTAACGGTCTCACATTCTGTATATTCACTTACTCTCTGCAACATTTCCCTCCCTACTCTAGAAGGGAAGTTGCATGTTTTGCTCATTACTGGCCCACAGTGTTCAGATGACTGCCTAGCACATAGTAAGAGATCAATAAATTAATTATGATAAAATTAATTATATTCAATATCACATAATGATATAAAATTAGATGATTATTACCAAACTGCATAGGAAAAAATGAAAACTACAGCAGCAATGCAGTCCATATATCAGGTTTCTGTGACAGCATGGGGAAAAAAATCCATTTAAAAACATTGAAGGCTGAAATACAGAAAAATATCCTTGGGAAAATGTGGCTTCATGAAGCAATAGGAGTTTAGAAGAAAGAAATAGACTATTTTGGCTTTGAGTGCAAGAAAATGCTTCATGGGGAAACACAGAGGTATTTAAAACGTGGGTAGATTAAAAGAAGGGGTAGAGTACAATGTTCGGTGGAGAGAATAATATCAGGGCAAGAAATATGCAGGGTCAGGTCGACCTCCACTGAATTTAGAGGAATGGATGTTGCCAGAGAGAAGGATGGAGTAGAATTCAGGCTGATGTGCTGACAAGCATTCATCAATCCAAGGGAAAGGGTCAGATGAGGATGGAGCCTCCCTGCTCCTCTGTGTGGATGAAGGAACACTGGGAGCACCACATGTGGCTTCTGCTACTGCAGTCTAGGGTGGGCAATGACTGCTGCAAACTCTAGGGACAGAGAAAGCAGGGAGAGGTGTGAGGGTCTCCAAACAACCAGGGCCACTTGCTCGGCCTCAAGTAACACCCAGAACTGTTCACTGGGATGCACGAACACTCTACGTTCACTGATGACATACAAGAGATTTTCTACCTTGAACCACTCGTGTGCTGGAACAATGAATAACGAATAAGTCAGATGCCTCATCCCTATAAATGTAATTACCCAAGAGGGCAGCAGCCCTGTCTCTGTGGGAGGATAGGAGCCTCACTCCAACAAGCACAAATGAGCAAACACAGATGGCCCAATCACACTAGCCAACTTCCCTCCTAACGACCTCCAGAACCATCCTGCTAGCTCCCGCCAAGGCTTAAATTCTCCTGCCTTTGGTTTGAGGTAAGTTGAGTCCAAGGGCTCTTCCTATTACAATGTTTTGACTCCTATTGCAACAGTCTTCAATAAATGTTTCCTTGACATTTATTGGAAGTCTTGCTGAAATTTTTCTTTTACAAGGAAAGTATAGAGTTGTTTTTTCTGTATCTCTGTTTGTTCTGAACTCTGCTTACAAACAAAACCAGAATGTAAGAGATGAAAAAAGTACTCATTTCCTTTTCTGAAGTTCTGTATTTCTTCCTTTGCCACGAAAAGCGAAATAACTCATAAAAATAAAAACTAAGGGAAAGAGTTCCTCTAATATTTCCTGGCAGAACACCCTCCCAACCTCTCAGTGCTTCGTCCTCCTGGATGACAGTGATCCCCCTTCCTCTTTGCCCCAGCCCTCCACCCATGGCCACCCACTGACTCCTGCTGCCACCTGGAATTCCTCCATTTCTGAACATCAACCATGAAGGTCCCCATCCCTGACTCACCCGCTGTCCTTCCAGCCTCTCTCGTAGCCGTTCCTCTTTCCCTGCTGATCAACATCAACAAGGCTCTTCTCCCCCGGGGCTGTGCATGGGAATCGCCAGGGAGCCTGATGCCCAAGCTGCCCCCGGGACACCTGTCATCTGCTCTCATCTCCTGTCCTTGTGCACTGCACCGTCTTTGCCTCTCAGGTTCTCTGAGTTTGGTATTTTTTATGTTTCTCAGACATCTTAGTGGGGTCTTGAATTCAAACGTCAAACATGGCAAGCTGAGTTAACATTTTGACTCCTATATCTTGGAATTGAGGGGGAATTCTGGCTTCAGGAAATACTTCATTTAAGGACTCAAAGCATGAGTCACATTGTTGTCTTCCCATTTATTTCTCTTGGTCTTACTTTGGGCTCTCTCCGCAGTGACAGCCATGTGAATCATGGTCATCTCTCTGTGACCTTCGTAGCTGATCGCCTGGAGAAAATCCCTACTTCCTTCCCATTGTTTCAGCCAACACCCAAGTCCCATGGCTGACTCTGAATCTGTCACCGAGGGCGGAGGTTGGCACCACACCTGGGTCCCATACTGCCCCTGCTCCCGAAGGAAGAATTTAAACTAAGAACAGTTGACAGGGGATCGGTGAGTCACTGGAAAAGTAAGGGAGGACAGAGTGGGTCTGTGTCCGACAAAGAAATGGCTCCAGGCCAGGTGCGGTGGATCATGCCTATAATCTCAGCACTTTGGGAGGCCGAAGTGGGCGGATCACTTCAGGTCAGGAGTTTGAGACCAGCCTGGCCAACATAGTGAAACCCCATCTCTACTAAAAATACAAAATATAGCCCAGCATGGTGGTGTGTGCCGGTAATCCCAGCTACTCGGGAGGCTGAGGAAAGAGAACCGCTTGAACCTTGGAGGCAGAGGTTGTAGTGAACCGAGATGGCGCCATTGCACTCCAGCCTGGGGGACAGAGCGGGATTCCCTCTCAACAACAACCACCACGAGAAAAAAAAGAAGAAGAAGAATTTGCTGGACTGACTTGGTGAAGGATGGAGACAATGCCTGGGTGTGACCTCAGTGCAGACTGAGAGCCTGCTGGGGCTCTGGGCTGCCGAGTCCTGACCGCAGTCTATGGAGGAGGCAAGGATGGGAGCATGGCCACGAGGCAGACAGAGTAGCGTCCCAGCAGGAGGTTCCCAGTCCTGCAGCCAAGAATGGGAGGGAAGGAGAGCACAAGACTGGGTTGGGGCAGAGAAGGTCACCCCTCCAGCGACACCAGCCATCAGTGACTCTGAGCCAGCTGGAGGGTCTCTGTTCTCCCTGAGCTCCCCAAATCGCTCTGGGTGCTGCATGGAAAGCCACCGCCTGGGCCAGGCCACACATCTACGGCAGGGCTGCTGCACCCGCTCTCCCTCTTCCTGGACAGTGCCCAGGTTTCTGCAGGACACACTCACGGCCCCTCCAGCACTGTTGTAAAGATTCTGGGCATCAGTTGGTCCTCAGTGGGCTGACAAAGGCCCCTTGCAGTTAAAAACCAAATCCTCGCCACTAGTGTGCCAGCCACTTCGCGGCAGGCCCTCCATGTGCGGGGACATCGTGTCTTTGGAGACAGCTATACCCCACTTGTCCATCCTGCTGAGGCCCACCAATATCATCACTCAGAAGCCCTTCGCATGCATTGGGGCCACAGCAGGATACAGTCTGTAGCTGGCCCAGCAGGTGATCTCTCCAGGCCATGCCTGGCTCCCTGGTTCTGAGTTTCACGGGGAGGCCCTCACTACCGCCCATCACAACTCTCAGAGCCTCTGGACAAAGCACACTTGTCCTGGCTATGGGCTTCTGCACATGTAAACTTCCAGGGAAGGTAACTCCTTATGCCTTGGGTGGAGCAGGTGTTCTCTTTTCGTGGCATTTCTTTGCTTTCTCCTTTAGAACCACGCGTATCATTGATTCAGATGGAGGCTCCCCCCTCAGGGCATCACAACACTGCGGTGGGTTAAGGGAGTCTCATTTAGTTCATCATCCCCAAGCCACCAGCCTCCTCAAGCAGCGCGGTGGCCTCCTAAAGTCATGGTTATTAATGTCTCTGGATGTGCTACGGACACCCAAGGCACCAAGATCCTTCCAAGGGCCATCACTTTTTTAATTCTCAACCCGATGGCCACCATCGCTTCATCACAGTTGGGATAGACCCACTGTGGTGCCCACCTTGGTGATCACGGAAGATTTAGCTTATTTTTCCGTTAGAGATAACATCATTTACATGTTCTCCAATAATGAGACCTCCCCACACCATCACAGGACATCCACCATCTCAACATCGAACATTTATTGAACAACGAATTGTGGATGGATAGTAAACTATGATCTTCTGAGGACTGACGCCCCAGGCCCACTGGCACCCAGCAGGGCCACGAGGCTTTTGCTAGACCACACCTCTCCATTTGACAGGCAACTTCTGGCACAAGCTCCCGTTTTTACCGGGTTTAAAGGTTAGCTAATATTTCCCACTTACTCCTCCTGGCAGGAAGTAGGGATTATTGCTCCAGAACCCACCGAGGGTGCAGTCAGAGGCAGTAAATGAGGAGAAGAAGCCTTCAAACTAGAGACAACAACTACATCAGGCAAAGACCATATGGAAGTGCCATCACCAAACGTAGCCATGGGGGAGAAAGGCTCCAAGGAAAAGTGGGTGCGAGCTGACCCATGGAAGCACTGGGAAGAAAGCCCTGAGTGACAAGATGTCAGTGTTCTCGATGATTGGCCTTGCTTGGTATCTCGTGCACACATGGCTTCTGCGGTAGCTGTTACACCCAGGCCTTGCAGCCTAGAGAGCTGCTGGGAACAGGACACCCCTAGTCACAATTTGTACTCCAGGCTGGAAAACTGGGGAATTCCCTGTGAGTCCTGTTAGAGGGGCTGTACCCCAAATACAACCTGACCTGTGTCCAAGGTGGGCAACTCAATTCTTAGATATTGATTGGGTCCCATGGCACCAATGCTTAAACACCAGCAGCCCTCACAACCTCAGATCACCCTGTTTTAAGGATGAGAAGGTGGTTCTCTGGATGCACAGGCTTCAATCCAAATGGGCTAACGACGCTGCAGCACAAACCCAGACTGCAGCCTGAAGGGTTGGAGCCTTGCATTCACAGAAAGCATCCAGACATGATCATGGACTCAGCGATAAACCTGTGCTCCAACGTATACGAGTTACAGATGGAAACCTCCTCTGCCTCCCAGGAAGCACCACTCAAGTTTTTGCTAAATGCTTCTCTGAAGACCCACAAGGGCTGAGAAGCTGTACAACACCAGCAGTAAAGTGAATGCCCAGACTCCCACATCCCTTTTTGGGTGGTCATCTGGAAAGGCCACCCCGACCCCGAAGGCTAACGCTTCAGACCAGTTCTTGGCCCAGATGATCCCAGACAATTGTTTAACCTTGAACTGTTCATTGGCCAAGCAAGGACTATCCCCTCTGGGGAACCACATGCTGCGTGTACATCCATAACTCAGGAGAACCCACAAAAGTCTGTTCCACAGAGCAACAGAAGCCCAGGTGGCACTCAGTCTCACCGGGGTACTCCCAACATCCCAGCTCAGCCAAATGGCTTTGATTTGTTTTTATGGTTAGACCCCAAGTCCTCGGGACACTGCTTCAGAAACAGATTCCAAATCCTCTTCTGTGTGTGGGTGGCATTCCTATCCTAGTCTCTTTGCACGGTGTATACTACGATATGCAGCCAGGCTGTCCCGGCGTCTTTAAATACTCCCTTGGTGCAGGTAGTTCACCTCAGCCACAACCAATGCAGCACAGGGTCAATTGTGTTAGGAGCCATGGAGAATCCAGAGTTGGTTGCTGCCCAGGCCTGGTCAGGGCTGGCCAAGGTAGACAAGGGGTTCCTCTGTGGAGTTCAACTTTAACCTCACCTTCCCACCAAATTTCTCAACCGTCCTTGACACCACAATTGTTGAATGAACCCAACAGAAAGTTACCCTAGAAATTAGGACACCTCATCCCAAAAGACCTTTAAATAGGGGAAGTTCACTTGTGCACAGCTGCTGCTTGCTACAGAAGACCTGGGACAGAGGACTGCTGTCTGCCCTCTCTGGTCGCCCTGCCTAGCTAGAAGAGCTGTAAGTAACACAAAACTTAAACTTTTACACTGAGTTTTCATCATTGAAGCTATACCTCCAATCTGACCTCTGACTGTGGGGCCATCCCAGAGGGACCCAGCGGGTGAATCCCCTGCTGTGAACATCTGTCTGAATCTCTGGTGGCTGCTGGGGGCATTGGTTACCAGCTAAGTTAACAGAGAAACTCGAGCAGTTTCCTTCTAAACACACGTGTCCTACTTCATATGTCCAGTAAAGACGATTGTAGCTCTTTAGAACATTCTTTCGAGAAAAGCCTATTTAGGTCCTTGGTCTGTTTTTCCATCAGGTTGTTTGAATTTTGCTATTAAGTTGTTTGACTTCCTTATGTATTCAGATATTTGCCCCTTCTACCACGTAGGTTTTGCAAATATTTTCTCTCATTTTCTGGATTATCTTTTCATGCAGTTGATTGTTTCCTTTGCTATGCAGATGCTTTAGCATTTAATACAGCCGCACTTGTCTATTTTCCCTTTTATTGCCTGTGCCTTTGTTGCCATAGCCAAGAAATCATTACCTACATCAATGTCAAAAGCTTTATCCTTATATGCACTTCTAGTAGTTCATGGTTTCGGGTGTTGCATTTAGGTCTTTTTAATTCTAGGAATTAGAGTCCTGCCATTGGCTTCCCAAGGAGAGGCTTTGCTAGGGACTGTGCAGAGTAGTGCAGCAATGAAAGCCTTGAAAGATTAGTTAATGTATGCAGTTCATCCCACAGGCACGAGTAGACAACTAGAAAAAGAATAACAGCCACTTACAGCTGTCTTAGCCTAAGCTGCTTTCAGAAACAGCTTGTCAAAATTTCTCCAGACTCTACAATAATGTTGAATATCAAACTTTTAACCCCAAAGTCCATGTAATTCATTCAGGCAATCACCCAATATTATTCAATTTTCACATAATTCACTAAGGCAATCACCCAATATTACTGAAATTTTAATCTTCTCTTTAATTCATTCTCCATGTAATCTTGTCCAAATCTATAGTGCTAAATGCTGTGAATTTCGGAATGATTCCTCCATTTATATCTTCAGTTCCAACCACCTAGCTGAACTCCAGACTCCAGAACCTGTGTCCTGACATATCCACTAGAATCTCCCACAGGTATCTCATCCCTAGTGTCCAAAACCAAACTCTTCCTTGTACATCTCCCCAGCTTGCAGGCACCACGTGCACATACAGGTGTTGTCATTTCAGAAAATGGCACTAGTGTCTCTCTGAAATTGTTCAGGGCAAAAAATAAAAATATTCTTCACATAGCCCCATATTCCATATTCTTACATCAGCAATTGCTGTTGCCGCTGTACCTTCAACATAAATTTTGAATAAGGCCACTTCTTATCCCCTGCACTGCTGGCTCCCTGGTGCAATATACACTGACTTCTAGCCCAGGCTTCCACAGCCCCCTTGTAACGGGGCTCCTGCTGACACTTTGGTCCACTGTAGTCTATTTTCCACTGAAAATATCAAGGTCTTATCATGGTTTGCAGGTATGAGCCCTGGCTCTTGACCACCTCTGTCCTCAACTTCCCCCACTGTCCACACCAGCCACCAGGCTTTTTTCAGAGGAGGTTGTTAGGGACTGAACTGTGTTACCCCAAAGTTCGTATGTTGAAGACTTAACCCCTAGTGTCTCAGAATGTCGCACTGTATCTGGAGAGTCTTTGAAGAAGTCATTAAGTTAAAATGAGGTAATGAGAGTGGGCATTAAACCCAATATGACTGGAATTCTTACAAGAAGAGGTTAGGACACAGTCACACACAGAGGACAGACCACGTGAGGATGCAGGGAGAAGACGGCTGTCTATGAGCCAAGGAGAGAGGTTGCAGAGAACACCAGCATGCTAACACCTTCAGAGTTCCAGTCTACAGCACTGTGAGAACACAAATTCCTGTTGTTTTAGCCACTCAGTCTGTGGAAATTTGTTATGATATTCTGAGCTGACTAATCCAGATGCCAACATACAGGGTTTCCATGACTCATCAGCTCAGAGCACTGGCAGAATCTTGGACAAGAAAAAATTCTTTGGCAGCGATTGCAAAGTCTCAAATGAGACAGTAAGAATGAATAGTGAGAGATGAACATCATTCAAGTCTGTCCTCCAGATACAGCTCAGAGCTAGTGCACAAAGCACAATGGTTGCCACAAGACAAACTCTTCCAAATTGTGTCAGTGTCTGGAGCCCCAGAGGGCAGTGAAAGTTTACCAAAGTGGTAAATTTCTCGTCTGCAAAAACTCTGGCTTCCTCATCCTGACACCCTCTCTGAGAAAGTGGGCACCCACCTTCTCCCCCACCCCATCCAGGGCCTCTGCCTCCCAGGAAGGAGGGTAGCCTGCTGATGCATGGTCCAGGTGGTGCGCCTCTCCTGCGTCTTTACCTGAAACGTCAGAGGCCGGCTTTCATTTTCACATCTGCATTGACAGATCCTCCCGTATGAGCATTTTCCCCAAGAATGTCCACTTTCCTCACAGCCAGAGCAAGATGGCAGCGCTGCTTTACAGCGTTCATCAGCGCTGCCCCTGAGCACCCCTTTTCGAGAGCTGGTCAATACCCCTGTCTAGCGAGGCTCCTTCCCAGCCATTTTCAAGATGCAACAACCGGGTACTAAGTCCTGACAGGCACTAATCTCTATGGTTCTCCAGGAACGAACAAATAAGGGACCAACCACACATATCCCATGTATCCACAAAAGTAGTGCCTCTTTCTTAAAGAGGATGGGAAGCTCATCGCCTTTTCTTTAAGAAGCACTACTTTTGTGGATACATGTGGATACATAGGATGCCCCCACAGCTGTGCTCTTGCAATTGGTGTCTGGCAGCCTCTGAACAAGTGTAGAAGGTTCATCCAATAGTGCAAAACTGGGCTGTAGGTGCCCACCAGGAGGAGCCAGAGGTCCTCATGTTCACGAAGGCCCCTATCTCTCTCTGTCTCCTATCTGCTTGCCTGTTACCAGCAATAAATAGGGTCACGTCTAAGCATCATTTGTCCCCTAGAATATCCTGGAATACAAAACCTCTAGTATACAACCAGATTCTGTTGCTATCTTATTTTCTTCCAGGCCAATTCACTTGCACCCTACTTTTTTAACACAGTTAAGTTAATTCCTATGTTAAATAATTAACACATCCATCAGGGGAGTGCATGTCTTCTAAGAGTGAATGTCCATATTATGGGTGGAAATCCTCCTTCTGTCCTGGCCCTGAGTGACCTGGACAAGTAGACCTTTCTACCCTGAGATCCAGCTCCTCAGGGTAGAAAGTGCAGCATCGACATCTCTATGAAAATGACCAGGACAA
This sequence comes from Chlorocebus sabaeus, assembly GCF_047675955.1. Lineage (NCBI taxonomy): Eukaryota > Metazoa > Chordata > Mammalia > Primates > Cercopithecidae > Chlorocebus > Chlorocebus sabaeus. The sequence continues at coordinate 7,844,890 of NC_132911.1, read as the reverse complement.
TAGAAACAAAAGGTAAGAAAAAAAGTAAAGAAAAAAATAAGAGAAAGAAAAGGGGAGACTACATGGCCCAAATACATTGAGTTTACTGTGAAAACACATTTTTGGAGATAGACAGAAGATAAAGCACAAGGTAAAGAGACTAAATTGTTCGTTTCCAGATTTTCAAGTGGAATCTTGCCCTGATCTGGGTCTCAATTAACAAAGCACAAGGACAACTGAGCCTGTAGCAGGTGTCGCTGAGGATACAGGTCCCAGAGTGACGCCCAGTGGCAACAGGTGGGTCTGCAACTGCAGGTGCCCCTCACCTGGTGACCTTGAGGAAGAGGGAGCAGAATATTGGGCACAGTGCTGGGTTTCGGGGTACAGGAAATCAGATCAGAGCAGCCCAGAGGAGGACTGTGTCTGCTCATGGAAAACATACCTTGCAGATTCTATTAGAGCAGAATAAAGAGATCATAACTGGCCACCTGTCGGCCATTTAAGATCTGGTTCTTCCTTTCATGCTCTCTGTCATTTATATCACATAGTCCCCTCTCCCTGCACACAGGCACTCAGACTCATAGACATGCACATGCACACGTACAACACATACATCCCCAGTTTCCACCTCCCAACACACTCCCCTCACCACACATGCACACATACATAAAAAATTACAAGCATACGCACAGGTGCACACACACCCTGAAGTGCAGACTCTAATAGATCTGGTTTAGTCTTTGAGGCCGAAGCTGCTCAGACTGACATGCACAGGCCGTAAAACCAAATTTTTGCACCCAACACCCCTTGGAGAGAGTCTATGGCCCCCAATTCGGAGTCGAAAGACAGAGGCCATGATAGGTGAAGTCATTCACTAATGATCCCACAGTTAGTTGACGACACCACTGAGACCACAGCTCCCAACAGACAGCACATTGGCCTGCTGTCTTACCTGAAGCCTATAATGCAGTATTCATTCCTGCAAAGAGGACACCTACATCTCGGTCCTCTGTCCCAGGTTGCTCCAAGGCTAGGCCCTGGTGCACTTTCTCCAAGAGGCTCCAGAGAAGGACAAGGGTCCTCAGGGCGGTGAGCTTCCTATAGGTCAATGTCTCTCAAGGGACCGAAGGAGTTTGAGGACTAAGGGGAGTGAAAAGACCCCAGCTCTGTGCTAATTGGAGGAAGCAGCATCCCAGGGCAATGAGCTACCCCAAACCCCTGTGGCTGTGGGAGAGCGGCAACCTCTGGGTTGATAGTTCAGACCTTTAACAGTTCTACAATCCAGCGGCTGCACTGAAACACCTGCTCTTCATGTTCACGAAGGCCCCTATCACTCTTCCTGTCTCCCATCTGCTTGACTGTTACCAGTAATAAACACACTTCTAAGCATTATTTGTTCCCTGGAATATCCTGGAATACAAAACCCTATTATAAAACCAGATTCTGTTGTTATCTTAAGTATTTTCTTTCAGGCCAATTTCCTTGCCCTCTACTTTTTAGCACAGTTAAATTAATTTTTATGTTAAATAATTAAATCATCGATCGGGGGTACATGCCTTCTAAGAGTGAATGTCCATATTATGGATGCAAATCCTGTTTTTGTCCCAGCCCTGAGTATAGGAGAGGCAAGATTAGACCCAGAATAAAGGACAAGAAAAACAGTATTAAAAAAAATACTAAAATTGGTATGAAATCAGAAATGACAGTGAATAGCCAAAGTAATCTTGAGCAAAATAACAAAGATAGAAGCATCATGCTCTCTGATTTTAAAATGTATCATAAAGTTATTGTAAGCAAAACAGCATAGTCTGGCGTAAAAGCAGACACAATAACCAAAGGAAAGGAGGAGAAAGCCCAAAACTAAACCCAAGTATTTATGATTATTTGATCTTCAACAAAGATGCCAAGAACACACTATGGGGCAAGGACAGTCTCTTCAATAAAAGGTGTAAGGAAAACTAGATATCCACAAGCAGAAGAATGAAATTGGACACTTATTCCACACTATACCCAAAAATCAACTCAAAATGGATTAAAGACTTGCATAAAAGACCCGAAATTGTAAATCTAGAAGAAAACATGGGGGAATATCCTTATGACATTTCTCTGGGCAATTATTTCTACAACAGGACTCCAAAAGCAAAGACAACAAAAGCAAAAATAGACAAAGGAGGTTACATCAACTAGAAAACTTCTGCACAGAAAGGAAACAAAGTGAAGAGATGATCCATGGACTAGGAGAAAGTATCTGTAAACCATATATCTGATGAGGGGCTAATATTCCAAATATATAAGGAAGTCAAACTACTCAATAAGAAGAAGACAAACATCTCAATTTAAAAATGGGCAATAAACCTGGCCCACAGATATATGGAAAACATACTCAACAACACTAATTATCAGGAAAATGCAAATTAAAATCACAAAGAGGTAATCATCTGTTAGAATGGCTTTTAACAAATAGACAAATAATATGTGTTGGTGAGGATACAAAAAAAAGGGGACCTTTGTGTGCCATTGGTGGAAATGTAAATTAGTACAGCCATTTTGGAAAATAGTATGGAGGTCCCTCAAAGCACTAAACATAGAATTACCATAGGACCCAGCAATCCCACTTCTGGGTATATCTCCAAAAATTTGAAATCACTATATCAGCCGGGCTCGGTGGCTCACGCCTGTAATCCCGGCACTTTGGGAGGCCAAGGCAAGGGGATCGCAAGGTCGGGAGATCAGACCAAGTACATACTCAAGCATATGGGAAACAGAATAGGATAGTAGTGCCCTTATCATCATTAACAGTTTGGATCAAGAAGAGGCATTAAGCATACAGACTCACTCTGTAATGAAAGCCGGGAGAAAGAGGAGCATCAAAGGGATCTAGAGGATGAAGGCAGCCCTTCCCCTCCCAATCACATGCCCACCTCCTCTCACTGCAGCTTCTGTCTCAGGCCTTCTCCCAGCAGAGCTATAAATCCAGGCTCACTCCTCACTCTCCACACATCCACTCCTGCTCTCCCTCCACCAGGTGACCCCAGCCATGAGGACCCTCGCCATCCTTGCTGCCATTCTCCTGTTCGCCCTGCTGGCTCAGGCTAAGTCACTCCAGGAAACAGCTGATGACGCTGCAACCCAGGAGCAGCCTGGGGAAGACGACCAGGACTTTGCTATCTCCTTTGAAGAAAATGGACTCTCTACTCTTAGAGCCTCAGGTAGGAGACATCAATCTTGCAGATCTGCAAAATGTAGAACAAAAGGATTGGAGACAGGCTCTGGCGTCAAGTGTGGAAAAGTCTACCTCACTTGAGTGACTTTACTTAATCTTCCTGGACCTTGATTTTCTCATCTCTAAATTAATCAGTGAGAACTGAACACATCTAAAAGATTTTCTTTCTTCTAAGACTTTTAGTTTCAAGATATTTCTGTGAAATTTGCTACTTTTAAGATAGAAAGAGCTACACTGACTTGTTATTTGCAGGTCTGAATGGGTAGACTTAGTTATAGAGAGAATATTTTACTTTGTCCATTGGTAAAGCTTTTAGAACCTAGAGAGGAACCTATGGGTGTGTTTCAATGTAGGCTAATAGGCTTAATTAAATCTTTCTACAATACATACTTAGATCCAAACATCATATTGTGTCTCATACATATACACAATTATTATTTGTCAATTAAAATAAGTGCATAAGTAAAATGTTAAAAAAAAAAAAAAAAAAGAGAAAGAGAGAATGAAGAATTTGAATTTGGAAGGTCTTCAAAGACTCCTTGAGCACCAAAGTATTTGAGTCCATGACATGAGCATGCACAATGCAGCAACTCAGAAACGGATCTAGGTGCATTAGGGAGCCTTGTTAGGACATGCAGATCATACATGGAGGTCAAGATTAGGGGTATGGATTAAGCAGAATGAAGAGTAGGTAACCCGGGGGTTGAGAGGTATATTGTTTTAAAAGGGAGCAGGTAATAAACATGTCCTGAATAGACTCAGATGGGGAAAGAGCTATGATCTTGCATGACTAACACATAGCTAGTACAATTTCTTGTCATTTATGACAAAGACATGAATTTCCTCCATCCTAACATGACTGATACAGTGTCTCTTGTTTAGACTATCTCAGTTAGTCTGGCTCTGCCTGTCCTTTTCCCCACCTCCCTCGCTGTGCCTGACCCTCTCTTCTTTCCACAGGTTCTCAGGCGAGACGCACCTGCTATTGCCGAACTGGCCGTTGTTCCAGGCGTGAGACCTACTCTGGGAGTTGCAACATCAATGGCCGCCTCTCCAATCTCTGCTGTCGCTGAGCTTCCTAGATAGAAACCAAAGCCGTGCAAGATTCAATCCAAGGTCCTGAAAAAGAAAAAACACTTCACTCTGTGTACCTTGTGTCTTTCTAAATTTTTCTCTCCAAAATAAAGTTCAAGCATTAAACTTAGTGTGTTTGACCTTTTAAATTTTCTTTTCTTTTTCCTTTTTTTCCCTTTTGTCTTTTTATGTGGTGGATTGTACGGTTCCTTTGTATAGAGAATTCTGATCTACATTAAGTTAACTGGTCTTTGCATTCCAATAATGCACTATTCGAGCATCATAGAGCAATAACGAAATAGCAAAAATGAATAAAATTGGGTTTGTTGCTGTTATTCTTGTTTGAGACAGTGTCTCACTTAGCCACCCGAGCTGGAATACAATGGTGCAATCTCTGCTCACTGCAGCCTTGACCTCCTGTGCTTGAATGATCCTCCCACCTCAGCCTCTTGAGTAGCTGGGACTACAGGCATGTGCCACCACACCCTGCTAATGTTTTGTACTTTTTGGAGAGACAGGGTTTCACCATGTTGCCCAGATTGGTCTTGAACTCCTGAGCTTAAGTGATCTGCCCTCCTCAGCCTCCCATAGTGCTAGGATTTCATGCTGAGCCACCATGCCTGACAGGATATAACTGTTAATTGGAATAGTTTGAAACTTAAAAGTTTAATGCATTCCTAATGATTCTCAAACAATAGAAGTTTACAATGAGAGGCAAAAAGTGGTTGTTGGCTCAAAGGAAAGATAGATCTGATGGGCTATGTTCACTTGTCCTTTAATTTTAAAAAGTGGGAAAGCACTGCTATACATAATTTTTGAAATTTTAAGCAGATGTGTTAAATACATATGCTATACATTAAGCTTCATTTCACTCTATTTTGGTAAGTGATATATCACTGTATCAACAAGATAGAATAAAATAAAGTTTAACAAGGAAAAAGTTAAAACTGTGCCAAAAATAGGAGAGACTGACGAGCATCAGTGATTCAATTAATAACCACATACAAGAAGAACTCAGAAGCTGGTGACCATAGAGGATGAAGCCCAATAACCAACGAGACAAATGGTCCTTTACTGGTCCCCAAAAGGTTAATTAGAGCAATGTTTAATGAAGGAGTTTGTCTCAATTCTCCATCCCTTCAAGCATATGAATTCTACTCATTATAATAAAGCTATACTCATTTTAATAAAATGCTAGTGAGAAAAGATATGTTAATATGTTTTTAATTATGCCAATGAACCAAGTCAATAATCATAATGATAAGACAATTGGCCATACACTTACGGCTGTGCAAAAACTTAAGAACAACATATTTGTGAGAAAGGCAAGTTTCTAGAATTAAAATTTATATAAAAGACAGGGACTGAACAGTGCCATGATATGACAAAACAAAACACAAACAAACATTTTTATTACAACAACAACAAAAAGTCTCAACCTGATAGTAAATAACAAGTAGCCTGACTTTGATTCATCTTAGACACATACAAAGCACTGTTTCCTGATCAAGGATCAGCTGTTTGAGCCTAGACTTGCAACCTCATTTAGTAATCTGGGGTCTCAGAAGATCACGAAAATCACAGGAAGGAATAATATCAAAACAAATAAGAAAAGATATCAAATCCATGATATGGGCCCTTCTATATCACTATTGGTATAATGAATGAATAAGCTTGGGATCATCATTCAGGAATATGTTTATCTATTCTTGAAGGTGTTAGATGTGTCTGAAAACAACCAGGCATACTAAATGTATGACATCAATGTAGATGAAGGGAATTTAAATAATCACCTTTGTATCAGTATTTAATACTCAAGACCTGGTTTAAATTTAGTGTAAATAGTGATCAGATTTTTCTCTGTGCACAAGAGTCCTTCCAATATTAAAGAACCTACCAAGCTAGTGCAGGCTGGTGCTGCCTTTCCTCATCTGATGGTCCTTAGTGAGAGCTCTCCACTTTACTGGGAGATAGGTGGTGGGGGCTGGTTCTCTGCCTCAGCAACCCTTCTGAGCAGGACTCTCTTCCACTCTTGCTGTCACACCTGGTCCTGGAACTGGAGGGCCAGCCAGAGAGCACTGTAGAGGAGGGAGAGCCTTCTCATGCACCACCCAAGAGGCGAGGCTCTCTGGCAGCAGGAACCAGAACGGGTAGTGGAGAGACCTCAGATGCTGAATACAAGTACATCTTTTGGTAAGTTAAAGTCACTCTACAAAGTCTGTGAACTTAGGTCAGGTTGGCCTATAGGTGAAAGGGAAGGATGTTCCAGGTCTCACCTGGTTGCCTAAAAGTCACCGTGATGCTACTCTATTTAACTGCTTTACTCACAGCCAAAACTAACTGGTTGTTTGGTCTCTGCCCTTTCTTTTTGATGTGTTCTGCTTTTTGTTTTTTGGGTGTTTTGTTTTGTTTTGTTTTGTTTGAGATGGAGTCTTCCTCTGTCGCCCAGGCTGGAGTGCAGTGGCACAATCTTGGTTCACTGCAACCTCCACTTCCCAGGTTCAAGTGATTCTTCTGCCTCACTCTCCCAAGTAGTTAGGATTAGAGGCAAGTGTCAATGCGCCTAGTTCATTCTCGTATTTTTATTAGAGATGGGGTTTCACCATATTGGCCAGGCTGGTGTCGAACTCCTAACCTTGAATGATGTCCCCACTTCGGCCTCCTAAAGTGCTGGGATGACAGGCATGAGCCACTGTGCTGGGTCAATGGGTTCTGTTTTTATAAGAATCTTGAATAGTATCTCCTGTTCCTCATCAGCCTTTATGTAAACATCAGCTACAAAGTGGGGGTTTGTTAGAGGCTCCGCTGCTCCATTCAGAGCAGCTACAGTATAAACAACTCTAGGTTTTCCAGGCAGATCTCTTCAACGTCCCATTTTCCCTTGAAGCTAAGACTCTTGTCTTATATTAGCACAGTGATCAGAGGATATGAATAACTTCCAAGAAGTAGGACTCCAAAGTCATGGGGAAGAATACCCTACTCTCTACTGTGAGTAAAACTTACAGTAAGAAACAAAATAAATGTTTCCTCGGGCCCAAAGCTATTACATTGAGCATCAAGTCTCTGGTCAGGAGGAGAGCAGGTTATGCAAAAACCAAGATAAACAGAAGATGTTCTTCACCCTTCCTTCAGGCAATGGGAGGCTTTTTCTAACTGTTAATGGAAATTCTTGGCTCAGCATGGAGCTAAACAAAAAGGCCTGATACAAGGCACTTCACTCTCATTTCAAATGTGTCCTGCATATATCTCCCACACATCCTCATTCTCATGTCCCAACCCCAGTCAGTCTAACTGCAGATCTTCCTTTTCTCTGCTGCAGAAAATTCAGGTGACCACACAAATCAAGCGCCTACCTAAACTGTGTGTCTTGGTCAGGGATCTCCAGAGAAACAGAACCAAAATAATGTGTATGTATAGAGAGATTGTTTTCAAGTAAATGCCTCATGTGACTAAGGAGCTAGCAAATCAAAAATCTCCAGGATGGGCCATCATACTGGAGGCCCAGGGAAGCGTCAAACTTGCAGTTCAAGTCTGGAGCCTGTCTGCTGGCAGAATTCTCTCTTGCCCAGGGAAGGTCAACCTTTTCCCTTTTCAAGCCTTCAGCGGATTGGATGAGGACCACCGACACTAAACAAGACAATCTACTTCACGGAAAGTCCACCAACTTAAATCTTAATCACATCCAATAAGACACCCTTACATAAATACCCAGAATCATGTATGACCAAATATCTGGTCCATTGCAAACCAACCAAGTTGACACATAAAATTAACCATCACACTGGTCCTTCAGTTTTACTGAGCAATCTTCTAAGTCTCTGTATTTCAGTCTTGTTCCAGTTCTTTAGAAGGACTTCAACAATATCTTAGTTCTATCATATTCTATATCACGTTTTTCATAGACTAAATGCTTGAAACTGTCTTTTTTTGTTGTTTTTTCTTTTTTACAAGACAGACTTTCACTCTGTTACCCAGGCTGGAGTACAGTGGTGTGATCTCAGCCAACTCCAACCTCTGCCTCTCAGGTTTAAGCGATTCTCATGCCTTGGCCTCCCAAGTAGCTGATACTACAGGCATATGCAACCACGCCCAGCTAATTTTTTATACTTGTAGCAGTAACAGGGTTTCACCATGTTGTCCAGGCTGGTATCAAACTCCCAATCTCAGGTGATGCACTCACCTTGGCCTCCCAAACGCTGGGATTACAGGTTTGAGCCCCCACACCCAGCCTTGCTTCTGAAGCTATTGATCCATCTTACATCTATGTGTAAAAGTAATCTGATAGTGGTTTTGCTTGTATTTATTTTGATAAACTTATATAATTATGTAATTGGTATTACTATAATTTGAGTGTGTCCTCCAAAAGTTCATGTTGAAACTGAATCCTCAATATAACACTATTAAAACGTGGGGTCTTTAAGAGCTGATGGGGTCTTGAGGGCTCTATGCCCCCGAATGGATTAACCCTTTCATGAACTAACATGTTAGTAGATTGTCACAAGAGTGAGTCTGCTGTGAGTCTGTTGTAAAAGCCAGTTTCTCTCAGTGTGTCCCGACTCACCATGTGATGCCCTGTACCACTGAGGACTGCAGAGACTCCTTATCAGCAAGAAGGCCCTCACCAGATGCAGCCTCTAAACCTCAGACTTACCAGCCTTCAGAGTTGTAAGAAAAAAGTGTATTTTCTTTATAAGTTACCCAGTCTTAGGTATTCAGTTATGGAAACTATATATATATATATATATGACAGGTACCATCTTAGGATCAAGGAAATATGGCAATATTGGTTAATATCCAGTCATTGCCGCCATTGTGTTAGGCATCACACCAATTCCTTTCCCTACTACACATGAGGTAGGAGAGAGACAATTATTTAGATTTGAGAGGTGAAGAAATGGAGGCCTGGTACATGGAAACCCATCCTTTCATCTTCGGTACACCTGATGTTGCATAAGAAACAATAGTAAACAGAAAATGAAGACCTCCCCCGATGGACAAAGGAGCCAGTGACCAATCCTAAGAACATGGCAATGTTCAATAATTCAAAACAGCAGTTTTTAGGAAACTCAGCAAACTTTGTGATGACACAGAAAAGTAATTCAGAAATGTATCAGAAAAATTTAGCAAGGAGATCAATATAGTTTTCTAAAAATCAAACAGAAATCCTGGAACTGAAAAATAAACTCCCTGGCAGAAAACTATCAGACTCTCAATAACAGAATTGATCAAGTAAAAAAAATTCAGTAAGCTCAATGCAGATTATTTGAAATACAAAGTAAGAGCAGAAAAAAAGGGAAACAGAATGAAGAATATCAATTAGATATAGAAAGTACCTCAAAAGAGCAAATCTAAAAGTCATTGACCTTCAAAAGGGAGCTGAGAGAGGGCAAGGGCTACAAAACTTAAATAAATAATAAGAAAGAAAACTTTCCAAATGTAGAGGAAGATATAAATATCTAGGTACACGAAGGTCAAAGATCATCAAACAGATTCAACACAAAGAAGACTATCATAAGGCATGTAGTCATTAAACTCTCAAAGGACAAAGAAAGGATTCTAAAAGCAGCAAGAAGAAACAAGCAAATTACACGTAAAGGGGCTCTAATTCTTCTGGCTACAAACTTCTCAGTGGAAATCCTACAGACCAACAAGGAGAGGGATGATATGCTCAAAGTGCTGGGGGGTAGGTTGAGGAAAAAATCTTCCCACCAAGAATACTGTACCCAGCAAAGCTATCTTTCATATACTGAGTAGAAATAAAATTGTGCCTGACAAACAAAAACTGAGGAAATTCATTACCAGACCTGTCTGTCTTAATACAAAATTATAAAAGGAAATTCTTTAGTCTTTAAGAAAAGGGTGCCAACATGCCATAAGAAAACATCTGAAGGTATAAAACTAATTGGTAAAAGTAAGTGCACAGACAATTTTAGAATACTGTAATACTATAATTGTGGTATGCAGATCTCTCATATCTCTAGTATGAATACTTAAAGGCAAATCTATCGAAAATAATGAAATAATTTGTTAAGAGATAGGCAATATAAAAAGACATACATTGAGACCAAAAAAAGTCTAAATGCTGAGGGGGAGGGAGTTAAAGTACAGAGTTTTTTAGGTTTTTCTCTCTTTGTTAGTTTCTTCTACTTTCTTTGTGATCAAAGTTAAATTGTCATTTGTTCAAAATAACTTCTTATACACATTTCATAATCTCCATAGTAACCCCCGAGCAAAAGCCTATAATGCATACACTTCTTTTTTGTTTTTTGAGACAGAGTCTCACTCTGTCACCCAGGCTGGAGTGCAGCGGCATGATCTCAGCTCACTGCAAGCCCCACCTCCCAGGTTCTGGCCATTCTCCTGCCTCAGGCTCCCAAGCAGCTGGAACTACAGGTATCTGCTACCACCCCCGGCTAATTTTTTGTATTTTTAGTAGAGACGGGGTATCACCGTGTTAGCCAGCATAGTCTTGATCTCCTGAACTCGTGATCCACCAGCCTTGGTCTCCCAATGTGGTGTGATTACAGGCGTGAGCCACCACGCCCAGCATGGAATATACTTTTTTAAAAGCAAAGAAGTAAAGCACTACCAGAGAAAATCATTTAACTGCTAAGGAGGAAAGTTATAAAAGAAGAAAGAAAAGGAAGAGATGAGTTACAAAACAACCAGAAAACAAGTAACAAAATGGCAATAGTAAGTTCTTACCCATCAATAATAACATTAAATATAAACTAAATTCTTCAATTTATAGACAAACATTGGCTGAATGGATTGAAAATCAAGATCCAACTATATGCTCCCTACAAGAAAATTACTTCATCTATAAAGACACAGATAGATTGAAAGTGAAGGGATGAAAAAAGATATTCCATGCAAATGGAAACCAAAAGAGAGCAAATGTAGCCATATTTCTATCAGACAAAATAGAATTCGAGTCAAAAATTACAAAAAGAAGCAAACAAGATCATTACATAATGATATAGTGGTCAATTTAGCAAAAGGTTATAAAAATTTAAAGAGCATTCAAATGCAAATATTAATAGATCTAAAGAGATAAGCTGCAATACAATAACAGTAGAAAACTCCAACAACTCACTTTCAGTAAAGAACTGATCATTTCAACAGAAAATTAACAAAACCAAACATCAGAGTTAAACTACACTCTAGCCCAAATGGACCTAACTAACATTTACAGAATATTTCATCCAACTGATGCAGACTATATTCTTCTCATCAGCACATGGAACATTCTCCAGAACAGATCGTATATTAGTCCACAAAACAACTCTCAACAAATTTTTGAGCCAAAACTGTATCAAGTGTATCAAAATTATATCAAGTATTCTGACCACAGTGGAATACAATTTGTAATCAATGATAAGAGGAACCTTGGTAACTGTACAGACACATGGAATTAAACAACATGTTCCTGAATGACCAATGGGTCAATAAAAAAATAAGAAGGAAATTTAAAGATTGCTTGAAACAAATGAAGTTAGAAACAGAACATAACAAAACCTATATTCAAGCCATACCTACTCTTAGGTGGTCACTAGTAAAATGAAACAAAGAGTTTGAGTGGGACAGAGAGATTGCAGACTTCAAAGAAAGGGACAGAATTTCAAGTGGGTTTTCACCATTCTTGACCAAAACATCTCAAGGGCCAGATACTGCTGTGACCACGAACACCAACCGCAAATGCCCAGAGCCCAGGAGAAGGGAGGAGGTGTTTCCCACGTCCACCCCATGAGATTCTGAGCAGGTCTCAGCCCCAGAATGAGGCTCTGTCTGTCTGAAGAGGCAGTTCAGGTGTCCAGGCACCTCACTGAAACACTGCACAGCTGGGGAACCCGACACAGATTCCAGGGAGGACACAGGCATTCTGACAGACAAATGATCCCACCCTTCCCCTTGTTTAGATGGTGAAGGAAACACACAGAACTTCAGATTGTGAAGGCCAGGAGCCTCCCTTGGTTGCTAGTAACCACCACTGCTTTAAAGTCCTGAGGTCCCTGAACTAACGTTCCATATTGTTCCAAATTGTGGGCTGGGTCAGGTTGACTGTATCCAGAGGGCATCTGCATTTCACCCAGAAGTACACCTGGCTCATTTCCCAGACCTGGGGTCTCTCCTAAAATTTCACTTTGTCACTGACATCTTTCCTGATTTCTCAATTTTAAATTGCAGCAACTTTCCTGAGCAGTCTCCATCCCACTTGTTCTCTTTATTTTTAACTGTAGAATTGTAACGATCTCATATTCTGTACACTTCACTTACTCTCTGTAACATTTCCCTCCCTACTCTAGAAGGGAAGTTGCATGTTTTGCTCATTATTGGACCACAGTGTTCACATGGCTGCCTAGCACATAGTAAGAGATCAATAAATTATGATAAAATTAATTATATTCAATATCACATAATGATATAAAATTAGATCATTATTACTAAACTGCATAGGAAAAAATGAAAACTACAGCAGCAATGCAGTCCACGTATCAGGTTTCTGTGACAGCATGGGGAAAAAAAAGTCAATTAAAAACATTGAAGGCTGAAAATAGAAAAATATCCTTGGGAAAATGTGGCTTCATGAAGCAATAGGAGTTTAGAAGAAAGAAATAGACTATTTTGGTTTTGAGTGCAAGAAAATGCTTCATGGGGAAACACAGAGGTATTTAAAACGTGGGTACATTAAAAGAAGGGGTAGAGTACAATGTTCAGTGGAGAGAATAATATCAGGGCAAGAAATATGCAAGGTCAGGTCGACCTCCACTGAATTCAGAGGAATGGATGTTGCCAGAGAGAAGGATGGAGTAGAATTCAGGCTGATGTGCTGACAAGCATCCATCAATCCAAGGGAAAGGGTCACATGAGGATGGAGCCTCCCTGCTCCTCTGTTGGATAAAGGCACAATGGGAGCACCACATGTGGCTTCTGCTACTGTAGTCTAGGGTGAGCAATGACAGCTGCAAACTCTAGGATAGAGAATTCAGGGAGAGGTGTGAGGGTCTCCAAACAACCAGGGCCACTTGCTCGGCCTCAAGTAACACCCAGAACTGTTCACTGGGATGCACAAACACTCTACATTCACTGATGATATACAAGAGATTTTCTACCTTGAACCACTCGTGTGGCAGAACAATGAATAACGAATAAGTCAGATGCCTCATCCCTATAAATGCAATTACCCAAGAGGGCAGCAGCCCTGTCTCTGTGGGAGGATAGGAGCCTCACTCCAACAGCACAACCGAGCAAACACAGATGGCCCAATCACACTAGCCAACTTCCCTCCTAACGACCTCCAGAACCATCCTGCTAGCTCCCCCCAAGGCTTAAATTCTCCTGCCTTTGGTTTGAGGTAAGTTGAGTCAAAGGGCTCTTCCTATTACTTCGTTTTGACTCCTATTGCAACAGTCTTCAACAAACGTTTCCTTGACACTTCTTGAAAGTCTTGCTGAAATTTTTCTTTTACAAGAAAAGTATAGAGTTGTTTTTTCTGTATCTCTGTTTGTTCTGAACTCTGCTTACAAACAAAACCAGAATGTAAGAGATGAGAAAAGTACTCGTTTCCTTTTCTGAAGTTCTATATTTCTTCCTTTGCCACTAAAGGCCAAATAACTCATAAAAAAAATAAAAAAATAAAAAATAAAATAAAATTAAATTAAAAACTAAGGGAAAGAGTTCACTCTAATATTTCCTGGCAGATCACCCTCCCAACCTCTCAGTGCTTTGTCCTCCTGGATGACAGTGATCCCCCTTCCTCTTTGCCCCAGCCTTCTACCCATGGTCACCCACTAACTCCTGCCACCACCTGGAATTCCTCCATTTCTGAACATCAACTATGAAGGTCCCCATCCCTGACTCACCCGCTGTCCTTCCAGCCTCTCTCGTAGCCGTCCCTCCTTCCCTGCTGATCAACATCAACAAGGCTCTTCTCCCCCGGGGCTGTGCATGGGAATTGCCAGGGAGCCTGAGGCCCAAGCTATCCCCGGGACAACTGTCATCTGCTCTCATCTCCTGTCCTTGTGCACTGCACCGTCTTTGCCGCTCAAGTTCTCTGAGTTTGGTAATTTTGATGTTTTTCAGACATCTTAGTGGGGTCTTGAATTCAAACGTCAAACCATGACAAGCTGAGTTAACATTTTGACTCCTATATCTTGGAATTGAGGGGGAATTCTGGCTTCAGGAAATGCTTGATTTAAGGACTCAAAGCATGAGTCACATTGTTGTCTTCCCATTTATTTCTCTTGGTCTTACTTTGGGCTCTCTCCGCAGTGACAGCCATGTGAATCATGGTCATCTCTCTGTGACCTTCGTACCTGATCTCCTGGAGGAAATCCCTACTTCCTTCCCATTGTTCCAGCCAACGCCCAAGTCCCATGGCCGACTCTGAATCTGTCACTGAGGGTGGAGGTTGGCACCACACCTGGGTCCCATACTGCCCCTGCTCCCGAAGGAAGAATTTAAACTAAGAACAGTTGACAGGGGATCAGTGAGTCACTGGAAAAAGTCCACAATCCCATTCCCCCACCATGATGGTCTCTGCGTCACACTTTGAAAATAAACTGAGAAGATCTATCAATATTTTAGAGAAGCAAAAGTTGACATGCAAAAAGTGCTCAAGTCCAACTTCTCTCCATGACAAGGAGAACTTCTCTCCCTGTTCACCTGCTGCTTTGTAAAAAGCCACCACAAAATTTAGAGGATTGAAACAGCATCATCATGTCCTCACTCACGCATTTGCAACTGGGGCCTGGCTCCCTCCAGGGGTATCAGAGAAGAGGTTCTGCTGGGATCTGAAGACCTCAGGGCTGAGACACTCCTGCACAGGGGCAGGCGGTGCTGGCTCAGCTGACAGCTCCGGCAAGACTGAGGGAAGGGACTGTGTGACATGCTGGGGTCGGATCATGCTGGCTCATGAGAGAGGAGTTTTTGTGAAATAATTGTTAAATCATCCATAGCTGGGAGAATTTTAAGAACAGAAATTTTAAAACACTGCAAATCAGAGGTTTATTTTTCCCCAGGAAGCAGGTTGTTTTGCATTCTCTAGCCAGTCCTTGTAGGTGGGCTCAGTTCCTCTCCCTGTGCAACGCTCAGGCTTCCTCCAAGCACGATGCCTGGGCTCCAAAGTCACCAGCGTTCATAGTCTGTGTGGGCTGCTAGCAAAATAATGCCGTAAACCAAGCTGCTT
Source organism: Chlorocebus sabaeus (assembly GCF_047675955.1). Lineage (NCBI taxonomy): Eukaryota > Metazoa > Chordata > Mammalia > Primates > Cercopithecidae > Chlorocebus > Chlorocebus sabaeus. The sequence goes on along the minus strand of NC_132911.1, from coordinate 7,829,426 downwards.
ATAAAAACAGAAATGTGTTTCTCACGGACTGATAAGTCCAAATCAATGTGCCAGGAGATTTGGTGTCATGAGAACTGCCCTTCTGATTCATAGACGGCATCTTCTCACTGTATTCTCACCTAGTGAACCCTCTCACCAGAGAGGGAGCTCTCGGGGGCATCTTCTGTAAGGGCGTTAGTGCTACTTATAAAGCCTGTGCCCTCCTGACCTTCTTACCTCCCAAAAGCTCCACCTCTTACACTATCAACTAATGATTCAAGATTTTAACATATGATTTTCAGAAGGACAAAAACATTCAGGTTGCAGCACCATCCAATAGAGAGGAAGTGAAAGATACCAGTTCATCAGGCCTGATCCCAGAAAAACAGCATGGCACTAAGTCAGGTGCATTCAGTTGGTCAAGATGTTACCCAGTCTCGATTGAACAAGAGACAAGTCACCTCCTTTTCTGTGTGAGGAGAGTCAATGATTTAGGGACACATTTTAAACAGCACAAGGGAGTTATTCCCTCACAGGTTTTTGGAAAATTGCTGCAGATGCCAACAGCAGACACATAGAAAGCTTGTGAGAGGTGACTGGGAAAAGGGAACAAAGGGCAGGGACTCAGAGCTCCTGCCTGTCCCAGCTGGATCTGGAGGCCTGGGAGTCGCTGTGTGGCACAGGCAGCACCAGGACCTTCCCTTCAGGGTGGTGGACAAAGGGCTGAGGGGAGGGACAGGGCGGTGCTCTCTGAGAAGATGGGAGGTGGAGGGTCCTCAGAGTTCACCCCCACGCAGCCTCCGCCCTGCCCCATGATAACACACACGCTACGTTCCATGACTGTCCTTCTCTACCAGGTCAAAACCATGTTCCAGGGCCCTGCCCGAGGTCCACACACTCTGTGTCTGCTGGGGCCACCAGACAGCCTCAGCTGTGTGAAAATATCCTTGCTGCTCCTAGAGGCCTCTCTCCTCTCACACCTATACCTACACCCCCACCCACAGCTTCCCCAGAATATTTACTCCAGCCTGATGGTGATGGTGTCAACGCACTTATGGAGAGTCAGCTCCAACCTAGTGCAGGCTCACTTCAATATTCTCTGGAAATTCAAATGCATGTGTGTGAGAGAACAGTTTCCACCACGTCTACACTGGAAGTCTACACTTATAGAAATTCCTAGAAAAATCTACTGGGGTGGGGGTCATGGATGGTCACAACCTCAGACCACAGTGCCCCAACCCAAGGGGCTGTCAAGAAAAACCACAGCCTCACTAGAACCAGGGGACTCCAAGGAATCCCACCTTGATGGTGAGGTCACCACTAAACCAGCCTCTCCTTACTGCTACAGGGTAGGGACCTCGCCACCCCCAGGACATGGTGCTGGCTTACATCCAGTACCTGAACCCCCGCTTTGCTGCTCTCTTAGCTCATGCCTTGTTGAGTACCCTGCAGGTGACTTCATAGAGTGGTATTTTGCTGGGAACACCATTTGTCTTCATGTAACCCCATTAGCTACACCCTCTAGTACAAGGAAACCATAGGGCCTAGGTCACACCATGAGGATGCCCTACAAGCTATGCAAAAACTATGGACTTGGGAGACCTGTGTGTAACAACACCACATGCAAATCTAACCAGCTCTCCCCATTACAGCTGTCTCATGTGTTACTGAGGAAATGCCTATGGATTGGAGTGTGTTCTGTGTGCAGGAGGCTGGTTCAGGTTTGACTTCTGCAGGACACTGGACGTTTCCCAAAACCACCAGACCTTCCCCACATGCACACACACCCCTTCTCATTTTGCCTCTACATCCACATCCACTGAGCTCTTCAGGCACCTACTGATGCCCTAGAACCTAAAACCATCATCTGGGGCCCAGTTCCCCAAACGGCTCGAATTTCTTCCTCTGCTGGGATGAGTCCAGTACCCACTTCCTCCAACGGTGGAATTGCTGGGTCTGCTGCAGATCAGGAGCTCACTGCTTCCTCAGAGGGGCAGCCGACCCCACTGCTCTGGAACAGCGACCACCCCTAGCGAGGCTTGAGATGCCTCCTCCCTCCTTAAGACTGAGGGAGACGCTTCAGCTCTCACTCCACTGTCCCCAGTCCTGCACAGCCCAGTGCCTGCTGCCTTCACACAGAGCTGCAGGGAGGCCCTGAGCACCCAGCCTGTGGGACCAGCGCTGTGCATGATCTTCCCAGGGCGGCAGGGGCTGCCCGGCCTGCACACTGGGTTCAGCAACCTCACCATAGGGATTTATTGCCTCAGGAGTGACTGCATTCTTTTCTCATTTCCAGATACCTTATTCCGTCTACCGCACTAGGAGAAGGAGGAGGAGGGTGGAGATTGGTACATTTTAAAATGTGCATTGGTCCCCCTAGGACTCCCCCTCAAATAACCCAGGGAGGACCATACCAGCTCAAACCTGGTTATCCCAAGCACAAAGTAATCATCCCACTCACGCCGAGTGCATGGTGGCCATTAAGCCTACCCAGAACTGGCTTTGGAACAAGGTGTTTGAGCACACAGCACCAGTCTTGCTGTCCCCTTGGACCCCTCCCTTGTGGGACCTCTGAGACACATTAGGTCTCACCTAAAAATCTCAGGATTTCTAGGCCCAAACAGTCCTAGCAAATTGTTTAGCCTGAACTCTCTAAGGTCAAGCAAAGAGGCGAGTGTTCCCTCTAAGAAACCACCTGTGGTATGTACATCCTTAATTCCAGAAAGTCCAACAAACCTGCCCTGCTTAGCAACACAAACCGAGTTGGTCCTCATCTCACCGGGCATTCTCCAACACACCTGTTTGTCCAAACCGCTTTGACTTGTTTCTATGCTTAGACCCCAGGTTCCAAGGAGGCTGGTTCAAGCCAGATTCCAAATCCTCGTCTGTGTGTGGGTGGCATTCTTAGCCTAGTCTCCTTACGGAGTAGATACTACGATACACAGGCCAGGCTGTCCCAGTGGCTTTCAATATTCCTTTGGTCCAGGTAGTTCAGCCTCAGCCACCAGTGTAGGCATCACAGGGTCAATTATCTTAGGAGTCGTGGAGAATTCATAGTTGGTTGCTGCCTGGGGCCTGGCCAGGGCTGACCATAGACAAGGCATCCCTCTGTGAACTCCTATTTTAATGCCAGCTTCCCAACAAATTTCTCAACTGTTCTTACCAGCAGGTATTTAAACTACTCAATCGAAAGTAACCCTGAAAATTAGGACACCTGTTCCCAAAAGACCCTTAAATAGGGGAAGTCCTTTCCTGCTTGTGCACAGCTGCACGTGTAGCAACATGAGCCCTGGGACAGGGGACTGTCCTCTGCCCACTCTGGTGGCCTTGCCTAGCTTAACAATCTGTAAGTAATACAATACAAAACTTAAACTTTCATGTTGCAGTTTCACCCCTGAAGCTGTGTTCTCAATCTGACCCGTGACTATGGGGCCACCCCAGAGGGACCCAGTGAGGGCATATTTTGCTGTGTGGGACTCTTTGTTGCAGAGGGTAGTGGCTATGAGCTACTAAATTCAGGCAGTTTCCTTCCAAACACACGTGTCCTACTTAACATGTCCAACAGAGATGATCATACCAATAGCTCCTAAAACATTATTTTTTTATTATACTTTAAGTTCTAGGGTACATGTGCACAATGTGCAGGTTTGTTACATGTGTATACATATGCCATGTTGGTGTGCTGCACCCATCAACTCGTCAGCACCCATCAACTCATCAATTACATCAGGTATAACTCCCAATGCCATCCCTCCTCCCTCCTCCCCCTTCCCCACAATAGACCCCGGTGTGTGATGTTCCCCTTCCCGTGTCCAAGTGATCTCTTTGTTCAATTCCCACCCATGAGTGAGAACATGTGGTGTTTGGTTTTCTGTTCTTGCGATAGTTTGCTGAGAATGATGGTTTCCAGCTGCATCCATGTCCCTACAAAGGACACGAACTCATCCTTTTTCATGGCTGCATAGTATTCCATGGTGTATATGTGCCACATTTTCTTAATCCAGTCTGTCACTGATGGACATTTGGGTTGATTCCAAGTCTTTGCTATTGTGAATAGTGCCGCAATAAACATACATGTGCATGTGTCTTTATGGCAGCATGATTTATAATCCTCTGGGTATATACCCAGTAATGGGATGGCTGGGTCATACGGTATTTCTATTTCAAGATCCTTGAGGAATCGCCATACTGCTAAAACATTATTTTATTTTGAGAAAAGTCTATTCATGTTCTTTAGTTTTTATGTTTTATTTATTTATTTATTTATTTATTTATTTATTTAAAGAGATGGGGTCTCACTATGTTGCTGAAGCTGGTCTCCAACTCCTGGGCTCAAGCAATGTTTCTTCTTTGGCCTTTGAAAGCACTGAGATTGCCTGTGTGAACCATCATTCCAGCTCATTGGCCCATTTATTAATTAGGTTCATTGTTTTTTGCTATTGAGTTGTTTGACCTCCTTGTGTATTTGGATATTTACCCCTTCTACCATGTAGGGTTTGCAAATATTTTCTCTCATGTTCTGGGTTGCCTTTTCATTTAGTTGATGGTTTCCTTTGCTTTGCAGGTGCTTTAGCGTTCAAGGCAGCCCCGCTTGTGTATTTCCATTTTATTGCCTGTGCCTTTGATGTCAGAGCCAAGAGATAATTGCCCAGATTAATGTCAAAAAGCTTTATCCCTATATGTTCCCCTAGTAGTTTATGGTTTCAGATTTTATGTTTAGGTCTTCAATCCATTGAGTTGATTCTTGTACATGGTTTAGGAAAAAAGACCACATATACACATATCTCAAATTCTAAGGTAGTATACATTAGACACATACAATGTTTAATTGTCCCATGTATGTAAATAGAGCTGAAAATAATAAACATATTTTTATCTTTCAATCAATTATATCTCTATCTCACTGAATTTGTTTCACCTATAGCCTGATGAGGTTGCTGTCCTCTCTACCAGCTCCTATAGGAGACTGCTCATCCCCTAACCTCAAACACCCCTTCACGAGGGTGGTAATGCCCTTGAATCCTGCAATGAATTAGTTCTCTACTCCAGTGGAATTCAGGTCTGTTATGAGGGTCTGGATCTCTGAAGAGAAGAGGGCTCACTTTTAGAAAATAAGAGGCATTTATTCCCTGAAATTACTGAATTAAAGCATTGTTTCTATTATTTTTTGCAATATTAAAAATAAATATCTAAGCAGGTAAAAATGGAAAAAATGGTAGGATCCTTATCATCACCATGAGCTCCAACCTAGCACAGACACTAAACCTAGAGATTCATGCTAGAACGAAAGCTGGGAGAGCAGAGGAGCCTCAGAAGGATGTGGAAGCCAATGGATACCTGCACCCTCTCCAACGAAATGCACGCCTCCTCTCACTGCAGCATCCATCTCTGAGCCTTCTCACAGCAGAGCTATTAATCCAGGCTGGCTCCTCCGTCCCCGTACAACCACTCCTGCTCTCCCTCCTCTCCTCCAGGTGACCACAGGTATGAGGACCCTCACCCTCCTCTCTGCCATTCTCCTGGTGGCCCTCCAGACCTGGGCAGAGCCGCTCCAGGCAAGAGCTGAGGAGATGCCAGCCCAGGAGCAGCCTCCAGCAGGCGACCAGGATGTGCTCATTTACTTTTCAGGAGATGAGGACTCCTCTCTTCAGGTTCCAGGTGAGAGACGCCAGCATGCAGAGCTACAGACTAGAGGGAAGGACAGGAGACAGGCTCTGGAATTGGGTCTCAGTGGCAGATGTCACTTAGGTGGCTTTACTTAACATCTCTGGTCCTGGATGTTCTCATTTCTAAATGGAATAGAGATCCAAATAAATCTAAGAGATTTTTCTTTCTCCAAAAACATGATTCCAAGATATGACTGTGAAATTCACTAGGTTTAAAATATAAGGGGGATGCTACCTAGTTCCTTCTGGATCCAGACAAATAAGTCTAAGTATATAGAAAATATTTCACCCTGTCTATATAGGATGTTTTAGAACCTGGAGAGGAGCCTAAGAGTGTTCAGGTGTGTGTGTGATGGGGCAGGAGGGCAAAAAAGTGAAGCCAAGGAAAATGAGTCTCGAGTCCTGTGTGACCAGCACTGCTCTGTGTATTTATTCCTATTGTCTGAGATTGTTTCTGCTACCGGCTGCAATACAGACAACATCACTCATCAGCCAACAGGTGACTTCTCCAAGATTCCCTTTACCACCCACTGCTGACCCCATACTCACTTTCCGATACTCTCTCTGGGTCCCCAGGCTCAACGAAGGGCTTGATCTGCCATTACAGAGTACTCTACTGCCTTTTTGGAGAACATCTTGGTGGGACCTGCTTCATCCATGGCGAAGGCTACCCAATCTGCTGCTATTAAGCTTGCCGTCTAGAGAGAAACAGTTCATAATTTGTTTTGAGCATTAAAGGGAATTGTTATTTCTATACCTTGTCCTCAATTTCCTGTTCTCATTCCAAATAAATACTTGGCAACATGATTTCCAGGTTTTTTCTTTTTTCTTTTTTTTTTTTTTTTGAGACGGAGTCTTGCTCTGTCCCCCAGGCTGGAGTGCAGTGGCCGGATCTCAGCTCACTGCAAGCTCCGCCTCCCGGGTTCCCGCCATTCTCCTGCCTCAGGCTCCCGAGTAACTGGGACTACAGGCGCCCACCACCTCGCCCGGCTAGTTTTTTGTATTTTTTAGTAGAGACGGGGTTTCACCGTGTTAGCCAGGATGGTCTCAATCTTCTGACCTCGTGATCCCCCCACCTCGGCCTCCCAAAGTGCTGGGATTACAGGCTTGAGCCACCGCGCCCGGCCCCAGGTTTTTTCTTTTATGTTGTTTTTGAGGTGGAGTCCCACTCTGTCGCCCAGGCTGGAGTGCAATGGCGGGACCCCGGCTCACTGCAAGCTCTGCCTCCCAGGTCAAGCAATTCTCTTGACTCAGCCTCCTGAGTAGCTGGGATTACAGGCGCCCGCCACCACGCCCAGCTAATTTTTGTATTTTTAGTAGAGACGGTGTTTCTCCATCTTGGCCAGGATGGTCTTGATCTGCTGACCTCGTAACCCACCCACCTTGGACTCCCAAAGTGCTGGGATTATAGGCGTGAGCCACCATGCCCGGCCAATCTAATAAAATAAAGATCCAAATTCTAGGAACTTCAAGGAGGAATTCGGTTTCAGACACAGATGTATATGAAAGGTCAAATGATGCCCCTGATCTCTCCATCTGCTGCTCTGTCTTTTCACTCTGCCTCCTTTTCACTGGATCCACGCTCAAAGAACTCCGGTGTCCTGGGCAAAACATCAGTGTCAGCTTAAAGTTTATGCAGTCAACAAATCATTCCTTCTAAGGAAAAACCATCATGCTGTTTCCAAAAATGTTGGAGTTTTATTCAACCAACCTGGATCACACATCTGCCTTTTAAGTTTGGGGGTTATATCAGTTCTATTGAAACAACTTTAATTAAGGTTGGAACGGGTTGCAAGAGTTTGAGACCAGACTGGGCAACATGGTGAAACCCCGTCTATACAAAAACATACAAAAAATTAGCTGGGCATGGTGGCACACACCCATGGTCCAAGCTATCAGGGAGGCTGAGGTGGAAGCATTGCTTGAGCCTGGAATGTTGAGGCTGCAGCAAGCTGAGATCGTACCACTGCAATCCAGCCTGGGCAACAGAGTGAGACACTCCAGCCTGGGCAACAGACTGAGACCCTGTCTCAAAAAAAAAAAAAAACAATTTGTTTTGAAGGTTGGAATGGGTTGTTAAGAAAGCTATAATGAATCGCACATCACACAAAGAGCCCAGGAGCACCACACTCTGATAGACTCATTATCAGGACCTTCCAGGAGGAACAGCAACAGCAACAGCAACACCCTCTTAGGTCCTCAGAGTATGTGCCGGGATGGGCATGGCTCCTCTGCCAGGCTGTCTCCAACTGCTGCTCATCTTAATATCTCACTCTTGGGGCCTGTGTCCTTTTGAGCTTGTCTTTTCCTTCCTTTCCAAGAGGACATGGTCACTGCCTAAACCCGGTGTCTCTGTAGGGCCAGGCTGACATCTTGTTGAGGTGTAATGTGACTCTTCCTCCTGTCCCCCTCTGTTTCCTTCTCCAGATTCCAACTGTCCCTTGAACATTTATCCAATATGTCCTGCAAATGGCCTATCAATCCCTGACCACAAGACCCTGGGGAGGCGTCCAGCGTGAGTGCCAGCTCCTTATTTTATCTGGAATATAGCAGTTTCAGTTTGTGATTCCACGACACATATTTGGAATAAGAATATGTCTGTTTGAGCCAAGGCTACTCTTACCAGGTGGGCTCTGGTGGAATGCCTTAAGAAGTCCTGGAGTGACAGAGAGACCACTGTTTGCAAAGAGACAGAATTTCAAGTGGGTTATTTACCATCTTGACTAAAATAATTCAATGGGCCCAGATACTGCTGTGACCACCAACACCAACAACAAATGCGCAGACCCCAGGAGAAGGGAGCTGGTGTTCTCCACGCTCACCCCATGCAGATTCTAAGCAGGTCTCAGCCCCAGACCGAGGCTCTGCCTGTCTGAAGAGGCAGCTTCAGACAGGCAGAGGGTCCAGGCAACCCACTGAGACACTGCACGACTGGGGAATCCAATACAGATCCCAGGGAGGACAGAGCGGGTCTGCGTCCAACAAAGATATGGTGGCTTATGCCTGTAATCCCAGCACACTGGGAGGCTGAGGTGGGCGGATCACCTGAGGTCAGGAGTTTAAGACCAGCCTGGCTAACATAGTGAAACCCCATCTCTACTAAAAATAAAAAAATAGCCAAGCATGGTGGTGTGTGCCTGTAATCCCAGTTACTCGGGAAGCTGAGTCAAGAGAACCCCGTGAACCTGGGAGGCGGAGGTTGTAGTGAACCGAGATGGCGCCATTGCACTCCAGCCTGGGGAACAGAGCGGGATTCCGTCTCAATAAGAACCACGATGGAAAAAAAAAAAAAAAAAGAAGAAGAATTTGCTGGATACCACTATTCAGTAGTGTACCTATGCAGGTCCCTCGGGGTAAGTTTATAAGGGGCAGGAGCGCCCCCTACTGTCCTTAACGTGCTACTGTAGCGCTGCCGGCCCATCTTTCTGTAAGGGCAGGTTTTCCTTGCCTGGAAATACAGTGTGGGCACTGCTAGGTCGCCCTCTGATGACTGAGGACATCTCAAGGTGGAAACATACTGAAGCTACTGAGGAGGAAAAGGACAAACAGCCCTTGGCACAAACAGATTGCACTTCAGTGAAAATGCTCTGGCTTCGATGTGGGGTGGGGTGAACGAGAGAAGGGCGCTGAGCAGAGAGAAGGTCCTCATGACCAGCGGTCATCACAGGGGACGGTGATTACTTCTCACGAGGCTTCAGGATCCTGATGGCTAATGAGGGGAAATCATACCCGTCCTGTGTTTGCATTTGTTCACTGAAAGCTGGACCCAAGAGTAACGGGCTTTGCCGAATAGGGCTTGGACGTTTCTACATATGTGAGTATGGGGGCTGGGAGGAGAGGGGAGACAGGAAAGCAAACCATTTGAAGTTCCCTTATTGTCTCCAAAGCCCTCTGATGTTCTTTTTATTTCAGGTCTGCCATCTATTTGCTTGGTGCCTCTGATGACTTCATGAGTCGTGATACAGATCCTGATAAGATTCCCTGCTTCCCGTCTGTCTGTATGTTTACCAACCACCATGTGAACTAACTGTGATATCTCCTATTCCATCTGGAGTAAGCTGGGGCCACTTCTTATTTCCAAAAGGTAGATCAGACAATTCCAGAATTCCCCTTTAAGTCAAGACCGGGAAATCAAGACCACTTATCCTTAGAAGAATCTTGTCCTCTTAGATAGACGAGGGTAGCTGAGTAATAGCTCCCGGGTAGGATTGCCAGGTGATAGGGGAATTGCTGTCTTCCCCTTGAACAAGTGGGGAAAGTGGAGTGGACAGCTTTAATTCACAATGAACAAGCACAATTTGCTGGGCACAGTGGCTCATACCTTTAAACCCAGCAGTTTGGGAGGCCGAGGCGGGTGGATCAGTTGAGGTCAGGAATTTGAGACCAGCCTGGCCAACACCGTGAAACTTTGTCTCTACTGAACATACAAAAATAAGCCGAGTGTGGTGGCGTGCAACTGTAATCCCAGCTACTTGGGAGGCTGAGGCAGGAGAATCGCTTGAACCCAGGAGGTAGAGGTTGCAGTGAGCTGAGATCATGCTACTGCACTCCAGCCTGAGAGACAGAGCAAGACTCTGTCTCAAAAAAAAAATATTGGGGTGAAGGAGGCAGGTTTAATTGGAATCCTGGGCCTTGGTTAAAAGGCCACCTCACACTGGATAAATGATTGCCAAGGTCAAGTAAATACAAAACAAATGCAATTACACACAAAACGCACATCTCTGGAAATGGCTGAAAAGTTTCAGAATTCTTTCACTCTGCACCAACCTCAGCAATGGGATTTAACAGAAAGCGTTTATGTCCATTGCTTTTCGAAGGACCTGGGAGAAAGAGTCTCTATCCTGAGCGATGATGATCTATGAGCAGTAAACCTCCCCGAGGTCCACAGCCGTCTCAGTAAAACACTATTGCTGGGACCCACTCCACAGAGTGTCTGATTCAGCAGGTCTGGGGTGGGATCCAGGAGTTGCTATTGCTACCATGTTCCCAGGTGACGCAGGTGCTTCTGGTTCAGAGCTCTGGCTTTGAGAACACCTGCTGTGGTGTGGGAAACGGCAGTGCTCTCCCATGGCTCCCAACATCACACCTCAGGGATCCTTGACCTGTTGGTTTCAGAAACCTTCCTCATACTCTGTTTTATTCACCCACTCCACAGCCATAACATCAATCTTCTTATCACTTGGAGATACTCTCATCTTAAAAATGCAGATTCCAGCGTCCTACCCTGCTTCATCCCCACCCCTCAATCTTTCTGACTCAGCCACTCCCACGTTGTCACTCAATGTCGTCAATACCTCCATTCTCTAGGAACACCATTATTTCCCAATCAGTTGTCCAAACTCTTTTAATTCTTTCACATCCAGCCCTGGTCTATGTTTCATCACTTAATCACTATTGAATGAGGACCTTGTTCTTTTCCCCCTACTCTCTGATATCTCTGGGCAAATGCCAAATACTAAGCCCACATCAATTTTATATTGTTCTCACCTTCACCTTGATGCTGAGAGAAAGTCCCAACCACGGAAATCCAATTAAAACACAACTGAGTTCTCTGCCCTGCCTAGAAATCTTCCAAAAATCCTTATGTTTCCAATCTCAAAAGAGAACAAAATTATGTCACATCATCTACTCTAGAAAATCTCTTTTTTAAAAATCTCTTCACTCTTATGAAATGTGAAATGGGAGAGGCATTTTATAATTGATGATTATGTTTAACTGCAACAACATACATGATAAAAATAAGAGATAGGCCGGACGCGGTGGCTCACACTTGGAATCCCAGCACTTTGGGAGGCTGAGGAGGGTGACGGATCACCTGAGGTCAGGAGTTCAAGATCAGCCTGGCCAACGTGGTGAAACCACGGCTCTACTAGAAATACAAAAACTAGCAGGGCGTGGTGGTGCATGCTGGTAATCCCAGCTACTTGGGGAGGCTGAGGCAGAAGAATTGCTTGAACCAAGGAGGCGGAGGTTGCAGTGAGCCGAGGTCCCACCTTTCCCCCTTTTAAAATTTGTTTATTTAGCTTTATGTGTTTAGTCATAAGAGGTCTGAGTATATTCTGGATACATGTCTTCCACGAGATACGTGATTTGTATTTTCTCTCATTCTGTGAGTTGCCTTTTCACTTTCTTGATAGTGTCACTTGAAGCACAAAAGAATTTAATTTTGATAATATCGAATTACTTGTTTTCCTTTGGTTGCTCATGCTTTTGATATTATATCTAAGAATCCATTGCCAAACAGAGGTTATGAAGGCTTGCGGCTACGTTGCCTTGTAAAAGTTTTATGCTTTTAGATTTTACATTGTATTTCTAACCCATTTTGAATTAGCTTTTAAATGTACTGTGAGGTAGGGTCCAACTCATTCTGATGAATGTGGCCATCTAGTTTACCCCACCATCTGTTGAAAAGAATTTTCTTTACTCCATTGAACGGCCTGGGCACCATTGCAGAAAATCAGTTAATAACCATACACACATTTTTATTTCTGAACTCTCAATTCCATTCCACTGATCTATGTCTATATTTACAGCAGGACCACCCTGTCATGATTACTACTTCTTTGTAGAATGTTTTGAAAACAGGAAGGTTTTCTTCTTTTTCAAGATGATTTAGCTATTCTGGGATCCTTACTATTCCATATAAATTACAGAATCACCTAGTCAGTTTCTACAAGTTTCTACAAGTTCTCCGTGTTTGTACCTGCTTGCTGTTTAATGCACCTCTTAGTCAAGACTCTTTGGGATGCAAGTACCAGAATCCTACATTCAGCTTTTTAGGCAAAATACAACTCCAAATTCTAAGAACATCAAGGACAAACATTGGCTTCACACACAAATTGATTTACAAGCACAAATTATGTGGCCGATTTCTCCTTCTACTTCTCAGTCTTTTCACTCTGCCTCATTGCTATTGAATTCACTCAAAGGTAACTCCCATGTGTTAGGAAAAACAATCATTGCCAGCTTCCAGTTTACACAATCATATCATCGCTACTTCTTAGGAAAAAAAAAACACCATGTTCTTTCTGAAGTGTTGGAGCTTCATTGAACAGACCCAGATCACACATCTGGCTTTGAAGACCTGGGGTTGTCACAGCTCTATTGAAAAACATTTAATTGAGATTGGAATGGACAGCTAAGAAAGCTGTAATGGGATGGGTGTGGTGGCTCATACCTGTCATCCCAGCATCAAAGAAATGGTTTCAGACCAGGAGCAGTGGCTCATGCCTGTAATCCCAGAACTTTGGGAGACCGAGTCGGGTGGATCACCTGAGGTCAGGAGTTCAAGACCAGCCGGGCCAACATGGTGAAACATCGTCTTTACTAAAAGCACAAAAATTAGCCGAGAGTGGTGGCACGTGCCTGTAATCCCACCTACTTGGGAGGTTGAGGCAGGAGAATCACTTGAACCTGGGAAATGGAGGTTGCTGTGAGCCAAGAGCATGTCATTTTACTCCAGACTGGGTGACAAGAGCGAAACTCAATCAAAAACAACAACAACAAAAAACCTGTAATGAGTACAACAAAAAGCATAGGAGCACCTCACTGCAACAGACTCATCACTAATATTTTCCACCCATGCCAGGGAAAATCAAGATTTTCATATTCATAAAGTTGTCTTCACACAAACAAAATGCAGATTCCTCAACTGTATTCTGAAAAATGCACCCTTGAGACAGGAGAATAGGGAAGTAGGGTAATCAAGGGTTAAGGCATAAGGAAAAGAAAACCAGGTGCAGCCAGTTCCAGGCAAGATTAGGCAGAACACCAAATTCTTTTAGCTTAATAAAAACCCTAAATGGGGGACTTTTGAGCCACTTGCTTGAACCGGCTCCCACTCTGTGGAGTGTCAATAAATCTGTACTTTCGTTACTGCATTCTCATGTTGCTTTGGTTTGTCTTTCGTTGCTTCGTTCTTTTGTTGTTTTGTTTGTACGTTTTGTTGAATTATTTGTTCAATGCACTAACAACCTGGACAACCCACAGTCAAGACCTTCCATCTGGTAACACTCTCTCGGGTTCCCTTAAAACTGCTGAGGACCTGATTCTACCCGAAAATACAGTTTTAAAGGGGCACCAGGAAAACAGAAGTGAGGGAAAAGCTATCCAAGTAATCTGCGTCCCTGCTGGTGCTGCAGGACGCTGAGGTTCTGATACTCAGAACGCCCTGCACATCAGCAAGTGAGCAGGAAACCAGGTCTGGAGAAAGGGAATGAACTAAGAGCTCAGCGCCCTCTGAGATGCTCAGAGCATTTGCCGGGAAGGCCACAGCGCCCCCTGTGGTCCTGCCTCCAACTGCAGCCTCCCCACCAGGCCCAGCACACCTTGGGTATGTACCTTCCTGAGCCTGTCTTTCTCTTCTCCTCCAAGAGGACAGGGTCACTCCCGGTGTCCCTGAGGCCAGGCTGACATCTTGCTGAGGTGTGATGTGACCCTTCCTGTCTCTCTTCTCTTTCCTTCTCTAGGCACCCATTGAACCTTGAACACGAGTTCAACATATCCTGCAAATAGCCTATGGAATCCAGAAAGGATTCCAGCATGAGCCCCAGAGCCCCAGAAAGGATTCCAGCGTGAGCCCCAGAGCCCTGGGAAGAATTCCAGCGTGAGCCCCGAGTCTTTATTTTACTTTAAACTTAGTAGTGCTAGTTTGCGATTCCACAATACATTTTTTGAATAAAAATATGTCTGTTCCAGCCTTGGCTACTCTTATTGGGTGGTACTGGTAAAACGCCCCGAGAACTCTTACAGTGACAGAGAGACCACAGTTTGCAGAGAGTGTTTCAAGTGGATTATTCACCATTCTTGAATAAAACAATATAATGAGTCCAGACACAACTGTGACCAGCAACACCAACCACAAATGCCCAGCACCTAGGAAAAGGAAGCAGGTACTGTCCACGTCCAACCATGCAGACCCCGAGCAGATCTCAGCCCCAGACTGAGGCTCTGCCTGTGTAAAGAGGGAGCCCAGGGTTCCAGGCACCCCGCTGAGACACTGCACAGCTGGGGAATCTACTACAGACCTTAAGGAGGACACAGTGGGTTCATGTCTGACAAAATAAATGCTCCCAAATCTTCCCCCTTGTGTAGACAGGGAAGGACACATATTAGGATTCAGGGGGTGAAAAACAAGCAGCCTTCCTGGGTTCCTGTAACTGCCTTGGAGTTGGAGTCATGAGGTCCTTGAACTAACTCTGCAAATTATTCCTAACTGTCCAGTGGGCCAGGATCACTTCATTTTGGGGCACCTGCCCTTCACCTAGAAGTCCGCCCGGCTCATTTCTCCAGCTCCTGGGGTCTCAGCTAAAACATCTTTTGGTCACTGAAACCTTTCTTGGTTTCTCAATTTAAGATTGCAACAAGTTCCCCTGGATACCTCCATCCTCCTTGCTCTCTTTATTTCTAACTGTAGAATTTCAAACCATTTCACATCCTATACATTTCACTTACTCTCGGTAACAGTTGTCTTTATACTGGAAGGGAAACTGCATGTTTTGCTCATTGTTGTTCCACAGTGCCCAGATGACTGCCTAACACATAGCTGGGGATCAATAAATTAATTCTGATTAATTAATTATCCCCAATATCACATAATACTACAAAATTCCATTTGTATTACTCAACTTCATAGAAAAAAAGCTGAAACCTACAGAGGAAAAAATTCCATGTGTCAGTTCATGTGATCCTAGACCTTTCAAACACTAAAATCATTTAAGAATGAAATATAGGAGAATATCATGGGTTAAATGTGGCTTTATGTAACATTAGGACTTTAGAAACAAGAGATCATTTTGTCTTGGAGTGGCAAGGATAGGTTTTATGGTGTATCTTAAACTGGAACATAAAGATGTTTACAACTGAATAGATTAAAAAGAAGATTAGAGAAGACTGTTTGCTGGAGAGAATGGTATCAGGGACAGAGATATGCAAGGTCAGGGTCTAAGTCTACTGGATTTGGAGGAGTTAATGTTGCAAGAGAAAAGGATGAACGAGTAATTTGAGCTGATATTCTCAGAGGCATCTATCAATTTAAGGGAAAGGGGCAGATAAGGACAGAGTATCCCTGCTCCTCTGTGTGGATAAAGGCGTACTGGGAGAACCACAGGAAGATTCTGCTACTGCAGTCTAGGGTGGGCAATGACAGCTGCCAACACTAAGGACAGAGAATGCAGGGAGAGGTGTGAGGGTCTCCAAACAATGGGAGCAACTTGTTTAGCCTCGAATAAAACACAAAGCTTATTAATGGAATGCACACACACAGGACATTTATGGAATGCCGGTGAGATATTTTTACCTTAAATAAGCCACTCATACGGTAGGAGGAGAAAATAAAGAATAAGTCAAATATGAAGCTAACCCTTTGAAATGTCATTTTCCAAGAAGAAAGTACCCTTTTCTCTGTGGGAGGATAGGAGCCTAAGTTCCATAAATACAAATTGGGAAACACAGATGGCCCAATCACACTGCTCAACCTTCCCGCCAGCAACCTCCAGTACTTTTCCACCAGCTCACTCTAGGGCTTAAACTCCCCTGTGTTTCACCTCAAGACAGTTGAGTTCAACTGCTCTCCTTATTGCAAAGAGTTAACACCTATTGGGACATTCCTCAATAACCAATTTCTTGGCATTTCAAAAAACTATCTGGTGCAATTTTTCTTTTAAACAAAGGATATTGGCTTGTTAGTGTTGCTGTTGATATTTTGTGCTTGTTTATATGATATTCTGAACTCTGTTTACAATGAAAAAAGAATGTAAGAGATGAGAAAAGTACTTGTTCCCTTTTCTGAACTTTGGCATATTTTTTCTTTTGCTGCTAAAAGTCCCATAACTCACGAAGAAACTTAAGATTATGAGAAGTTATTTTTCACTCTAATATTTCCCAGAAGGTCACTCTCACTACCCCTCAATGCTTTGAGATCCTGGATAACAGTAACCCCCACCCCTCACTTTGCACCAGCCCTCTACCCATGGCCACCCACCAGCTCCTGACACCACCTGGAATTCCTCCATTTATGAACATCAACTATGAAGCTCCCCATCCCTGACTCACCCACTGTCCTTCCAGCCTCTCATGTACCGTCCCTCCTTCCCTGCTGATCAACATCAACAAGTTTCTTCTCCCCCGGGGCTGTGCATGGGAATCACCAGGGAACCTGATGCCGGAGCTGCCCCCAGTATACCTGTCATCTGCTCTCAAGCTGCCCCTGGGACACTTGTCATCTGCTCTCATCTCCTGTCCTTGTGCACTGCACTATCTTTGCCTCAGGTTCTCTGCGTTCGGTATTTTTGATGGTTTTCGGATCTCTTAATGGAGTCTTGAATTCAAATGTCAGAAACCAAAGACAAGCTAAGTTAACATTTTGACTCCTGTATCTTGGAATTGAGGAGGAATTCTGGCTTTAGGAATTGCTTGATCCAAGAACTCAAAGCATGAGTTACATTGTTATTTTTACCATTTTTTTTTTCCCTTTGTTTCTCTTGATCTTATTTTGGGCTGTCTCCCCAGGTGACATCCATGTGAATCGTGGTCATCTCTCCATGACCTTTGTTGCTAATCTCCAGGAGAAAATCTCTACTTCTCTCCCTATTGTTCCAGCCAATTCCCGGGTCCCATGGCCTCCTCTGAGTCTGTTGCTGCAGGGACAGGTTGAGACTCCACCTGGCTCCCGCACCACCTCTGCTCCAAGCAGTAAGAATTTAAACTAAGAATAAGTGAGGGGGTTCTTCAGTCACTCCTAAGACTCCACAGTTCCATGCTGCCATGACGATGGGCTCTTTGTGACACTTTGGGAATAACGTGAGAGGGTTCTGTCCCACTTCATCAATACTATAGAGAAGCTGAGATTTACATGCAAAAACAATGCACACATTCAACTTCTCACCAAAACTGTGCCTTCTGTTCATCTGGGACTGTGTGAAAAGACACCAAAGAAAGTAGTGGATTGAAACAGCATGATCAGGTCTTCACTCACACATTTGCAATTGGGGTTTGGATCCTTCCATGGGCATAAGAGGAGAGGTTCTGCTGGGATCTGAAAATTCCAGGGCCAGGACACTCATGCACAGGTGGCGGGTGGTGCTGGCTCAGCTGGGAACTCTGAGAAAGCTGAACGATGAGACCCTGTGATGTGCAGGGGCCAGATCAGGCCAGCTTATCAGAGAGGAGTTCTGTGTGATAATTCTTAAACTGTCCATAGCTGGGAGCATTTTAACCACAGAAATTTACATAAATTTACATTGCAAATCACAGTTTTGTTTTTTCCTAGAAAGCTGGTTGCTCGGTGTTCTCTAGCCCATCCTTGCAGGTGGGCTCAGTTCCTCTCCCTGTGGAATGCTTAGTCTTCCTCCAAGCATGGTGTCTGGGCTCCAAAGGCACCAGCCCTCTTAGCACAATTGGTCTGCTAAAAAAAATTTAAATGCCATGAACCAAGTTACTCTAATATTGCCTGGAAGGTCACCCTCACTACCTCTCAGCACTCTGTCCTGCTGAACAACAGTGACCCTTCATCTTCTTTGTTCCAACCCTCCACACCCTAACTCCTGCCACCACTCAGAATTGCCTGTGGAGGCTGAGAAGTCCAAATCAAGGTGGTAGCAGAATCAGCCTCTGGTGAGGACCAGCTTTTTGGTTCATATACAATATCTTCTCACTGTGTCTTCATCTGGTGGAAGGAATGAAGGAGCTCTCTGGGACCTCTTCTACAGGGGCACTCATTCCATTCATGAGGACCCCACCATGCTGACCTGCTCACTTCCAAAAAGGCCCCTTCTTTTAATGCTATCATCTTAGGGTCTAAGACTTCAACATATGAATTTCAGAGGAAAAATGTATCAGGCCACAGCACCATCCAACACAGAGAAAGTGAAAGACACCAGTTCACTAGGGCCTAATCCCAGAAAACAGCATGGCATCTAGTTGCATGTAGTCTGTCGGTCAAAATGTCACCCGTCCTAGATCCAACAGGAGAGAACAGAAACCTTCCTTTCTATAAAAAAGAGTAAAAGGATTTAGGGGTCATATTTGAAAACAGCTCAAGGAAGCTATTTCCTTATGGTTTATTGTAAAATAAACCTGCTGCAGACATCTGCTGCGGATGCCAACACCGGACACATAGACAGCTAGTGAGAGGCGGCTGGGAAAGGCGGACAAAAGGCAGGGGACTCGGAGCTTCTGCCTGTCCCAGCTGGATCTGCAGGCCCAGGAGTGGCTGTTGGCACAGGCAGCACCAGGACACTCCCTGCAGGATGGGGGACAGATGGCTGAGGGGAGGGACAGGGCGATGCACTCTGAGGAGCTAGGAGGTGGAGGGTCCTCCTCAGAGCTCACCTCCATGCAGCCCCCGCTCTGCCCCACGCTAACACGCATGCTGCGTTCTATGATTACCCTTTCCTACCGGGTCAAAACCATAACCCCATGCCTGCGTCCCAGGTTCTGAGTTTCACGGGGAGGCCCTCACTACCGCCCATCACAACTCTCAGAGCCTCTGGACAAAGCACACTAGTCCTGGCTATGGGCTTCTGCACGTGTAGACTTCCAGGGAAGGTAACTCCTTATGCCTTGGCTGGAGCAGGTGTTCTCCTTTCGTGGCATTTCTCCGCTTTCTCCTTTAGAACCACATCTACATTTGATTCAGATGGAGGTTCCCACCTCAGGGCATCACAACACTGCGGTGGGTTAAGGGAGTCTCATTTAGTTCATCATCCCCAAGCCACCAGCTTCCTCAAGCAGCACGGTGGCCTCCTAAAGTCATGGTTTTTAATGTCTCTGCATGTGCTACGGACACCCAAGGCACCAAGGACCTTCAAAGGGCCATCACTTTTTTAATTCTCAACCCCATGGCCACCATCTCCTCATCACAATTGGGCTAGACTCACTGTGGTGCCCACCTTGGTGATCACAGAAGAGTTAGCTTCTTTTTCCCTTAGAGATAACATCATTTACATGTTCTCCAATAATGAGACCTCCCCACACCATCACAGGACATCCACCATCTCAACAGCAAACATTTACTGAACAACGGATTGTGGATGGATAGTAAACTATGATCTTCTGAGGACTGACGCCCCAGGCCCACTGGCACCCAGCAGGGCCACGAGACTTTTGCTAGACCACATCTCTCCATTTGACAAGCAACTTCTGGCACAAGCTCCCGTTTTTACCGGTTTTAAAGGTTAGCTAATATTTCCCACTTACTCCTCCTGGCAGGAAGTAGGGATTATTGCTCCAGAACCCACCGAGGGTGCAGTCGGAGGCAGCAAATGAGGAGAAGAAGCCTTCAAATTAGAGACAACAACTACATCAGGCAAAGACCATATGGAAGTGCCATCACCGAACGTGGCCATGGGGGAGAAAGGCTCCAAGGAAAAGTGGGTGCGAGCTGACCCATGGAAGCACTGGGAAGAAAGCCCTGAGTGACAAGATGTCAGTGTTCTCGATGATTGGCCTTGCTTGGTATCTCGTGTACACATGGCTTGTGGGGTAGCTGTTACACCCAGGTCTTGCAGCCTAGAGAGCTGCTGGGAACAGGACAGCCCTAGTCAGAATTTGTACTCCAGGCTGGAAAACTGGGGAATTCCCTGTGAGTCCTGTTAGAGGGGCTGTACCCCAAATACAACCTGACCTGTGTCCAAGGTGGGCAACACAATTCTTAGATATTGATTGGGTCCCATGGCACCAATGCTTAAACACCAGCAGCCCTCGCAACGTCAGATCACCCTGTTTCAAGGATGAGGAGGTGGTTCTCTGGATGCACAGGATTCAATCCAAATGGGCTAACGACACCACAGCACAAACCCAGACTGCAGCCTGAAGGGTTGGAGCCTTGCATTCACAGAAAGCATCCAGACATGATCATGGACTCAGCGATACACCTGTGCTCCAATGTATACGAGTTACAGATGGAAACCTCCTATGCCTCTCAGGAAGCACCACTCAACTTTACTAAATGCTTCTCTGAAGACCCACAAGGGCTGAGAAGCTGTACAACACCAGCAGTAAAGTGAATGCCCAGACCCCACTTCCCTTTTTGTGTGGCCATCTGAAAAGGCCACCCCCACCCCGAAGGCTAATGTTTCAGACCAGTTCTTGGCCCAGATGATCGTAGACAATTGTTTAACCTTAAACTGTTCATTGGCCAAGCAAGGAGGTGATTGTCCCCTCTGGGGAGCCACACACTGCGTGTACATCCATAACTCAGGAGAACCCACAAAAGTCTGTTCCACAGAGCAACAGAAGCCCAGGTGGCACTCAGTCTCACCTGGGTGTTCTCCAACATCCCAGCTCAGCCAAACGGCTTTGATTTGTTTTTATGGTTAGACCCCAAGTCCTCTGGACGCTGCTTCAGAAACAGATTCCAAATCCCCTTCTGTGTGTGAGTGGCATTCCTATCCTAGTCTCTTTGTAGGGTATATACTACGATACGCAGCCAGGCTGTCCCGGAGGCTTTAAGTACTACCTTGGTGCAGGTAGTTCACCTTAGCCACAACCAATGCAGCACAGGGTCAATTGTGTTAGGAGCCATGGAGAATCCAGAGTTGGTTGCTGCCCAGGCCTGGTCAGGGCTGGCCAAGGTAGACAAGGGGTTCCTCTGTGGAGTTCAACTTTAACCTCACCTTCCCACCAAATTTCTCAACCATCCTTGACACCACAATTATTGAATGGACCCAACAGAAAGTAACCCCGGAAATTAGGACACCTCATCCCAAAAGACCTTTAAATAGGGGAAGTCCACTTGCGCATAGCTGCTCCTTACTACAGAAGACCTGGGACAGAGGACTGCTGTCTGCCCTCTCTGGTCGCCCTGCCTAGCTAGAGGAGCTGTAAGTAAACTTAAACTTTTACACTGAGTTTTCATCATTGAAGCTATGCCTCCAATCTGACCTCTGACTGTGGGGCCACCCCAGAGGGACCCAGTGGGTAAATCCCTGCTGGGAACGTCTGTCTGGATCTCTGGTGGCTCCTGGGGACAATGGCTTTCAGCTAAGTTAATAGAGAAACTTAAGCAGTTTCCTTCTAAACACAAGTGTCCTAGTTGACATGTTCAACAGAGACAATCGCAGGTCTTTGGAACATTGTTTTGAGAAAAGCATATTCAGGTCCTTGGTCTGTTTTTCAATCAAGTTGTTTGATTTTTGCTATTGAGTTGTTTGACTTCCTTATGTATTCGAATATTTGCCCCTTCTACCACATAGGTTTTGCAAATATTTTCTCTCATGTTCTGGATTATCTTTTGACGCAGCTGATTGTTTCCTTTGCTGTGCAGATGCTTTAGTGTTCAATACAGTCACAATTGTCTATTTTCCCTTTTATTGTCTGTGCCTTTGGTGTCACAGCCAAGAAATCATTACCTACATCAATGTCAAAAGCTTTATCCTTATATGCACTTCTAGTAGTTTATGGTTTCGGGTGTTGCATTTAGGTCTTCAGTTCATTCTGAATTGATGTTTCTACACAGTGTGAGATAAAGATTTAAATACAAACATATATAAAATCATGAGGTAGTGTACACTATAAATATACAATTGTTAATTGTCACTCAAGTCTAAATAG
Source organism: Chlorocebus sabaeus (assembly GCF_047675955.1). Classification (NCBI taxonomy): domain Eukaryota; kingdom Metazoa; phylum Chordata; class Mammalia; order Primates; family Cercopithecidae; genus Chlorocebus; species Chlorocebus sabaeus. The sequence goes on along the minus strand of NC_132911.1, from coordinate 7,807,230 downwards.
AGCTGGAAATAATAAACAGTTTTTTTTCACTTCAACAACTCTATGTCACTGAGCTTATTTCACCTTTAGCCTGATAAAATCATTGTCCTCTGCACCCTGATTCCTACAGGAGACTACGCACCCCATAACCTCAAAAACCTCTTCATGAGGATGGTAAGTCACTTGAATCCTGAAGTGAATTACTCTCTAGTCCATTGGAAACTCATATAGGACAGCAGAATCTAGACCTCCAGAGAGCAGCAGGACACATCTTCAGAAAATAAGAAGCATTTGTTCCCTGAGCCTGTTGAATGAAAGCGCAATTTCTATTGTTTTTGGAATGTCGAAAAGTAAATACTAATATTTAAGCAGGTGAACCCAAGAGTAACATAGCAGGGTCTTTCTTGTCATTATCAGCTCCAACCTAGCACAGACATTAAACGTACAGATTTACACTAGCATGAAGCTGGGAAAACAGGAGCATTCGAGTGACCTTGAGACCAATGGACTTCTCTTACAAAATGCACACCTCTTCTTACTGAAGGTCGAGAAGGTTTCTTGTCTCTGAGCCTTCTCCCAGCAGAGTTATAAATCCAGGCTGGCTCCTCCCTCCCACACATCCGCTCCTGCTCTCCCTCCTCTAGGTGACGCCAGCCATGAGGACCCTCGTCATCCTTGCTGCCATTCTCCTGGTGGCCCTGCAGGCCCAGGCTGAGCCACTCCAGGCAAGAACTGACGAGGCTACTGCAGCCCAGGAGCAGATTCCAACAGACAACCCAGAAGTGGTTATTTCCCTTGCCTGGGATGAAAGCTTGGCTCCAAAGGATTCAGGTGAGAGAGACCAGCATGTAGAGCTGCTGAGTCTAGAGGGAATGACAGGAGACAGGTTCCAGAGTTGGGTCTCAGCAGTCTATGTCACTGAGGTGGCTTCACTTAGCATCTCTGGGCCTTGATTTTCTCATCTATAAATTGAACAGAGAGCCAAATAAATCTGAGAAGTTTTATTTCTCCAAAGACTTGATTCCATGAAATATCTGTGAAATTCACTAGGTTTAAGATATGAAGAGACAGACTAGTTATCTCTGGATCTAAACAAGTAGACTTATTTATAAAGAGAACATTTTACTCTATTTATAGAAGAGCTTTTAAAAACTGGAGCCAAGCCTGAGGGTATGTTTAGGTGTGTGTGTCATGGGGCAGGAATGCAAAAATGAGAGCAAAGGAGAATGAGTCTCAAATTCTGTGTGACCAGCACTCCTCTGTGTATTTATTCCTATTGACTGAGGTTGTACGTGCTATATGGCAGCAATGCAGCCAGCATCACCCATTAGCTAGCATGTGACTTCCCCAAGATTCTCTTTCTTATCCACTGCTGACCCCGTATTCAATTTCTCATGCTCTCCCAGTCCCAGGCTTAAGGAAAAACATGGCCTGCTATTGCAGAATACCAGCGTGCTTTGCAGGAGACCGTCGCTATGGAACCTGCTTCTACCAGGGAAGAGTCTGGGCATTCTGCTGCTGAGCTTGCAAAAAAGAAAAAAGAAAAATGAGCTCAAAATTTGCTTCGAGAGGTATAGGGAATTGCTATCAACTCCTGTACCTTCTGCTCAATTTCCTTTCCTCATCCAAAATAAATGCCTTGTAACAAGATTTCTGTTTTTACTTCTCTTTAATGTGTGATATGTGTCTGCGTCAAGATACTTGGGATACATGTACCAAAAAGCAAAATCAAATGTTTGAACAATATAAAATTCCAAATTCTAGGAATTTTAAACAAGAATTTACGATTCAGACCCAAATTGAAAAGAAGGCCCATGTGACACCACCGATTTCCCCATCCACTGCTCTGCCTTTTCACTCTGCCTCATTTTCTCTGGATCTACTCTCAAAGAGCTCCCGTGTGCTGCACAAACAATCAGTGTCAGCTTAAAGTTCAAGCAGTCACAAAATCATACTTCTCTGGGAAAACTACCATCCTCTGTGCTAAAGAATTGGAGTTTCATTGAACAATGTCAGATTGTACATTTTCCCTTTAAGACATAGGGTTACATGAGATCCACTGAAATAACTTTAATTAAGAGGGAAATGGGTTGTGGGCAAAGGCGTGATGCATGGAACAGAAAACACAGCAGACCACACTGGAACGTCCTCATTAAGAGCAACCTCCAGCCACATCTACTAAGACCTGGATTTCACACTCATAAAATTGTCTTCACACCGGCCGGGCGCGGTGGCTCAAGCCTGTAATCCCAGCACTTTGGGAGGCCGAGACGGGCGGATCACGAGGTCAGGAGATCGAGACCATCCTGGCTAACACGGTGAAACCCCGTCTCTACTAAAAATACAAAAAAAAAAAAAAAACTAGCCGGGCGAGGTGGCGGGCGCCTGTAGTCCCAGCTACTCCTGAGGCTGAGGGAGGAGAATGGCGTAAACCCGGGAGGCGGAGCTTGCAGTGAGCTGAGATCCGGCCACTGCACTACAGCCCGGGCTACAGAGCAAGACTCCGTCTCAAAAAAAAAAAAAAAAAATTGTCTTCACACCTAGAAAACACACACGCACTGGCCGGGCGCGGTGGCTCAAGCCTGTAATCCCAGCACTTTGGGGGGCCGAGACGGGCGGATCATGAGGTCAGGAGATCGAGACCATTCTGGCTGACATGGTGAAACCCTATCTCTACTAAAAAATACAAAAAACAAGCCGGGCGAGGTGGTGGGCGCCTGTAGTCCCAGCTACTCGGGAGGCTGAGGCAGGAGAATGGCGTAAACCCGGGAGGCAGAGCTTGCAGTGAGCTGAGATCTGGCCACTGCACTCCAGCCTGGGCGACAGAGCGAGATTGTCTCAAAAAAAAAGAAAAAAAAAAAGAAAACACACACGCACTAATGCACCACTGCACTTTGCAACACGCACTCCCTTGTGTTGCCCTAAAGCTGCTGAGAACCTGATTCTGCCTGGAAAATACAGCTTCAGAGGGGTAACGGACGAGGGAGGGAAAGCATTTCACCAGGAACATGGTAGTCTTCCTGATGCTGCAGGGTGCTGAGGAAGCTCAGGGGTCCAGGTACCTACTGAGACACTGCATGGATGGGGAAGCCCACATAGAAGCCAGGGAGGACAGAGTGGGTAATGATCCCAGACTTCTTGTTTAGACGGTGAAGGACACAAATAGGGAACCAGGATGTGAACCCCAGGAGCCTTCTCTGGGCTCTGGTGACTGCCACAGACCTGGAATCATGTGGTCCCTGAATTAACTTTCCATATTATTCTGAACTATGAACCGGGTCAAGATGACTGTATATTGGGGCATCTGCCAGAGGTCCACCTGGCTTCCTCCCAAGCATCTGAAGTCTCAGCTAAAACTTCACTTGGTCACTGAGGTCCTTTCTGATCTCTCCATTTTAAATTGCAACAAGTTCCTCCAGACACCTCCATTCCCCGGATTTTCCTCATTGCTAACGACAGAATTGCAACCATCTCACCCCCTGTACACTTCACGTACTATCTGTAACATTTGCCTCCTTATCTAGAAGGGAAGCTGCATGTTTTGCTTATTGTTGCACCAGAGTGCATGGATGACTGCAACATAAAGTAGGGGGTTAATAAATTAATTCTGATTACATTAACTAATTACATCTAATAGCATATCACAATACAAAATTATTAATTAATTGTTATTACTAAATTCTGTAGGAAAAAGCTAAATTCAACACAGGTAGAGCAGTCCATGTCTCTAGACCCTATGACAGCACACCTTTAAAAACAAAATAAATAAAACCATTCAAGGCTGAAAGATGAAAAATCATCATGGGTACGATTTGGTGTCATGAAGCTTTAGGACTTTGGAAGAAAGAGGCCATTCTGGCTAGAGGTGGCAGAAAGATTTCATGTGAATCTTCAAGTACAACGTGAATACTTTTAAAACGTGGAGAGATTAAAAGAAGAGGTAGAGTAAAATATTTGGTGGACAGAATGGTATCAGGGCAAGAGCTACACAGGATGAGGGTCGACCTCCACTGAATTTAGAGGAATGGATGTTGCCAGACAGAAGGCTGGAGGAGAATTCAGGCTGATGTGCTGAGAAGCATCCGTCAATCCAAGGGAAAGGGCCAGACAAGGGCGGAGCCTCCCTGTTCTTCTGTGTGGATAAAGGCACACTGGGAGCACCACATGTGCCTTCTGCTCCTGCAGTCTAGGGTGGACGATGACTGCTGCAAAATCTAGGACACAGAATTGAGGGAGAGGAGTGAGGGTCTCCAAACAACCAGGGCCACTTGCTCGGCCTCAGATGAGACATAAAACTGTTTACTGCGATGCATGTACACTCTAGGATTAGTAATGACATACATGATCTTTTCTACCTGCCACTCATGTGGCAGGACAAGGAAATAAGGAATAAGACAGATACTTCATCCCTTTAAATGTAATTACTCAAGGGGACAGCAGCCCTGTCTCTGTAGGCAGGTAGGAGCCTAACTCCAGTAAGCACAAACTAGCAAATGCAGATGGCCCAATCACACTGCAAGACTCCCACTAACAACCTCCCGTGCATTTCCGCTAGCTCTCCGAGGGCTTAACCTTCCCTGGCTTTGTCTTCAGGGAACTTGAGGCCAATGGCTCTCCCTATTACAACGTTCTGACTCACATTTCAACAGGCTTCAGTAAGCGCTTCCTTCACATTTTCAAAAATCTTGGTGAATTTTTACCTGTATGATAAATGAAATAGGTATCCTTTGCTGTTACTGTGCTGATTTTCTAAACTCGGCTTACAAGCAAAACTAGAAGGAAAGAGCTGAAAAGTACTCATTCCATTTTATGAATATCATGTTTCTTGGCCTCCTGTATGTCTATTTTTGAGAAGTATCTGTTCAGGCCCTGGAACACATTTTAAAAGGGTCATTTCTTTGTTACTTACTTATCTGTTTAAGTCCCTTGTAGAGGAAAATCACTTTGACCACGAGATCACCACCAACCAGCCTCTCCTTACTGCTACAGGTATGGACCTCGTCATCTCCAGGACACGGCGCTGGCTCATGTCCATTACCCTAACCCTTGCCTTGCTGCTTCCCTGAACGCAAGCTTTGCTGATTACCCCAAAAATGACCTCATTACAGTGGAATTTTGCTGAGATCACCATTTGCTTTCAGTATAATCCCATTACTTTATGGTGCAAGGAACCCATAGAGCCTCAGTCAGATTGGAAGGCTGCCCTACAAGCTTTGCAAAAACTACACACTTGGGAGGCCTGTGTGTCAGAATCCCATGCCCGAATCTAACAGCTCTCCAGTGAAAACACTCATGCAGTGCTGGGGAAATGCCTATGGACTGGAGTGTGTTCTGTGTGCAGGAAGCAGGTCCAGGTTTCATTTCCACAGGATACGGGGCATATCCAGAACCCGAGATCTTCCTCTCGCTCATACATACCCCTTCACATTTTGTCCCTATAACCTCATCATTGTGACCCTACAGGCACCTACTAATGCCCTGGAACCTAAAACCATCACCAAGCCTTAAGTTCCCCCAAATAGCCCAAATTTCTTCTTATGCTGGGATAAGACTGGTGCTGACTTCCTCCAATGCTGAAGTACCTGGGCCTCCACTCATCAGGAACTCACTGTTCCTCAGAGGGACAGCTGACCCCACTGCTCTGCCACAGCGACCACCCCAGCAAGGCTTGAGATGCCTCCTCCTTACTTAAGGTTGAGGGAGACGCTTCAGCTCTCACTCCTCTGCCCCCAGTCCTCCACAGCCCAGTGCCTGCTGCCTTCACACAGAGCTGGAGGGGAGGCGCTGAGCACCCAGCCTGTGGGACCAGCACTGTGCACGACCTTCCCATGGTGGCAGGGGCTGCCCGGCCTGCACACTAGGTTCAGCAGCCTCACCGTAGGTATTTATTGCCTCAGGAGTGACTGCATTCTTTTCTTATTATCCCATCTACCTCACTAGGAGAAGGACGAGGAGGGTGGATAGTGGTACATTTTAAAATGTGCTCTAGTCTTCCTAGGAATTCTCCTCAAATAACACAGGAAGAACCACAGAGCTCGATCCTGCATGTCTCAAGCGACCAGTGATCATCCCACTCACACTGTGTGTATGGAAACTCTTAAGCCTGCCCAGAATGGGCTATGGAATAAGGTATTTGAGCACACAACACCAGGTGATCCAAGCTAACACCAGTCTCGCTGCCACCTTGACCACCTCACTGAGAGACTTCCAAGAGACATTAGGTCTCAAGCAGCAAACTCAGGAGTCCCCGGCTACAATGATCCTAGACACTCGTTTAGCCTTAAACTGTCCATTGCCCAAGCAATGAGGCAACTGTCCGCTCCAGGGAACCACATGCTGTGTGCACATCCTTAACGAACCCAACAGAACCTGCCCTGCCTGGAAACACAAGCCGAAGTGGGATTCAGTCTCCCCCAGGTGGCCTGCAACATCCCAGCCCAGCCATCGGCTTTGATGTGTTGTAATGGTGAGAACTCAGGTACTAGGGAGGCTGGTTCAGGGCAAGATTCCTCATTCTCTCCTGTGCATAGTGATTGTGTTCTTGTCTCCCTAACGAAGTGTATCCTGTGAGATGCAGGCCAGGCTTTCCTGGGGGCTTTAAGTATTCCCCTGCTGCAGCGAGCTCAGCCTCAGCCACCAGCACAGGCACCTCGGGGTTCATTATCTTAGGAGTCATGGAGAATCCATCATTGGTTGCTGCCTGGGCCTGGCCAGGGCTGACCAAGGCAGATGAGGGGACCCTCCCTAGACTCCTGTCTGAACCCCAGCTTCCCACCAAATTTCTCAACTGCCCTTACCAAAAGAGTTATTTAATATACCCAACGGAAAGTAACCCAGGATATTAGGACACCTGATCCCAAATAACTCTTAAATAGGGAAGTCCTCTGCTGTTTGTGCACGGCTGCTCTTGCTACAGGAGACCCGGGACAGAGGACTGCTGTCTGCATTCTCTCTTCACTCTGCCTAACTTGAGGATCTGTAAGTAACACAAAACTTAAACTTTCCTGTCGAGGTTTGAACATTGAAGCTGTGCCCCCAATCTGACCTGTGACTCCCGGGCCACCCCAGAGGGACCTAGTGGGTGAATCCCCTGCTGTGCATTTCTGTCTGAACCTCTGGGGGCTGCTGGGAGCATTGGCTACCAGCTCAATTAATAGAGAAACTCAAGGAATTTCCTTAATTATACGTGTCCTACTTGACACATCCAACAGAGACAACAATAGCTCCTTAAAACACCCTTTTATTTGGAGAGAGGCCGATCCTGTTCCTCGGCCTGTTTTTCAATCGGGTTATTTGTTATTTGCTATTTAGTTGTTTGACTTCCTTATGCATTTAGATGTTCACCCTTTCTACCACTTAGGGTTTGTAACTATTGTCTTTCATTTTCTGAGTTGCCTTTTCATTCAGTTGATTGTTTGTTTGTTGGTTTGTTTTTTGATGTGCGGATGCTTTAGAGGTCAGTGCAGCCCCACTTGTCTCTTTTCTCGTCTACTGCCTGTGTCTTTGGTGTTGCATCAAAGATATCATTACTAACATCAATGTCACAGCGTTATCTTCATATGTTCCTCTGATCGTTTTACGGTTTCAGGTCTATGTTTGGGTCTTCAATCCATTTTGAGTTGGTTTGTGTATATAGTATATGATAAAGGACCACATGTACACAAACATCAAATCCTAAGTTGGAGTACAGTAGATATATACCATTTTTCATTCTTATTCCTATCTCAATAGAGCTGGAAACAAATTTTTGGCTGTAGATGAAATTTTTACCTCGATATCACTGTGTGATTACCTCATTTCACCTATAGCATGATAGGGTCATTGTCCTCTTCACACTGGCCCCTACAGTAGGCTACATACCTCATGCCTTCATGAGAGTAGTCTTGCCTATGATGCCTGCAACAGATCACTCTTCACTTGATAGGAAATTCATGCCTGCTGCCAGAGTGTAGACCTATAGAGAGCAGTGGAGCCATCTGAAGGAAAGGAGACATTTGTATCCTGAACTTACTGAACAAAGCACTGCTGTTATCCTTTGGTAGAACAGTAAAAAGTAAATATGTAATGAAGTGAGAAACAGGAGAAAGATGCCAGGTTTCTCATCTTCACATCCTCTCCACCCAGCACAGACTCTAAACATAGAGATTCAAACTAGAGTGAAAGCTGGGAGAGCAAAGGAAGAAAACATGGACATTGAGACCAATGGGATCCCATACAATCTCCAATGAAATGCACACCTCCTCTCTCTGACAAGGTTCAAGGTTTCTTCTCTCTGAACCTTCTCTCTGCAGACATAGAAATCCAGGCTAACTCCTCTCTCCCGACTTGTCCGCTCCTATTCTCCCTCCTCCAGGTCACTCCAGCCATGAGGACCTTCGCCCTCCTCACCGCCATGCTTCTCCTGGTGGCCCTGCATGCTCAGGCAGAGGCACGTCAGGCAAGAGCTGATGAAGCTGCCGCCCAGGAGCAGCCTGGAACAGATGATCAGGGAATGGCTCATTCCTTTACATGGCCTGAAAACGCCGCTCTTCCGCTTTCAGGTGAGACAGGCCAGCATGCAGAGCTGCAGGGTCTAGAGGGATGGATGGGAGACAGAGTCGGGAATCGAGACTCAATGGTCCATGTCACTTAGGTGGCTTCATTTAGCATCTCTGGGCCTTGGTTTTCTCATCTATAAATTGAATAGAGAGCCAAAGAAATCTAACAGGTTTTCTGTCTTTAAAGACTTGAGGCAGCTCTGCCTGGAAAGTAACCATTCTTTTATTCCTTTACTTCCTTAATAATCCTTTCACTTTAGAGAATCAATAAAATTAAAAAATAAAACTTGAAATCAAGATATGTCTGTGAAATTCAGTAGGTTTAAGACATGAAGAGACAGTCTGACTAGTTCTTTCTTGATTCAAACAAGTCATCTTCATTACACGGAGAATATTTTACTGTATCTACACAACCGTTTCTAAGAGTAGAGACAAGCCTAAGAATGTGTTCAGGTGTGTGTGTGTGATGGGGCAGAGGCATAAAAATGAGAGCAAATGAGAATAAGTCTCAAATTCTGTGTGACCAGCACTGCTCTGTGTATTTATTCCTATTGACTGAGGTTGTTCTTGCTACCGGCCCGAATGCAGCCAACATCCCTCATTAGCTAGCACATGACTTCTCCAGGATTCCCTTTGTCACTCACTGCAGACCTTCTGATCCATTTATGATGCTTTCTCTGTGTCCCCAGAGTCAGCGAAAGGCTTGAGGTGCATTTGCACACGAGGAATTTGCCGTCTGTTATAAAGGCGTTTGGGGTCCTGCGCTTTTTGTGGTTGACTCTGTCGGATCTGCTGCCGCTGAGGTTCCAGAATCAAGAAAAATACGCTCAGAAGTTACTTTGAGAGTTGAAAGAAATTCTTGTTACTCCTGTGCCTTGTCCTCAATTTTCTTTTCTCATCCCAAATAAATACCTTCTCGCAAGATTTCTGTCTTTAGATTTCTTTCATATTTGATGTGTCTTTGCATCTCAAGACACTTGGGATGCATCTACCAGAATCATAAGTTTTAAACAAAACAAAATTCCAAATTCTAGGAATTTCAAGCAGGAGTCAGGGCTTCAGACTCAAACGGAAATGAAGGCCCAAATCACACCATCAATCACCCCATCCACTGCTCTACCTTTCACTCTGCCTCATTTACTCTGGATCCACTCTCAAAGAATTCCCATGTGCTGGGCAAACAATTGTTGTCAGCTTAAAGTTCATGCAGTCACAAAATCACTCCTCTGAAGAAACCAGCATCCTCTGTGCTAAAGAACTGGAGTTTTATTGAATGTATCCAGGTCACACTTTTGCATTTTAAGACATAGGGCTACAGGAGACCCACTGAAGCAACTTTCATTAGAAGAGAAGTGGGTTGTTAGCAAAAGCAGAATGCATGGAACAGAAAGCACAGCAGCCCACACCAGGATGTCCTCATTAAGAGCATCGTCCAGCCAGGTCTACTAACACCAGAACTTCACACCCATAAAGTGTTCTTCACACCCAGAAAATGTACACACACAAATGTTCCACTGCACTTTGCAATGTGCCCTCCCTTGTGTTGCCCTAAAGCTGCTGAGAACCTGATTCTGCCTGGAAAATACAGCTTCAGAGGGGAGAAGGGATGAGGGAGGGAAAGCATTACACCAGGAACATGGAAGCCTTCTTGTTGCTGCAGTGTGCTGAGGCAGCTCAGGGGTCCAGGTACCCACTAAGACACTGCATGGATGGGGAAGTCCACACAGACCCCAGGGAGGACAGAGTGGGTAATGATCCCAGACTTGTTGTTTAGACAGTGAAGGACACAAATAGGGAAGCAGGTTGTGAAGCCCAGGAGCCTTCTCTGGGCTCTGGTGACTGCCACAGACCTGGAATCATGTGGTCCCTGAATTAACTTTCCATATTATTCTGAACTATGAACTGGGTCAAGATGACTGTATATTGGGGCATCTGCCAGAGGTCCACCTGGCTTCCTCCCAAGCATCTGAAGTCTCAGCTAAAACTTCACTTGGTCACTGAGGTCTTTTCTGATCTCTCCGTTTTAAATTGCAACAAGTTCCCCCAGTCACCTCCATTCCCCGGATCTTCCTCATTGCTAACGACAGAATTGCAACCATCTCACCCCCTGTACACTTCACGTACTATCTGTAACATTTGCCTCCTTATCTAGAAGGGAAGCTGCATGTTTTGCTTATTGTTGCACCAGAGTGCATGGATGACTGCAACATAAAGTAGGGGGTTAATAAATTAATTCTGATTACATTAACTAATTACATCTAATAGCACATCACAACATAAAATCATTTATGAATTGTTACTACTAAATTCCATAGGAAAAAGCTAAATTCAACAGAGGTACAGCAGCCCATGTCTCTAGACCCTATGTCAGCACACCTTTAAAAAACAAAATAAATAAAAACATTCAAGGCTGAAAGATGAAAAATCATCATGGGTACGATTTGGTGTCATGAAGCTTTAGGACTTTAGAAGAAAGAGGCCATTCTGGCTAGAGGTGGCAAAAAGATTTCATGTGAATCTTCAAGTACAACATGAATACTTTTAAAACATGGAGAGATTAAAAGAAGAAGCAGAGAAAAATGTTTGGTGGACCCAATGGTATCAGGGCAAGAGCTACACAGGATGAGGGTTGACCTCCACTGAATTTAGAGGAATGGATGTTGCCAGACAGAAAGTTGGAGGAGAATTCAGACTGATGTGCTGAGAAGCATCCATCAATCCAAGGGAAAGGGGCCAGATGAGGACGGAGCCTCCCTGCTCCTCTGTGTGGATAAAGGCACACTGGAAGCACCACATGTGGCTTCTGCTCCTGCAGTCTAGGGTGGGCGATGATAGCTGCAAACTCTAGGACAGAGAATTCAGGGAGAGGTGTGAGGGTCTCCAAACAACCAGGGCCACTTGCTCGGCCTCAGATGAGGCACAACACTGTTTACTGTGATGCACGTACACTCTAGGATTAGTAATGACATACAAGACCTTTTCTACCTTAAATGAGCCACTCATGCAGCAGGACAAGGAAATAAGGAATAAGATAGATGCCTCATGCCTTTAAATGTAATTACTCAAGGGGACAGCAGCCCTGTCTCTGTAGGCAGGTAGGAGCCTAACTCCAGTAAGCACAAACTAGCAAACTCAGATGGCCCAATCACACTGCAAGACTCCCACTACCAACCTCCAGTGCATTTCTGCTACCTCTCCCAGGGCTTAAACTTCCGGCGCTGGCTTCAGAAAAGTTTGGGCCAACGTCTCTTGCTATTGCAGCGTTCTGACTCCCATTTCAAGTCATCAATAAGCATTTCTGAAAAGAGTTGGTGAATTTTTTCTTGTTCAACAAATGAAACAGGTTTATTTTGCTGTTTCTTTTCTGATTTTCTAAACTCGGCTTACAAGCAAAACCAGAAGGAAAGAGATCTGAAAAGTACTCACTCCATTTTACAAATATCTGTATTTTTTCCATTTTCACTAAAAAACAAATAACTCATGAAGAAACTAAGGGAAAGAGCTCACTCTAACGTTTCCTGGAAGCCAGCCTCCCAACATCTCAAAGCTGTGTCCTCCTGGATGACAGGGACTGCCACCTCATTCCAGCCCTCCACCCCATGGCCACTCCCTAACTCCTGCCACTACCTGGAATTCCTCCATCTCTGAACATCAACTATGAAGTTCCCGACCCTGACACACCCACTGTCCTCCGGCTTCTCACATAGCTGTCCCTCCTTCCCTGCTGATCAACATCAGCAAGGCTGTTCTCCCCAAGGGCTGTGTATGGGAATCACCCAGCAGTCTCTTCCCCAGGCTGTACCCAGGACACCTGTCGTCTGCTCTCGTTTTCTGTTCTTATGCACTGCACCATTTTGCCTCAGGTTCTCTTATCTGGATAATTTTTTTCAATCTTTTTCAGGCATATTAGCAGAGTTTTGCACTCAAATTTAAGAAACCACAGCAAGCTGAGTTAACATTTTGACTGCCACACCTGAAAATTAAGAAAGAATTCTGGTCCAGGCACAGTGGCTCACATCTGTAATCCCAACACTTTGGGAGGCCAAGGAGGGTGGATCATGAGGTCAGGAGTTCAAGACCAGACTGAGCAACATGGTGAAAATCGTCTCTACTGAAAACAGAAAAATTAGCTGGGTGTGGTGGCGCATGCCTGTAATCTCAGCTACTCAGGAGGCTGAAGCAAGAGAATCGCTCGAACCTGGGAGGTGCAGGTTTCTGTGAGCCGAGATCGTGCCGCTGCACTCCAGCCTGAGTGACAGAGTGAGACTCTGTTTAAAAAAAAAAGAAAGAGGAAAAGAAAAGAAAAGAAAGAATTCTGGCTTCATAAAATGCCTGATCCAAGGACTCTAATCATGAGTCACACTGTTGTCTTTACCTTTTTTTCCCATGTTTTTCTCTTGATCTTAACTTGAAGTCTCACCCCAGATGACAGCAATGTAAATTGTGGTCATTTTCACCTGGTCTTCATAGCTGATCTCCAGGAGAAAACTCCTACTTCTCTCTCCGTTGTTTCAGCCAATTCTGGAGTCCCACGCCCTCCTCTGAGTCTGTCACTGAGGGGAGAGCTTGAGACTCCACCTGGACCCCACCCTACCCCTGCTCCCCACAGGAAAAATTCAAACTAAGAATGGGTGAGACAGGGTCCCTCCAAAGAGTCCAAAATTGCATGCCCCCACCACAATGGGCTCTTTGTGACACTTTGGGAATAAATTGAAAAAGTTCTGTACTATTTCATCAATGTTTTAGAGAAGCTGAGATTTACACACACCCAAAAAATGTACACGTCCAGTTTCTCACTGATATTGTGAAAACTGCACTCTGTTCATCTAGGGCAGTGTGAAAAGATACCACAACACTTAATGGATTAAAACAACATGATCAGGTCTTCACTCACACATTTGAAATTGGGGGGTGGCTCCCTCCACAGGCATCAGACGAGAGGTGCTGCTGGGATCTGAAAACCTCAGGCTCAAGACACTTGTGCACAGGTGGCAGGGGGTGCTGGCTCAGCGGGAACTCTGACAGGGCTGAGGGATGAGACCCTGTGAGGCACTGAGGTCAGATCATGCCCGTTCATGAAGGAGGAGATTTGTGTGACACTTTTTATCCCACTCATATCTAGCAGGATTTGCAACACTTAGACTTCCTCCAAGCATGGGATCCGGGCTTCAGAGGCACCAGCAATCTTAGCATATGTGGACTGCTGGAAAAATATGCCATACACCAAGGGACTTAGAAACAACAGAAGTGTATTTCCTGGTGTTCTCGAGGCTGAGAAATCCAACTCAAGATGCCAACAGATTTGGTGTCTGGCGAGGACCCCTTTTGTGATTCATAGACGGCACCTTCTCACTGAATCCATCTCGCTGCAAATGACATAACTCCATTCTCTTTTATGAATGTGGTATCCCATCATGTATGTGAACCACATTTTCTTCATCCAGTCCAACAGTGATGAGCATCTAGGTTGACTCCATGTTTTTGCTATCATGAATGATGCTGCCATGAACATAGGAGTGCGTGTGTCTTTTTGCAGAACAATTTGCTTCCTTCAGATATATACCCCGGAGTGGGATTGCTTGGGTGAGTGGTGGTTCTATTTTAAGTTATTTGAGAAATCTCTCAACTGCTTTCCACTATGATTGAACTCATTACCATTCCCTTCGATAGTGTATAAGCATTCTATTTCTCTGCAGTCTTGCCATTGTGAGTATTTTTAAACTTTCCAATAACAGCCATTCTGACTAGGGTGAGGTGGTATCTCTCTGACGTTTTAATTGGCATTTCTCTAATGATCACTAATGTGGAGGATTTTTTCATGTTTCTTGGCCTGTTGTATGTCTTTTTTTTTGAGAAGTATCTGTTCATTCGCTGGCATATGTTTTAAAGGGGTCATTTCTCTTTTGCTTACTTACTTGTTTAAGCCGCTTATAGAGGAAAATCACTTTGACCACGAGACCACCACCAACTAGCCTCTCCTTCCTGCTACAGGTATGGACCTCGTCATCTCCAGGACACGGCGCTGGCTCATGTCCATTACCCTAACCCTTGCCTTGCTGTTTCCCTGAACTCAAGCTTTGCTGATTACCCCAAAAATGACCTCATTACAGTGGAATTTTGCTGAGATCACCACTTGCTTTCAGTATAATCCCATTACTTTATGGTGCAAGGAACCCATAGAGCCTCAGTCAGATTGGAAGGTTGCCCTACAAACTAGGCAAAAACTGTAGACTTGGGAGGCCTGTGTGTCAGAATCCCATGCCCGAATCTAACAGCTCTCCAGTGATAACATTCATGCAGTGCTGGGGAAATGCCTATGGACTGGAGTGTGTTCTGTGTGCAGGAAGCAGGTCCAGGTTTCACTTCCGCAGGACACGCGGCATATCCAGAACCCGGAGATCTTCCTCTCGCTCATACACACCCCTTCATATTTTGTCCCCATAACCTCGTCATTGTGACCCTACAGGCACCTACTAATGCCCTGGAACCTAAAACCATCACCAAGCCTTAAGTTCCCCCAAATAGCCCAAATTTCTTCTTATGCTGGGATAAGACTGGTGCTGACTTCCTCCAATGCTGAAGTACCTGGGCCTCCACTCATCAGGAACTCAGTGTTTCTCAGAGGGACAACTGACCCCACTGCTCTGCCACAGCGACCACCCCAGCAAGGCTTGAGACGCCTCCTCCTTACTTAAGGTTCAGGGAGACGCTTCAGCTCTCACTCCTCTGCCCCCAGTCCTCGACAGCCCAGTGCCTGCTGCCTTCACACAGAGCTGCAGGGGAGGCGCTGAGCACCCAGCCTGTGGGACCAGCGCTGTGCACGACCTTCCCATGGTGGCAGGGGCTGCCCGGCCTGCACACTAGGTTCAGCAGCCTCACCGTAGGTATTTGTTGCCTCAGGAGTGACTGCATTCTTTTCTCATTTTCAGAAACCTTATCCCATCTACCTTACTAGGAGAAGGAGGAGGAGAGTGGATACTGGTACATCGTAAAATGTGCTCTAGTCTTCCTAGGAATTCTCCTCAAATAACACAGGAAGAACCACAGGAGCTCGATCCTGCATATCTCAAGCGACCAGTGATCATCCCACTCACACTGTGTGTATGGAGACTCTTAAGCCTGCCCAGAATTGGCTACGGAACAAGGTATTTGAGCACACAACACCAGGTGATGCAAGCTAACACCAGTCTCACTGCCACCTTGGCCGCCTGAGAGACTTCCAAGAGACAATAGGTCTCAAGCAGCAAACTCAGGAATCCCCGGCTACAATGGTCCTAGACATTCGTTTAGCCTTAAACTGTCCATTGCCCAAGCAATGAGGCAACTGTCCGCTCCAGGGAACCACATACTGTGTGCACATCCTTAATGAACCCAACAGAACCTGCCCTGCCTGGAAACACGAGCCGAGGTGATATTCAGTCTCAACCAGGTGGTCTGCAACATCCCAGCCCAGCCATCAGCTTTGATGTGCTGTTCTGGTGAGAGCACAGGTACTGGGGAGGCTTGTTCAGGGAAGATTCCTCATCCTCTTCTGTGCATGGCGATCACATCCTTGTCTCCCTAACAGAGTGTATCCTGTGAGATGCAGGCCAGGCTTTCCTGGGGGCTTTAAGTATTCCCCTGCTGCAGCGAGCTCAGCCTCAGCCACCGGCACAGGCACCTCGGGGTCTATTGTCTTAGGAGTCATGGAGAATCCATCATTGGTTGCTGCCTGGACCTGGCCAGGGCTGACCAAGGCAGATGAGGGAACCCTCCCTGGACTCCTGTCTGAACCCCAGCTTCCCACCAAATTTCTCAACTGCCCTTACCAAAAGAGTTATTTAATATACCCAACGGAAAGTAACCCAGGATATTAGGACACCTGATCCCAAATAACTCTTAAATAGGGAAGTCCTCTGCTGTTTGTGCACGGCTGCTCTTGCTACAGGAGACCCGGGACAGAGGACTGCTGTCTGCACTCTCTCTTCACTCTGCCTAACTTGAGGATCTGTAAGTAACACAAAACTTAAACTTTCCTGTCGAGGTTTGAACATTGAAGCTGTGCCCCCAATCTGACCTGTGACTCCCGGGCCACCCCAGAGGGACCTAGTGGGTGAATCCCCTGCTGTGCATTTCTGTCTGAACCTCTGGGGGCTGCTGGGAGCATTGGCTACCAGCTCAATTAATAGAGAAACTCAAGGAATTTCCTTCTAATTACATGTGTCCTACTTGACACATCCAACAGAGACAACAATAGCTCCTTAAAACACCCTTCTGTTTGGAGAGAAGCCAATCCAGATCCTCGGCCTGTTTTTCAATCAGGTTATTTGTTATTTACTATTGAGTTGTTTGACTGCCTTATGTATTTAGATATTTACCCCTTCTACCACTTAGGATTTGCAACTATCGTCTTTCATTTTCTGGGTTGCTTTTTCACTCAGTTGATTATTTGTTTGTCAGTTTGTTTTTTGACGTGCAGATGCTTTAGAGGTCAGTGCAGCCCCACTTGTCTCTTTTCCCATTTATTGCCTGTGTCTTTGGTGTCGTAGCAAAGATATCATTACCAACATCAATGACAAAGCGTTATCTTCGCATGTTCCCCTCGTCATTTTATGGTTTCAGGTCTATGTTTGGGTCTTCGCTCCATTTTGAGTTGATTTGTATATATAGTATATGATAAAGGGATCAAGGACCACATGTATAGAAACATCAAATCCTAAGGTGGAGTACAGTAGATAAGTAGATATATACCATTTTTCATTCTTATTCCTATCTCAATAGAGCTGGAAACAAATTTTTGGCTGTAGATGAACTTCTAATCCTCGATATCACTGTGTTCATTTCACCTATAGCATGATAGGGTCATTGTCCTCTTCACACTGGCCCCTACAGGAGGCTACATACCTCATGCCTTCATGAGAGTGGTCAAGCCCTTGATGCCTGCCATAAATGACTCTTTACTTGATAGGAATTCATGCCTGCTGCCAGAGGGTAGACCTACAGAGAGGAGTAGGACCATCTGCAGGAAAAGACACATTTGTCCCCTGACCTCGTTGAATAAAATCACTGCTGTAATCCCTTCATAGAATAGTAAAAAGTAAATATTTCATAAAGTGAGAAACAGGAAAATGATGCCAGAATCCTCATGATCACCATCCTCTCCAAACCAACACAGACACTAACCATAGAGATTCAAACTAGAGTGAAAGCTGGGAGAGCAAAGGAAGAAAACAGGGACATTGAGACCAATGGGATCCCACACAATCTCCAACGAAATGCACACCTCCTCTCTCTGACAAGGTTCAAGATTTCTTGTCTCTGAGCCTTCTCTCTGCAGACATAGAAATCCAGGCTAACTCCTCTCTCCCGACTTGTCCGCTCCTACTCTCCCTCCTCCAGGTCACTCCAGCCATGAGGACCTTCGCCCTCCTCACCGCCATGCTTCTCCTGGTGGCCCTGCATGCTCAGGCAGAGGCACGTCAGGCAAGAGCTGATGAAGCTGCCGCCCAGCAGCAGCCTGGAGCAGATGATCAGGGAATGGCTCATTCTTTTACATGGCCTGAAAACGCTGCTCTTCCGCTTTCAGGTGAGACAGGCCAGCATGCAGAGCTGCAGGGTCTAGAGGGATGGATGGGAGACAGAGTCGGGAATCGAGACTCAATGATCCATGTCACTTAGGTGGCTTCATTTAGCATCTCTGGGCCTTGGTTTTCTCATCTATAAATTGAATAGAGAGCCAAAGAAATCTAGCAGATTTTCTGTCTATAAAGACTTGAGGCAGCTCTGCCTGGAGAGTAACCATTCTTTTATTCCCTTACTTCTTTAATGATCCTTTCACTTTAGAAAATCAATAAAATTAAAAAATAAAACTTGAAATCAAGATATGTCTGTGAAATTCAGTAGGTTTAAGATATGAAGAGACAGTCTGACTAGTTCTTGATTCAAACAAGTCATCTTCATTACATGGAGAATATTTGACTGTATCTATACAACCGTTTCTAAGAGTAGAGACAAGCCTAAGAGTGCGTTCAGGTGTGTGTCTGATGGGGCAGAAGCACAAAAATGAAAGCAAATGAGAATAAGTCTCAAATCCTGCGTGACCAGCACTGCTCTGTGTATTTATTCTTATTGACTGAAGTTGTTCATGCTACCGGCCCTTATGCAGCCAACATCCCTCATTAGCTAGCACATGACTTCTCCAGGATTCCCTTTGCCACCCACTGCTGACCTTCTGATCCATTTACGATGCTCTCTCTGTGTCCCCAGAGTCAGCGAAAGGCTTGAGGTGCGTTTGCACACGAGGATTCTGCCGTTTGTTATAATGTCACCTTGGGTCCTGAGCTTTTCGTGGTTGACTCCACCGGATCTGCTGCCAGTGAGCTTCCAGAATCAAGAAAAATACGCTCAGAAGTTACTTTGAGAGTTACAAGAAATTCTTGCTACTGCTGTACCTTCTCCTCAGTTTCCTTTTCTCATCCCAAATAAATACCTTGTCGCAAGATTTCTGTCTTTACATCTCTTTCACCTTTGATGTGTCTTTGTGTCTCAAGATACTTGGGATGCACCTTCCAGAATCCTAAGGTTTTAAACAAAAGAACATTCCACATTCTAGGAATTTCAAGCAGGATTTTGGGCTTCAGACTTAAATGGAAATGAAGGCCCAAATCACACCATCAATCTCCCCATCCACTGCTCTGTATTTTCACTCTGTCTCATTGTCTCTAGATCCACTCTCAAAGAGCTGCCGTGTGCTGGGCAAACAATCATTGTCAGTTTAAAGTTCATGCAGTCACAAAATCATTTCTTCTCAGGAGAAACCAGCACGGTCTGTGCTAAAGAACTGGAGTTTAATCAAACGTGTTCAAGTCACACATTTGCCTTTTAAGACATAGGGTTACAGGAGATTCACTGAAACAACTTTAAGAGGGAAATTAGTTGTTAGCAAAGGCGGGATGCATGGAACAGAAAGCGCAGCAGCCCACACCGGGATGTCCTCATTAAGAGCATCCTCCAGCCACGTCTACTAAGACCTGGATTTCACTCCCATAAAGTCATCTTCACACTCACAAAATGCACACGCACAAATGCTCCACTGCACTTTGCAACACGCATGCTCTTGTGTTGCCTTAACACCTCTGAGAACCTGATTCTGCCTGGAAAACACAGCTTCAGAGGAGATAAGGGAAGAGGGAGGGAAAGCGATTCACCAGGAACATAGCAGCCTTCTTGTTTCTGCAGGGTGCTGAGGCAGCTCAGGGTTCCAGGCACCCCACTGAGACACTGCATGGATGGGGAAGCTCATGCAGAACCCAGGGAGGACAGAGTGGGTGCCGACCTCCAGTGCATTTCCCCTAGCTCACCCAGGGTTTAACCTTTCCTGCCTTTGTCTTCAGGGAATTTGATGCCAACGGCTCTCCCTACTGCAACAGTCTGATTCCTATTTCACCATCTTCAAAAAGCGCCTCCTTCACATTTCTAAAACGTCTTGGTGAATTTTTTTTGTACAATAAATGAAATAAGTTTCTTTTGCTATTTCTTTTCTGATTTTCTAAACCCAGCTTATGAGCAAACCCAGAAGGAAAGAGATCTGAAAAGTACTCATTCTGTTTTAGGAATATCTGAATTTTTTCCTTTTTCACTAAGAAACAAACAACTCATGAAGAACCTAAGGGAAAGAGCTCACTCTAACATTTCCTCTCAGTCACCCTCCCAGCCTCTCAATGCTGTATCCTCCTGGCTGACAGTGACCCCCACCTTTCTTCCAGCCCTCCACCCCATGGCCCTGCCACCACCTGGAATTCCTCCATCTCTCAATCTCAAGTATGAAGGTCCCAGTCGCTGACTCACCGGCTCTCCTTCCAGCCTCTCCCATAGCCGTCCCTCCGTCCCTGCTGATCAGAACCAGTAAGGCTGTTCTCCCACAGAAATGTGCATGGAAATCACCCGGGAGTCTGTTCCCCAGGCTGCACCCGGGACACCTGTCATCGGCCCTCATTTCCTCTTCTTATGCACTGTACTGTCTTTAACTCAGATTCTCTGAGCTAGGTAATGTTTTTATATCATTTCAGGCATATTAGTTGAGTTTTGCATTCAAATTTAAGAAACCACAACAAGCTGAGTTAACATTTTCACTGCCACACCTGAAAATTAGGAAAGAATTCTGGCTTCATAAAATCCCTGATTGAAGGACTCAAAGCGTAAGTGACCTTGTTGTCTTTACCTTGTATTCCCATTTTTCTCTTGATGTTAACTTGAGTTCTCTCCCCAGGTGACAGCCATGTGAATTGTGGTTATCTCCCCACAGCCTCCGTTGCTGATCTCAGGGAGAAAACCCCTACTTCTCTCTCCATTGTTTCAGCCAACTCCCGAGTCCCATGCCCTCCTCTGAGTCTGTCACTGAGGGGAGAGGTTGAGACTCCACCTGGATCCCACACTACCCCTGCTCCACACAGGAAAAATTCAATCTAAGAATGGGAGAGGAGGGTTCCTCAGTCACTCCATAGAGTTCACAATTCCATGCCCCCACCACAATGGGCTCTGTGACACTTTGAGAAAAAATCTAGAAAATTCACTCCTATTTCATCAATACATTAGAGAAGTTGAGATTTACACACACAGAATATGTACATATGCAATTCCTCACCAATACTGTGAAAATGCCCTCTGTTCATCTAGGACTGTGTGAAAAGACAACACAAAAGTTAATGGATTAAAACAGCACGATCAGGTCTTCATTCACACATTTGCGATTGGGACGTGGCTCCCTCCACAGGCATCAGAGGAGAGGTGCTGCTGGGATCTGAAAACCTCATGGCCAAGATGCTTGTGCACAGGAAGAGGGAGTGCTGGGCTGGCTCAGTGGGAGTTCTGACAGGTTGAGGGATGAGACCCTGTGATGCACTGAGGCCAGGTCATGCCAGCTCATGACACAGAAGATAGGTGTGACAACTTTTATCCCACTCAGAGCTAGGAGGATTTGAACCAGAGAGATTTGCTAACACTGCATATCAGCGTTTTCTTTTTCCTAGAAAGCTGGTTGCTCTGGGTTCTCTAGCTCATGCTTGAAAGTGGTCTCAGTACCACATTTTATGCAATGCTTAGACTACCTCCAAGCAGGGTATCCGGGCTTCAAAGGCAACAGCAATCTTAGTAGATGTGGGGTGCTGAAAAAAAAAATACCATACACCAAGTGACTTTTAAACAACAGAAATATATTTCTCAGTGTTCTCGAGTTTGAGAAGTCCAAATCAAGGTGCCAACAGATTTCTTTCTGGTGAGGACCAGCATTTTGGTTCATAGGCAGCATCTTCTCACTGCTTCCTCACCTGAGGGAAGGAATGAAGGAGCTCTCTGGGGCCTCTTCCTCAGGGGCACTAATCCTATTCATGAGGACTCCACCCTCCTGAACATATCTCCTCCCAGAAAGCCCCACCTTTTCATGCTATCATCTGGGGGAGGGATTTCAACACATGAATTTCAGATGAACAAAAACATTCAGGCTGCAGCACCATACAATACAGAGGAAGTGAAAGATACGAACTTCTTATGTCCTTAGCCCAGCAAATGCCATGGTGCTAAGTCAGGTGTGTTCAACTGGTCAAGATGTCACCCAACGTAGATTCAACAGAAGAGGATTTCACCTCCATTTTTATGTGGAAAGAGTCCGGGATTTAGGGCCACATTTCAAAACAGCTCAAGGAAGTTTTTACTTCATGGTTTATTGTAAAATTGCTGCAGACGACAACACTAGACACATAGACAACCTGAGAGCGGCAGCTGGGAAAGGCAGACAACGTGCAGGGAACTTGGAGTTCCTGCTTGTCCCAGCTGAATCTGCAGGCCCGGGAGTCTCTGTGTGGCACAGGCAGGACCAGGTCCCGCCCTACAGGGTGGTGGACAAACGGCTGAGGGGAGGGACAGGACAGTGCACTCTGAGGAGCTGGAATGTGGCCAGTTCTCCCCAGAGCTCATCCCCATGCAACCCCGCTCTGCCTCACACTAACATGCACGCTGTGTTCCACAACAGCCCTTTCCTACCGGGTCAAAACCAGGTCTCAGGGGCATGCCGAAGGTCCACACACACTGTGTCTGCTGGAGCCACCAGACAGCCTCAAAGTGTGTGGGAATATTCTTGCTGCTCTGGAGGCCTCTCTCCTCTCATGGGCACACCTGCTCCCTCACCCACTGTTTCTGTAGAATATTTCCTTCAACCTGATGATGTCAAGGCACTTATGGAGAGTTCAGACTCACTTCAATATTCCCTGGAACTTCAAATGCATGTGTATGAAAGACCAGCTTAAGCCATGTCTACTGACACTGGGTGTTGACACTGGTGGAAAGAATGGGAAAATCAGGATAACGGGGGGACTGAGGGTAAACATGGAAGAGAACGTGTTGCAAAGATGTTGCGGGAAGTCAGGGACCCCAAACGGAGGGGCCGGCTGAAGCCATGGCAGAAGAACATAAATTGTGAAGATTTCATGGACATGTATTAGTTGCCCAAATTAATACTTTTATAATTTCTTATGCCCGTCTTTACTGCAATCTCGGAACACAAATTGCGAAGATTTCATGGACACTTATCAGTGAATAAGTGAAATCAATACTCTTGTGATTTCCAATGCCTGTCTTTATTTTAATCTCTTAATCCTGTCATCTTCGTAAACTGGAGATGCATGTCGCCTCAGGACCCTGTGATGATTGCGTTAACTGCACAAATTGGTTAAACAATATGAAATCTGGGCACCTTGAAAAAAGAACAGGATACCAGTGATGTTCAGGGAACAAGGGAGATAACCATTAGGTCTGGGTGCCTCAGAACCGGGTGGAACAGAGCCATATTTCTCTCCTTTCAAAAGAAAATAGGAGAAATATCACTGAATTCTTTTTCTCAGCAAGGAACATCCCTGAGAAAGAGAATGCATTCCTAGGGGGATGTGTCTAAAATGGCCGCTCTGGGGACATCTGTCTTTTACGGTTGCAGATAAGGGATGAAATAAGCCCTGGTCTCCCGTAGCACTCCCATGCCTATTAGGACGAGGAAATTCCCACCTAATAAATTTTGGTCAGACCGGTTGTCTACTCTCAAACCCTGTCTCCCGATAAGATGTTATTAATGAAATGCGTGTCTCAAACTTCATTAGCAATTTTAATTTCATCCTGGTCCTGTGATCTCGCCCTGCCTCCATTTGCCTTGTAACACTGTATTACCTTATGAAACATGTGATCTCTGTGACCCACACCTACTCATACACTGCCTCCCCTTTTAAAAATCACTAATAAAACTTGCTGGTTTTGTGACTTGGGGGGCATCACGGAACCTGTCAACATGTGATGTCTCCCCCGGTCAACCAGCTTTAAAATTTATCTCTTTGGCCGGGCGTGGTGGCTCAAGCCTGTAATCCCAGCACTTTGGGAGGCCGAGACAGGCGGATCACGAGGTCAGGAGATCGAGACCATCCTGGCTAACCCGGTGAAACCCCGTCTCTACTAAAAAAATACAAAAAACTAGCCGGGCGAGGTGGCGGGCGCCTGTAGTCCCAGCTACTCGGGAGGCTGAGGCAGGAGAATGGCGTGAACCTGGGAGGCGGAGCTTGCAGTGAGCAGAGATCCGGCCACTGCACTCCAGCCTGGGCGACAGAGCGAGACTCCATCTCAAAAAAAAAAAAAAAAAAAATTTATCTCTTTGTAATTTTTCCCTTTATTTCTCAAACCGGTCAACACTAAGGGAAACAGAAAAGAACCCACATTGAATTATCGGGGGCGGGTTCCCCCGCTACAAAGACTTTTAGACAAAATTCCTGATTGCTTAAACTCCAGAGTTCTGCCAAAGTTCTAGGGCAGTCTGAAAAGAATATGAAGGGGACCGCAAGAGAAGAATCTCTGTGCTAGTTGGGATGAAAGTTTGAAAGCCACTGGACAAGGAACAGGTACAACCTCAACAGACTGGGAACCCAGTGGGTCCTGGGAATGAAGTGCCATGCACTAGCCTGCAGTGCTCACCACTGCAGCTAAGCCTGGGAGAGAAGGACATCAGGACATCGGGTTAGGGGTGAGGAAGGCAGAACCAGGAGCCACCACTGACTTGGAGCCACTTGCAGCGCATTCTGTGCTCCCTGAACTCCTAAAATCACTCCGGGTGCTGCTGGTACGGCTGCTGCTGAACCAGACACACAGAGGCTGACAGGTTGTGCAACAGCAGCAGTAAACAGAATACCCAGAACCCACATCCTTTCTTATGTGAACACCTGGGAAGACCACCACCACCGGGATGGCCCCAACATCAGACAGCAGTGCCCCTGCCCAAGAGATCATCCAGGGAGACATCAGCTTCATAGGAACCAGACACAACAATGAATCTCATTATTTTTCAACTTTTCTTTTAGATTTCTGGGTCCATGTTCAGGTTTGTTATATGCAGGGTGAATCTATAGGGCGATGTTGAGGGTGTGGGTACAACTTACCCCATCACCCAGATAGACAGCATACTACACAATAGACAGGTCAACAACATTTGCCTCCCTCCCTCCCTGGTCCCTCTCCCAGTCTGCTGCAGCTAAGCCTGGGAGGGAAGGACATCAGGACACTGGGTTAGGGGTGAGAAAGGCAGAACTAGGAGCCACCACTGACTTGGAGCCACTTGCAGCGCATTCTGTGCTCCCTGAACTCCTAAAATCACTCTGGGAGCTGCTGGTTTGGGGAATTCTTCCTGCCTTTATGTCCATGAGTCCATGATTACCCACTGTGCAGCTCCCACTTACAAGTGAGATCGTGTGATGTTTGCTTCTCTGCTCCTGCATTAATTCACTTTTGGTTTTCTGCTCCTGCATTAATCCACTAAGGATAATGGCTTCCAGCTGCATCCGTCTTGCTGCAAACGACACAATTTCATTCTCTTTTATGACTGCAGTATCCCATGGTGTATGTGTACCACAGTTTCTTCAACCAGTTCACCACTGATGGGCATCTAGGTTGATTCCATGTCTTTGTTATTGTGAATGACGCTCGCATGAACATATGAGTGCATGTGTCTTGGTGGAATCAGAGTTTTGTTTTAAGTTATTTGGCAGATCTCTAAAACTGCTTGCCACTTGTGCCTGAACACATTAACACTCCCCCAATAATGTATAACTGTTCTCTTCTCTATGCATTCTTGCCAATATCTGTTATTTTTGACTTTTTAATAACAGCCATTCTGACTAGTGTGAGATGGTATCTCTTTGAGGATTTAATTTACATTTGTTAATGATCAGTAAGGTAAAGCATTTTTTTCATGTTTGTTAGCCTCTTGTATGTCTTTTCTTGAGAAGTATCTGTTCATGCCCTGGCACATATTTTAAAGGGGTCATTTCTTTTTTGCTTACTTATTTGTTTAAGTCCCTGGTAGAGGAAAATCACTTTGACTACAAGGTCACCCCCAACCAGCCTCTCTTTCTTCTACAGGTACGGACCTCACCATCCCCGAGACATAGTGTGGGGTCATGTCCAGGATCCAAACTCTTGCCTTGCTGCTTCCTTTGCCTCGTTCTTTGCTGGGTACCCCCAAGGATGACATCATTGAGTGGAATTTTGCTGAGATCACCATTTGCCTTCAGTGTAATCCCATTACTTTAAGAGGCAAGGAACTCTCAGAGTCTCAGTCA
This sequence comes from Chlorocebus sabaeus, assembly GCF_047675955.1. Classification (NCBI taxonomy): domain Eukaryota; kingdom Metazoa; phylum Chordata; class Mammalia; order Primates; family Cercopithecidae; genus Chlorocebus; species Chlorocebus sabaeus. The sequence goes on along the minus strand of NC_132911.1, from coordinate 7,781,093 downwards.
TATTGTAAGGCTGCCCTAGAAGCTACGCAAAAACTGTGAATATGGGAGATCTGTGTGTAACAACCCAATGCCCGAATCTAAACAGCTGTGCCAGTAATAACACTCATGCAATGCTGTGGAAATGCTAATGGACTGGAGTGTGTCCTGTGTGCAGGAAGCGGGTCCAGGTGTCACTTCTTTCAGAAATGGGACATTTCCAAAACCCAGAGATTCTCCTCACTTGCAAACACACCCCTTCATATTCTGCCCCTATAACCTCATCCTTGGGCCCCTCCACGCACCTACTAATGCCCCAGGAAATAAAACCATCACCAGGGCTTCAGTCTCCCTAAGCAGCCCAAATTTCTTCTTGCGCTGGGATGAGACTGTTGCTCACTTCCTCCAGTGCTGAAGGTCCTGGGCCTGCCACACATCAGGAACTCTCTGCTTCCTTAGAGGGACAGCTGACCCCACTGCTCTGCCATAGTGACCACCCTTAGAAAGGCTTGAGATAACTCCTCGTTACTTAGGTTGAGACAGACACTGCACCTCTCCATCCACTACCCCCAGTTCTCCACAGCCCAATGCCTGCTGCCTTCACATAGAGCTATAGGGGAGGCCCTGAGCACCCAGCCTCCTGGACCAGTGCTGTATAGGACCCTCCTATGGTGGCAGGGGCTGCCCAATCTGCACACTGGGTTCAGAAACCTCACCATTGGTATTTATTGCCTCAGGAGTGACTGCATTCTTTTCCCATTTCTAGAAACTTTATCCCATCTACCTCACTAGGAGAAGGAGGAAGAGGGTTGGTAGTGGTACATTTTAAAATGTGCATTGGTCTCCCTAGGGTTTCTCCTCAAATAACACATGAGAGACCACAGGAGCTAAATCCTGTGCATCTCAAGCAAACAGTGATCATCCTACTCAGGCTGTGTGTATGGAGACTCATAAGCCTGCCCAAAATTGGCTAGAGAGCAAGGAAATTGAGCACACAGCACCAGGTGATGCAAGCTAACACCCATCTTGCTGCCACCTTTGCTGCCCCCCGAGAGACTTCCAAGAGACGTTAGTTCTCAAGCAGCAAACCCAGTAGTCCTTGGACCGGATGGTCCTAGACACTCGGTTAGCCTTAAGCTGTCCATTGCCCAAGCAATGAGGCAATAGTCTGCTCTAGGGAACCACATGCTGTGTGCACATCCTTAACGACCCAACAAAACTTGCCCTGCCTGGAAACACAAGCCGAGATGGGATTCAGTCTCCCCCATGTGTCCTGCAACATCCCAGCCCAGCCAGTAGGCTTTGATGTGTTGTTATGGTTAGAGCACAGGTACTGGAGAGGCTGGTTCAGGGCAAGATTCCTCATCCTCTCCTGTGCATGGATGTCAATCGTGTCCTTGCTTCTCTAACAGAGTGTATCCTGTGACATGCAGGCCAGGCTCTCCTGGGGGTTTAAGTAATCCCTTGATGCAGCAAGCTCAGCCTCAGCCATCTCGGGGTCCATTGTCTTAGGAGTCATGGAGAATCCATCGTTGGTTGCTGCCTGGGCCTGGCCAGGGCTGACCAAGGAAGATGAGGGGACCCTCTGTCTGAATTCCAGCTTCCCACCAAATTTCTCAACTGCCCTTGCCAAAACAGTTATTTAACATACCCAGGATATTAGGACACCTGATCCCAAATAACTCTTAAATAGGGAAGTCCTCTGCTGTTTGTGCACGGCTGCTCTTGCTACAGGAGACCCAGGACAGAGGACTGCTGTCTGCACTCTCTCTTCACTCTGCCTAACTTGAGGATCTGTAAGTAACACAAAACTTAAACTTTCCTGTTGAGGTTTGAACATTGAAGCTGTGCCCCCAATCTGACCTGTGACTCCTGGGTCACCCCAGAGGGACCTAGTGAGTGAATCCCCTGCTGTGCATTTCTGTCCGAACCGCTAGGGGCTGCTGGGAGCATTGGCTACCAGCTCAATTAATAGAGAAACTCAAGGAATTTCCTTCTAATTACACGTGTTCTACTTGACACGTCCAACAGAGACGACAATAGCTCCTTAAAACATCCTTTTATTTGGAGAGAAGCTGATCCTGCTCCTTGGCCTGTTTTTCAATCAGGTTATTTGTTATTTGCTATTGAGCTGTTTGACTGCCTTACGTATTTAGATATTTACCCTTTCTACCACTTGGGGTTTGCAACTATTATCTTTCATTTTCTGAGTTGCTTTTTCACTCAGTTGATTATTTGTTTGATGGTTTCTTTTTTGACGTGCAGATGCTTTAGAGGTCAAGGCAGCCCCACTTGCCTCTTTTCCCATTTATTGCCCGTGTCTTTGGTGTCATAGCAAAGATATCATTACCAACATCAATGTCAAAGCGTCATCTTCATATATTCCTCTCATCGTTTTATGGTTTCAGGTCTATGTTTGGGTCTTCAATCCATTTTGAGTTGATTTGTGTATATAGTATATGATAAAAGATCACATGTATACAAACATCAAATCCTAAGGTACAGTACAGTAGATATATACCATTTTTAATTCTTATTCACATCTCTATAGAGCTGGAAACAAATTTTTGGCTGTAGATGAACTTTTTACCTCGATATGTCAGTGTTCATTTCACCTATCATATGATAGGGTCATTGTTCTCTTCACACTGGCCCCTACAGGAGGCTACTCACCCCATGCCTTCATGAGTGTGGTCAAGCCCTTGAAGCCTGCAATAAATGACTCTTTACTTGATAGGAATTCATGCCTGCTGCCAGAGGGTAGACCTACAGAGAGGAGCAGGGACATCTGCAGGAAAAGAGACATTTGTCGCCTGACCTCATTGAATAAAATCACTGCTGTTATCCTTTGCTAGAAGAGTTAAAAGTAAATATTTCGTAAAGTGAGAAACAGGAATCCTCATCATCATCCTCTCCAAACCAGCACAGACACTAAACATAGAGATTCAAACAAGAGTGAAAGCTGGGAGAGCAAAGGAAGAAAACAGGGACATTGAGACCAATGGGATCCCACACAATCTCCAACAAGATGCACACCTCCCCTCGCTGAGAAGGTTCAAGGTTTCCTGTCTCTGAGCCTTCTCTCTGCAGACATAGTAATCCAGGCTAACTCCTCTCTCCCGACTTGTCCGCTCCTGCTCTCCTTCTTCCAGGTCACTTCAGCCATGAGGACCTTCGCCCTCCTCACCGCCATGCTTCTCCTGGTGGCCCTGCACGCTCAGGCAGAGGCACGTCAGGCAAGAGCTGATGAAGCTGCCGCCCAGCAGCAGCCTGGAGCAGATGATCAGGGAATGGCTCATTCTTTTACATGGCCTGAAAACGCTGCTCTTCCGCTTTCAGGTGAGACAGGCCAGCATGCAGAGCTGCAGGGTCTAGAGGGATGGATGGGAGACAGAGTCGGGAATCGAGACTCAATGATCCATGTCACTTAGGTGGCTTCATTTAGCATCTCTGGGCCTTGGTTTTCTCATCTATAAATTGAATAGAGAGCCAAAGAAATCTAACAGGTTTTCTGTCTTTAAAGACTTGAGGCAGCTCTGCCTGGAGAGTAACCATTCTTTTATTCTCTTACTTCCTTAATAATCCTTTCACTTTAGAGAATCAATAAAATTAAAAAATAAAACTTGAAATCAAGATATGTCCATGAAATTCAGTAAGTTTAAGACGTGAAGAGACAGTCTGACGTTCTTTCTTGATTCAAACAAGTCATCTTCATTACATGGAGAATATTCGACTGTATCTATACAACCGTTTCTAAGAGTAGAGACAAGCCTAAGAGTGCGTTCAGGTGTGTGTCTGATGGGGCAGAAGCACAAAAATGAAAGCAAATGAGAATAAGTCTCAAATCCTGCGTGATCAGCACTGCTCTGTGTATTTATTCTTATTGACTGAAGTTGTTCATGCTACCGGCCCTTATGCAGCCAACATCCCTCATTAGCTAGCACATGACTTCTCCAGGATTCCCTTTGCCACCCACTGCTGACCTTCTGATCCATTTACGATGCTCTCTCTGTGTCCCCAGAGTCAGCGAAAGGCTTGAGGTGCGTTTGCACACGAGGATTCTGCCGTTTGTTATAATGTCACCTTGGGTCCTGAGCTTTTCGTGGTTGACTCCACCGGATCTGCTGCCAGTGAGCTTCCAGAATCAAGAAAAATACGCTCAGAAGTTACTTTGAGAGCTACAAGAAATTCTTGCTACTGCTGTACCTTCTCCTCAGTTTCCTTTTCTCATCCCAAATAAATACCTTATCGCAAGATTTCTGTCTTTACATCTCTTTCACCTTTGATGTGCCTTTGTGCCTCAAGACACTTGGGATGCACCTTCCAGAATCCTAAGGTTTTAAACAAAAGAACATTCCACATTCTAGGAATTTCAAGCAGGAGTTTGGGCTTCAGACTTAAATGGAAATGAAGGCCCAAATCACACCATCAATCTCCCCATCCACTGCTCTGTATTTTCACTCTGCCTCATTGTCTCTGGATCCACTCTCAAAGAGCTCCCGTGTGCTGGGCAAACAATCATTGTCAGTTTAAAGTTCATGCAGTCACAAAATCATTCCTCCTCAGAAGAAACCAACATGCTCTGTACTGAACAATTGGAGTTTTATCGAACGCGTCCCAGTCACACATTTGCCTTTTAAGACACAGGGCTACAGGAGATCCACTGAAACAACTTTAAGAGGGAAATTAGTTGTTAGCAAAGGCGGGATTAATGGTACAGAAAGCGCAGCAGCCCACACCAGGAAGTCCTCATTAAGAGCACCCTCCAGTCATGTCTACTAAGACCTGGATTTCACACCCATAAAGTCATCTTCACACTCACAAAATGCACACGCACAAATGCTCCACTGCACTTTGCAACACGCATGCTCTTGTGTTGCCTTAACACCTCTGAGAACCTGATTCTGCCTGGAAAACACAGCTTCAGAGGAGAGAAGGGATGAGGGAGGGAAAGCGATTCACCAGGAACACGGCAGCCTTCTTGTTTCTGCAGGGTGCTGAGGCAGCTCAGGGTTCCAGGCACCCCACTGAGACACCGCATGGATGGGGAAGCTCATGCAGAACCCAGGGAGGACAGAGTGGGTGCCGACCTCCAGTGCATTTCCCCTAGCTCACCCAGGGTTTAACCTTTCCTGCCTTTGTCTTCAGGGAAGTTGATGCCAACGGCTCTCCCTACTGCAACCTTCTGATTCCTATTTCACCAGTCTTCAATAAGCGCTTCCTTCACGTTTCTAAAACGTCTTGGTGAATTTTTTTTTGTACAATAAATGAAATAGGTTTCTTTTGTTATTTCTTTTCTGATTTTCTAAACTCGGCTTACAAGCAAACCCAGAAGGAAAGAGATCTGAAAAGTACTCATTCTGTTTTAGGAATACCTGAATTTTTTTCCTTTTTCACTAAGAAACAAACAACTCATGAAGAACCTAAGGGAAAGAGTTCACTCTAACATTTCCTCTCAGTCACCCTCCCAACCTCTCAATGCTGTATCCTCCTGGCTGACAGTGACCCCCACCTTTCTTCCAGCCCTCCACCCCATGGCCCTGCCACCACCTGGAATTCCTCCATCTCTCAATCTCAAGTATGAAGGTCCCAGTCGCTGACTCACCGGCTCTCCTTCCAGCCTCTCCCATAGCCGTCCCTCTTTCCCTGCTGATCAGAACCAGTAAGGCTGTTCTCCCACAGAAATGTGCATGGAAATCACCCGGGAGTCTGTTCCCCAGGCTGCACCCGGGACACCTGTCATCTGCCCTCATTTCCTCTTCTTATGCATTGTACTGTCTTTAACTCAGATTCTCTGAGCTAGGTAATGTTTTTATATCATTTTCAGGCATATTAGTTGAGTTTTGCATTCAAATTTAAGAAACCACAACAAACTGAGTTAACATTTTCACTGCCACACCTGAAAATTAAGAAAGAATTCTGGCTTCATAAAGTCCCTCATTGAAGGACTCAAAGCCTAAGTGATCTTGTTGTCTTTACCTGTTATTCCCCCATTTCTCTCTTGATCTTAACTTGGGTTCTCTCCCCAGGTGGCAGCCATGTGAATTGTGGTTATCTCCCCACAGCCTCCATTGCTGATCTCAGGGAGAAAACCCCTACTTCTCTCTCCATTGTTTCAGCCAACTCCCGAGTCCCATGCCCTCCTCTGAGTTTGTCACTGAGGGGAGAGGTTGAGACTCTACCCGGATCCCACACTACCCCTGCTCCACACAGTAAAAATTCACACTAAGAATGGGAGAGGGGGGTTCCTCAGTCACTCCATAGAGTTCACAATTCCATGCCCCCACCACAATGGGCTCTTTGTGACACTTTGAGAAAAAATTGAGAAAATTCCCTCCTATTTCATCAATATTTTAGAGAAGTTGAGATTTATACACACAAAATATGTACAAATGCAATTCCTCACCAATACTGTGGAAATGCCCTCTGTTCATCTAGGACTGTATGAAAGACCACACAAAAGTTAATGGATTAAAACAGCACGATCAGGTCTTCACTCACATATTTGTAATTGGGACATGGCTCCCTCCACAGGCATCGCAGGCATCGGAGGAGAGGTGCTGCTGGGATCTGAAAACCTCATGGCCAAGATGCTTGTGCACAGGAAGAGGGAGTGCTGGGCTGGTTCAGTGGGAGTTCTGACAGGTTGAGGGATGAGACCCTGTGATGCACCAAGGCCGGGTCATGCCAGCTCATGACACAGAAGATAGGTGTGACACTTTATATCCCACTCAGAGCTAGGAGGATTTGAACCAGAGAGATTTACAAACACTGCATATCAGAGTTTTCTTTTTCCTAGAAAGCTGGTTGCTCTGGGTTCTCTAGCTCATCCTTGAAACTGGGCTCAGTTCCTCTCCTTTTGCAATGCTTAGACTTCCTCCAATCATGGTATCTGGGCGTCAAAGGCACCAGCAATCTTAGTATATGTGGGGAGCCGGAAAAAAATACTGTATACCAGATAACTTATAAACAACAGAAATATATTTCTCAGTGTTCTTGAGGCTGAGAAGTCCAAATCATGGTGCCAACAGATTTGGTGTCTGGTGAGGACCAGTTTTTCGTTTCATAGGCGGCACCTTCTCACTGCTTCCTCACCTGAGGAAAGGAATGAAGGAGCTCTCTGTGGACTCTCCTCAGGGGCATTAATCCTATTCATGAGGACTCCACCCTCCTGACCTCATCATCCCCCAGAAAGCCCCACCTTTTCGTGCTATCACCTGGGGTAGGGATTTTAACATATGAATTTCAGAGGGACAAAAACATTCAGCCTGCAGCACCATCCAATACAGAGGAAGTGAAAGATAAAAACTTCTCATGACTTGAGCCCAGCAAATGGCACGGTGCAAAGTCAGCTGTATTCTACTGGTCAAGGTATCACCCAAGCTAGATTCAACAGGAGAGAATTTCACCTCCATTCTTATGTGAAAAGAGTCAGGGATTTAGGGCCACTTTTTAAAACAGTTCAAGGAAGTTATTCCTTCATGGTTTATTGTAAAATTGCTGCAGACGACAACACCAGATACATAGACAACCTGTGAGAGGCAACTGGAAAAGTTGAACAAACTGCAGGGAACTTGGAGTTCCTGCATGTCCCAGCTGGATCTGCAGGCCCGGGAGTCTCTGTGTGGCACTGGCAGCACCAGGACCCTCCCTGCAGGATGGTGGACAAAGAACTGAGGGCAGGGACAGGGAGGTGCACTGTGAGGAGCTGGAAAGTCATGGTCCTCCTCAGATTTCACCCCAATGCAACCCCGCCCTGACCCACACTAACACACACACCGTGTTCCACAACTGCCCTTCCCCATTAGGTCCAAACCATGTCCCAGGGGCCTGCACAAGGTCCACACACACTGTGTCTGCTGGGGCCACCGGACAGCCTCAGCGTGTGTGGGACTATCCTTGCTGCTCCTGGAGGCCTCTCTCCCCTCATGCCCACACCTGCACCCCCAGCAACAGCCTCTCCAGAATATTTGCTCCAACCTGATGATGACAAGGCTCTTATGGAGAGTTCAGACTCACTTCAATATTCCCTGGAAATTCAAATGTGTGTGTATGAAAGAGCAGCTTAAGCCATGTCTACTGTCACCGGGTGTTGACACTGGTGGAAAGAATGGGAAAATCGGGTTGGGGGTGAGGACTATGCACAAACATGGAAGAGAAAGTGTTGCAAAGGTTTTTAGACAAAACACCTGTTGGTTGAAACTCCAGTGTTCTGCTTAGATTCTAGGGCAGTCCAAAAAGAAATGTGAAGGGGACCGCAAGAGAAGAATCTCTGTGTAATTTGGGATGAAAGTTTGAAAGCCACTGGACAAGAAACAGGTGCAGCCTCAACACAGGCTGGGAACCCAATGGGTCCCGGGAATGGAGTGCCACGCACTAACCTGGAGTACCCACCGCTGCAGCCAAGCCTGGGAGGGAAGGACATCAGGACACTGGGTTAGGGGTGAAGAAGGCAGAACCAGGAGCCACCACTGAGTCGGAGCCACTTGCAGCACATTCTGTGCTCCCTGAACTCCTGAAATCACTCTGGGTGCTGCTGGTACGGCTGCTGCTGAACCAGACACACAGGAGCTGTCAGACTGTGCAACAGCAGCAGTAAACGGAATGCCCAGAACCACATAACTTCTCGTGTGACCATCTGGGAAGACCACCACCACCGGGATGGCCACTACCTCAGACAACAGCGTCCCTGCCCAAGAGATCACCCGGAGAGACATCTGCTTCATAGGAACAAGACACATCAAGGAATTTCATTATTTTTCAACTTTTATTTTAGATTCCTGTGTCCATGTTCAGGTTTGTCATGTATAGGGCGGATCTATAGGACAATGTTGACGGTTTGGGTACAATTTACCCTGTCATCCAGATAGAGAGCATACTACACAGTAGGCAGGACTACAACATTTGACCCCTCCCTCTCTGGTCCCTCTCCCAGTTCCTCCTGCCTATTCTTCCCACCTTTATGTTCACGAGTCCATGAGTACCCACTGTGTGGCTCCCACTTATAAGTGAGATTATGCGATATTTGGTTTCCTGTTCCTGTGTTAATTCGCTAAGAATAATGGCTTCCAGCTGCATCCATCTTGTTGCAAATGACACAATTTCATTCCTTTTATGACTGCAGCTTGTTGCAAATGACACAATTTCATTCCTTTTATGACTGCAGCATCCCATGATGTATATGTACCACATTTTCTTCATTCAGTCCACCACTGATGGACATCTAAGTTGATTCCATGTCTTTGTTATCGTGAATGATGCTGCCATGAACATACGAGTGCATGTGTCTTTTAGGCAGAATGATTTGTTTTCTTTGGATATATACCCAGTAGTGGGATTGTTTGGTGGAATGCAAGTTCTGTGTTAAGTTATTTGGCAAATCTCTAAACTGTTTTCCATTGTGCCTGAACTCATTAACAATCCCCCAATAGTATATAAGCATTCTCTTCTCTATGCAGTCCTGCCAATATCTGTTATTTTTGGACTTTTTAATAACAGCCCTTCCGACTAGTGTGAGGTAATATCTCTTGAGGTTTTAATTTGTATTTCTCTAATAATCAGTAATATAAAGCATATTTTCATATATTTGTCAGACTCTTGTCCGTCTTTTTTAGAGAAGTATCTGTTCATGCCCTGGCACACATTTTAAAGGGGTAATTTCTTTTTTGCTGACTTATTTGTTTAAATCCCTTGTAGAAGAAAATTACTCTGATCACAAGGTCGCCACCAAACAGCCTCTCCTTACTGCTACAGGTACGGACCTCGCCATCTCCAGGACATGGCGCTGGCTCACATCCATTACCCAAAACCTTGCCTTACTGTTTCCCTGACTTCATGCTTTGCTCATTACCCCAAAAATGACCTCCTTAGAGTGGGATTCTGCTGAGATCACCATTTGCTTGCAGTATAATCCCATTACTTTATGGTGCAAGGAATCCATAGAGCCTCAGTCAGATTGTAAGGCTGGCCTAGAAGCTATGCAAAAACTATGGACTCAGGAGACCTGTTGTAATAATCCCATGCCCAAATCTAACCATCTCTCCAGTGATAACCCTCATGCAGTGCTGGGGAAATGCCTGTGGACTGGAGTGTGTGGAGTGTGTGGACTTCCTGTGCACAGGAAGCAGGTGCAGGTTTCAATTCTACAGAACACGGGGCATTACCAGAACCCAGAGTTCTTCCTCCAGTGCATATACACCCCTTCATATTTTGCCCCTATCACCTCATCCTTGGGCCCCTCCAGGCACCTACTAATTCCCCAGAAACTAAAACCATCACCAGGGCCTCAGTCTCCCTAAGCAGCCCAAATTTTTTCTTATGCTGGGATGAGACTGTTGCTCACTTCCTCCAATGCTAAAGTTCCCAGGCCTGCCACACATCAGGAACTCACTGCTTCCTCAAAGGGACAGCCGACCCCACTGCTCTGCCACAGTGACCACCCCTAGCAAGGCTTCAGATGCCTCCTCCTTCCTTAAGGTTGAGGGAGATGCTTCACCTCTCACTCCACTGTCAACAGTCCTTCATAGGACTGTGCCTGCCCAATGCCTGCTGCCTTCAGGCAGAGCTGCAGGGGAGGCCCTGAGCACCCAGCCTGCTGGACCAGCGCTGCACACAACCCTCCCATGGCGGCAGGGGCTGCCTGGCCTGCACATTGGGTTCAGCAACTTCACCATAGGTATTTATTGCCTCTGGAGTGACTGTATTCTTTTCTCATTTCCAGAAACCTTATCCCATCTACCTCACTAGAAGGTGGAGGAGAGTGGAGAGAGGTACATTTTAAAATGTGCATGAGTCTCCCTAGGACTTCTCCTCAAATAACACATGAGGGACCACAGGAGCTCGATCCTGCATATCTCAAGTGCCTAGTGATCATCCCCCTCACGCTGTGTGTGTGGAAACTCTTAAGCCTGCTCAGAATTGACTTAAGAGCAAGGTATTTGAGAAGACCCATCTCGCTGCCACCTTGGCCACCTCCCTGAGAGACTTCCAAGAGACATTAGGTCTCAAGCAGCAAACTCAGAAGTCCTTGGACCCAATGATCCTAGACACTAACTTAGCCTTAAACTGTCCATTGCCCAAGCAATGAGACAATTGTCCGCTCCAGGGAACCACATGCTGTGTGCACGTCCTTAACAAACCCAACAGAACCTGCTCTGCCTGGAAACACAGCCGAGGTAGTATTCAGTTTCCCCCATGTGTTCTGTAACATCCCAGCCCAGTCACTCGGCTTTGATGTGTTGTTATGGTGAGAGCTCAGGTACTGGGGAGGCTGGTTCAGGGAAGGTTCCTCATCCTCTCCTGTGCATGGCAATCACGTCCTTGCTTCCCTAATAGAGTGTATCCTGTGAGATGCAGGCCAGGCTCTCTTGGGGGCTTTAAATATTCCCCTGCTGCAGCTAGCTCAGCCTCAGCCACCAGCACAGGCACCTCGGAGTCCATTGTCAATCCATCGTTGGTTGCTGCCTGGGCCTGGCCAGGGCTGACCAAGGCAGATGAGGGGACCCTTCCTGGACTCCTGTCTGAACCCCAGCTTCCCACCAAATTTCTCAACTGCCCTTGCCACCAGAGTTATCTAATATACCCAACGGAAAGTAACCCAGGATATTAGGACACCTGATCCCAAATGACCCTTAAATAGGGAAGTCTTCTCCCGTTTGTGCACGGCTGCTCTTGCTACAGGAGTTCGAGTGGGACAGAGAGATTACAGGCTTCAAAGAAAGAGAGAGCATTTCAAGTGGATTATTCACCATTCTTCACTAAAGCATCTCATGGTCCAGACACTTCTATGACCACCAACACCAACCACAAATGCTCAGACCCCAGGAGGAGGGAGCAGGTGTTAACCACGTCCACCTCATGCAGATTCTGAGCAGATCTCGGCCCCGGACTGAGGCTCTGCCTGTCTGAAGATGCAGCTCAGGGATCCAGGCACCCCACTGAGATGTTGCATGGCTGGGGAGCCCAACACAGATCTTAGCGACTATAGATGAATCTATGTCTGACAGAGAAATGGTCCCAGCTCTACCTCTTCTTTAGACAGCTAAGGACACATATTAAGATTGAGAATGCAATTGCCAGGCAACCTTCCTTGGGTACCTATAACTGCCACTGACTTGAAGTCACGTGGTGCTTGCTGTAACTCTGCATATTGCTCCTAACTGTCCACTGCGCTGAGCTGACTCCCTTACATGGCTTTTGCACTTCACCCAGAAGTTCACCTTTCTTGCACCCCGGATCCTAGGGTCTCTGCTAAAACTTCCCTTTGTCATTGAGGGCTTTGCTGATTTCTTAATTTTAAATTACAACTAGTTCCCCCTGGAAACCTCAATCCCCTTCTTCTCTTATTTTAAACTGTAGAATTTCACACCATCTTACATTCTGTACATTTCACTTGCTTTCTGTAACATTTGCGTCCCTACTGTAGCAGGTGAGTTGCATGTTTTACTCATCATTGGATCATAGTGCATAGACAACTCCCTAATAAAGAGTAGACGATCAGCAAATCCACTATGGTCACATTAATTATTCATATCTAACATAATTCATACCACATATTATTACAAAATTACATTGTCATTACAAAACTTCATAGAACAAACCTGACACCTATGGGGATAAAGCACCTGTATGCCTAGTCCATGTGACACCCTTGCTTTAAAAATCAATAAAAATCATTTAAAACTAACAGGAGAATATCATGGCTAAAATATGGCTTTGTGAAGTATTACTACTTTCTAACGAAGAAACTAGCCATTTTGGCTGCAGTGGCAAGAAAAAAGTTTATGATATATCTTTACCTGGAACACACAAGATATCGAAAAATTCAATACTTTAAAAAGAAGAGGTAGAGTAGTATTCCAGGTAAAGAAAATGGCACTGGGACAAGAAATACGCAGGGTCAGGTCGACCTCCACTGAATTTAGAGGAATTGCTGTTGCAACAGGGAAGAGTGGAGCAGAATTCAGGCCAATGTGCGGAGAAGCATCCATCAATCCAAGGGAAGGGGGCAGACGAGGACAGAGCATCCTGTCCTCTACTGAGAGCACCACATGTGGCTTCTGCTACTGCAGTCCAGGGTGGGCAATGACAGTGGCAAACTCTAGGACAGAGAATGCAGGGAGAGGTGTGAGAGTCTCCAAACAACCAGGGTAATTTTCTCAACCTCAAATAAGAGCCCGAAATGATTATTGAAAACACAGACTCTGTATGTACACTGAAGACCTACTAGGCATTTTAAAGAACTAACTCATGTGATTGAACCATAAAGAATAAGTCAGAGGTGGGCCGTGTTTTCAAAATGTGATTATCGCAAGACACAGCATCCCTGTCTCATTGTAGGGCTTCCCTTGTGAGGCTCTGAATCCCTACAGGGCATGGAAGCACAGAGAAAAGGGTGCTTGGCAGTTTCATTTCCACTCACCAACTTCTGTTCTTAAGCCCTCATCCTCAAGATGTGAAGCTGTGCCTAGAACATCTTCAGGAAGCTTCTCATTCACCATTTCCAGTCCAAACTCACTTGCCATTCCCCATGTTTACAACCTTCCCTTCAGTGAGCACAGTCTACACAGCATTCTACTGAATGTCTTCATACATTTCCTCTCCACACTGTTCTCCACACTTGGAACCTGCTCTCTCACCTCTCCCCTTGCCCCAGTCCTCCTTCAGGGAGGACATGAAGCCTCTACTGTTCCAAAGGGTCACTTGACTTTAATTAAGTACTTACTGGGGACAACCTTTTTGACACCAAGAACAGGTGGGAGACAATTTTTCCATGGGTGGGGGATGGAGGGATGGTTTGGGGATGAAACTATTCCACCTCATATCATCAGGCATTAGATTCTGATAAGGAGCACACAGCATAGATCCCTTGAGTGCACAGTTCACAATAGGGTCCACATTCGTTTGGGAATCAAATGCCACCGCTAATCTGACAGGAGGTGGAGCTCAGGCAGTAATGTTCACTCACCTCCTGCTGTGTGCCCTGGTTCCTAACGGGCCATGGACTGGTACTGGTCCTCAGCCCAGGGGTTGGGGACCCATGTGATAAGCAGATGAAGGGATTTGGAAAAAGGGGCCTGTGATTCCAACCTAGCTTTGACGATGCTGGACCTTTATCCTTGGAGGCAACGCTTTAATCCTATGGACCAAATTATGGCATTCTGTAAAATGAGAACATTAATGTGTTCTTTCCATTTATGATAGGTTGGAGGCAGCATTGTATGACATCACAGAAGTGCTATTAATTGGATAACTCCTATAGACCAGACAGTATTCTCAAAACACATAAAGATTTACTGTACTAATATTAGCTAATATGAATTGATTACTAAGAAATATTCATCCATTATAATAACTAATAGTCACATTAATCCTATTAACTCCCACTTACCATTAAATATTTTTTTCAGAAATATACATTAAGGAGAAAATGAACATTAGACAGATTATTTACCTTAATCAAAGTCAAAACCGATTGAGTAACAAGGCTGATGCCAAATTCCATATCCTTCATTCATGCCCTATACTCTCTATTCCTCTGAATTCTGCAGTGCTGGCTTCTGTAAGTTGCTGGGTTATTTGTTTTCTGAGCCTAGAACCTGACAGCCGCTGATGCTCCAGGGATATTTGCTGACTGAGAGTCTTACATGAGCATCACAGGCTCTCCTTGGTACATGCCTTTGTAAAGCCCTTCCTTTGGGATTTCATGTGAAGCACCTGGGATCTGATCTTTTGGTCCACATCCTTTAAGTAGCTGAAGTCAAGTTTGTTACCAGACGCCACCAATCAGAATTCCCATTGATCATCATTACTGAGTAAAAGAGACTTATTGCTCTCAGAAAATGGTGGCCGAGAGTACTGTTGACCTCTCCACAGACTGGAGATAAAGATACGGCCATTAGGATGCACCCATTGGAGTCTACAGGTGCATGAGACTGTAGCAAGAAGAAGTTCCCAAGACTGTGATTCATCCTGGGGTCCAGCCCTTCCTGTGCAGAAGCAGGATCTGAATGTCTCTGAGGAGGGAAGAGACATGGGCTCCCTGTGTGTACAAATCAGTTGGGTGCAAGATTGGAGGTAAGGGCCTTCAGAAATGGAATTCTGTGTTTACACTGAAATGTGTGTACTTTGAGGAAGACTGAGGCACAGCACAGTGGGACAGAAGAGGTGAAATAGACCACATAGAGCACCGTTGTTGCCCCAACATCGCTTTGATGTTTCTCTGATCTAGCAGTTCCATCTATGGCCATGTTTCCTACCTACTTGATGGGCCTCTGTACGTGCCATTCATACATCCAATTGGTATGGATCCTGATAGCCCTCCCTGGGACAGCACAGCCTCCTCAGGGAGGGTGGCAGCAGATGGAAAGGCAACCCTGACTCGTAGCACAGAGCATGAGCGAACACATGCAAGATTGAATTTTACAAGGTTAAGTGGGAAAGACACAAGACTCAGAAATCAACAAAGAAATTTTAAATCTACATAAAAATAACTGCACATCAAAAGGACCCTATAGAGAAAGACAAATTCTAAAAATATTTCTAATACATATGACAAAGAATTAATTTCAAACTATATAAAGAGATGCTACCAGTCAATAAAAATAAATAAGCCAAGAAGGTTTAAAAAAAAAAAAAAAAAAAAAAAAAGCACTTCAGGGAAAATAAATGCAAGTGCTTCTCGAGCATTAAATCACCTTGACCCTAATTTACACGAGAAATGCAAACCAAGACTCCACTGTGATGTCAAATTTTGCTTATCACCTTGGAAAAGATTTAAAAAGCTCTATAACGCATGTACCAGCTGCTTTCAACCACGAAGACCAGGAAACCCAAATGAACAGTGGATTTCAAAGGTAAGATCATATTTCTCCTAAGTCATGACACAACTAAATGTGGGCAAACAGGAGTGGGTGCAATATCTCAACCATGGCCTCAAGAACCAAGGAGTCTTGTACCTTTCAGGAGGAATTAATTGTCTTCTTCGTGGTAAAAAGACAGCTGTTTCTGCAAGTCCAAGTGCTTCCACGATCCAAGAAGAAAAAAGGAAGACCACATTAAACAATAATGGGAAAATATAACACAAAATCAGAAATTTATTTCGTTATTTTAAAGACTACCCCTATTAGGGATTATTGGTCAGAACAGAGCTTACTGGTCACTGAGCTGCAAGAGAGTCTAAGACATCAAGTATTCCTAGAGGAACATATTGCTGCCTTAAACATAGGCAGGAAGAAAGGGCGATGACAATTGATAAACATTAGGTTGGTGCAAAAGTATTTGCAGTTTTGGACCATGAATTTCAAATCATTATAACTAGGCTCCAACACATCTTTGTTAATCAAAATAGAAACCATTACAATCAACACATTTTTGCCAACAAGAAATAAGTTTGTTTATTCCTTTAGCGTAAAAATTCATGCTTCAGAGTTCAGTGAACTCTTGGAAAGCATTTTCTGCATCCTGCTGATTGTAGAAGCATTTTCCTTGCATAAAGTTGTCCAGATGCTGAAAGAAGTGGTAGTCAGTTGGCGATCTAGCAGTTCCATCTATGGCCATGTTGGCCATGTGAATATGGCAGATGAAGATCTATGGCCAGGTAAATATGGCAGATGAGGCAAAGCTTCGTAGCCCAATTCGTTCAGCTTTTGAAGCATTGGTTGTGCGATATGCCATTGGGCATTGCATTGATAAGAATTGGGTCCTTTCTGTTGATCAATGCCGGCTACAGGCATTGTAGTTTTTGGTGCATATCATGGATTTGCTGAGCATATTTCTCAGATGTAGTGATTTCTCAGAGATTCAGAAAGCTGAGTCAGTAGTGGATCAGACAGGCAGCAGACCACCAAACAGTGACCATGACCTTTTTTTGGTGCAAGTTTGGCTTTGGGAAGTACTTTGGAACTTCCTGTCAGTCCAGCCATTGAGCTGGTCTCTGCTGGTTGTCATATAAAATCCACTTTTTGTTGCACATCACAATCCGATCAAGAAATGGTTTGTTGTTGTTTTGTAGAATAAGAGAAGACGACACTTCAAAGTGACGATTTTTTTTTATTTTTTGTCAGCTCGTGAGGCACCCACTTATTTAGCTTTTTCACCTTTCCAATTTGCTTCAAATGTTGCACAACTACAGAATGGTTGATGTTGAGTTCCTTGGCAACTTCTCGTGTAGTTGTAAGCGAATCAGCTTCAATAACTGTTCTCAATGGGTCGTTGTCAACTTCCAATGGCCGGCCACTATGCTCCTCATCTTCAAGGGTCTCATCTCCTTTGCAGAGCTTCCCGAACCACCACTGCACTGTACGTTCGTTAGAGAAGTGGGTCAGAATGCATTGTCCTGGGCCAAATGCATTGCTGATGTTGAGAGTCGTCTCCACTGCCTTACGACCCATTTTGAATTCAAGTAACAAAATTGCTGGAATTTGCTTTTTGTCTAGCATCATTTCCATAGTGTAAAATAAATATAAAATAGACAGCAAGTAATAAGTCGTTACCAACAAAAAATAAAGTGACCAATGTGCATTAAAATGATCTATAATGTAACCACATTTATTTAAGAATGTATTCCAGTATCAAACGGCAAATTTCAACAGTGCAAAAACCGCAATTACGTTTGCACCAACCAGGGCCTTCTAAAAGAAATTCCACTGGGCGCAGTGATGGTTGGAGTGATTTTTGTTTTTAGTGTATTAAACAAATATTTAATGAGGACAATGTAGCAATAAATTCAAAATGTTTAAGACATGTTCTTTAACCCAGAATTCTACTTCTAAAGACATATTCGAAAAATACTGTCACTTACAGGCAAACTGATGTCTATAAAATTATATTCATTGCTGTTTAAAATTGTCATGGAAAAGCTCAGAAATACACAAATTACAGTTGACAATATTTCCCAATATAAAAATAGTAAAGTGATGGCATGTGCAAATGCTGGAATAGTATAGGGTATAATTGTAACACTGAAGTTCGATGTGTTTTGATATACAAAGTGTACAAGACACAGCATTAGAAGGAAAAAGCAAGTGCGGAAGAAAGTGTAAAATTGGGAAGTGGTGGTTTCCAGCAGCAGAGATGCAGGGCTGGGGGCACAGATGGGAGCCTATTACCCTTTCTACCTGTTGTTCCATCTGCATGATTTAAGATTTTATAATTAAAACAATAACAAAGATCCTAGAAAAGGGCTATGGGCATGTCAATTGTTTTGATATTTCTTAAAGTACAAATAGGTTAATGGTACAGATTTTACCTGATCTGTCCAATGACATTTGTTTCTTAAAATTAACCCATCCTTTGGCTTTAGTTTTACTTATTCTTGACCTAGTATCCTAATGAGTTCATTTCACCTGTAGCCTGATTAAGTCGTTTCGTCCTCTTCACACCAGCCCCAGGAGGAGGCTACACACCCTATAACCTCTTCATGAGGGTGGAAATGTCCCTGAATTCTCCAATGGTTTAATTTTCTACTCCATTGGGTTCAGATCTGGGACTCCAGAAAGTGGCAGGGCCCATCTTCAGAAAATAAGAGGCATTTGTTCCCCAACTTAATGAATGAAATCATGGTTTCTTTACATTTTTCAACATCAAAGAGAAAATATTCAAGTAGATTGTAAACAGAAAAATAAATCAGGGTACTCAGCCTCACTATCAGCTTGGATCCAGTCCAGACACTAAACATAAAGGCTCAAGCTACGATGAAAGCTGGGAAAACACCGGAACACAAAAGGGACCTGGAGGGCAAGGGCAGCCCTCCCACAACCAATCACATGCTCCACCTCCTCTCACTGCAGTATCTGTCTCAGGCCTTCTCCCAGCAGAGCTATAAATCCAGGCTGGCTCCTCACTCCTCACACATCCACTCCTGCTCTCCCTCCTCCAGATCACCCCAGTCATGACAACTCTCACCCTCCTCACTGCCATTCTCCTGGTGCTCCTCCAGGCCCAGGCTGGACCACTCCAGGCAAGAGCTGACGAGGCTACTGCAGCCCAAGAGCAGCCTGGGACAGACGACCAGGACTTTGCCATCTCCTTCACAGGGGACACAAGCTCAGGTTTTAGAGCTTCAGGTGAAAGCCACTGGCATTGTAGAGCTAGGAGTCTAGAGAGGAAAAACCAGGAGCCTCTAGAATCAGACCCAATAGCTGGCTCTTTCCCTTAGGTGATCACCTCCCCAGGCCTCAATTTCCTCATGTGTAGACTAAAAAGAAAGAACCAGATGATACTTCAGGGATAACTTTTCTCCAAAGATTTTTGATTCTATGACAATTCTGAGAAGCACACTTATTTTATGCTCTGCAGAAACATACTGGGCCATCTCCCCTGCATCATTGATGAGAGCCCACCCTTGAAGAAATACATTTCACTTGGTCTATTAGAAGAGTTTTAGAAACTAGGAACAGGCCTAAGAGTGTGATCAGATGCCTGGGTGATGGGGCAGGAGTACATAAGGGTGAGCACATGAGAATGGGTCTCTAACCCTGCCTGTGAGCAGCACTGCTGTGTACATTGATTCCTATTGATTAGGCTGATCTTGCTGCTGCCGTGATGTGGCCACCGTGACGAACGCAATCAGCCCAGCAAGTAACTGCACCGGGATTCTCTCTACCACTCACATCTGACCCCAGTCCTAATGCTTGATGCTCTCTCTATCCCCAGGCCCAAGGACCCTCTTGAAGTGCTCTTGCAGAATAAGAGATTGTCATCTTCAAGAACGCAACTATGGAACCTGCACCTCCGGTGAGATTCACTACAAATTCTGCTGCCTCTGAGCTTGTGAAACAGAAGAAAGTAAGTTCACATAACTAGCTTCCAGACCTAGAAGATAACTTTCATTACTACTGTACTTGGTCCCTAGCTTCCTTTCCTCATCTCTCATAAAGTCCTTGTAGCAAGTTTTGCATTTGCGCCTCTTTAATGTTTGATATGTGTCTTAGTCAAGACTGTGGGATGCAAGTATCAGAGCCCTAAATTCTACGTGTTAAACAAAAGCCGGTTCCAATTCTAGGAAGACTGGAGATGAACAAAGGTTTCAGACACACATTGTTAGGAAATCTCTAATGATGCTGCTCATCTCCCCATCTACTGCTCTGCCTTTTCACTCTGCCTCATTTTGATTGGATTCACGCAAAGATAATGCTTACGTGTTCCATAAACCATCATTGTCAGCTTCAAGAATATACAGCCATAACATTGCTACTCCTCAGGAAAAGCCAGCATGTTCTTTCCAGAAGTATTTGAGTTTCCCTGAGCAGTTCTGGATCGTACATCTGCTTTTTAGACCTGATGTAGTATCAGCTCCACAGGAAAAAACAATTCAATTAAAGTGGAACTGGCTGTTACAAAGACGTGATGAGCAGAACAGAAAGCACAGGGGCACCCCACTGGGATGTCCTCATTAAAAGTATTTCCAGCCATATCTACTAAAATCTAGATTTCACACACATAAAGTTGTCTGCACACATAGAAAACGCACACACACAATTCACTGCCCTGGGTGACAGGCACTCTCTTGGGTTACGTCAAAGCTGCAGAAAATCTGGTTCTGCCTGGAAAATACTGTTTCTAAGACATCAGGAAAAGTGAAGAGAGGGACAAGAGTTCTCCAAGTAACCTGAGTCCCTGCTGGTGCTGCAGGGCGCTGAGGTTCTAATTCCCAAAACATCCTGCACATCAGTGAGTGAGCAAGAAACCAGGTCTGGGGAAAGGGAATGAACCAGGAGCGCCCTCTGAGATGCACAGAGCATTTGCCGGGAAGGCCACAGCGCCCCCTGCTGTCCTGCCTCCAACTGCAGCCTCCCCGCCAGGCCCAGCACATGTGGGGTTTGTACCTTCCTGAGCCTGTCTTCCTCCTCCCCTGCAAGAGGACAGGGTACCTGCCTAACCCCGGTGTACCTGAGGCCAGGCTGACATCTTGCTGGGGTGATATGTGACCCTTCCTCCTGTCCTCTCTTTCGCTCCCCTGATTCCCACAGACCCTTGAACCGTTGTCCAATGTGTCCTGCAAATGTCCTTTCAGGACATGACTCACCCAGTCCAGAGAGGGAGTCCAGTGTGAGTCCCTCATATTTACTCTGGATGGCGTAGCTGCAGTCAGTGATTTCAAAACACATGTTTGGGAAAAAAAAGAAAACTATATTCAAGTCACGCATACTCTTAGCAGGTGATCACTGTTAAAATGCCCCAAGGAGTTTGAGTGGGACAGAAAAATTACAGGCTTCAAAGAAAGGAAGGTGTCTCAAGTGGGTTGTTCACCATTTCTGACTAAATCATCTCATGGCCCAGACACTGCCGTGACCACCAACACTAACAACAAATGCCCAGAGCCCAGGAGAAGAATGCAGGTGTTTTCCACGTCCACCCCATGCAGATTCTGAGCATATCTTGGCCCTAGACTGAGGCTCTGCCTATCTGAAGAGGCAGCTCAGGGGTCCAGGCACCCCTCTGAGACACTGCATGGCTGGGGAACTCAATATAGTCCCCAGGGAAGATACAGTAGGTCTGTGTGTGACAGAGAAATGGTCTGAGCTCTTTTGTTGAGACAGTGACGGAAACATATTGGGATTCACGGTTTGAAGAGCAGGATCCTTCCTTGGTTTCTAATAACTGCCACTGATTCAAAATCATGCAGTCATAAGTTACTTTCCATATTGTTCCAAACTGTCATGGGGGCTGAACTGACTCCATCTGGGGGCATCTGCACTGCACCCAGAAGGGCACCAGCTGGTTGCCCAGACCTGGAATCTCGGCTAAAATTTCACCTTGTCACTGAAGTCTTTCTCGATTTCTCAATTTTTAATTGCAACAAGTTCCCCTAGTGGCCCCCATCCCTCTTGTTCTTGTTATTGCTAACTGTGGAATTCTAATCATCTCACCTTCTGTACATTTCACGTACTATCTGTAACATCTCTCCCTACAATAGAAGGCGAGCGGCATGTTTTGCTCATCGTTATACCACAGTGCATAGTTAGCTGCCTAACACATAGTAGGGGATCGACAAATTCATTATGGATAAATTAATTATAACCAATGTCATGTAATTATATAGAATTGTATTATTATCACTAAACTGTATAGGAAAAAACTGAAACCTACGGAGGTAAGGCAGTCCATGTGTCTAGTGCCTGTGATAGCAAACCTTGAAGAAACAAATTAAAAACACTGAAGTCTGAAATGTAGAAAAATATCCTGGGTAAAATGTGGCTTCATGAAGCATCAGGACTTCAGGAGAAAGGCAGAGATCATTTTGTCTTTGAGTGGCAATAAAGGATTTCATGGTGAAATATGAAGATATTGAAAATGTGAATAGATTAGAAGAAGGGGTAGAGCAGCATAAGCAGTGGAGAGAATGGCATCCTGGCCCTCAAACAAAAGCGGCAGCCCCCAACTTTTGGCGCTGGGGGCTGTGGCCAGTTTAGAGAGTACCCTAGGCCACTGGTGCCTCCCACCAGATCTCCTGCCAAGCAAGGGATGCTCAAGCGCAGATGCCATGCCCTGGTTAACACAGGCTGTGGCCGGCACTCCCTTGTTCCTGGGCCATCATCCTTTCAGCACATTGACTTCACTGGGTCCCTCCCTTGAGGCCAGCACCTTCTGCTGTGCA
Source organism: Chlorocebus sabaeus (assembly GCF_047675955.1). Taxonomy (NCBI): domain Eukaryota; kingdom Metazoa; phylum Chordata; class Mammalia; order Primates; family Cercopithecidae; genus Chlorocebus; species Chlorocebus sabaeus. The sequence goes on along the minus strand of NC_132911.1, from coordinate 7,758,520 downwards.
GAAGCAGACACACAACCCCGCACTTCCATTGACTCTTCCAACCCAAGACGCTTGGTGTAACAGGTACTCTCTTGCTGTGACATTTGTTCTGTGAAATTTCCCTCTCGGAAACCTCCCAACATCATTGATCAAGATCTCACTTCAAGGCAGCGGTGGTGACATAGGAATGGGCACCACAGCATGAGGGTTTAGGGGACTCTCACTGGGCCCATTTTCCCCAAGCCACCAGCCTCCTCAAGCAACACAGTGGCCTCCTAAAGTCATTCTTATTGAAGCTGTGGCATGGGCTATGAAACCCCAAGGGGACCAAGCTCCTTCTGAGAGTCCTAACTTTCTTAACTCTCTACCCTGTGGCCACCAGTGCCTCATCACAATTAGGCTGGACCCACCATGGTGAGCACTTTGGTAATCACAGAAGAGTCAGGTTATTTTTCCCTTAGAGATAGTATCATTCACATTTGCTCCAATAATGAGAACTCCTCGTACTGTGGTAAGAGGTCCATCGTCTCAACATCAAACGTTTACTGGACAACAGATTGTGGATGGATAGTAAGCTGTGATCCCCTAAGGACTGATGGCCCAGGCCCACTGGCACCCAGCAGGGCCACAGTGCTTCAGCAACACCACACCTCCCATCTTGATGTGCAGCTTCCAGCAAAAGCTCCAGTTCTTACTACTTTGAAAGGTAGCTAATGTGTCCCACTCGCCCCTCCCTGGAGGGAGTAGGGATTATTGTTCCAAGACCCAGAAAGGGCACAGACTGAGTCACTAAACAAAGAGAAGCCCTCAGACTAGTGGGCAGAGTCTACATTAGCTGATGATCACGTGGAAGTATCATTCCCAAATGTAGCCTGTGTTGATGGTGGAGAAAGACTCTGAAGAAATGTTGGTGAAAGCTAACCCCATAATCGATGTCAATGTCGAAGTCCTGAGTGATAAGATGCCAGTGCTCTTTATGGTCGATCTTGTTTGGTATGTTGTGTTCCCACGGCTTGTGGAGCTACTGTCAGACTCAGGATCCGAAGCCCAAAAACTGCTAGAACAGGACTGCCCTGGTCAGAACTTGTACCCCAGGCTGGAAAGGTGGGAAGTGTTGGAATCCCATGCTAGAGGGGCTGTGCCTCAAATGCCACCTGACCTCCGTCCAAGGCAGGCAGCTCAATCCTTAGATATTGAATGGGTCCAAAGGCATAAAGCTTAAACACCAGCAGCCTTCACAATCACAAATAACATTTTAAAGACCGGCAGGTGGCTCATGCCTGTACTCCCAGCACCTTGGGAAGCTGAGGCGGGCGGATCACCTGAGGTCAGGAGTTCAAGACGAGCCTGACCAACATGGAGAGACCCAATCTCTACTAAAAATACAAAATTAGCCAGGAATGGTGGTGCATGCTTGTAATCTCAGCTACTCGGGATGCTGAAACAGGAGAATCACTTGAACCCGGGAGGCAGAGATTGCGATGAGCCGAGATCGCACCATTGTACTCCAGCCTGGGCAACAAGAGTGAAACTCCGTCTAAAAGAAAAAAAAAAAAAAGACCAGCAGGTGGCCCTCCCAATGCCAGGTGTGAATTCAAACCAGCTAACAACGCCACAGCACAGCACAAATCCAGACTGCAGCTTACATATTGGAGCCTCACGTGCAGAGACAGCTTCCAAAATGATCACAGGCTCAAGGGTATGCATGTGCTCTGATGTATAAGTGTTGTGGATGGAAATGTCCTACACCACTAAGGAAAACACGGCTTAACCTTCTCTGAATGCTTCCCTGAAGACCCACAGGGCTAACAGCCTGTGCAACAGCAGCAGTAAAGCAAATGCCCAGACCCCCACTTCGCTTCGTGGGTGGCCACCTGGGAAGGCCACCCCATGGCAATGGCCATGGCTTCAGATGACAGCGCCCCTGCCCAAGGAGTTGTCAAGGGAGGCAATGGCCTCGCTGGAATTGGAGACACCAAAGAAACTCGCCTTGACTGTGGGATCACCAGCAAAGCAATCTTTCCTTACTACTATAGGATACTCCTTACGCCTTACTGCTACACTCCCTACCCCAGCACATGACGCCGGTGTATGACACATACGCCGACCCTTGCCATACCACTTCCTTAGCTCAGGCTTTGTTGAGTACTCTGCAGATGACCCAATACAATGGTATTTTGTGAGATTACCATTTGTCTTCAGAGTAACCCCATTAGCTATATCTCCAACAGCAAGGAAACCAAAGGAACTAGGTCAGATCGTGGAGCTGCCCTACAAGTTAGCCAAAAAATATGGGCTTCTGAGATGTGTGCGTTAACAACACCACACCCAAATCTAACCAGCTCTCCCAATAATAGTTCTCTCATATGTTACTGAGAAAATGCCTGTGGATTGGAGTGTTCTGTGTGCAGGAGGCTGGTCCAGGTTTGACTTCTGCAGGTCACTGGATGTTTCCACAACCATGGGACCTTCCCCACATACATGCCCACCCCTTCTCATTTTCTGTCTATACCCACATCCACTGGGCCCTCACAGGGCACCTACTAATGCCCTAGAACCTAAAACCATCTCCTAGTCCCAGTTCCCCAAAGAGCCCTAATTTATTCCTCTGCTGGGATGAAATCAGAGCCACTTCCTCAAATGGTGAAATTCCTGGGCCTGCTAGAGATCAGGAACTCACTACTTCCTCAGAGTGACAGCGACCCCACTGCTCTGGAACAGCAACCACCCCTAACAAGACCTGAGACACCTCATCCCACCTTAAGATTACTGAAAACACTTCCACTCTTACTCCTAGACAATTATTTAGCCTCAAAGTATCTAATTGCCAAGCAGGAGACAACTATACCCTCTAGGGCACCCCGTGCTTCCTGTACTTGCTTAACTCAGGAGAATCCAGCAAAACCTGACCTGCTTAGCAAGACAAGCCCAGGTGGTATTCAGTCTCACCCAGGTGTTCACCAACATTTCGGCTTGGCTGAATGGCTTTGATGTGTATTGTAGACCCCAGGGCCTGCACAGGCTGATTGAAAACAAAATCCCAAACCCTCCTCAGTGTATAGGTTAGAGCTTTTTTCCTAGTCTCCTTACAGAATGTATACTACAGTACACAAGCTGTCCTTTCCTGGTGGCTTTAAATATTCCCTCGGTCCAGGTAGTTCAGCCTCAGCCACCAGCATAGGCACTGTGGGCTCAATTGTCTTAGGAGTCATGGAGATTCCATAGTTGGTTGCTAGTTGGACCTGGCCAGGGCTGATGAAGGTAAGTGAGAGGTCCTTCTGTGGATGCCTGTTTGAACCCAAGCTTCACACCAAATTTCTCAACTGTCCCTGTCACCAGAGTTATTTAATGTACCCAACAGAAAATAACCCTGAAAATTAGGACACCTGAGCCCCAAAGACCTATAAATAGGGGAAGTCTTCTCTGGGATATGCACAGCTGCTCTTGCTGCATAAGACCTGGAACACAGGACTGCTGTCTGCCCTCTCTGCTCGCCCTGCCTAGCCTGAGGATCTGTAAGTAGCACAAAATTTAAACCTTCACATTGAGGTTTCAGCATCGAACCTGTGCCCCCAATCTGAACTGTGAATCCCGGGCCACCCCAGAGGGACCCAGCAGGCGAATCTCCTGCTGTGAACATCTGTCTGAATCTCTGGTGGCTGCTGGGGGCATTGGCTACCAGCTAAGTTAACAGAGAAACTCAAGCAGTTTCCTTCTAAACACACATGTCCTACTTGGTATGTCCAATAAAGATGATCATAGCTCTTTAGAACATTCTTTTGAGAGAAGTCTATTCAGGTCATTGGTCTGTTTTCCAATCAGGTTTTTTTTTGTTTTTTTTTTTGTTTGTTTGTTTTGTTTTGCTATTGAATTGTCTGACTTCCTTATGTATTCAGATATTTACCCTTTCTATCATGTAGTGTTTGCAAGTATTTTCTCTCATTTTCTGGGTTGCCTTTTCACTCACGTGATTGTTTCTTTTGCTGTGCAGATGCATTAGCGTTCAATGCATCTCCACTTGTTTCTCTTCCCCCTTGTTGCCTGTGCCTTTGGTGCCATAGCCAAGAAATCATTACCCACAGCAACACCAAAGCTTTATCTTCATCTGTTCCTCTCATCATTTTATGGTTTCAGGTCTATGTTTAGGTCTTCTAATCATTTTGACTTGATTTTTCTACATGGTGTAAGATAAAGGTCCAAACATATACATATGTCAACTCATAAGGTAGTATACATTACACATATATAATTTTTGTCACTCACACCTAAATAGAGATGGAAATAATACACATTTTAGCCTTAGATGACTGTTTATATCACTGAGCTTGTTTTACCTGTAGCCTGGTGAGGTCATTGTCCTCTCTACCCTGGCCCCTATAGGAGACTCCTCACCCGATAACCTCAAAAACCCCTTCATGAGGGTGATAATGACTTCAAAGCCTGCAATGAAAAACCACTGGGTCCAGGTCTAGACTTCCAGAGAAGAGTAGAGCCCATCTTCACAAAGTAAGAGGCATTTGTTCCCTGAATTCATTGAATGAAAGCACTCTTTCTTTTAATAGTGTAAGAGAAAATATTTAGGCAGCTGAAAGCAGGAAAACATGGCAGGGTCCTCATCAACACCATCATCAACACCAACCTAGCGCAGACACTCAACATAGAGATGCATGCTAGAATGAAAGCTGGGAGAGCAGAGAAGGAAAGGAGGGACATTGAGGCCAATGGATACCCACACCCTCTCCAAAGAAATGTCCACCTCCTCTCACTGAGAAGGTTCAAGAAGGTTTCTTGTCTCTGAGTGTTCTCCCAGCTATAACTCTAGGCAGGCTCCTCCCTCCCCACACATCTGCTCCTGCTGTCCCTCCTCCAGGTGACCCCAGCCATGAGGACCCTTGCTCTCCTTGCTGCCATTCTCCTGGTGGCCCTGCAGGCTCAGGCGGAGTCACTCCAGGCAAGAGCTGCAGCCCAGGAGCAGCCTAGAGCAGATAATCAGGAAGTGGTTGACTCCTTTGCATGGGACGAAAGCGCCACTCTTCAGGTTTCAGGTGAGAGAGGCTGGCATGCAGAGCTGCAGAGTCTAGAGGGACAGATGGGAGATAGAGTCTGGAATGGAGTCTCAATGGCCCATGTCACTTAGGTGACTTCACTTAGCATCTCTGAGCCTTGATTTTCTCATCTATAAATTGAGTAGAGAGTCAAATAAATCTAAGAGATTTTCTTCTCCCAAAACTTCATTCCAAGATATGTCTATGAAATTCACTATGTTTAAAATACAGAGAGACATACTAACTAGTTCGTTCTGGATCTAAACAAGTAGACTTAACTATTGGGAGAATATTTTACTCTGTCTATAGAGAATCTCTTAAAGACTGAGGATGGGCCTAACAGTGTGTTCAGGTGTGTGTGTGTGATGGGGCTGGAGGACAAAAATCAAAGCAAATGAGAGTGAGTCTCAAATCCTGTGAGACCAGCACTGCTCTGTGTATTTATTCCTATTGACGGAGGTTGTTCATGCTACCGGCCCTAATGCAGCCAACATCACCCATCAGTCAGCATGTGACTTCTCCAAGATTCCCTTTACTACCCACTGTTGACCTTGGTGCTCAATTTCGGATGCTCTCTCTGTGTCTGTAGGTTCAACGAGGGGCTTGCCCTGCACCTGCAGACGAAACTCCTGCCTTCCTGGAGAACGCCGAAGAGGGACTTGCAGTGCTCCTGGAGTACGCTACCCGTACTGCTGCCGCTGAGCCTTCGGAAGAGAGGAAAACGAGCTCATAATTTGCCTTCAGAGCGCCAGGGAATTGCTGTTACTCCTATACCCGGTCCTCAGTTTCCTTTCCTCATCCCAAATAAATGCCTTCTGATAAGACTTCTGTGTTCACACCTCTTTAATGTGTGATATGCTTCTGTGTCAACACATTTGGGATACACGTACCAGAAACCTAAATAAAATTTTTGAACAAACTAAAATTCAAATTTTTAGGAATTTCAAGCAGGAATTTGAGCTTCAAACCTCAGTTGAAATGAAGGTCCAGTCTCACCACCAATCTCCCCATCCACTGCTCTGCCTTTTCACTCTGCCTCATTTTCATCGGATCCATTATGTGCTGGGCAAACACTCAGGGTCAGCTTAAAGTTTATGCAGTCACAGAATTGTTACTTCTCCAGGAAAACCAGCATCGTCTGTGCTAAAGAATTGGAGTTTTATTGAACGTGTCCAGGTCACACATTTGCCTTTTAAGACATAGGGTTACAGGAGATCCACTGAAACAACTTTAATTAAGAGGGAAATGGGTTGTTAGCAAAGGCGGGATGCATGGAACAGAAAGCACGGCAGCCCACACCAGGGTGTCCTTATTTAGAGCACCCTCCAGCCACGTCTACTAAGACCTGGATTTCACTCCCATAAAGTCGTCTTCACACCCAGAAAACCCACACGCACAAATGCTCCACTGCACTTTGCAACGTGCACCCTCTTGGGTTGCCTTAAAGCCGCTGAGAACCTGATTCTACTTGGAAAATACAACTTCGGAGGGGAAAAGAGAAGAGAGGAAATAAATTTCATCAGGACCTTGGCGGCCCTGTTGTTGCTGCAGGGCACTGAGGCTCTGATAACCAAAACATTCAGCACATCAGTGAGTGAGCAAGAAACCAGGTCTGGGGAAAGGGAATGGACCAGGAGCGCCCTCTGAGATGCTCAGAGCATTTGCCGGGAAGGCCACAGCGCCCCCTGCTGTCCTGCCTCCTACTGCAGCCTCCCCACCAGGCCCAGCACAGGTAGGATCTGCACCTTCCTGAGCCTGTCTTCCTCCTCCCCTGCAAGATGAAAGGGTCACTACCTAACCCCAGTGTCCCTGAGGGCCAGGCTGACATCTTGCTGTGACATGACCTTTCCTCCTGTCTGTTCTCCCTTTCCCTCCCCTGATTCCCACTGACCCTTGAACCCTTGTCCCATATGTCCTACAAATGGCCTTTTAGGACAGGACCACTTTCAGTAATCCAGCATGAGCCCCTCGTATTTTCTCTGGATCTGGTAGTTGTAGTTGGCGAATTTAAAACACATGTTTGAAAAAGAAACTATATTCAAGCCATGGCTACTCGTAGCGGGTGGGTCACTGGTAAAATGACGCAAGGAGTTTGAGTGGGACAGAGAGGTTACAGGCTTCAATAAAGGAACGTGTCTCTAGTGGGTTATTCACCATTACAGGCTAAGACGTCTCATGGCCCAGACACTGCTGTGACCACCAATATCAACCACAAATGCCCAGAGCCCAGGAGAAGGGAGCAGGTGTTCCCCACGTCCACCCCATGCAGATTCTGAGCACGTTTAGCCCGACATTGAGGCTCTGCCTGTCTGAAGAGGCAGCTCAGGGGTCCACACACCCCACTGAGATGCTGCACGGCTAGGGAACCCAATTTAGATCCGAGGGAGGACACAGTGGGTCTGACAGAGAAATGGTCCCAGCTCTTCCCCTTGTTTAGACAGTGACAGTGATGAACCCAATAGGATTCAAGGTGTGAAGACTGTGCACCCTTCTTTGGTTTCTGGTTCACTATCACTGATTCAAAGTTCTCCGGTCATGAACTAACTCTGTCATGTGGGTCTAAACTGTCACGTGGGCCAGGCTGACTCCATCTCAGGTCATCTGCACTTCACCAAGAATTCTGCCTGGCTTGCTCCCTAGCTCCGGGGTCTCAGCTAAAACTTCACTTTGTCACTGTGTTCTTCCTCAATTTGTCACTTTTAAACTGCAACAAGTTCCCCCTGGTGACCTCCATCCCTCTGGTTCTCTCTATGGCTAACTTCAGAATTATAACCATTGCACCTTCTGTACACTTCACTGACTCTTTGTAACGTTTGTCTTCTTATGCTGGAAGGGAAACTGCATGTTAGGCTCATCGTACCGCAGTGCACAGATGAGTGCCTGACACATCACAGGGGATCAATAAATTCATCATGAGTGAATTAATTAACCATCTCTAACATCACATATTATTATAAAATCACATGGTTATTACAAAACTGTCTAGAATAAACCTGAAAACTACAGAGTTAAGACAGTCCTTGTTTCTAGTTTCTGTCATAGCATACCTTTAAGAAACAAATAAAAAACATTAAAGGCAGAAATACAGAAAAATATCTTGGGCAAAATGTGGCTTCATGAAGCATTAGGACTTTAGAAGAAAAAAGAGATTATTTTGGTTTGCAGTGGCAATAAAAAATTGTACGGTTAAGCATAAAGATATTTAAAACATGGAGATACTTAACAAAGGAGTAGAGCAGCATGTTCAACGGAGAGAATAGCATCAGGGCAAGAGATAGGCAGGAGAAGGTCAATCTCCACTGAAATGAGAGAAATTGCTGTTGCAACAGAGAAGGATGGAGTAGAATTCGGACCTCTTTGCTTAGAAGCCTGCATCAATCCAAGGGAAAGAGCCAGACGAGAATGGAGCCTCCCTGCTCCTCTGTGTGGATAAAGGCACACTGGGAGCACCACATGCGGCGTCTGCTGCTGCGGTCTAGGGTGGGCGATGACTGCTGCAAACTCTAGGACAGAGAATTCAGGGAGAGGTGTGGGGGTCTCCAAACAGGGCAACTCGCTCAGCCTTGGATGAGATCCAGAACTGTTCCCCAGGATGCAGGCACAGTCTAGGTTCACTGATGATGTACAAGAGATTTTCTACCTTGAGCCACTCACAGGGTAGGACAATAAAAGAGTAAGTCAGATGGGTGCAGCACACCAACATGGCACAAGTATACATATGTAGCAAACCTGCATGTTGTGCACATGTACCCTACAACTTGAAGTTTAATAATAATAAATAAATTAAAAAAAAAAAAAAGAGTAAGTCAGATGCCTCATCCCTATAAATGTAATTATGCAGGGGTATAGCAGCCCTGTCTCTGTAGGAGGATAAAAACCTAACTCCAATAAGCACCAATTAGCCAACACAAATGGCCCAATCACGCTGGGCAACTTCCCTCCTAACGACCTCCAGAACTATCCCGCTAGCTCCCCGCAGGGCTGAAATTCTCCCGCCTTTGGCTTTAGGAGAGTGTAGGGCGACCGTTTTCCCTATTGCAACATTTTGACTTCTATTGCAACGGTCTTCAATAAATGCTTCCTTGCATTTCTGAAACATCCGCGTGAAATTTTATTTTACAAAAATAAAAGACATAGGCTATTTTTTCTGTTTCTCTGTTTGATTTTTCTGAACTCTGCTTACAAGAAAAAGCAGAATGTTACGGATGGAAAAAGGATTTGTTCCCTTTTCTGAATATGTGTATTTTTTTCTTTGCTGCTGAAAGCCAAATAGCTCATTAAGAATCCTGGAAAAAGAGTTCACTCTGATATTACCTGGCAGGTCACCCTCCCAATCTCTCACTACTTTTACCTTTGAATAACAGTGACCCTCAATAATCTTTGTTCCAACAATCTTTGTTTCACCCACTAGACACCCACTAATTCTGCCAGGGCCTGGAATTCCTCCAGCTCTGAACATCAACCAAGAAGCTCCCCATCCCTGATCTCATTCGCTGTGCTTCCAGCCTCTCATGTAGCCATCCCTCCCTCACTGCTGATCAGCCTCGATAAGGCTGTTCTCGGCTGGGCACAATGGCTCATGCCTGTAATCCCAGCACTTTGGGAGGCCAAGGCGGGTGGATCACCTGAGGTCAGGAGTTCAAGACAAGATTGGCCAACAGGGTGAAACCTCATCTCTACTAAAAAAAAAAAAAAATTAGCCAGGCATGGTGTCAGGAGCCTGTAATCCCACTTACTTGGGAGGCTGAGGCATCAGAAAGGCTTGAACCTAGGAGACAGAGGTTGCAATAAGCCAAGATCACACCTTTGCACTTTCGCCTGGGCGACAGAGCAAGATTGCGTCAAAAAAAAAAAAAAAGGCTGTTCTCCCACAGGGTTGTGCACCAAATAATTTGCCTGGGAGCCTGATGCCCAGGCTGTGCCCAGCACACCGGTCTTCTGCTCTCATCTCCTGTCCTTGTGCACTGCACTGTGTTTGCATCAGGTTCTCTGAGTTTGGTAGTTTTGATGTTTTTCAGTCATGTTAGTTGGGTCTTAAATTCAAATGTCAGAAACCACGATAAGCTGTTAACATTTTGACTCCCATATCTTGGCATATTCCACAGATTACCTCAAGGCCTCTAGTCAGCACCACAGCCATTGTGGAGAAGACACCAGCCCTTGAGCCAGGTGGACAGAGACCCAAGGTAGCCACCGAAACAAGACACACAGACCTCACACCCAGCTTAACTCCTGCATGCCTCCCATCTGAAGTCCCCCTTTTTAAACTCTTGCCTTCTCCCCAAAACCTTGAAATGGTTGCTGTGATATGAATCCAGCCATTTCCCCCTTACTAGTTTTGGTTAATAAAGTCGCTCTCTTTCTACCGCACCTCCGTCCAGTTATCGCTGCTGCAAGTGGCGAGCCGCGGGACCTGTGTTCAGTGACATGTCCTCACAAGGTGGAAGGAATGACGAGGTGCTCTGCAGTCGCTTCTACAAGGGCATGAATCCCATTCAGGAGGACCGTGCCCTCCTGATCTGATCACTGGATAAAGCCCACACCTCTTGATGCTATCACCTTGGGGTTTAAGATGTAAACATACGGATTTCAGAGGGACGAAAATTTTCAGGCCACAGAATCATCCCATACTGAGGAAGTGAAAGATATCAGTTAATTAGTAGCTGATCCCAGAAAAGAACACAGCACTAAGTCAGGATTATTTTACTTGTCAAAATATCACCCAGACTAGATTCAAGAGGAGAGGAGATAAACCTTCCTTTCTTTGGGAAGAGCCACGGATGTAGGATGTAGGGGCCATATTTTTAAAGCTGCTCAATGGACTTATTCTCTCATAGTGTATTGTAAAATGCAACAACACCAGACACACAGACAGCCTGAGAGGAGCTGGGAAAGACATTCAAAGGGCAGGGACTCGGACCTCCTGCCTGTGGCAGCTGGATCTGCAGGTCCAGGAGTTGCTGTGTGACACAGGCAGCACCAGGAGCCTCCCTGCAGGACAGTGGACAAAGGACTGAGGGGAGGGACAGGGCGGTGCACTCTGAAGAGCTGGGAGGTGCCCAGTCCTCAGAGCTCACTCCCACGCAGCTCCCGCCCTGCCCCATGCTAACGTGCACCCTGTGTTCCACGACTGCCCTTCCCTACCAGGTCAAAACCACGGACCAGAACCCTGCCCAAGGTCCACACACCCTGTGTCTGCTGGGGCCCCTGGACAACCTCAGCATGTGTGGGAATATCCTTGCTGCTCCTGGAGGCCTCTCTCCTCTCACACCCACACCTGCACCCCCACCCACAGCTTCCCCAGAACATGGTGTCAAGGTTCTGATGGTGTCCAGGTTGATGGTGTCAAGGCTCTTATTAAGTGTCCAGACTTGCTTAAATAATCCCCGGAAATTCAAGAGCATGAGGATGAGAGAAGAGTTTCAGCCACGTCTAGTATGCCTGGGAGTCAACACTGGTGAAAAGAATGGGAAACTCAGGCTGGGGAGATCATGTATGGACACAGAAGTGAAAGTGTCGCAAAGATTTTTAGACAAAACACTGTTTTTTTGCTTAAACCCAGAGTTCTGCCAAGGTTCTGATGCAGCCCAGAAAGAAAAGTGAAAGAGACCACAGGAGATGAGCCCTCTCTTCTAATTTGGGTTGGAGTTTGAGAGTCACGTGGGCGAGGAGGAGGTAAAGCACAGGTGCAACCTCAGCACAGACTGAGAACCTGATGGGCCCTGGGCTGCTGAGTCCGCCCCTGCCATGGAGTAGCGTCCCCCAGCCAGCAGTTACCACCCCTCCAGTTGTGCATGGGAGGGAATGACCTCAGGACACTGGGCTGGGGATGGAAAAGGCAGAACCAGCAGCCACCACTGACTCGAGCCACCTGCAGCGCATCTGTTCTTTTTGACCTCCTGAAACCACTCCGGGTGCTGCTGGTGAGGCCGCCACGTGGGCCAGGCCACACTCCTGCTGCAGGACTGCTGCACCTGCTCCCCCTTTTCCTGGACCCATCCAGGTTTCTATAGGACTCCCCCAGGCCCTCCTGGCCTCTGTTCTGATGCTCTCTCCACAACGAGGCTGCCATGGTGACACTACTGAGCAGCACCCTGCCCCCAACACCGCGTCACCTGGGCACTCCAGGTCACTCAATGTTATCCTTTTACTCTGTATAATAACCGCTGGCTGCACAGTGTATCATATCCATCATAACTTTGCCTATTGTTTGTCTTCTCCACTAAAATATAAGACGGAAACAGTGCTTACCACTCTCTGGTGCTGGAATACAAGTAGAGCAGCCACCAGATTGTCCTCCAGGACTATCAAGGTCCTGATCCCAGATACAGTCCAGTTAACAGAGGGCATACAAAGGCCCAGGGCACAACGTTTTGCAGCAGGAGACTTGGCCAATGCATTCTGCTCATTCCCATCACAGAGGGGTCGCAGTCTGTGTTAGCTTTGACTTTGGAAGGGACCCAGTACACATTTACCAAATTGCACTCAGGCTGTCTCAGTAAGCCAGCTACTGCCCGTAACTCGTGCCCCCAGGACTCCCTGTGATTCAGCATGAACCCCTGTACCCTGTAGCATTACATTGACAGCATTTTGCTCAGAAGCCCCTAGAAGAAGGAAGTGAAAACCAAGCTGGTCGTTTTAGTGGCTTCCTCCAAAACCATGGCTGGGCCACAACCCACACAAAGTTCAGGCCCAGCGCTGCTGTAAAGATTCTAGAAATCACCTGGTTCTCAGTGGCTCAGTGGGCCACCAAATTCCCCTTGCAGTTAAAATCCAAGTCTTCACTATTAGGGTGCCAGCCACTTTGTGGCAGGCCCTGCACATACTGGGACATTCTGCCTGCACCTACACCCCACTTGTCCGTTCTGCTGAGGCCCACAGATGCCGTCACGCAGAAGCCCTCCATGTCTTACTGGGGCCACAGCAGGATACAGCATGCAGCTGGCTCAGCAGGTGGCCTCCCAGGCCATGCCCGGGTCCCAGCTTCTGAGTTTCATATAGAGGCCCTCAGTACCACCAATCATGACTCCTAGAGCCTCTGGACAAAGCACACCCGTCCTGGCTATGGGCTTCTGCAGGCACAAACTTCCTGGCAGCTGCAGCTCAATATCCCCAGTTAAAAAGGTGGTGACCACTACACACAATGCCCGCATAGACACAGGCACTATGCGACAGGTTCTGGGGCTGCTGTGTCCCCAGACTCCAGTCATGCCCCACGTCTGATTCCTCCTGACAGTGGCTACTCATGTCTCCCTGGGAAAATGGGAACAGCACCCGCAGGACAGGTCAAACCTGGCACCTGGGTCCTTTCAAGTGACAGAAAGCCGAGGCCATGGTTTCCCTAACTCAGCTCCCGCCTACAAGCAGAGAGAAATAGCAGCAGCGACTCTATTGCCCGAACAATTGGTGACCTGATGAGGCCATGGGAAGAGTTGGACATGGCGAGTCCACATACCTCAGGGAAGGCAGTAGTGCCCTGCAGGCCGGGAGCCGGCTGGCCAGCAACCACCTCCCACATTTATCACAGCAGGGCCTACATAGGAGGGGAGGGTGTGCTGAGCCCAGTCATAGAGCTGGCGGTGCCAGTTGCAGGGGAGGTTGCTGTGGCCATAACCCCACCAAGGGTCATGTTTTTACAGATTCCCGGGCTGTGCCCAACGTATTGTGAGTGCCCTGGAGCCAATGCCTCTGGAATGGCCTCTGTGGCGTGCACCTGTTTGGGTCAGATTAGGGGAGGCTCCAGTCCTCCTACAGGCGATTCATGCCTCATGCACTCAGAACCAACATGCCCAGGCTATTTTTCATGGCTCAAAGGGTGAGGCATCCACAGTGAGACTACTACCATCTTTGGCCTCCACACTGAGCCTGCTGACAGCCCCTGATGTCCTGTCCCAGGAGGTTAGGGATCAGACGCACCTCTCAGGGCCTCGGTGAGATCCTCTTTTTTTTTACAAGCTACCGGCCCCTATGCAGCCAACATCACCTGTCAACCAGCATGTGACTTCTCCAAGATTCCCTTTACCACCCACCGTTGACCTTGGTGCTCAATTTCTCCTGCTTTCTCTGTGTTCCCAGGCTCAACAAGGGGTTTGGTCTGTTCTTGCAGATTAGTATTCTGCCAGCGAACAGAACTTCGTGTTGGGAACTGCGTCATCGGTGGTATCAGCTTCACATACTGCTGCTCGCTTGTAGATTAACATTCTGCTGTCCAAGAGAATGTCATGGGGGGAACGTCATCATCGGTGGTGTGAGCTGCACATGCTTCTGCAGCTGAGCTTGCAGAACAGAGAAAAATGAGCTCATAATTTGCTTTGAGAGCTACAGGAAATGGTTGTTTCTCCTATACTTTGTCCTCAACATCTTTCTCGATCCTAAATAAATATCTTGCAACAAGATTTCTTTGTTTACACCCTCTTTAAAGTTTGAAATGTGTCTGTGTCAAGACACTAGAAAGCAACTGCCAGAATCCTACATTAAAATTTTGAACAAATTAAAGTTCCAAAATCTAGAATTTTTCAGAAGGAGCCATGGCTTCAGACACAAATTGAAACGAAGGCACAAATGATGCTGCTGATCTCACCATCCACTGCTCTGTCTTTTCACTCTGCCTCATTTTGAATGGATTCACTCTCGAAGACAAGTCTTATATTCTAGGCAAAAGAAACAATGTCAGCTTCCAGTTTAGCTACTCACAACCTCACTATTTCTCGGGAAAAACCACCATCCTCTGTGTCAAAATATTAGAGTTTTATTGAACGTGTCCAGGTCACACATTTGCCTTTTAAGACACAGGGTTACAGGACATCCACTGAAACAACTTTAATTAAGAGGGAAATGAGTTGTTAGCAAAGGCAGGATGCATGGAACAGAAAGCACGGCAGCCCACACCAGGGTGTCCTTATTTAGAGCACCCTCCAGCCACGTCTACTAAGACCTGGATTTCACTCTCATAAAGTCGTCTTCACACCCAGAAAACCCACACGCACAAATGCTCCGCTGCACTTTGCAACGTGCACTCTCTTGGGTTGCCTTAAAGCTGCTGAGAACCTGATTCTTCTTGGAAAATACAGCTTCAAAGGGACAATGGGAAAAATGAAGAAAGGAAAAACATTTCATCAGAAACCTTCCGTTCCTGTTGTTGCTGCAGGGCGCTGAGGCTCTGATAACCAAAACATCCTGCACATCAGTGAGTGAGCAAGAAACCAGGTCTGGGGAAAGGGAATGGACCAGGAGCGCCCTCTGAGATGCACAGAGCATTTGCCAGGAAGGCCACAGCGCCCCCTGCTGTCCTGCCTCCAACTGCAGCCTCCCCACCAGGCCCAGCACATGTGGGGTCCGTACCTTCCTGAGCCTGTCTTCCTCCTCCCCTCCAAGAGGACAGGGTACCTGCCTAACCCCGGTGTACCTGAGGCCAGGCTGACATCTTGCTGGGGTGTGATGTGACCATTCCTCCTGTCTCTCCTCTCTGTCCCTCCCCGAGAAACCCACTGTACCTTTAACAATAGTTGAGGATGTCTTGCCAACGGCCTATAGGACATGACCACAAAGACCCAGGGACAAGTCCAGCTTGAGCCGCAGATTTCTTATATTTTGGATCTAGCAGTTCCAGTTTATGAATTTACTACACATGCTGGAAAAAATAACTTGTCTGTTCAAGCCATGGCTCCTCTTATCTGGAGGGTCATTCATAGAAGGCCCCCAAGACTTCCAAGAGTGAAGAGAAACTACAGTTTGCAAAGAAAGGGACACTGGTTCTAGTAGGATTATTCCCCATTCTTTGTGATCGACAAAGAAAAGGTCCAAAGTCTTCCCCTTGTATCAAAGGTGAAGGTGACATTTTGGGTTTCAGGATGTGAAAGGCAGACAGTCTTCCTTGGATTCCTGTAACTGCCACTGACTTGAAGTCACGCGGTTCTTGCTGTAACTCTGCATATTCCTGCTAACAGTCCACTGACTCGGGCTGACTCCATCACGCGGTTTCTGCACTTCACCCAGAAGTGCACCTGGCTTGCACCCTAGATCCTGGGGTCTCTGCTAGAACTTCCCTTCGTCACTAAGGGCTTTGCTGATTTCTTAATTTTAAATTGCAACTAGTTCCCCGAACGACCTCTAACCCCCTCTTCTCTTTATTTTTAACTGTAGAATTGTAAGCTATCTCACATTCTGTGCATTTCATTTACTCTCTGGAACGTTGGTCTCCCAACACTGGGAGGGAAGCTGCATGTTTTCCTCATCATCTTACCACAGTGCATAGATGACCACCTAATACATTGCACATGATCAGTAAATTAATTTCAAATACATTAATTAATTGTACTCAAAATTTATATTGATAAAATTTCATTGTTGTTCCTAAACAGCTTACAAAAAAAATACTGAAGCCTACAGAGGTAAAGCAGCCTGTGTGTCTAGTCCATGTGACAGCATTCCTTAAAAAAGCTAATTAAAACTAATTAAAAGGATTAAAATATAGGAGACTATGACGGGTAAAATGTGGTTTAATGAAGCATTAGGACTTTTGGAAGAAGGAAAAGACCATTCTGTCTTGGAATGCCAAGGATAGATTTCATGGTGAATCTTAAACTGAAACATAAAGATGTTCAAACTTTCAATAGATTAAAAGAATGATTAGCACAGAAATTTAGGTAGAGAACATAGAATCAGAGCAAGAGCTATGCAGGAGGAGGTCAACCTCCATTGAATTAAGAGGAATTGTTGTTGGCAACAGAGAAGGTTGGAGGAGAATTCAGGCTGATGTGCTGAGAAGCATCCATCATCCAACGGAAAGGGCCAGACGAGGATGGAGCCTCCCTGCTCCTCTGTGTGGATAAAGGCACACTGGGAACACCACATGTGGCATCTGCTACTGCAGTCTAGGGTGGGCGATGACTGCTGCAAACTCTGGGACAGAGAATTCAGGGAGAGGCGTGAGGGTCTCCAAACAACCAGGGCAACTTGCTCGGCCTCAAGTGAGACCCAAAAATGTTCATTTGGATGCACTCTATGTTTACTGATGACTTACAAGACATTGTCTACCTTAAATCACTTCAGTGATAGAACAGTAAAGAGTAAGTCAGATGCCTCATCCCTATAAAAGTAATTACCCATGGGGATAGCAGCCTTGTCTCTGTGGGAGGATAGGGGCCTATCTCCTA
Organism: Chlorocebus sabaeus; assembly: GCF_047675955.1. Lineage (NCBI taxonomy): Eukaryota > Metazoa > Chordata > Mammalia > Primates > Cercopithecidae > Chlorocebus > Chlorocebus sabaeus. The sequence continues at coordinate 7,741,341 of NC_132911.1, read as the reverse complement.
ATAAATTAGCAAACACAGATGGCCCAATCACACTGCTCAACTTCCCCACCAACAACCACCAGAACCTTTCCACTAGCTTAACCCAGGGCCTACGTATTCCTGCCTTGGGCTTCAGGACAGTTGAGTTCAACGGCTCACCCTATGGCAACGGTTTGACTCCTATTTCAACAATCTTCAATAAATACTTCCTTGCCATTTCTTAAAAGTCTTGTGAATTTTTCTTTAACGCAAGGCATTGGTGTTTTTTTCTTTTCTGTTTCTCTGTTTGAGACCCTGAACCCTTCTTACAGGCAGGACCAGAATGGACGAAATCAGATAACTACTTGTTCTCTTTTCTAAACCTGTGCAGTTTTCCCCTTTGCTGCTCAAAGTCACTCAACTCACTAAGAAACTGAAGATTATGGGAAACGATCTTTCACTCTAATGTTACCTGGCCAGTCACCCTCCCGGCCTCTCAGTGCTTTGTCCTCCTGGATAACAGTGACTCCCCGTCCTCTTTGTCCTAGTCCTCCACCCCATGGCCACCCACTGACTCCTGCCACCACCTGGAATTCCTCCATTTCTAAACATCAACTATGAAGCTCCCCATCCCTGACTCACCCGCTGTCCTCCAGCCTCTGTCATAGCCGTCCCTCCTTCCCTGCTGATCAACATCAACAAGGCTCTTCTTCCCTGGGGCTGTGCATGGGAATCGCCAGGGAGCCTGAGGCCCAAGCTGTCCGCGTGACACCTGTCATCTGCTCTCATCTCCTGTCCTTGTGCACTGCACCGTCTTTGCCTCAGGTTCTCCGAGTTTGGTATTTTTTACCTTTTTCAGGCATGTTAGTGGGGTCTTGGAGTAAAACATTAGAAATCATGTCAAGCTGAGTCATCTTTTTTTTTTTAAGAGGCAGGGGTCTTGCTATGTGGCCCAAATTAGTCTCAAACTCCTGGCCTTAAGCAATTCTTCCTCCTCAGTCTCCCAAACTGTTAGGATTACAAGCTGAGCTACCTTGCCCAGCCCTGAGTCAACATTTTCACTCCCATACTTAGGAATTCTGGCTTTAGGAAATGTTTGGTCCAAGGACTCAAAACATGAATTACGTTGTTGTCTTCACCTTTTTTCCTCTTTGTTTCTCTTGATCTTACTTTGGGATCTCTCCCCAGGTGACAGCCATGTGAATCGTGGTCATCTCTCTATGACCTTCGTAGCTAATCTCCTGGAGAATATCCCTACTTCTTTCCCTGTTGTTCCAGCCAACTCCCCAGTCCCATGGCCACCTCTGAGTCTGTCACTGCGGGGAGAGGTTGAGACTCCACCTGGCTCCTACACCACCTGTGCTCCCAGCAGGAAGAATTTAAGAATGGGTGAGGGGGTTCTTCGGTCACTCCAAAGAGTCCGCAATTCCGTGCTGCCATGACGATGGGCTCTTTGTGACACTTTGAGAATAAGGTGAGAGGATTCAGTCCTACTTCACCAATATTTTAGAGAAGCGGAAGTTTACACATACAAAAATACACAAGTCCAGCTTCTCGCCGAGACTGTGAAAATGCCCTCTGTTCATCTACTGCTGTGTGAAAAGACGCCCCAAACATAGTGGATTGAAACAGCACGATCAGGTCTTCACTCATACATTGGCAACTGGGGCCGGGCTCCTTCCACGGGCATCAGAGGAGAGGTTCTGCTGGGATCTGAAGACCTCAGGGCTGAGGCACTCGCGCACAGGCGCAGGCAGTGCTGGCTCAACTGGGAGCTCTCACGGGGCTGAGGGATGGGACCTTGTGATGTGCTGGGGCCAGATCATGCCAGTTCATGAGAGAAGTGGTTTGTGTGACATTTTTAGAACTGTCCATAGCTGGGAGGATTCTAACCACAGAAATTTACAAACACTGTAAATCAGGGTTTTGGTTTTTCCCAGAAAGCTGGCTGTGCTGTGTTCTCTAGCTCACCCTTGCAAGTGCATTCAGCTCATCTTCCTGTGCGACGCTGAGGTTTCCTCAAAGCATGGCGTCTGGGCCCCCAAGTGACCAGCCCTCTTAGTCCACCTGAGCTGCTATTTAAAAAAATACCATAAACGGAGTTGCTTATGAACAACAGATATATTTTTCAGTGTTCTGGAGGTTGAGAAGTCCAAATCAAGGTGGCAGCAGACTTGGTGTCTGGTGAGGACCAGCTTTTTCGTTCATAGATGGCACCTCCTCACTGTGTCCTCACCTGATGAAAGGAATGAAGGAGCTCTCTGGGGCCTCTTCTGTCAGGGCACTAATCCTATTCATGAGGTGCCCTCCGGACCTACTCACCTCCCCAAAGGCACCACGTGTGAATGCTATCACCTGGCGGTTTAATATTTCAATATGTGAATTTCAGAGGAACAAAAATATTCAGAATACAGCACCATCCAAGACTGAGGAAGTGAAAAATATCCGTTTCTTAGCACCTGGGCCCAGCAAACGGCATGGGGCTAAGCCAGGTGTATTCCGTTGGTGAAGATGTCACCCAACCTAGATCCAACAGGAAAGAAGTAAACCTCCCTTTCCGTGAGAGAAGAGTCCAAGAATTGGGACCACATTTTAAAACAGCCCAAGAGACTTATTCTTTCACAGTCATTTGTAAAAATCGCTGCAGGCAACAGCACCACACACATAGATAGCTTGTGAGAAGTGGCTGGGAAAGGCAGACAAAGGGCAGGGGACTTGGAGCTCCTGCTTGTCCCAGCTGGATCTGCAGGCCCCGGAGTGGCTGTGTGGCACAGGCAGCACCAGGACCCTCCCTGCAGGGAGGTGGACAGAAGGCTGAGGGGAGGGACAGGGCAGTGCACTCTCAGGAGCTGAGAGATGGACGGTCGTCAGAGCTCACCCCCATGCAGCCCCACCCTACCCCACGCTAACCCGCACACTGAGTTCCACGACTGCCCTTCCACACCGGGTCAAAACCACATGCTAACCCGCACACTGAGTTCCACGACTGCCCTTCCACACCAGGTCAAAACCATGTCCCAGGGCCCTGCCCAAGGCCCACACTCACTGTGTCTGCTGGGGTCACCGACAGCCTCAGGGTGTGTGGGAATACCCTTGCTGCTGCTGGAGGCCTCTCTCCTCTCACACCCACACCTGCACTCCCTCCCACAGCTTCCCCAGAATATTTGCCCCAGCTTGAAGGTGTCAGGTTCTTGTTGAGTGTCTGAAAGTTTAACTGCATGTGGATGAAAAAACAGTGTAAGTTGTGTCTACACTCAGAGTTGACACTGGTGGCAAGTCCAGGACACTGTGCTGGGGGCGGGGTGGGTGGGGGTGGAAGTGAAAGTGTTGCAAAGACTTTTAGATGTAGCACCGTTTTTTTGCTGAAACCACTGAGTTCTGCCAAGGTTCTGGTGCAGCCCAGAAAGAAAGGTGAAAGCGACCACAAGATACAAACTCACTCTGTTCTAATTGGGGTTTGGGAGCCACCTGGGGGAGATAGAGGCAAGGCCCAGGTGAGACCTCAGCACAGACCGAGAACCTGACTTGCCCTGGCTGTCGAGTCCCCACCACAGACTGGGAAGGAGGCAGGGACAGGAGCATTGCCACCCAGGAGAAAGAGTAGAGGGCCCCAGACTCAGGTCCTCAGCTCCACGGCCAGCATAGTAGGAAACAACATCACGACACTACGTTAGAGACGGGCAGGCCAGCCTTCCAGGGCCAGCAGCTACTACTGACACGGAGACAGCAGCAGTGTATTCTGTGCCCCCCTGAACTAATGTTGTAATATGTACACTTTGGGGTAGAGAAGAAAGCAATGTGTTTGCTGAACAGCACTTTACAGCACTCCCATTTAAAGTCCCTCTTGGGTAAATTACTATTTAAGGGCAGGAGTGCCACCTGCTGTCCTTAAGGTGCTACTGCAGTGCTGCCCGCCCAATTCTCTGTAAGGGCAGGTCCTTCTCTACTGGAAGATAGTGTGGGCTCTGCTAGGTCAGTGTCTGATGCGTGAGGACATCTCAGTGTGGAGGCATGCTGGAGCCACTGAGGAGAAGACAGAAAGCCCTTGGCCTAAGTCAACTGCATCTAGGTGGCATCTCCAAGATGCTCGGTTCTTATTAGGGCTTCCATGTGGGAGTGAGGTGGGGTTAACTCAAGAAAGGCAGTTAGCAGAGATAAGGTCCTCTTGACTGCAGATCACGGTAGGGAGGTTACTTCTCTTGCAGGAGCCTGATGACTAAACAAGGGGGAGATATACCTGCCTCAATTTTGTGCATGATCACTGAAAGCTGGATCCTAGAGTAATGGGCTCTTTAAAATAGAGCTTGTGCTTCAATATTTGCATGTATGTGACACTAGGGGCAGGAAGGTAAGTAGAGACAGAGAAAGGAACTACATGAAGTTCCCTTGTCCCTGACACCCTTCGATATTCTACTGATCTAGAAGTTCTGTTTACTTCCAGGCGTTCTGTCTATTGGCGTGGTGCCTGTGGTGACTTCACAAGCTCTAATACGGATCCTGATAAGCCTTCCTGCTCCCCATCTGTCTAAATATTTACCAGTGCCCATGGGGATTGGTCTGTGTTATCTTCTATTTCAATTAAAACAGGCTGGGAACACTTCTTAGTTTCCAAAGATAGAGTATAGAATTCCGAAATGTTCCTTTAAGTCAAGACAAATTAGATCACTTCTTTACAGAATTATCTTGTCCTCTTAGCTAGATCAGGGTGTCTGAGTAACAGCTGTAGGGTAGGATTTCCAGGTGATAGAGTAATTATTGCCTTTCCCATGAACTACTGGGGAAAGAGGCATTGACAGCTATAACTCACATGGACAATTACCGTTTGGGTTGGAGAGGGAAAGTTTAATTAGAAATTTAGATCTTAGTTAAATGGTCATCTCCTACTGGGTAAATGAAGGCAAAATTCAAATAAATACAAAACAAATGCATTTTTTTAAATGCCCAAAGATTCCCTAACAAAACTGAAACAAAAATCAAGAAAACAATTCCATTAATAACAGCATCAAAAAATAAAACACCTAGGAAGAAACAAGGAGGTGAAAGATCTACACACTGAAAATGAAAAAAAAAAAATAGTGAAAGAAATTAAAGAATGTAAAAATAAATGGAAAGATATCCTGGGCTGAAAATTGGAAGAATTAAGATTGTTAAAACGTCTATCCCAAACAAACCAATACACAGATTCAACACAATTCCTATCAAAATCCCCATGGCATTCTTCAGAGAAATTTAAAAAAAAAAAAAAAAAAAAACTAAAATTTGTATGAAATGGTAAAAGAACCCAAATAGCCAAAACAATTCTGAGGGAAAAAAAAAAAGTTGAAGATCTCCCAATTCCTGGTTTTAAATTATATTACAAAGCTATAGTAATCAAAACAATATGGTATTGGCATAAAACCAGACACATACCAGTGAAATAAAATTGAGAGTCCAGAAATAAATCCAAACACATATGTTCAAGTAATTTTTGACAACGGCATCAAGAAGACACAATGGGGACAGGAGAGTCTTTTCAATAAATGGTGGTGGGAATACAATTTCCACATGCAAAACAATAAAACTGGACCCTTCTCTTATGCCATACACAAAACTTAACTCAAAATGGATAAAACATCTGAATAGAAGATCAGAAACAAGAGACTATGAAAATAATGGTAGAGTTCTATGTGTTTTGAGCCACAAAGTATTCAAATTACAGCATTAGGGGGAAGAAACAAAGTGCAAACCAATGTGTTTAATGTTTAAGTGGAGATTTTCTGGAGCAGAGCTGCAGGGCTGGGGCAGGGATAGAGGCTCATTACTCCTTCTACCCTTCGAATATTCTTTGTGGGTGATTTAAAATTTTCTAAAATAAAAAATAAAATAAAATTTCAGAGGGGGGTTGTGGGCATGTCAATTGTTTCGATATTTCTCAAAGTGGAGAGAAATACCTAATACATATTTTACTTGATACATTCAGATCACATTGGTTTCTTGAAATAAATCTGTCTCTTGGCTTTAGTTTTACTAACTCTTTACCTAGTATCCCACAGAGCTCATCTCCCCTATAAGCTGATAAGGTCATTATCTTCTCCACACTGTGACCCACAAGAGCCTACTCACCCCATAATCTCAAAGCCTTCTTCATGAGGGCAGAAATGCCTCTCTGAATCCTGCAATGAATTAGCCCTCTACTCTAATGGAATCCAGCTTTGGCCTCAAGGTCTAGACCTCCAGAGAGTGGCCACCTCCACCTTCAGAAAATAAAAGGCATTTGATTTCCTGAACTTATTCAATGAAAGCACTGTTCTTTTCTTTTTTGAATATTAAGAAGTAAATATTCCAGCAGATGGAAAACAGGAAAGTGTAGCACTGTTCTTATCATCACTATCAGCTGAGACCAGAACAAACACTCAATGAACAGCCTCACACTACAATGAAGATTGGAGAACAAAGGAGCATCAAAGGGACCTGGAGGGCAAGGGTAGCTCTTCTGCTCCCCAATTACATGGACACCCCAACTCACTGCAGTATCTGTCTCTGAGCCTTCTCCCAGCAGACCTATAAATCCAGGCTGGCTCCTCACTCCCCACACATCTGCTCCTGCTCTCTCTCCTCCAGGTGACCCTAGCCATGAGAACCCTCACCTTCCTTGCTGCTATTCTCCTGGTGGCCCTCCAGGCCCAGGCTGAGCCACTCCAAGCCGAGGATGAGCCACTCCAGGCAAGCGCTTATGAGGCTGATGCCCAGGAGCAGCGTGGGGCAGATAACCAGGACTTTACCATCTCCTTTGCAGGGGATGCAAACTCAAGTCTTAGAGCTTTGGGTAAGAGACACCAGCATTGCAGAGCTAGGAGTGTAGAGAGGAAAACCAAGCACATCTAGAATTAGACCCAACAGCTGGCTCTTTCTCTTAGGTGATCACCTCCCCAGGTCTGAATTACTTCATGTTTGTACTGAAAAGGAAGAATCAGTGATATTCAAGAAATGACTTTTCTCAAAGATTTTTTAATTCTATGACAAGTCTATGAAATTTTCTAATTTTTTGCTATGTAGAAATGTATTGAGGAGTCTCTACTTCAAGGAAGAGAGCCTAATTTTAAAGAAATGTTTTGTTTTGTTTTGTTTGATGGAGTCTCACTCTGTCGCCCAGGCTGGAGTGCAGTGGCACTATCTCAGCTCACTGCAACCTCCACCTCCTGGGTTCAAGCAATTATCTGCCTCAGCCTCCCAAGTCGCTAGGATTACAGGCACCAGCCACCACGCCTGACTAAATTTTGTAATTTTTTTAGTAGAGACGGAGTTTCACCATCTTGCTCAGGCTAGTCTTGAACTCCTGACCTTGTGATACACCCACCTTGGCCTCCCAAAGTGCTGGGATTACAGGCATAAGCCACCACATCCAGCTGCTAAAGGAATGTTTTTTAATCTGACTTTTATAGGAACCGTTGGAAGCTGGAGACAGTCATATATGTGCATTCAGACGTGTGTGTGACAGGTCAGGAGCAGATAAGTGCAGCATATCAGAATGGGTCTCTAATCCTGTGTGCGACCAACACTGCTCTGCATATTTATTCCTAATGATCGTGCGATCACGCTATTGGCTGTAATGCAACCAGCATTACATGTCAGCAAGCATGCAACTTCCCGAAGATTCTCTTTACTGCCCACTGCTGACCCTGGTACTCGGTACTCAATGTCTGATGCTCTGTCTCTCTCTGTCCCCAGGCTCAACAAGGAGTTTCACTTGCAATTGCAGAAGGTCCTGTTATTCAACAGAAAATTCCTATGGGACCTGCACTGTCATGGGTGTTACCAACAGATTCTGCTGCCTCTGAGGGATGAGAACAGAGAGAAATGTATTCATAATTTGCTTTATGACCTAGAAGGAAACTGTTTTATGCCCTATACTTTGTCATCAACTTTGTTTCCTCATCTCAAATAAAGTCCTTTCAGCAAGTTCTCTGTGCTTGTGCTTTTCTGATGTTTGATAATTCAGGATTCTTCAAATGCAAAAACAAAAAACCCAAGTCTTCTCTCAAAACACTAGCTCTTCCAAAGAGTTTTCTATGTACACCAGAGAAATGGTAGAGAGGATGTTGAGAGAAGAGAGGATTTGCGTTTTTGTTTTTTGTTTTTTGCTTTCTGAGATGGAGTCTTGCTCTATTGCCCAGGCTGCAGTGCAGTGGCACGATCTTGGCTTACTGCAACCTCTACCTCCTGGGTTCAAAAAATTATCCTACCTCAGCCTCCCGAGTAGCTGGGATTACAGGTGTGCACCACCATGCCCAGCTAATTTTTGTATTTTTAGTAGAGACAGGATTTCACTATGTTGACCAGGCTGGTCTCGAACTCCTGAGACCTCAAGTGATCCACCCACCTTGACTTCCCAAAGTGCTGAGATTACAGGAATGAGACACCGCATCTGGCCTTAAGCACTCCGTTTTAATGTTAATGCTGACCAGCTGTGCCTGAATTCCAATGGGAGGAGGGTATAATGAGGCACTCCTGATCCCCACATCCCATCGTGGCCTGAACCAGTGTTTGAGGTTAAGGTTGGAATGCTTTTGGCTGAGAGGAAGGGTCCATTCAGTTGGTTGGAGGGCTTAGAATTTTAATTTTGGTTTGCATGGGATACAAACACAGGAGGGATGAGCCTGGGGTCCTGGCCCTTCTGACTCTGGCCAGAACCTTGCCAACCCAATGTCCCACTAGGGTGAGCCCACAGCCATGACCAGTCATCCTACACCACCCATTCTGCTTCCACATGCACACCACATGTCTACCAGAACACAGGCCCTCTCTCTTTGCCTTGTCCCTTGTCACTATGTACAGAGACAAGAGGGTGACAACAGATGGTCCTGGGTATAACAACAACCCTGACATTCATCCAGAGGTCTGGCCAGACTCCCAGTCCTTTTGACATTCTGTTGGGTCTTCTTACCTCTTTGTAGGAGACGCCATGTTAAAGTGGCCTATTTTCCAGTTCTCTAAAACACAGAGAGAAGACATGGAGGGAATGATTCTCCAAGGTAGGACTGAAGGAGGAGAAACATGGAGTCACAAAACCCATTTCCAAGCCTGACTTTGCTGCTTTCTACCCGAATGGACTTGACAAACCCAGCACAAAAACGGAGCCTTCATTTCCTCCTCCATAACCTTGTGGCAGCTGCCTCAAAACCTGACTGTGGGACCTAACAGGATTCCTGATAAAGGTGGGGAATATATAACACAGTCAGATAGCCAAGGTGGGGGGTGACCTAGTAAGTGGGGGGTGACCTAGCAAGTGGGGAGTGACCTAGCAAGTGAGAGTGACCTAGTAAGTGGGGGTGACCTAGTAAGTGGGGGTAACCTAGCAAGTGGGGGTGACCTAGCAAGTGGGGGTGACCTAGTAATGGGGAGTGAACTAGCAAGTGGGGGTGACCTAGTAAGTGGGGGCGACCTAGCAAGTGGAGGTGACCTAACAAGTAGGGGTGACCTAGCAAGTGGGGGTTACCTAGCAAGTGGGGGGTGAACTAGCAAGTGGAGAGGTGACCTTGCAAGTAGGGGGGTGACCCTGCAAGTAGGGGGGTGGCCTAGCAAGTAGGGGGGTGGCCTAGTAAGTGGGGGGTGGCCTAGCAAGTGGGGGGTGGCCTAGCAGGATTCTTTGCTAAGATGGGACTGGGCAGACCAGAGACAGACAGGACCAAGGTCCAGGCCTAGTTGAAAAGGTGGCTCAGAGGAGCCTGGCTAAAGTTTGGTCAAGGAGAGAGTCTTGGTCAGCAATCCTGACCTGAGACCCAGGTGATGAAAGGGCTCAACTCAAGCAGATCTCAGGGGCAGAATTCCAGAGACGGAGGCAGGGGATCGAATACAAAGGCCCTGAGGTGCTAAGATGGGGTTTGTGCTCGGAGCCAGGAAGAAGGCCAGTGACTGGGGGCTGCGGGACCAGTCAGAGCTGTAGGAGGGCCCAGAGCACAGTGGCCCTCGAGGGTCAGGAGGGGCTTCTCAGTGCAATGAAGTCACTGGAGGATGTTCCTTAGAAGAACGGCATGATTCCCGCTCTGTCTGCTGTGTAGGGAGTGCAGTGCAGCGGATCAGGAGAGGGGGCAGGGAAGGGGAAGGTGTAGTCTGGGGCTGGACGGGAATGCTCCATGCCACAGTGGGGACTGGCATCATACAGGTAAACACACTCGCCAAAACATACCTGGCTGAACTCCCAAGATTGGTGCTTTTCACTCTATGCAAATTATTCTTCAATACAAATTGTAAAATATAAAACGTAAACTTTATTTTAAAAGTCCGTGAGATCTAGAAAATTAACAAGTAAGTCAGAGGGAGGAGGGAGTCAAGGGTCGTCCAATTCCCCTCAGAATTAAATAGCGTTCTAGTGTGCACTGTGCATGTGAAGTGTGTTCTTGCTTTTGTTCCACCTGGCAGGACACGCCTGCAGCAGCGGAGCAGTTCAAGTCCACAGGACCGGCTGCGGTGCCTGCTTCAGCCTTCTCAGCTAGGTTTGGCTTGAGAAGAAGGATCCCAGCTGGTACCACTTCCTTGCTCACCGCAAGTGTGAGGACGGCCACCAGTCACTAATGGAGCAGGTGTCTGGGGGAGGACCTGGTGTATTCCCTAGGTACACTCAGGAAACAGGAGTGGAGGAGAAAGTGGTGTCTTGTCTAGACTTGTCTGCCCACAGACACAGCTAAAGGTGACCACCTGGAGTTTGCCCCAGGACAGCCTGGATGGTGAGGGAGAGGTAGAAGTCACATCAAAGAGAAAGGCGCAGGAGCCCCAGGCTGCAGACATTCCAGCCTGCTGAGCACACCTGAATAAGCACAGCTGTTCTCTCTCTGTCCTTGCTTCTGGGGCAGCCCCTGTGCCTTCTCACCAGAGCCCCAAACTGCTTCTTTCCCCAGGACCAGACCCTGGCAATAAGCAAAGAGAGAAAATGCTCTCTGAAAAAGGATGGGATCATCGTAATCCAGAATGTGAGTCCAGTGCTTCCTCATGTGAAAAGTCCCACCCAGCTCCCCATCATTTCCTTCCCCACGCAAACCCTTGAGACAGGACTAAACATTCCTGCTTTATGTGAGGTTGGTGAGGGTGCTGCGGTCATTGAGTGTGAACCAGCCTGATGACCATGCTCAGCACCAGGGCCCCCAGGACACAGAGTACCAGGGCATGACTGGCGCTTCCAAGGAACCTCAAATGCCTCAAATCTGTCTCAAAGTTGCTAAGGGCCAGAAATCCATCCTTGAGGACAAGGAGAATGTGGCTTTGGGGTCAGACGCCAGAGAACACGCAAACCTGAGAAATGCCTTGCGATGGTTGATGTTATGCCTGGGCCATGGTTCCTGGGCAGTTGGACAAACAATATTCTGGATGTTTCTGTAAGGTTGTTTTCGGATGCGATAAATATTTAAATTGGTGGACTATGAGATAAATATTTAAATTGGTAAAGCAGATGGTCTTCCACAATGAGGAGGGGATGTGAATGGAACAAAGACTGACCTCCCCAGAGCAAGAGGGAGTTCTGCCAGCAGGCGGCCTCGGGACTGGCCTGCAGCTTCTCCCCGGGTCTCCAGCCTGCTGGCCTCCCCATCAGGTATGGGGCTCACCACACCCCACACAGTAGAGGAATTTGTTCTGCTTCTCTGGAGAACCCTGACTAACAGGTATCCTGAGCAAATGATGGGGAGGAGACCTCTCAGGTAGTTCTCCATGGCCCCCCAGAGTGGGCTGTAGCTGTCCAGGCTCTGCAGGAACTACCTTTATCCCGGCTCCTAAACCTTGTAGACACTCCCCCATGCAAGACAGCCCTGAAAGTTCTCCAGGCCTCATACCAGCCCCTTCCCCTAGAGACATGGCACAGGCCCTAGTTGAGGATGGCTCAAACAGCACGGACCACGTGGCCCAGAAACCCCGCCATAACTGACAACGCCACACACACACGGACAGCCAGACGGGAGAGGCGGACAGAAGCTGAAAAACATGAACACGGTCCAAGCGTCAGGCGGATGGGGCCCCGGCAGCTGGAGAGGAGGGTTGGCTGAGGAACCAGAGAGATGTGAGGGGAGCTCCCCACTTGTGGAATTGCAGCAACTCGGGGGAGCCCCAACACTGTTTCTGTGGAGACCACAGGACAAGGCAAAGATGTTGGGATGTCTCTGAAGCCCAACTGGCCAATGCTGAATAGTAGCTTGGACGTCCCTCCCTACGATCCCTCCTAGGGAGCCCCATCCCAGAGCTCCCTGGGCAGAGTGAACACACCTGTCTTTCCTCAGTGCTCACCTCCCTACACAAGCCAATGCGTAGAATAAGGGCATGGCACAGGTAACCTGCCCAGAATCTGGGTCCACCATGCTCAGGACTGGATTCTCTCTATTCTCACCATTCTTCCCCTGCTAAAGGCAAGGCAGGCTAAGGAGAAATTGAAAGAGGTGAGCAAGGGGAGGACAGGGCAGGAGAGGAAGCGAAAGGAGCAGGTGTAGTGGAAACCACTTCACTGGAACCCAGGTCACTCCCTTTGGTAGACACGCAATTCAGAATAAAGAGAGCTCGAAGTTACCAGGATCTTCAACATGTACCAAAGCAATGCTTAGCAACCAGGAGTGCGTGTGGGGACCACTGGGGTGAGGGTAACTGTTGAATAGAGGTACACATATTCAGGGTTACAGTATTATAATCTGTATTTGACAAGTAAAAGAGACAAAGAAACTTTTGCTTTTTGTATTACAAGCCTCAACAACGATTACACCAAATCTTGGCTGTCAAAATTGTGCAACAAATTCAGTGATTCTCAAACAGACACCCCTAAGAATCTCTGGGTCAGGGAAGGGGGTATAAGTGTGGGGTTTTCATGTTATCCAAAAGAGACATGAGGTTTTGTTGTTGTTTGTTTGTTTGTTTTTGAGACAGCATCTCACTCCATTGCCCAGGCTGGACTACAGTGGCGTGATATCAGTTCACTGCAACCTCCGTCTCCCAGGTTCAAGCGATTCTCCTGCCTCAGCCTCCAGAGTTGCTGGGATTACAGGCACCTGCCACCATGCCTGGCTAATTTTTCTGTTTTTAGTAGAGACAGGGTTTCATCATGTTGATCAGGCTGGTCTCAAACTCCTGACCTCAAGTGATCCAACCGCCTCAGCCTCCCAAAGTGCTGGGATTACACACCTGAGCCACCGAGAGTGCCAGGCTGGGATACGAGTTCCTAAGGTTGGAAAACAATGACAGAGAGGAGACCCCCTGGTGGTGGAGTGCGTCTCTATTCTACCACTAGAGGGTGGCGGCGTGTCCCGGCGTGTCCCCAAGCCCCTGGACAGCGAGGTTTCCAGGAACACCTACCTAGGGGTTCCGCTCATGCTACCAAAGTCCCGGCTAAAGAGAAAGCACTTTCAGAGAAAACAAGGGGGCCCAAGGCCCAAGGGAAACAAGCTGGCAAGAAGGTTCCGCCACACATCCACCGGGCAGCACCCACTCCGTCTTCCCTCCCAAATATTCTCTAGGGAAAGACCTTTTTCTCTTCCTTTCTTTCCATTTTTTCTTGTGCCAAGCTGTAAATTTTTTAAGGCATACATATAATTAGTTCTATTTTTATTATTTGTTTCAATAAACACAAAATTACATGCTGATAAATATAACCAGAACAAAACATGATACAGAGAAAAAAAAATCTCTGTACCTGCTGTTTAATGCTAGTGTGCTGAGAGTCATGAAACAGAGAATCACTGTTCTCTTTGTAACTTACTGTATGTTCTTCCTCAATTATAATTAAGAAAAAGTTATGAGTGAAATAGTGGTTATCCATATTAAATGCCTATAAATATTTTGAATGAAGACTACCTATTTCATATTTAAAGTTTGCTTTTGCTTGGTGATGTATCTCAGTCAGATTGATGACAAAGCTACTGGCAGGAAATACTACATATCTGAATAATTTCTATGCTTTGTTTCAACAACACATCGAAACAAAATCGTCTCAGAGGTATCTGCAGAAATAAAAGAAGAAGTAAAAACCTTCAGCAAACTCAGAATGTTCTTTAACTTTTATACAAAATGACACTGTAGTTTTAGATTTCATCTTTAACCCCTCATCAGTAGCCAGTTTCAACAAGTAATGGTTTCTTTTCAATTATTTTTCCATAAAACAAATAGATCCTGGTTCCTGCATTTCATGTGCATCAATCTTATTGGATGAAACAAAATTTCAATGTGCTACCTGTGTCACAGGCTGTTCAGTGATACAAAGATAGATAGAGAGAGAGAGAAAGAGGGAGAGAGAGATTTTAGATACAGATCTGATAGAGATAGAAATAGAGATGGAGATGGAGATGGAGGTGGAGGTGGAGGTGGAGATGGAGAAGGAGAGAGAGAGATAGAGAGAGAGAGAGAGATCTTCCTCCTATCTGCTCACTATGCCAGGGTATTCTCAAAGCATTTGTTGAACTTAACAGAGCCACAGCACAGAAGAAACTTGGGTCTTGAATGACTGCATGGAGCAAAGACTGCCCCCACATGAGTGCCTCAATGCCCGCCATCCTGCAGCCTATTCCATGAATGATAAATAAACCTTTACTGTATTGAATCACTATGAGTTGGGGGTTATTTGCTCTGATATTTGCAATATTTGGAAATAATTGTACTAATAAAAATAATTGTACTAATAAAAATTGTACTAATAAAATTGTACTAATAAATTTGTACTAATAAAATTGTACTAATAAAAATTATACTAATAAAAATTGTAATTTCTCCGAAAGTCAAATTGAACTCAGTATCTCTTTATGTTATCTGCAAACACTAAATTTAATCAACACAAGCAAAAGATACTAGGACACCCACAGCCACCTGTTTTTAATGCACTTTTTGATTTGGTTATTTCTGCCCTAGTTGCTTTTCTTATACAGTGAGAAGAAACAATCTTGGGACTATCTCGCCTTAATAACATCAAGAGTTGTTTTACAACAAAGTAACCTATCAAAGTCAAAATAAATAATGAGATTACGAATACTCTGATCTCTCTGGAGGGAAGGGCTATAACAGACAGGTGGCTTTTTCTTGAATTCTTCAGCCCGAGCGGAGGCAGCAGGGTCCAGAATCCAGAGTGTTGAGGCACTTACTCAAGGGCAGACTTTGCTCCATGCAGTCATTCGAGACCCAAGTTTCTCCTATGCTGTGTCTCTGTTAAGTTAACAAATGCTTCAAGGATACCCTGGCATAGTGAGCAGATAGGAGGAGGATATCTCTATCTCTAGCTCTATGCCTATCTCTCTATATTCACAATCTATCCGTCCATCTACTTATCTATCTTTCTTTGTATCACTGAACAGTCTATGATGTAGGTAGCACATTCAAATTTTGTTCTATCAAATAAGATCGTTGCACAGGAAGTGTGGGAACCAGAACCTATCCCTTTCACAGAAAGATAATTCAAACAAAACTATTTTTCTGAGAGGGAGTCTCGCTCTCTTGCCCAGGCTAGAGTGCAATGGCACGACCTCAGCTCACTGAAACCTCTCCTTCTCAGGTTCAAGCGATTCTCCTGCTCCAGCCTTCTGAGTAGCTAGGACTATAGGCGTGTGCCACCACGCCCGGCTAATTTTTGTAATTTTAGTAGGGACAAGGTTTCACCATGTTGGCCAGGTTGGTCTCAAACTCCTGACCTCAAGCAATCCGCCCGCTTCGGCCTCCCAAAGTGATAAATTACAGGCATGAGCCACCGCACCCAGCCAAAATGAAACTATTACATGTTGAAACTAGCCACTGATGAGGGGCTGAGCCCTGCTGCCTTGGGTTTCTTGTTTCCGCTCTACCACTTTCTAGCCAGCTGATCTTGGTCAAGTTTCTGGGAAAAGAAGTGTCCTTATCTCCAAGTATCAGCCTTTTACCTCATCTTCGAGCTCCATCTGTAAAATAGGTATAAACATTCTCTACTCTGCCTATATCACTGTTTACTGGAGGAATTAGATGACAAAATGGACTTGAAAGCTCGTCATCATTTTAAAGCACTGTAGGAATGTAAGTAATGTCTGCATCGTTAGTGGATAAAGTATAAATTCTCCTGAAGGGGAGAGGGACTATATTTCCTTTCAGATAGGAGCAGCCAACAGAGATTTCTACTGCTTCAGGGAGGACATGGTTACCTCTCAAAGAATGAAAGGGGAAAACTAGGACACTCTCCCATTAAGAAAAAAAACAGTTTAATTGAACTTAAGAAAAATGAAACGATTAATTCTGGAAAGTGGTGCAAGTTGTCTTTTTTCTCTGACTGGTCTGCTGTGAGGACTCATGTGGACAAACATGCACAGGACTCCAGAGTGGGAGCAGATTGCGTCTCTCTCCTCCCTGGACATTGTCAGGCCCCTTGACTGTCTTTTTTTCCTTTTGTAGCAAGAAAATGTTGTTATTTTCTTTTTGTTTCTTTTTTTAATTTTTTCTTTTTGTTTTAACTACATTTTTCTCTCTCTTTTTTTTCTTCTACTTTGAACCCTGAGAAGCTAGCAAGAACATTTTGTTATTTTCTGTTTATTTTTAAAATTTTTTTCTTTTTGTTTTAAATACTTTTTTCTCTTTCTTTTTTCTCCTGTACTTTGAACTCTAAGAACCTACAACATTTTGAACCATAATCATCATTTTCTTTTTCCATCATCTTGCGTGAAATCCATCAGAAATATTTTTTTTGGCTAAGTAAAGACCTGTACATCATTTTTATGCTTATTTGTATAGGAAGATGTCTAGCAAGTTTATCACTGCGTCTTAGGTATATCGAATGCATAACCTCATTGGATGTTTGTTTTTTTTGTTTGTTTGTTTGTTTGTTTTTGAGGATCCGAAAAAGTATCAGAACAGGATCTGTGCTCTAAAAATTCTTGGGTTTGTTTTAATTAGGCATGGTAAACACATACACACATGAAGTGATATTATGAAGGAAGAAGCTGATGCTCACAGATTCCCAGAAGCAGGAGGTGTGGCCGTGCAGGAAGCACCAGGGTGGCTCAGGCGGCAGCAGGAGGAAGAGGGGAGAACATGGCCCATAGCCTTCCTGGGGTTCTCACAGCAAGGAATAGATGAGGCAGGGCAGGTCTCCTAGGTCCCCAAGCTTAGAATTGGATACTTGGGATAATTTTGACAGGCTCTGAGCTCTAGGTTGTCTGGTACGTGGCTCTAGGGTGACTTAGGGCAGGCTGGGGACATACTGCTTGGTGTGTGCAAGTTTGATAGAGAAGGTAGTTAGGGGATGGGCTCTGGGACAGTGAGTGCTCACAGAGCGTTGCTTGCTGGCTGTAGTAGAATGAAGGGGACGATGCACTGAAAGACAGGATATGTTTCCTCATCTTGGTGTCCCTATATATAGATGGGAATGTTCTCTGTCCGGGGATGGGGTCTGAGTTGAAGCCTTTATTTCCCTATTCTCTCAACTGCAATTCAAAACACTGTCTTTTTTTCCTCACTGATCCTGATGGGCAGTCCCTGCAGGATCAAGGTGCCGAACACCACAACATCAAGAATATAGAAAATGATGTCAATGCTGTTTGAGTAATGTCATTTCCTCTGCTCAAATGCTTCCTGCAGGAGCCGTTGAAGAAACATTTTGGCCTTTTCATCCTGTGTTATTTTATTGACTTCGGGGCATCAAAAGTTGACTCCAGACTTTGCTGGTCACTCATCCGCTCTCCTCATCATTTACCAGGTGCTCCCCAAACCCCTGTGATGTGCAGGGATAATGCAAGGGACCCTGGGATGGAGAAGCCCACCCCTGCCTTCCATGAGCTCAAGTTGGGGTGACAGAGGAATCTAGAGTTACCAAATTGTCAGGTAGGCGCTTAAAGGGATACGAACAAGTTGATTGGGGTGGGCCCTAGAAGTGACACTGAGCTGCATTCTGAGGGATGTGGGGTCGAGGGAGGGGTGAGGTTTGGAAACAGAATGAGGGACTAATGCACTGAAGGGTGGGGTATATGTTCCCATCTTGGTGTCCATATATGTAGTACACGGAATTTTCTCTGTCCAGGGACGAGGCCTGTGTTGAAGCTTTTATTTCCCTATTCTCTTCATTGCAATTCAAAACGCTGTCTTTTTTCTCATTGAAAAACAAAAAAAACAAAAAACAAAAAAAAACAAAAAACATTTTTTTGAGGTTCTAGCATGTATCAGGAATTGCCTTAGCCATGTGAAATTCAGGAATGGACAAAAAAGTCAGGGCCCCTGCCCTCAAGGAGCTTACATTTTGGTGAGAGAGAGCAGCAACCAACCGAAAAAGGAGTCTCTGCCTTTATGAGTGAAGAGTAAACAATTAAAGAAGTGTCTACTATAAACAATTAAACACAGCTTCCAATGTTAGGTAACCACCCACACTGCCAAGAAACACAAAGCTGGCCAAGGAAACAAAGAGGCAGGAGGATGAGGATTCCAGAAAGTAAAGTAGCATGGAGGCGATGCGTTCATTCCAGATGATCAGGAAAGGTATTGATGAGGTCTGAGTGGCAAGGTGAAGGTGTGGCCTGCCCCTCCACACCTGTGGGCGTTTCTCGTTAGGTGGACTTGAGAAAAGAAATGAGACACAGAGACAAATATAGAGAAAGAAAAAGTGGGCCCAGGGGACCGGCTGTCAGCTTACAGAGGACCCACTCCAGCACCAGTCTCTCGGTCTCTGAGTTCCCTTAGTATTTATTGATAATTATCTTTACCATCTTAAAGATAAGGGAGTGGCAGGACAATAGGATCATTGTAGGGAGGAAATCGGCAGTAAGACATATGAACAAAAATCTCTGTGACATGAATAAGTTTAAAGGAAAATGCTGTGCCTTGAGATGCATATGCAAACATCTCCATAAACCTTTTAGCAGCATTGTTTCAGCCTATCACATGGGGAGAAACCTTGGACAATACCTAGCTTTCCTAGGCAGAGGTCCCTGCGACCTTTGGCCATGTACGTGTCCCTGGGTAGTTGAAATTAAGGGAATGGTGATGACTTTTAACCAGCAAGCTGCCTTCAGGCACTTGTTTAACAAAGACACATCTTGCACAGCCCAAAATCCATTAAACCTTGAGTCACCACAGCACATGTCTCTTGCAAGGACAAGGTTGGGGGTAGGGTCACAGATTAACAGCATCTCAAATACAGAACAAAATGGAGTCTCTTATGTCTACTTCTTTCTATATAGACACAGTAACAGGCTGATCTCTCTTTCTTTTCCCCACACAAGGAGGAGCTGTGCGCAGGGAGCTGCAGGCAACAACCACCTGCAGAGCAGAAGGCGAGTGCAAGGGAGAGGACATGCTCCGTGTCTGTGTACCATGAAATGTCACGAGGGAGTAAGGAGCAAGGAAATGGCGTAATCCGATTTACATCTCAGAAAACTCACCTTGATGGAAACAGTAGACACTGGGGGCTACAAAGAGCAGGGGAGATTGGGAAGGGAGGGAGTGAGGGTTGAAAATGTGTCTATCGGGTACAATGTGCACCTTTTGGACAATGGGCACAGTAGAAGCCCAATTCCCACCAGCACACAATATTCCCATGTAACAAACATGCACGTGTACCCTCTGAACCTAAACTAAAATAATTTTTCAAAGAAAAATCACTTTGGCAAAAGGGTTAGAGAGGAGAAAGCACAGAAGTGGGGTGATCGATTGGGGGGCAACACAATGAGCAGGGACGGAGGATGCACAGCACAGAGCATCCCAGGGAAAGGAAGGCAGCGTCCCAAGAGTGGGGAAATCCCTACAAGCTCACATCTGCAAGCAGCATGGCCCAGTGTGCAGATCCCCGCTCCACAGACCCTGTTACACCATCTCTTCCAAGGCTTCCTTTCTCTGACCTTCGCCTCAGGGCTAGTAGACTTGGGTAAGTGATCCACATTCAGTGGCTGATGTTCAGTGGCCCATGCACAGATCCACACTCAGCTACTTAGTGTAGAGAAAGTCACTTAAAACTTTCTCAGCTTCATTATCTTTATCTGTAAATTTTAAGGTAGTTCTTATCTCTGGGTATTGTTACAAAGAAGAATTGAGATACTATCTCACTTCTTTGAAATTGAATCCTATAAACATAAGGGATTGTTAAAAAAAAAAAAAAAAAAAAAAAAAAACAAACCAGATCTGCTCTATATTCCAGCCTCTCGTTGAGGCAAAGCCCAAATCATTAACTTGAGGCCCATTTGATTCCTTGGAGGATAAAGATTCTCCCTGTCCAGACCCCAGGTCTTGAGATTATTGCACCCTAGGACAAGCTAGGCTGCCACGCCTAAAGAAAGGCTGGTGGCCCGACTTCCATCCCATGCAAACGTGGTCCAAGTCATGTTATCCCATTCACCTTGGCTGTGGAGAAGAATCCAGAGGCCATGAAAGGAGCTGGGCACATTCCTCAGCCCCAGGCTCAAGACTCCCTGAGCCTAGTACAAACACATTCCATCCTCCCTGGGCACATTCCTCAGCCCCGGGCTCAAGAATCCCTGAGCCTAGTACAAGCACATTCCATCCTCCCATCCCACCACATATCGCCATATATCTCTCAAACTCCCTGAGCCCAGTATAAACACCACCTGGAAAGCCTCCGATAAGGAGACAGCCGTTCAAGGTTTCACTGAAAGCGCAGGAACCAAAAGAATTTCTTTGTTCCCCTGTAACTTTCGGGCTATAAAAAGCAAACGCTCGCATTGTTCGGGGCCCTCTTACATGTTGTAGAATGGAGGGACCAGGTTCGAACTTGTAGTAAAGATCCTTGCCGCTTGGCTTTGACACTGGACTCTGGTGGTCTTCTTTGGGGAACTAACGGTCTGGGCATAACAGCCACATTCAGGAAATCTGTCATGCTGGGATTGATTAAGGATGTTGGCTTCGCATGAGGGATAGAAAATGCCCCAGAGCAAGAGTCTGTCCTCCCTCCAGGCATTCATGGGGCAGGTTGGCACATGACCCCCAAAGAAAATAGTTGCCTCTCCTACTTACATTTTGCTCAGAACCTCACATGGAAATTTCACTCTTATAACTTTCGTGTTGGCCTGCTCTGAAGAAATTCAACTATTCAGTTAGAACAAAACTGTCCCCTACAACTACGGTTTGGTTTAGCTCCTTCCTGAATGGAAACTTCCTTCACTTTCTCTAAGCCCAGGTGTTCAATGTGGAATGCTGGGTACGATGTCCTCACCATTGTCCACACAGCGAGTTTCATAGGCTGGTTATCATTATGTTACTCAATGTAGACTCACAGTTCAGTTCATTAAAAATATAGACATACATCAAAGAAGGAAACTCATGTTGTCACCAGGTGTGGTGGCTCATGACTGTAATCCCAGCACTTTGGGAGGCCAAGGCAGGCAGATTGCTTGAGTTCAGGAGTTCAAGACCAGCCCAGGCAGCATGGTGAAACCTGTCTCTACAAAAAAATACAAAAATTAGCTAAGTGTGGTATCGCACACCTGTACTCCCACCTCCTGAGTAGGTGAAAGAATGACTTGAGCCCAGGAGATTGAGGTTACAGTGAGCCATGATCGAGCCACTGCAGTCCAGCCTGGGTGACACAGCAAGACCCTGTCTCAAAACAAAACAAAACAAAAAACTAATGTCTAAATGTCTCCCTGTAGGTTCCCCTGTCAATCTGGCTAAATCAGGGGATTTTAAAAAATACTTAAAGAGGTTTATTCTGAACCAAATATGAGTGGCCAAGGCCCCCGACACAACCCCAGGAGGTCCTTAGAACATGTGCCAGAAGTGGTTGGGTTACATCTTTATCTTATACATTTTAGGGGAACAGAAGTTACAGGCAGACATTCATCAATACATGTAAGAGGTATATTCGTTTGGACTGGAAAGCGGGGATGACTCGAAGTGGGGGCTTCCAGGTCATAGGCAGATTGAAAGATTTCCTGATTGGCAATTGGTTGAAAGAGTTATTATCTAAAGACCTGGAATCAAAGAAAAGAGTGTCTGGATTAAGATAATAGGTTGTGGAGACCAAGGTTCTTATTGTACAGATGAAGCCTCCAGAGAGGCTTCAGGGAGAGCAGATGGTAAATGTCTCTAATCAGACCTAATAAGGTGCCAGACTCTCAGTTAATCTCTCCTGGTGGTTCCACTGTGTAAAGGTGGGCACCCTGGGCTCTGAACCCAGGGGTAATTTTTAAAGCACCAAAAGAACGAAGCATCCTCTATACAGAACGTGTCTCCTGATGCAACTGTGGTAAGTGCTGGGGGAGGGCGTTAACAGGAACCTCCCCCACCTCCCCAGCAGATGCCTGGGATGCAGAGGCTCTATGTTCTCATTGAAATGCCACCTTGTTTCTTTTTACCACAGTTCAACTGGAAATGACGTGCTTTCGTGAAAGGCTGTCATCTTCTGGAGAAAGTTGAGGCATCTCCAGAGGCCACATCCCTCCACTGAAGGCCAGCCCGCTTCCATTTGCAGAAGCGCTAAGAATGCATTTACGGACAAGGTCAGAAGTCTCCCCAGAAAGAAATGGTGGAGCACTTTGACACACAAAGGGCTCTGTAGCGTTTGCGTAGCTTCGATTCTCTGAGCCTCAGTTCCTTTTCTCAGGACGCTGTGCCTGGAGAGGTCTATGATTCCAAGGCATGGCCTCTCCCTCAAAGAACTTACAATCTCATATCAAATTTATACCAAACCGAACATAGGCAAAATAAGACAAAAACCATAAACCATCCAGGGCCAAGTTACATGTCAACAACAGATAAAAAACCATTTTAGGGGAAAATAAAACAGCTGGTAATGGTGATATTTTCACTAAACCCCATAAGATAGGTGGAATTTGGTAAGGCAGAGGTGAAGAGGGAAGGGATTAGAACAGCACCTTCTACCTTCTCACCTGACAAGGGATTGCTGTGTAAACGAATCTGCATCCATTCGTTCATTCATTCATTTCTTCAACAAATACGTCTTGAGCATCTCTGCTATGCTAGGCCTGTTTCTCTCAGCTGGGGACGCAGCAGGAAACAAAGGCATTAAGCCCCCTGAATGGGCTGGGCTTACATTTTCCTGGACTGATAAATACACAAGAAAGTAAAAGATGCGTCTGCCCAGGCAGCAAGGCTGGCTCCCTGCTAAGAGGCTCTGCCCTTTTCCCTCTGATGCAGGTTTTACCCCAGGAGCTGCCTCCTGCCTCTTACCCTACTTCTGTGACTCACCTTTTTTATTTGGGAACTTCTACTTCCCCTGCCTAGGGCTTTAGCACAGATCCCACTGGGGAGGCATTCAGACTGGCGGCCCCGTGTGAAAAAAAACAGTCTAAGTCGCGGCTGATACTCTCTGTTCAGAACCTGCCTGCAAATCCAACACCAGCCCAGCATGGTTGGCCCAAGCATGTGGTCTTCACATTCTCTTAACCGAGCATGGGTTCTTTGGCTGTGGAGCAACTCAAGCTCTCTGCCACCTTACACAGCCTCCGTGACACATCTAAGTCTGCAGGGAGACCCCAGTTTATGCTGTCACTCTTGGTCCCCTGTCATATGCAGTCACCTCAAGCAGAAAAGGCTTAACATAAAGACATTCCCATCCTGATCCCTTAATTTCTCATGCAGACACGCCAAGCACCAGCTTTCAGGCGGCAGCCCTTCCACAGCCACATGGAGTTTGCTCCTGGATTTTCTTCCAACGTGGCTATGGCTCAGTTCCCACTCCTCCTGGCTCGTGATCAGCAGACAGACCAGGCTAAGCCATCAGCACAGGGCAATAGGCCATTCAGGTGTGTCGCCAGTCCCCAGACCAGAGCACCCGCCAGGGAACATCTGGCTCCAGCAGGCCTTACTCTCTTTCCATTTTCCACTTCAATTGTAGTAGAAGTAATGACCCCTAACATCCAGCAAGTGCTTATTTGTTCCATGTTTTACTTAATGCACTACACATATTATCTCACTTATTTGTCAGAACAATTCTATGATATAGGCACTAGGATTATTTCATTTTATAGATGGAAAAAGCTGACTCATGGATATTAAATAGGTTAAGTTAATTGCCCATAATCGCAGGTCTTGAGAGTGATTGAGCCGGTGTTGAAAACTGGGCCTGTCTCTTTCGAAGGCCTTGTTTGCCATGAAATACAACCTTGTTTGAGCATAACCTGCTGGAAATCTGTTGACTTCAAGGATTCCCGGAGCTGAACGAAGGAAGAAGCACCCTTGCCAAATACACTTCCTTTCTCCAAAACAGAAAACAAACACAAGAAGTCATCCTTCCAGGTAACATGTTTATATCAACCAGTAGATCTTGATGAGCTGGTTGGGGAGAATTTCAGATGACTCCGTCTTCACCTTTTAGCCTTGTGGTACCTGGGTTTTCATTTTTCTCTGTCAGTTGGGTCTAAAGCCTGGAAAAGGGCCTCTCCTCTCCAGAGTCATTGGAAATATTAATGCTAAGAGGAGATTTGATCAGCAATTTGATGTGTCAGTAAAAGGGACCCACATTCCACTGACCCTCAAACCAGCAACTGAATTTTGTTGATTTATTAACTATTACTGGGCGTCTTTTTGGGACCAAGCACTCTTCTAGGTTCTGGGAATAAAACAGTGAACAAAATACGTTTTTTTAAATATCCAGCAACCTAGATCATTACAACAGCCACTCAGTTTGTCTCCTTGGATCTTCCTTGCCCTGGTTCCAATCTACTTCCTCCCCATCTTTTTTAAAATGAAAAGGAATTAGACCAGGCGCAGTGGCTCTGGTTCCAATCTACTTCCTCCACATCTTTTTTAAAATGAAAAGGGATTAGACCAGGGGCAGTGGCTCTGGTTCCAATCTACTTCCTCCACATCTTTTTAAAACGAAAAGAGATTAGACCAGGTGCAGTGGCTCATGCCTATAATCCCAGCACTTTGGGAGGCTAAGGTGGGAGGATCGCTTGAGTCCAGGGGTTCAAGACCAGTCTGGGCAACATAGTGAGACCTCATCTCTACAAAAAATAAACAGCTGGCTACAGTCCCAACTACTCTGGGGGCTGAGGTGGGAGGTCGAGACTAGAGTGAGCTGTGATTGCACCACTGCACTGCAGCCTGGATGACACAGCAAAATTCTACCTAAAAAATAAAAATAAAAAAATAGTCGGGTATGGTGACACAGGCCTGGAGTCCCAGCTGCTCAGGAGGCTGATGTAGGAGGATTGCATGAACTAGAGAGGTTGAGACTGCAGTGAGCTATGATTGTGCCCGTACATACCAGGATAGGCAACAGAGCAAGACCTTGTCTCTAAAAAAAAAACCGGAAAAATGAAAATGATTTCTATCACATCGTCCTCAATACCTTCGATGGCATCCCATTGCCCTCAGGAAGCATCCTGAAGCCCTGTAAGTGGCTTATCAAAAAGGCATCCGTGAAGTGGCTCCATCACGTCTCGTGCCACATGCATGCGTCCAGGTGGACCTAGGTCTGGATCATCCTGTCTGTTCCGTGTATTCTGCCACCTTTACCCAGCCAAGTGCTGCGGAAGCACTCACACAACCCTGTGCGCATGGCCTTCAATCTTGAAGGAAGGGCAAATGCAGAGACCTGGGGGCCCATTTCCTCCCATTACGCAGCTTAGAGAGGGCCGGCCCTGCACAGCCGAGTCAGTTCAGAGGGAGGTGAGGGCGTGCCGGTCCCTGCCACCAAGATGTCCCCTTTCTAAGGGAGCCACTTCTCTGAGCAGGGAGCGTCACTCTCTGTGACATGTAGTTGTTCCTTGCCCTTCCTCTACTCCATCCCTGAAATAGTGATCACTACGGAGGACAAGGCCTCTCTCTGGGGACCGCCTACCAAGATCCTCTCAGACCACCTATGCCGGCCCACACCACGAAGTCCCGAGAGTTCCAGGGAGCCAATGGGCTCCACCACTGCTGTTGGCAAGTCCGCGACCCCTGATGCCCTCTCTTCTCTCTTCGACATGTGCCTATGGAGAACGCAGTGAGCACCTGAAACATTTTTGCTCAACACTATTTCTTTTTTATTTATTTGTTAACTTTTCTTTCTTAGACAGGGTCTTGCTGTGTTGCCCAGGCTGACCTCGAACTCCTGGGCTCAAGCAATCCTCCTGCCTTGGCCTCCCAAAGTGCTGGGATTAGAGGCGTGAGCTGCCACAACCAACCGTTCAACATTTCTCATGAACTTGCTCAAATCTACTTCCTGATGTGTCTTTAAACTCCATCAGAACCAGGGACCTCTCTGACTTATTCCGTATATTCTCTGAGCCTAGCACAGAACCTGGCATACAACAAAGGACCAACAGCTGTT
Organism: Chlorocebus sabaeus; assembly: GCF_047675955.1. NCBI lineage: Eukaryota > Metazoa > Chordata > Mammalia > Primates > Cercopithecidae > Chlorocebus > Chlorocebus sabaeus. The sequence goes on along the minus strand of NC_132911.1, from coordinate 7,715,210 downwards.
TCCTGAAGGAAAAGTGCTCCTATGATAACTCATCACATTCTGGTTGTTGGTGTGTCTTTTTCCCCAATTAAACTGTTATGCCCAGACCGTTTGTTCCCCAAAGAAGACCACCAGAGTCCAGTGTCAAAGCCAAGCGGCAAGGATCTTTACTACAAGTTCGAACCTGGTCCCTCCATTCCACAGCATACAAGAGGGCCCCGAACAATGCGAGCGTTTGCTTTTTATAGCCCGAAAGTTACAGGGGAACAAAGAAATTCTTTTGGTTCCCGTGCTTTCAGTGAAACCTTGAACGGCTGTCTCCTTATCGGAGACTTTCCAGGTGGTGTTTGTACTGGACTCAGGGAGTTTGAGAGATATATGGCGATATGTGGTGGGATGGGAGGATGGAATGTATTTGTACTAGGCTCAGGGAGTTTTGAGCCCGGGGCTGAGGAATGTGCCCAGCTCCTTTCAAAACTATGTTCTGAAATGGTAGAAACAGTATTTTATTTACGTTTGTAATTCCATACCCTAATGGTATACTTGGAACACACTTGCTCAATAAATACCAAATGAATGAATAAAGGAAGGAATTGTCATCCCTCCCCATCTCTAGGCCTCCTCTGCAAAATGATCAGGTAGAGGAGATGACCTCTCTCATGGTACTGCTTCTACTGCTCTATGATATCTGCATTTCTAGGCAGCCGTGTTTCTGACTCTCTGAAAGTTGCAGTCCATCACAGACAGCTGCGTAAAATGTTTACGTAAATGGAAGGATAGACAGAGGAGAGAATTGGGAATTCTAGCTAGAGTGTGTCTTTCTGAAAATTTTGAAGTCATATGCCAAAGTCAAAATTTGTAAAGCTTTGGTCAAGTGGTACAATGAAAAATAACCAAACACCAAGTTTCCAGATTCTGTTTCTTGCAAATTAGTTTTGTTAAAGAGGTTGGCTAAGAAAATGGCTTTTAGGCCAGGCGCGGTGGCTCACGCTTGTGATCCCAGCATTCTGGGAAGGCGAAGGGGGCAGATCACCTGAGGTCAGGAGTCGGAGACCAGCCTGGCCAACATGGTGAAACCCTGTCTCTACTAAAAATACAAAAAAAAATTAGCTGGGCGTGATGGCGTGTGCCTGTAATCCTGGCACTTCAGGAGGCCGAGGCGGGTGGATCACGAGGTCAAGAGATCAACACCATCCTGGCCAACATGGTGAAACCCCGTTTCTACTAAAAATACAAAATTAGCTGGGCCCAAGTGGTGGCAGGCACCTATAGTCCCAGCTACTTGGGAGGCTGAGGCAGGAGAATCACTTGAACCTGGGAGGCAGAGGTTGCAGTGAGCCGAGATCACGTTGCTGCACTCTGACCTGGTGACAGAGCAAGACTCCGTCTGAAAAAAAAAAGAAAAAGAAAAAGAAAAGAAAAACAAAGCGGTTTTTAAACTATGTTTCAAGTTCCCAGAAGTCTTTTTGTTAGGAAGAGATGAAGTTGAAGTTTCCATATAATATATATATAGGGGCTGCAGAAAACTGTTTAACTACAACCTTTATATTTAATACATATTTTATGTATGTTTGTAAGTAATTTAAAAATATTTTATGTTTACAACATAAAATAAATATATATAAAATATTTTTAATTATCTTATTTTTCAAAAATAATAGTAAGGCTGTCTACATATTATAGTATTGCCAAACTGCCACTAGATTGTGAGCATCATAATAACATTTTTTCTTTGAATTTCATTACTTCTCCGATTTCCATTCTTTTTTTACAATTTCAAAAAATGGATGTTTTTGCTGTCAAGGTTTGTAAGCACCTTAAGAAATTGTTTTGATCCGACCAGACATTGTTCCAGAGGCAGAAGCAGGAACTCAGCCGTCCGCAGGTTGTACTCTTGGTCGCGTATTCCTATTCCTTGAAACACTGGTGCTCTGTGAGCACCTCTTAGGTGTGCCATGAGAATTTAGAAAAAAAATATTCCGGCCGGGCGCGGTGGCTCAAGCCTGTAATCCCAGCACTTTGGGAGGCGGAGACGGGCGGATCACGAGGTCAGGAGATCGAGACCATCCTGGCTAACACGGTGAAACCCCGTCTCTACTAAAAATTACAAAAAAACTAGCCGGGCGAGGTGGCGGGTGCCTGTAGTCCCAGCTACTCGGGAGGCTGAGGCAGGAGAATGGCGTGAACCCAGGAGGCGGAGCTTGCAGTGAGCCGAGATCTGGCCACTGCACTCCAGCCTGGGCGACAGAGCAAGACTCCGTCTCAAAAAAAAAAAAAAAAAAAAAAAAGAAAAAAAATATTCCAAATTGTACCAAAAATATTTGAATAATAACCATCATGACCATATTATTTCTAGCTCTTATGAAATGTATCTCTTTGGTTATGTTGACTTGGTGCTATTTAGATTTGGGGATCTGAAATTAAGTGAGAAAATATAGTCAGAGCACCCAGAATACAAGTGACCCCTGGCGCTCCCCTCTTCTCTCCTCCACTGGTCTCCCTCCCACTGTAGAACAACTTTTAGTGGCTTTTTCACTGAAAAAGATAACTGAAGTCAAGTGCTCACCCTCTCCACCACTCCCTTAAAAGATCCTGCCATGGAAGAGATTCTGCCAGGGATCCAGGACGCCATGGATCCTGCCATGGCACCTGTGGGATTTGGCTGTTTGCAAGCTCTGGTAGGGTTTGCAGGGAATTGGTGATGCTGTGGTAACACAGAGGCCTGGGAAGAAGGGGTATTGGAGTTCGACAGGACCCCTCTCTTCTGTGCTCACGGGTGGGTGGATGACTGGAATGGAACAGGACCACACAGTGAGTGGGCTCCAGCCGCACGGATATCTCAACCCAGCTGTGGGTCAAGAATTATTTTAGTTGTACCGTTACACTGAACATGGACCTACAGCCACACTCATGCTGTGCTTATTTACTGAGCACCTACTATGTGAAAAGAGGCCAGAGTGCAAGAACTATAAGAAATAGGGCCTGGTCCCTGCTGTTTAGGAGCTCCCACTTTTCCATGCATCTGCATGGAAAGCTTTCTATTAAGTTGGTACAAACGTAATTGCAGTTTTTGCATTGTGGAAATTTGCTGATTGATACTGGAATACATTCCTAAATAAATGTGGTTATATTATACATTTTAATGTGCATTTCTCACTTTTTTTGGCTAATGGCTAATTACCTGCTGTTTATTTTATATTTATTTTGGACTATGGAAATGATGTTAGACAAAAAGCAAATTTGAGCAATTTTCTTATTCGAGTTCAAAATGGGTCATAAAGCAGCAGAGACAACACGCAACATCAACAACGCATTTGGCCCAGGAACTGCTAATGAACACACAGCACAGTGGAGGTTCAGATAAGAAGCGTAGTGGCTGGCCATGGGAAACTGACCATGACCAATTCAGGGCAATCATCGAGGCTGATCTTCTTACAACTACTCAAGAAGTCGTCAAGGAACTCAGCGTCAACCATTCTATGGTCATTCGGCATTTGAAGCAAATTGGAAAGGTGAAAATGCTCTATAAGTGGGTGCCTCATGAGCCAAACAAAAGTTTTTTAAAAATCATCATTTTGAAGTGTCTCTTCTCTTATTCTGTGCAACAACGACAAACCATTTCTTGATCAGATTGTGACATGCAACGAAAAGTGGATTTTGTATGATAAGCGGTGGAAACCAGCTGAGTGACTGGACTGAGAAGAAACTCCAAAGCACTTCCCAAAGCCAAACTCACAGCAAAAAAAAGGTCATAGTCACTGTTTGGTGGTCTGCTGGTCTAATCCATTACAGCTTTCTGAATCCCCGAGAAACCATTACATCTGAGAAGTAAGCTCAGCAAATCCGTGAAATGCATTGAACGCAGCAATGCCTGCAGCTGGCACTGGTCAACAGAAAGGGCCCTATTCTTCTCCTCGACAATGCCCGACCCCATGTTGCACAATCAATGCTTCAGAAGTTGAAGGAATTGGGCTATGAAGTTTTGCCTCATTCACCATATTCACCTGTACCTCTTGCCAACCAACTATGTCTTCAAGCATCTGGACAGCTTTTTGCAGGGAATACGCTTCCACAACCAGCAGGATGCAGAAAGTGCTTTCCAACAGTTACTCAAATCCTGAAACACAGATTTTTTTACACTACAGGAATAAACAAACTTATTTCTCATCAACAAAAATGTGTTGATTGTAGTGGTTCCTATTTTGACTGGTAAAAATGTGTTTGAGCCTAGTTATAATGATTTAAAATTCACGGTCTGAAACCGCAATTGCTTTTGCACCAACCTAATATTAACATGAGGTCTCCCCCGCTCCTGGGCTGAGTACACACACCCTGCCAGAGGAAGATGTGAAGTGCATTCCATCACAACTGCCACATGCCTGGGCCCGGTGAAGCCAGTCACCCCGAACTTGTATTCAGTACAGCATTTTCCCACATTTTGCCATCTGGTCTTATGCAAAACAGGTGTTGTTTTGCAGCTAAAGAAAATGTGACCTGGGCACTTGGGTTATATGCTCCCAGTTACTGGTCTAATAATTAGCCATGAAGGTTCTGGAATTCACAGTCGCAGACACTAAAACCTGGGATTCTTGCAATGCTACAGCCATGAGCCGAGCCACACAGACGGCCCCGGGCCATCCCTCTGCTCACCTGAGGCAAATGCACATCTGATTGCTTCCTCTGTCCTTTTATTTATGGAGAATGGAGATTCACTGAGCCAGATTAAGGCGTAAGTGACTATTCCTCTATCCCCTTCTCACATGTAAATTGTATTTTTACTGTATATAGCCCATTTGACCTTCACAGCAACAGTCCTACAAGGTCACTGTCAGCCCCGCCCCCAGGACGGGCCAGAGACACAGGCAGGCAAGTACTTGGATCCTACCTGCCCCAGCTCACATACGCCGCTGGGCTAGAATTCACCTTACAGCGCTGCCGTTGTGCCCATCAGGGAGGAGGAAGGCCGCCTTTACACACCACAGACTTACAGATGCCATTTACAGACATTTCAGGCAGCACAGAGCGGAAGCCAGGAGGGCTCGGTGGGCATTCAGTGAGAAAAGTCACGTTCGCACCGCAGGCTGAGCTCACGCCCTCAATTCCCACCGGTCCTTGGAGCACCCACGCTGGTGACTAGGGCTGAGGGATGGTGGACGGAGGGCGTGCCAGGTCAGAAAGAATCGTGGAGGGGCTTCATCCAGCCTGTCCTTTCTCTTCCCCCCATCCTTTCTCTTCCCCCTGGGTCCCTGCTGCCCCTGGGCTCCTTCCCAGCCTGTGCCTCATCTGGGATGTGTCCTCTGAGGCAGGCCATAGCAACTGCCCTTGACCTTATTGTTACCTACCCTCTAGGCTCCTCTCCCAGGCTTCACGTTTGGGCGGAGGATGTGGCTGGCAGACACGGTGATGCCTGCGTGCCCGGGCAAAACAGGGGAAGAGAGGAAATACCAGCTGGCTTGGCTTGTGTGTGTATGTGCACCTGTGGGTCAGCATGTGCGTGTGTGTGTCTGCATCTGTGTGTGTCTGCATGTGTATCTGTGTGTGTCTGTGGGTGTGTCTGTGCATGTGTTCTGTATGTGTGTATCTGTGCGTGTATGTCTGCATGTGTGTCTGTGTGTCTGCATGTGTGTCAGTGTGTGTGTCAGTGTGTCTCTGTGTTTGTGCATGTGTGTGTCTGTATGTGTGGGTGTGTATGCATATGTGTGTGTCTGTGCATGTGTATGTGTCTGTGTGTGTGTGTCTATATGTGTGGGTGTCTGCGTGTGTGTCTGTGTGTGTGTCAGTGTGTATGTCTCTGTGCATATCTGTGCATGTGTGTATGTGTGCGTGTGTCTGTATGTGTGGGTGTCTGCGTGTGTGTCTGTGTGTGTGTCAGTGTGTGTGTCTCTGTGCGTATCTGTGCATGTGCATGTCTGTATGTGTGGGTGTGTCTGTATGTGTGGGTGTGGGTGTGTCTGTGCGTGTGCATGTGTACAATATTGTTGGCTCCCCCTCCAGAGAGGCCTTCTCAGACTGCCTCCTCTTAAACTAACCTCTTCATCCTCTTATCCTGATTAATTTTTTACACACTTTCCCCTGGCCGACACCATATTTTACACACACACACACACACACACACACAGAGTTTATGGGTTTGTCGTCCCTCTTTCCCGCTGGGTTAACTACTCTAGTAAAACAGAAGTTCTAGGCAGAAAGGAACCTTGCTTGTCCTGTGATTCCGTGTGAGTGGCATCAGGACAGAGTCCCTGCAAGTGGAGCCGGGAAACAGGGAGGGCGGGCACAGGGGGAGTGTCGTCCTCCAGGCTGCAGACCAAGGTCACAGAAGCCTCCCCACCCATGGCTGAGGCCTGCTCCCGGGAAGGTTGAGAAACCTCCACCATCTCCAGGAATGGTGGCCTCCGCTTCACCAACACTATCCAAATCCCACCCAAGTTCCCCAAAGTAGTGAACCCTCACCCAGGCCCACACGTGGGAGGGATAAGGGTGTTGCTGCTGAGGGCACAGCCAGCCAGGAGACAGGAGGCTCCCAGACACACAGCAAGCAGTCGATCAATATCCATGAATAAATGGGCAAACTAATAAGTAACCCATTGATATTTAGACTGATTTAAATGCACTACAAAGGGCCAGGCGCAGTGGCTCACACCTGTAATCCCAGCACTTTGGGAGGCCAAGGTGGGCTGATCACTTGAGGTCAGGAGTTCGAGACCAGCCTGGCCAACATAGTGAAACCCTATCTCTACTAAATATACAAAAATCAATCAGCTGTGGTGGCACATACCTGTAGTCCCAGCTACTCAGGAGGCTGAGGCACCAGAATCGCTTGACCCCAGAGGGCAGAGGTTGTATAAGCCAAGATCGTGCCACTGCAGTGCAGCCTGGGCAACAGAGTGAGACTTTGTCTCAAACAAAAAAATGTGTTAGAAAATTTCAAGATTCTGATTTTCAACAGCTAATAATCTTGTTCATCTATTTAAGAATATTGCACAGCAATATTTATTTAACCCGTGAAAGGAAAATCAATCTCGGGACCACCAAATCACTAAGCCAAGGGGAAAAGTCAAGCTGGGAGCTGTGATAGGCAAACCTGCCTCCCATTTTATTCCTAAATAAGATAGCTGCAAAGATTTTAAAAGCTACATACCTCCATCACAATTTTCCCACAGGGAAATTCCTTGTGGGCCTCAAGATCTTTCCCAGTTCTGTTGAATTTTACCCTGACAGTGTAAACCGATAGCTTCCCTTCCAGGGTGTGGGACAGAAAGTCATCCCTCTGCTCACCTGAGGCAAATGCACATCTGATTGCTTCCTCTGCCCTTTTGTTTATGGAGAATGGAGATTCACTGAGCCAGACTAAGGCATAAGTGACTCTTCCTCTCCCCCCCGTCACATGTAAATTGTATATTCACTGAAAGGCTGAGCAAAAACTCAAAAGAATGCAAACTGTGGGCTCCTATCTGCCTATGACCTGGAAGCCCCCGCTTTGAGTTGTCCCACCTTTACAGACCAAACCAATGTACAGCTGACACATATTGATTGGCCTCATGTCTCCCTAAAATGTATAAAAAGCAAGGCGTCCCCTGACCACCTTGGGCGCATGTCAGGACCTCCTGAGGCCGTGTCACGCAAGCCTTTCACCTCGGCAAAACAAACTTTCTAAATGGATTGAGACCTGTCTCAACTACTTTGGGTTCACAGAACAAAAGCTCATTGTTGCCACAGTTTGCGCAACTTCTCAGCAGCCAATGCATTGAGATACATAGGTTCTGTCATCAGTTTTATTTGTGAAACCTGGTTGTTGTTCCTACCTTCAAAAGCAGGGACGTCTTTCACTTAACCTCCACCAGCTTTTATCTCATCCTGCTGTGGGCAGACCTTGTTTACCCTGCCAAGTCCCTGCCACCTGTGGCTTCAGTGGCTCGTAGGCGGGAACCAAACCTTTTAATCCCTAAAATCCCAGCCCCATGCACATCCCGGCACAGAGGATAGGCTCCGTTGTTATGCCCAGACCGTTTATTCCCCGAAGAAGACCACCAGAGTCCAGAGTCAAAGCTAAGCAGCAAGGATCTTTATTACAGGTTCGAACCTGGAACTCTCCCTCGCTCGCGAAACGAGACGGGCAGGAGAGCTCCCCCACTGAGCTCCGAGCAGTGTTATATAGTCTAAGAAAAGTGGGCATAGAATTATTATACAAATCAGATATATGACTGGCTAGTGTTTGAACAAGGCGATTTGGCTAACTATGATTGGTTCCCGCCATTTCTGATATTTCGGTTCAACCTTTGAGGCGGGAGAGCAGTTTTATGGCAGCAAGAGTTTATCTTACTTAAACACATCTTGTGACCTTGCCTCAGAACTTACAAAATTTCTGGTACGTGCAGAAAAACAGGTACTCACAGAATTTACGAAATCTTTGGTATGTGCAAAACAAAATCTCTGGTACGTGCAGAAAAACAGGTACTCACAGAATTTACGAAATCTCTGGTATGTGCAAAGATTAGACAGCAGAACAAAGGGTGTAGCAGGGGGGGCGGGTACACATCTATCTTTGTGTCCTTTCACTGTGACTGTTTGCCAAATGAGTAAAAGGAAAGGAATCTGCGCACAGTGTGCCTCATTACTAATCAGCTTGGATAAGAGCAAATCTATGACAGGTTCCATTATCACTTCTAGTTATGTGTTAGAATACGCTCTCCCGGAGCCAAGGCACACCATGGTGCAGAGACAGTTTGATGACAACCCAGTACCCAAAACACTCTATTGAGGAGGTATCCAGTTTACATGGCCATAATTCATACTAGCATTTTAGGTGAACTACGAATCCGTTCATCTATTAGAGATACAGTCTGATAGGTTGGGAAGGGCATGGGCTTTGGAATCCAAAGCCACGTCTGGATCCTGACTTCCCTGTTTTCCGAGCTGGCCATGGAAAGATTGTCTTGTATTTCACTAGTATCTCCAAACTGCCTGTCTATATTTGGGCATTATGGTCTGCTTTCCTGGGTTGTTGTAAGAATGAAATACGATGCCTGCAAACTATATGGCATAGCATTTATTGATGAGGATGTAGAGAAATCAGAACCCTTGCACACTGGGGGTGAGAATATAAAATGGTGCAGCTGCTATGGAAAACATCATAGTGGTTCCTCGAAAATTAAACATAGAATTACTATATGATCCAGTCCATTCTTGCATTGCTATAAAGAAATACCTGAGACCGGGTAATTTATAAAGAAAGAGTTTTAATTGACTCATCATTCCACCGGCTGTGTGGGAAGCATGGCTGGGGAGGCCTCAGGAAACTTACAATCACGACAGAAGGCAAAGGGTAAGCAGGCACATCTCACATGCCAGAGCAGGAGCAAGAGAGAGCAGAAGAAGGGAGGTGCCATGCACTTTTAAACAAACGGATAATGTGAGAACTCACTCACTACCATGAGAACAGCAAGGGGGAAATCCGCCGCCATGATCCGATCACCTCCCACCAGGTTTCTCCCCCAACACAGGGGATTACAACTCAACATGAGATTTGTGTGGGGACACAGTGCCAAACCATATCCATACCCAAAGTAAGTGAAAGCAGAGACACAAACAGATATTTGTACATTCATGTCTATAGCAACATTATTCACAGTGGCCAGAGGGAGGAAGTAACCCAAGTGTCCTTGGACGGCAGAATGGATGAGCAGAATGGGTCATCCACAGGCGATGGAACATTATTCAGCCTTAGAAAGGAGGAAATTCTGACATGTGCTACTCCACGAATGAACCTTGAAAACATTATGCTAGGTGAAATAAGTCCAGTCACAAAACAACAAATACTGTATGATTCCACTCATATGAGGTACCTAGAGTAGCTGAATTCATACAGACGGAAAGTAGAATGGGGGTTGCCAGGGAAATGGAGAGTTGGTGTTTCATGGGTACAGAGTTTCCGCTGGGAGAGATTTTAAAATATCTAGAGATGGATGGTGGTGGTGGTTGCATAACAATATAAATATAGTTAGTGCCACAGAACTGCACACTTAAAAATGGTTACGATGGTCAATTTTATGTTATATAGATTTTTCCACAATTAAAAAAAAAAAAAAAAAAAAAAAGTAGCCTTTTCACAAGATGGCGCCGAAAGAAAAGAAGGAAGCTCCTGCCCCTCCTTAAGTGGAAGGAAGCCAAAGTGAAGGCTTTGAAGGCCAAGAAGGCAGTGTTGAAAGGCATCCACAGCCACACAAAAAAGAAGACCCACACGTCACTCACTTTCCGGTGACACTGCAACTCCAGAGGCTGCCCAAATATCCTCGGGAGAGCGCCCGCCGGAGAACAAGCTTGACCACTATGCTATCATCAAGTTGCCGCTGACCACTGAGTCGGCAGTGAAGAACATAGAAGAAAACAACACACTTACATTCATTGTGGATGTTAAAGCCAACAAGCACCAGATCAAGCAGGCTGTGAAGAAGCTCTATGACATTTATGTGGCCAAGGTCAGCTCCGGTTCGGCCTGATGGAGAGAAGAAGGCATATGTTCAACTAAATCCTGATTACAATGCTTTGGGTGTTGCCAACAAAATTGAGATAGTCTAAACTGAGTCCAGCTGGCTGATTATGTGTGTGTACGTATATATATATATATATGCACAAGAAATAAATGTTTGCTTTTATTTGTCTGCTTGTGAGGGTCACATCTTAAGAAAAGTTTACAGAAGTCAAGAGTGATGGTGATGCCACAACTGGAAAGACTGGGCACATGGAGGCTCTTGCCCCAGTGACGACACTGCTGCTTTCCAGTGAGGCTGTTTTCAAGCCTGAATCCTGAGCCTTTGTTCAAAGCATGTCATCTCTCCAAGGTCCTGAGCAGACCACCCGGAAGGTGCAGTGGAGATGGTTTGGGGAGGGATGGAGTCATGGCTGTGGAGTACAGCAGGGGTACCATTGGCTCAGAAGTCCTTTCTCTCTATGACAGAAACCAAACTGCTGGTTGTGTGTCTAGCGACAAACCCGGGAACCTGTGAAAATTTGAAAGCCCTGAGCAACCCCTACCAAGAGCGTTCCCTCAGTCCCTGATACCAAAACACCTGGCATCCCAGGTGAAGGCCTAGCTCCGCTGCCATCTCCAGGAGGGAGCTGAGGTCTCACCACAGCAACACACCTGCTATCCCATCCCTCCAAGATGCAGCAGCCCAACTGCTCCATCCATTCCTTTCATTTCACTGCATCACTGGCCAGTGGAGTCACTGTTTAATATACGAATGTTGGCAAATTCCATGATGACACAAATGAAAATATCTACACCTAGTATTTGCATTTGATATATAAACATGCTTGTTGTATAATGAGAATTACAGTTATCCCAGCCCAGGGTGGTATCCAACAACTCCTATGATTCACACCATCTCCAATGCTCTGAGCACGGGATAAATACTGAACCAGGGGAACACAGTAGGCCTGGACTAGGTGGAAAGGCAGTTGACCCCAGCTCAGGGACATTGCTGGAAGCCCAGGTTGGACCACACAGGTATAGGGATTAGGAAACCAAAGACGATTGAAATGAAGTGCCCACCTTCAAGGAGTATGAGCCTCCAGGTGCCTACAGAAAAAGCAAAAGCAGTAAGGCCCACCATCACTGACTGGGTGCCAGGCACTATTCTAATTTCATAACAACATTTAATCCTCACAACAGTCTTTTGCAGTAGATACTGGTTATTGTCACCACCTCACAAATGGGGAAACTGAGGCACGGAGCATAAGGTAATTCCCCCGACACCACCCAGTTCCTCACAGCGGGTAGCCTCCTGAGTCTGCAGACCTGCCATGCTGTAGGGTGCAGCCTAGTCCCGTAACCCAAGCCAGGAGGTGAGGAAGGTTTCCAGGCTGCATGAAATTCACCTGGAGGGAGCTGATCCCATTCTGGATCGTAGATTCCAATGGAGGAAGGTAAAAACCTTAGAACTCATGAGGGCCACACTCATACTTAATAAACAAGGACCCAAGGCCAGGAAGGGACCCCGTGAAGATTCTGGTTGGGCGTTGCTGGGAGCATCCAGCTTGCTCTTCCAGATGCTGTGAGTGTCTGGCAGTGCTTACTGCTTATGGTCACAAAACAAGCAGTCTGCTTTGATGAGAAAGCCTGGCTCCAAGCCAGGGCTCACATGGCAGGTGCATGATTATTTATTAAGCATGCAGGGACCCAGAATCCAGCACCCAGCCTGGCCTTCCACGGGCTTTACAGGGAAGCAGCTATGCTGGGTGGTAGGAGGTAAGGAGGAAATGAGGGTTTATAGAGGTAGGAGGGAGCAACCGGGGGAGAGAGTACACTCCCTTTTTCCCTATAAGACAGCTGTTCCATTACATCCTGAATTACCCAACTCTTAATACTGTTAAAACATAAAGCTTGCTTCGTTTTGGTTACTTTTAAAGGCAGCTGTAATTTTGAAGTCCATAGGTAGAGTTGGGGCAGGATTGTTTGTTTGAAGATCTGGGCCAAGACCTGCCTCCGACCTGGTCTCCGTGCCCAGCTCATTGGCCTCTTCTGCCCAGAAGCCAACCTGCAGTGAGTGAGATCCAGGACGCAGGAACGAAGTCTGCCTTCACACGGGTACACTGGTGGCAGCCCCAGAAGCAACCTGCCCTTACACAAGGCCATGAGCCCCAGGCGTCGGATTCTTCCTTCTCCACGCTGCTCTCTGGCATGTTTTCCTCACCTCCCTACTTGCTCCTTTACCTTTACTTCCTATCCTTCCTGGACTCCCAGAAACACCACAGGACCGGAAGCCAGAAGACTCAGCATCTACAGACCCAGTAACTGGAAAACGCAAAGCAAGTCGGTCCACACTGTTGAACATCATTAGTTTCCAGCTCCAGAAAATGGGACCTTGGGGAAGATGGATCTGCTATACTAGTCTCACAGGCTGAGGCAGTGATCATATGAGAGCATGGGTCCTTCAGAACCTTTTACATACTGTGCAAACGTACCAGGATAGGAAGCCCCAGCAGAGATGGCTAATAGGTGACATCCCAAAAGAAATGTGTGACCATTTCATGGGATGTTTTCTCCAAGCTAAAGGTGATGGAACATCCTATTCATTATCTTAGACCCTAATAATTAGCTGTTCAATCAATGAGTGCATAAATGAGCCAAAACCAGTTAAGGATGCATGCATCTGAAATTAACAAATACCCACTGAGCTTTCATTATGTGCCAACTGTTGTCATGGGTTTCCTTTGTGTGAAATTCAAAGACTAAATCACCTTCTAATGTAAAGGCAATAAAGAGGCAAACAACTCTGATTCAAGGCAGAGGCACTGGGGGAAAAGTAAAAAGTACAGTGCAGATTCAAAAGGAGGAAAATGCTACATCACTGGGAGGTCAGGAAAGGTTCACTGGCCATGACACATGGACAGAATTCCAAACTGTGTCACTACGAAAGGGTGTCCCAGACCAAGGGAATCATCTGCCCGAAGCTATCAAGGCAGAAGACATGGGACTTGGAGGGAGCAGTAAAGCCAAAGCATAGGTGTAAGTGGAAATGCAAGAAAAAAGTAGACACTAAACCAGGAATATGTGATTGGATCCAAAGAACAGAGGTCTCCAAGTGTCAGCTGAGGATGTTAGATTTACTCTCAGGACAGGAATGAGTGTCTGGATTCTTCCAGGCATTGGTTGACACAACAGATTCCTTTTGCAGAAGAGAAAGTGATCAATTATGGTTTCAGTTAATAATCCCCTGCCTAAACATAACTTCCTGCTCCCTGGTGCAAACACTCTCTCCCAAGTGAGCAAGTCACAAGCCCCTGAAACCTAGCGATCATCACGTATTAAATGGGATTAGCAGTACCCAGATCAGTGTTGTTCTGGGAATTAACTGTGACAAGAGCTACGCAAGTATCTGGCTTGGAGATGTGTCTTTTTGTCGAAAGTACAACAACTTTTTTTGGTAGGGACTTATTTGCAATGCAGACACACCTAAAATGAGGAAATACATTCCAGAATTATCTAGCTGAAGAAGACTCCATGTCATAGGTTAGGAATTTCAGGGGTGGGAGTCAGTGTCTTGCCACAGCATTGATCCCAGACACCAGGCCTCCTGACCCCAGCGTCCTCTCTCTTGCTGCTGGTTTCTCAGAAATCAAACACCAGAGAGTGAGTAAATGCATCTGGGATGTTTCCTGCAACAGAAAAGCCTGGCCTTTCTTGCTCATCCTAATCCCCCATCCGTTAAAAGTCCTGAGTGCAGATGTTGAAGACAACATTGACCAACTCTGCAAAACCGCTTTGTTGCTGACTTGCATAGAACAGAGAGTGCAAGTAGTCAACCACGAAGTCAAGAAGATCACCTTATACGGACAGAACCTTGCCTTGACTCTGGAAGCTATATCCTATCTACCTCCCATCCCTAAATGCACAGGTGGCATGAGTTATTGGGTGTATCATTTTGCAGATTAGGAATTAATGGCTCAGAGAAATTGAACAACTACGCCAAGAACATATGGCTGGTAACCATCGATTGTCTCAGCTTCTGCAGCTTCTCAACATGCCATTGCCTTCACCAATGCTACCAGTTACCTCTGTGTTGCTGAAACCAGTGAGCACTCTTTCGGTCTCTCTCACCAAACACTTTCTTCCTAAAAGCCCTTATCGTCCCCTGGCTCTCATGACACCACACTCCTCTGGTTTGGTGCTCTCAGAACACTTCCTCGCACTGTTGTTGTTTGGCCAATCCAACTCTACTGACCTCAGATGTTGGAGTTACCCAGGAATGCCCCCCTTGGCCCTCTCTGCTTTTCATTCTGCAGAGAGGAATTTCACGCACCCCTTTGGCATTGATTGCCTCTCTAGGCCAGCTTAGAAGCATGTATCCCTGCCTGAATGGCCCATGCACTTCTCAAACTCCACAAACCCAAAGCCCAACTCACTGTCTGCAGCTTGTCCTTGTAAATCACAGCTCCATCTACCTGAAATGATTCTGGCTTGAGTCTTCTCTCTCCTCCACTTCCTACACGAAAATAAACCTTTTCATTCCTCCTTCTAAGTATTAATAGCTCTTAAACCTTCAATTTCTACCATCCTCACCACCACCCTGCCTCTCATACCGGACTCATCTGGTAGCCTCCTAACTGGGCTCCCTGCAGCTACTCACATCTTCTTCCAAATCAGCCTCCACAAAGCAACCAGGCTGATGTTTTCAAAATGTAAATGGGACCATGGTACTCTCTTAAAATCTTTTGATAGTTGTCCAAATGAATGACTGGATAAACAAAATGTAGTATATACAGACAATGAAATAGTATTCAGCCTTAGAAGAAAGGAAATTCTCACACATGCTACATGGATGAGCCTTGAGGACATTGTGCTCAGTAAAAGAAGCCAGACGCAAAAGGACAAACACCGTGTGATTCCATTCAGATGAGGCACCTACACTAGCTAAATTCACAGAGATAGAAAGTAGAGCTGGGGTTACCAGGGGCTGGGAGAGAGGAAAGTGGGAGTTACTGTTTAATGGGTATGGAGTTTCAGTTTTCCTAGACAAAGAAGCTCTGGAGACGGATGGCGATGATGCCTGCACAACAATGTGAGTGTACTTAACGCCACTGGACTACACACTTAAACATTGTTAAAATGGTAAATTTTGTGTTATGTGTATTTTGCCACAATATTTAAAAATAAAAGAAACTGTTCAATGGTTTCCCCTTGCCCCTGTAGAAAAGTTCCACATTGCCAGGCATAGCGGTTCACGCCTGTAATCCCAGCATCTGCAAGTCTGAGCAGGCAGATCTCTTGAGCCCAGGAGTTCAAAACCAGCCTGGGCAACATGGTAAAACCCCATCTGCCCACACACACAAAAAAAGAAACAAAAAATTAGCCAGGAGTGGTGGCACTCACCTGTAGTCTTAGCTTCTCGGGAGGCTGAGGTAGGGCCTGGAAATTTCTTGAGCCTGGGAGGTAAAGGCTGCAGTGGGCCATGATCAGGCCACTGCACTCCAGCCTGAGTAACAGAGAAAAACCATGTCTCAAAAAAAGAAAAGAAAATTTCCCCATCCTTGGCAGGGTTCCCCAGGCATGGTGGGCAAGCCCCTGAGCCTGCTATCCTCCTCTCCCCGTTTTTCAGGGCCAGCTGCAATGCACTTTGCTAGTTCCTGACATGGATGGCCTCTGAGGGTCTGTGTCCTCTGCCCAGAGTGCTCACTGCCCCTCTCTCCCTGCACCACTCCTTTTGCCTGAACAGCTTCTGCTCAGCTTTTAAATCTCAACTTCAACACCCCAAGCTCTGAAGGGACTTCCCTCACACCCAAATGATGTCGCGACCCTGGATTCACGTGAATACTATTCCTTGTGCTGTGCCTGCAAGAGATTTAACACCCACAAAATTATTTAACGCTTGTATGCCAAGCTGAGAATGAGACCCGTCTCTGTCTCGTCCGTGTGTGTGTGTGTGTGTGTGTTTATAGTGCCAGGCATAGCATTGATAAAAGTCCTTCCAGGCCTACTGTTGGATCACAGAAGAGGCACCATGCTCACTGTTTTCCTGAGACCAAGCCTTCCCTCTATGTGGCTTTGACTCTGCTAAGTCCCTTGATGACTGTGGACAAAAGAGCAAAACTGGGCTGAGGGCAGGAGTGCAGGATGGGTCTGCTCTCCTCACGCTGAAGAGCCTACCAAGTGTTCAACCCCATGAATTATCACAAGGCCAGCTCCCCTCCAGCCTCCCCTCAACTTGCAACATACCCCAGCAGGGCGGGGCCCTCAGTCTCTTCCCTCCTTCCGGATCATCCCTGTCCTGGTGCATTAGTCAGGGTACTCCAGAGAAACAGAGCCAAAAGGACGTTCATAAATAGATAGAAAGATGCTTATTAGGAGGGATTGGCTCATCTGATGACGGAGGCTGAGCAGTCCCACTATCTGCCATCTGCAAGCCAGAGGCCCAGGAAAGCTGCAGATGTCGTGCAGTCCAAACCTGAGGGCCTGAGTACCAGGGCAGTCTATGGAGCAAGTCCTGGTCTGAGTCTGAAAGTGCCTGAACTAGAAGTTCCAGTGTCCCAAGGCAGGAAAGAATGGGTGTTCCAGCTCAAGAAAAGACAGCAAGTTTGCCTTTTTGCTCTACTCTTCCCCCAATAAATTGCACAATGCTGCCCACACTGGTGAGCGCATATTTTCTTTACTACAGATTCAAATGCTAACCTCTCTCCAAAGCACCATCAAACACACCCAAAAAGAGGGTATTACCAGCTGTCTGAACATATACCAGTCAGGTTGATAAAGAAAATTACCCATCACACCTGGGTCCTACCCGACTTCCTGTGATGCAGAAGCATTGACACCGTGCAAGCTCTTGGCCAACGTCGTCTCATCTGACTCCACCAACAGCCCTCCGTTCTTCAGAGGAGGGATGGTCACAAATTGCCCCAGGTCACATTGAGAGGGCAGGAATGCCAACATGTTTTTCCACCACCAGAGTCCTGCTGTGTCTCTAAGATTTGATTCCTTGGCTTTGCAGTCTCTGAGGATAACACCGTAATAGTGTCCAGCATCCCCTACCCATTCTTCAAGCTACCTCTAAATGCCACTTCCCCAACAGCGCCTTTCCTAAGCCCCATGAGGCACTCTTCCCCTCAGCTCCCAGAGGAGACTTCTAGAGCCAATATTGATCTAGCCATGGGCGCGACTTTTTTCTCTGATGCCCCCACAAGCCTGCAAGCTCCTTGGGGACAGAAGCCAGGTCTTCATCTCTGCTTTCTCCAAATCTAGCCCAGCCCCTGCATACAGAAGATACTTATCATTAACATGGGTTGAATAAATAAATCAAAGGGTAACCTACTCAAGCCCGTTTCTTCTGGGAAGAGGGGATAAATAATTCTTGCATGACCTGCTTCACATGGTTGTCGTAAAGTTGGAAATGAGAGAAGGTGTTTCCTTCACTTAAAAGTACTGCTGAGTATAAGATTCACAATTCATTATCCACTTTTCAGAGGAGAATCAGGGGAAGGGGAGAGAAGACCACATTAATTATTTACATCAATTATAAGATTCACCTTACCTTCAAAATGCCAAAATTGAAAAAACGTACATTCGTGCATCCTATAAATACATCAAGATGTGTAAAACCATGAAGCAGTGACATTGTGTGAGTTGTGGCCATTTGGGGGGTTTGTTAAAAAGACGGATCCTGGAGCCTCATTATCGAAAATTCTGATTCAAGGGTGATTTTGGGGGGTGAAAAATCATCAGGTGATTTCGATGAGCTGCCTAGTTTGGAAACTGGTCCCTAAAAAGACATAAAATTCACCCTCTTCTTTTAAAAAGGAGGAAACTGGGGGTGGCAGATAACCCAGAGCTTGTCACAGATCGGGCACAGGCAGTTCCACAAAACCCTGACTCCAGCTTCCCCTCCAGCTCTTCACTGGGGCTTCCCACCAGGCCACGGCACCTCCTTCTAGCTCCAGCTCAGACTTTACCAGAGGCTGATGACTTCAACAATTCCGGACTCCTGACATCATTGGCTGTTCTCATTTCTGCAAAGCCACTGAACAAACCACTCACAGGAAAAAGCCAGTTACAGCAGGCAGCAGTCTGGGGGGATTTCAGATGGGAGCTGTTAGTTGCACACACAAAACTGGTTTTACTTCCTTTAGGGTCTAGTAACCCTTTTACTCCACACTCCAGACGAACCATCTGAACACATGATCCCTTGAGTTGCTGAAATGCTTCCAATTGCCTTTGTTTTCAACAAGGTTAAAACAGCATGAAACAACCTGGCTGGCATTTGGCAGAGGACCACCATGATTCCCTTTTGTGTGAAACAAAAAGAAGTCCCCAAAAGTCAAGGACCTTGGAGAGCCCGACGTATGCTCAGATTTTTGTTTGTTTGTTTTTGTTTTTCTTTGTTTTATTTTTAATTGATACATAATAATTGTACATATGTATGAGTTACACTGTGATACTGATATATGTACACCTTGTGTAATGATCAGTAAGCCAGACACAGAAAGACAAATACCGCCTGATCTCACTCATATGCAGAAACTAAAAAGTGGATCTCACAAAAGCAGAGAGGACAATAGCCTTATCTGAGACTGGGGAGGGGAGGGGGAGAAGGGGATGGGGAGGGGTTGGTCAATGGGCACAAAGTTACTATTAAACAGGAAGAAAACGTTCTGGTGCTCTACTGCCCACTAGGGTGATTATAGTTGACAATGGTGTATTGTATTTTTCAAAATAGCTAGATTCTGAGATTCTGAGAAACCAGGGCCACGCTCAGGGGTGAAAAGGGACTGCCCGGACTCTCGGGCAGCGCCACCCACCCCAGCCAAGTGGGACTGACTGGGTCCGGTGCCAGGACAGATGCAGGCATTGTCGCCTCACTTCAGAGGCTCAGGGAAGCCTCTGGTTGTCCCTCTTTTAGCGTTCACACTGTCACTTTGAACAAATCTCTTTACGCTCTGCAATTAACTTCTAAATCTGTAAATGATCTGATGATGTTGAGCTACATTACTTCTACCTTTCCTTTTATTAACTGCCAGAAACCGTCTGTCGCACGAAAGCCATTGAGGAGGCCTGGCCCGTGGAGGAAATGGCTATGGCTATGAAGTGGGCTAGGGTGTCGAGCGCAGCCTTGTTGGTATTGGCAGAAACCCTAAGTCCCAGGGACTCCTGGAAACTCCCTGGAGTAGACACTGGCTACGTCCTTCCAGCTGAGATGTTATGAGACTATGATTCTGATGGGCAGTAAATGACAATTCTGGGCATAACTGGGAGAAGTTGATTTCCTTGCTTGGCTCAACACTTCCCCAGCAGAGGTGGGCTCTGGGTCCCATCTGTCAGAGCACAGTTGCAACTCCCTGGGAGGTACAGGTTGGTCTTGACTCTAAATGCTACCCTTTACCAAGTGTGTTTCTACTGCAGTGGGGGAAACCATCCAACACTGATTCTGGAAAGAATATTAGAGGCATTGAAACACATCCTGGGAGGATTGCTGGGGAACTAGCGTGGACATTGAAACCATTCACCTCTTTGTCACCTCTAAGGCTTTTTTATTAGGTATCAGAATGGGATGTGGATGTAGAACAAAAATAGGTTGCCCGATAAAGCTTTCTCTGAATTGTAGAATTACTACAGGCTTTGTGTTTCTTCAAAGTGTATGTAATGTCTCCAACCTGGCTCACAAAAAGGTTGTTATGCAAATTATGAATTATAATATCATGGTCACTTTTTTTTACATTTTGCCTTCATATTTCAGAAAGGAATTGAAACAGAAATTATCTGTAAATAGAATTTGCTTCTCTAGAAATCCTTTGAAACCCTTTGAAAGCACCAAGTACCTGTAGATTCACAGTGTGAGTCTGAGCTACTTGCATCACCTCCATAAGGTACACCGACATGACACATTCGTGTATCTCCAATGTGGCCCAAACGTGGCACGGAAAGCCAGGATTCTACCGCTGGCTCCCTTTGGAGCCATGTTGCTCAGTAAGGCCACCACTTGGGTCAATGCCCATCACTGGACCTATCGTTTTTTACTCAAAGGAGTGGATGTTGCGATTATATTCAAAATAGAAGAGACGGAAATATTTTATTACACTGAACAATTCTATCCTGCAGAACAAACAAAAAACATCATAAGCCAGGTTGAATGATAAAGTGGAGAAAACATCGGTAACATATATGAGAAGCAAAAGCACTGATTTCAAAGAATAAAAAAAGCTGCAAAACAATTTTTAAAAATGATCCAATGGTCAACTGACAAACAAAACTGACCAAGGAAATGCAATGCAAACAAAACAGCAGAGAAACGACGAGAGGCACAGATCCATCCTTCCCTAAGTCACCTGGCCACACAGCTCCTCCTGCTCCTACCATGCTTCCTCTAAAGTGGCCCCAGAGCTACATGTTAAGAAATATCCATCTGCCATCCGTCTTCCAATGTGGTGTGTAATCATTATAATATGACCCACCATTCATGGACAACTTCTGCTCTCTGTGTCCTGTGCTCCACATTCTACTCATTTTTCTCATCTAATAATCACAACGTCCCATCTCGTCCCCTATACAGAAGACAAGGATGTTGATGACCGCTGAGATGCCTTTTCAGTGGCTAGCCTAGGATTCGAACCCGACCCTGTCTGGTTCTTTCTTTTGCCAGGGTCTCTCAACCTTGGCACAATTAACATTTGGGGCTCGATAGTTCTTTATCATAGGAGGCCATCCTGTGCCTTGTAGCATGTTTAGCAGCATCCCTGACCTCTTGTAACCAGATGCTCATAGTGCTCCCTTCAAGCTGCAGCAGAAAAAGTGTCTCCAGACATCACCAAAGTCCCCTGAGTGGCAAAACCACCCCTGGTTAAAAACCACTGCTTTCAGCTATGTTTTCAACCCTGCTGCCCTAGTTTCATCCCAGATCCACAAGAAACCCAGTGATCCTCCAGGGCCCTTGTCAGGTGGGTGTGGAAACATATAAGTCATTTAAAATAAAGTATTTACTGTCTGTCTCTCCTCAGCCCACAGTAAAGTTGTTGAGATAAGGAACTATGTCTCTAATTCACCCTAGCACGGTGCCTGGCAGATACCAGTGTCCAAGATGTTCATAATGTATAAATGAATGGATAAACCCAGGCCAGTATGAATGGTAATATTGGAAACAGGTACAAGCCTATACTTTTTTTTTTTTGCATGTGATTGTAAATTAGTAAACCTTGTGGAGAACAAATTGGCAACATGTATTAAAATTTTAAAGGTGAAACCCCTTTAAACTTTCAGCCAACAATTGCAAGCCTAAGAATTAATGCAGTAAACTCCATATCACCTACCTCAGGAAAACCCACCAGTGAGTTGCCCAAGTCAAGTTATTTATCCTCATGGTTCCCTGTGCTTTGTTTTCATAATATTTATCATCAAAATAATTAAATAGGCTCACTAGTCCTCCTCCTTCAAAGTAGGGACAAGCATTTACAGGTTCTTAGTATATATTTGTTACATAAGTAATAATTTATATGAGTAACTATAACAAGTAAATATATATATATACATACATTTGCTATTATAACTGTGATTACTGCACCACTCTTACAGTAGTTAAAAAAAAAAAATAGAAATAATCTAAGGTCCATTTACAGGAATGTGGTTAAAAAGTATTCTACTGAGCATCTGTATATCTTCTTTGGACAAATGTCTATTTTGCACATTTTTAAATCATGTTGGGCTGTTGTTGAGTTTTAGGAACTCTTTATATATCTGGACATAAAAATATTGTCAGACATAAAATCTGCAAATATTTGCTCCCATTCTATGACTTGCCTTTTTATTCCATTAATAGTGTACTTTGATGCACAAAAGTATTTTTTAAATTTTGATGAAGATCAATTTATCTATTTTCTCTTTTATTGTCTGTGTCTTTGGTGTCATATCCAAGAAATCATTGCCAAATCTATTATCGTGAAGTTTTTCCCCCTATGTTTTCTTCTAAGAGTTTTGTACTTGTAGTTTTTATGTTTGGGTCTTTGATCCATTTTGAGTTAATTTTTGTATATG
Organism: Chlorocebus sabaeus; assembly: GCF_047675955.1. Taxonomy (NCBI): domain Eukaryota; kingdom Metazoa; phylum Chordata; class Mammalia; order Primates; family Cercopithecidae; genus Chlorocebus; species Chlorocebus sabaeus. Next base: position 7,692,718 of record NC_132911.1, on the reverse strand, counting down.
CTATTAGCTAAGGGTCCAATTTCATTCTTTTGCATGTGAATATCCAATCTTCCCAGCACCGTTTGTCGAAAAGATTGTCTTTTCTCCCTTTCAGTGGTAGTGACACCCTTGTTGGAAATCATTTGACCACACATGCAAAAATTTAATGTTGGGCTTTCTATTCTATCCCACTATTTACATATCTGTCTTTATGCTAGTACCATGCTGTTTTGATTATTGTTCCTTTGTAGTGAGTTTTAAAGTCAGGAAGTATGAATCCTCCAAATTCGTTCTTCTTTTTCAAGATTGTTTTGGCTATTTAGAGTTCCTTGACATTTTCCACAAATTTTAAGATAGACTTTCTATTTCTGCCAAAAAAAATCATTGAGATTTTTGATAGGGATTGCATTGTATCAGTAGATCACATTGGGTAATAAGCACATGAAAAGTTATACATGAGGCACAGTCAAAAATTCACATATAACTTTCAACTCCCCAAAAACTTAACTACTAATAGCCTACTGTTAACCAGAAGGCTTATCAATAAAATAAAATATTAATTAACATACATTTTCTATGTTATATGTCTTATATAAGATATTGTTACAATAAACTAAGCTAGAGACAAAAGTTATAAAGGAAAACGTAAGGAAGAGAATATATATTTACTCTTCATTAAGTGGAAGAGGATAATCATAAAGGTTTTCATCCTCATCATCTTCACATTGAGTGGGTTGAGGAGGAGGAAGTAGAGGAGGGGTTGGTCTTGCTGTCTCAGGGGTGGCAGAGGTGGAAGAAAATCCATGTGTAAATGGACCTGTACAGTTCAGCCCTGAGTTGTTCAAGGATCAACTGAAAATGCATGCATTATAAAAATGAATTTGATCTAAAATGAATTTGAGCACAACTGCTGGGTGGAAAGGAAAAAAAAGCAAGCTGCATATCAGTATTACAATGTGTTTCCTTTTTACAATCTGTAAAGTATTGAAGTGTACATGAATAGATACCTCTATGTGTGTAGAAGAGAATGTCATTAACTGAAAGAAATCCAATTGTTAGCAATCTGTTTATCCATGAAAAACAGGATTCAAGGCAACTTTCCTTTTCTGCTGATACACATCAGTATTGTTTTAACTTTTTGCAGCACATATATTATTTTTATAAAGAAAATATGCTATCTACAAATAATAAATATTTACTTTATTTGTAAATAAAGACAACAAAACCAACAACAGGGAAGACTTTGAAGACCAGCGCTCCCAGAGCCGTCAGCTCTGCTGCGCTTGCTGTGTTCCCTGGTGTCTGAGGTCACTCTCCTTGGCACTGGGATGTCCTGCCTGCAAAAGAGAGGATGACACGCAACCCCCTCTGCTGATGGCTTGGGTCTGTTCTGGACGTTCCATTCATTACCTGTACATTACTCTCTGTCAGCCTAGGTGTACCATCTAGGATGGGGTGATGATGACCTCATAATATGGAAAAGACTAGAAATAAGCATGGTAAGAAGTAGCACTAATTGAACACTCCTCATCTGTGCACATAAATGTGTTAAACCCACATGATTCTCTGGTGTTTGACAGTTTACCATTCCTACTAGCAGCGGGACAGGTACGTGCCAGACCCAGCTGGCCCTGCCTCTCCACAGAGGCACAGAGCTGAATCCATCCTGTCTGACTCAGGGGCTGGCTCAGCTCCCATCAAACACAGCCTCTCATGGTCCTGAGGAGTAGACGCATTCACAGTGGCATCGCACCTGGCTGGGGCGGTGCTTGGTGAGGCTGTGTCCTTCGTTTTCCTTCCTTGCGGCATTGAGGAGCTAGCTCCAACCTACGTGGGTGGAACTGACTCTCTGAGGAGCTCCTGAGATGGGACTGAAACCAGCTCAGCCCCATCATGCGAGGACTGTGTCCTGTTGACCTTGAAGGTGGAGCCCCAGGGCAGGCACTGCCCTACACAGCTTCTGTCCTGCCCCAGACCCCCTCCCCTCTGCACACTCAGGTCTCGGGCTCCAGAGCTGTGACAAGCACCTGACACAAACAGCTTCTGCTCTGGGCAGCTGCCAGTGGCATGGCCTGTGAGGCCAGCAGTCAAGGACGTGCCTTTAACAGACCTCCTAAATCTACGGCAAGTGGCCAGGTGCAATGGATCACGCCTGGAATCCCAGCTTCTTGGGAGGCTGAGGCACGAGAATTGCTTGAACCCGGGAGGCAGAGGTTGCGGTGAGTCGAGATCACGCCACTGCATTCCAGTCTAGGCGACACTGTGTGAGAGTCTGCCTTAAAAAAAAAAAAAAAAAAAGACCAGGCACAGTGACTCACACCTGTAATTCCAGCACTTTGGGAGGCTCAGGCGGACGAATCACAAGGTCAAGAGATCAAGACCACCTTGGCTAACACGGTGAAACCCCATCTCCACTAAAACTACAAAAAATTAGCCGGGTGTGGTGGTGGGTGCCTGTAGTACCAGCTATTCGGGAGGCTGAGGCAGGAGAATGGCGTGAACCTAGGAGGCAGAGCTTGCAGTGAGCTGAGATCGCACCACTGCACTGCAGCCTGGGCTACAGAGCGAGACTCTGTCTCAAAAAAAAAAAAAAAAAAAAAATCTACCACAGGTAAAGGAATAAGGAATTGTGCTCACCACTTACGGAACTTGCACAGTCTCAAACCAAAACAAACCATCCATGACTTAAAACCTTAAGTTCCTCCCTGAAGAGGAAGCCCCCATAGGGGTGAGGGTAACAGGAGGTTGGGGTGCTGCTAGGAATGGAGTCCCCAGAGTTTTGATGTCCTAGAAGAAATGAAGAGTTCACCAAGAATACAGATAACACTTGCATAAGTCTAACCAGCTGCCAAAACAATGTGCCACAGGCTGGGTAAATGCAAGTTTATTTCTCATGGTTCCAGAGGCTGGAAGCTCAAGATGAAGACGAAGGCTGATTCGGTTCCTGGTGAGGGCCACTTCTTGGTTTGTGCATCACGCCTTCTTGCCATGTCCCAGAGCTCTGATGTCTCTTCCTCTAACTAGAAGGCCACCAGTCCTATGCCCTCATTTAGCCTAATTACCTCCTTAAATATCCTTGCATGTATTTATGCAAGCAGGGAATGTGTTCCATCCATAGCAACACTCTTCTGTTTATTCATTTATTCCAAAATAGTCACTGATGATCTATGCCAGACCCTGAACCCTCCAGTGAGGGGAGATCGCTGAGCTCCCACTCGGCTCCTCCCCTCTGTCAGCCTTCACTGATGACTGGAGGGAGAGACCAGCATGCAGAGAGCCAGAAATCCAGCCCCTTCTATCCAGGGCCAGAAATCCAGCCCCTTCCATCCAGGGCCAGAAATCCAGCTCCTTCCCTCCAGGGCCAGAAATCCAGCTCCTTCCATCCAGGGCCAGAAATCCAGCTATTTCCACCCAGGGTCAGAAATCCAGCACCTTCCATCCAGGGTCAGAAATCCAGCTCCTTCCATCTAGGGTCAGAAATCCAGCTCCTTCCATCCAGGGTCAGAAATCCAGCTCCTTCCATCCAGGGTCAGAAATCCAACTATTTCCACCCAGGGTCAGAAATCCAGCTCCTTCCATCCAGGGCAGAAACTCAGCTCCTTCCATCAGCCAGTGGAGGATGGTTGACTTTAGCTTCTTAATTCCTCTCAGGTTCCTGTCTCATTTCTTCCCCCTTCCCCATATTGTGTAAGACCCTAATGGCTCCTCGGCCCCTTCCTGGGTCTTCCCAAGTCCAAGCTCACACCCTCTCCATACATCCTCGACATCTCCACATTAGACTAGTTCTAAAATGGCAACAGGTTCATTTAATTCCTCTTCCAAAGTCTCCCTATTGCCTAAGAAGAAAACCAAAGCTGCTCAAAAGCCTAAATGTGCACCCTTCACACACACACAAGCCTAAATGCATGCACACAACAAAACCTAAATACACGCACACAAACACGCAAGCCAAAATGCACACACACACACACAAAAGCCTAAATGCACACACATGCCCACACACAAACCTAAATGCACATACACACACACAAGCCAAAATGCACACACACACAAATCTAAATGCACACACACAAAAGCCTAAATGCACACACACAAACACACATGCCAAAATGCAAACACACAAAAGCCTAAATGCACACACACACATGCCAAAATGCAAACACACAAAAGTCTAAATGCACACACACAAACACACAAGCCTAAATGCACACACGCAAAAGCCTAAATGCATACACGCAAAAGCCTAAATGTGTACCACATGCACACAAAGATACAAGCCTAACCACCACACACAAGCCGTAATGCACACCAGACACACACGCTCACACCTCCTATATAGGCCTTGGTCCCTGCTCTCCTGAGATGTCCATGGTCCTTCCACCACACTTTCATCTACTCGGCCCCCATCTGCTCTACAACCTCATCCCAAGTGTCATTTCCTCCGTTAGACTGTCATTCATCACAGGTGGGTCAGTGGCCTCATCCCTGGGCTGTCAAGGGCGTGTGTACTTTCTGCCACCACATCCCCCATCAGTCTCCTTCGTCAGCACCCACCCACAAAGGCCACACCTTTGTCAACTGTGAGTGATGAAGCCAGGACTCTAGCCGGTCTCACTGCAATGATTTTTGTGAAAGTAGATGCCGCATTCTGTTTGCATGTGGTTTCTCCTGGGCACATGGCATGGGACCTGGCCTCCTTACGATCTCACCTGGACTTCCACGCCTTCAGAGCTGACTACCATGTCTCACTCCTCAAGAGAGCCCAGGAGTGAACTCTGCTCTCCAGCATCACCCTGCTGATGGATATAAGTGGAACAGGATGATGCCCCAGACACTGGGACTAAAATGACCTTCTTCTAGCACCATCACAGGATGCTTGAAATCCTGAAAAAGTAACCTTAAAAAGCAAAGTGTTTCTTTTCAAAGGAAGACATTTATGCAGCCAACAGACACATGAAAAAATGCTCATCATCACTGGCCGTCAGAGAAATGCAAATAAAAACCATAATGAGATACCATCCATACCAGTTAGAACGGCAATCATTAAAAAATCAGGAAACAACAGGTGCTGGAGAGGATGTGGAGAAATAGGAACACTTTTACACTGTTGGTGGGACTGTAAACTAGTTCAACCATTGTGGAACACAGTGTGGCAATTCCTCAAGGATCTAGAACTAGAAATACCATTTGACCCAGCCATCTCATTACTGGGTACATACCCAAAGGATTATAAATCATGCTGCTATAAAGACACATGCACACGTATGTTTATTGCAGCACTATTCACAATAGTAAAGACTTGTAGTCAACTCAAATGTCCATTAATGATAGACTGGATTAAGAAAATGTGGCACATATACACCATGGAATACTATGCAGCCATAAAAAGGAGAGTTCGTGTCCTTTGTAGGGACATGGACGAAGCTGGAAACCATCATTCTCAGAAAAGACAGGAAACCAAATACCGCATGTTCTCACTCATAGTTGGGAATTGAACAATAAGAACACTTGGACACAGGGTGGGTAACATCATACACTGGGGCCTGTCATGAGGTGGGGGGAAAGATAGCATTAGGAGATATACCTAATGTAAATGACGAGTTAATGGGTGCAGCACACCAACATGGCACATGTATACATATGTAACAAACCTGCATGTTGTGCACATGTACCCTAGAACTTAAAGTATAATAAAAAATAATAATAATAAATTAATTTAAAAAATAAAGCAAAATGTTTTTCAGGTTCAGAGCAGAAAACGTCAGTCCTGAAAATCAGGATTCCAGGGTTTAGATTCCTTCCCCTCCCAGGATCTTCAGACATCATCGGACCTCACATGGTGCCCAGCAGCATTCTGAGATTTTTTACTTTATTATCTTGTAAACCCCCAAAATTTGAGGCAGGTCTCATTTAATTTAGAAAGTTTATTTTGCCAAGGTTGAGGATGTGCCTGTGACACAGCCTCAGGAGGTCCTGACAACATGTGCCCAAGATGGTCGGGGCACAGCTCAGTTTTACACATTTTAGGGAGACATGAGACATCAATCAATATGTAAGAAGTACATTAGTTCTGTCCAGAAAGGCAGAGACAGCTCAAAGTAAGGCCCCCCGCACTGGGGGCTTCCAGGTCACAGATATGTGAGAGACAGATGGTTGCATTCTTTTTGTTTTATTTTATCCTATTTTATTTTATTTTATTTTTGAGACGGAGTGCAGTTTTGTGACCCAGACTGGAGTGCAGTGGTGCGATCTCAGCTCACTACAACCAACGTGTCCTGGGTTCAAGCAATTCTCCTGCCTCAGCCTCTCGAATAGCTGGGATTACAGGTGTGTGCTACCACACCCAGTTAATTTTTGTATTTTTAGTAAGGACGGCGCTTCACCATGTTGGCCAGGCTGGTCTCGAATTCCCAACCTCAGACGATCTGCTTGCCTCGGCCTCCCAGAGTGTTAGGATTACAGACATGAGCCACTGTGCCCTGACCGCTTGCATTCTTTTGAGTTTCTGATAAGTCTTTCCAACAGAGGCAATCAAAATACGCATGTATCTCTGGAAGCAAAAAGATGACTTAAATAGAAAAAGAGGTAGATTGGCCCTGAGCAGTTCCCAGCTTGAAGCGGCCCAAGATATTTTTCTTTCACAATCTTACTGAACCCACACCCAGTGTAATAATCCGGAAGCCTCCTCAGGAGTCGGTCAGCACAGAGGCTAGGGAACGAGGCTTTCCAGGCTATTACACCAGTTTTCCATTTACTGGCTGGGTAACCTTGGGCAATTGGTTTCAATTCTGTGCACCTCAGCGTTTTTCTTCTCTAACATGAGGATAATATGGCCTGGTCAAAGAATCATAGTGTGGGTTCAGTAAGACAGAAAGAAAGGGACAGAAACAGATCTGATGGAATCCTGTAGCTAGCTCATTGAGGCAGTTCACAGAGGGTGTTTGGGAGGAACTTGGAAGAGGCTGAATCGCGTCTCACCCAGAAGCAGCAAGGAGACCTGTGTTCCGCTTCTTTCTTCCCTCTTTCCACAATCTCACTGCTCTGAGGTCAGGCATGGCTTAACACCCTCTGTGAACTGCCTCAATGAGCTAACTGCAAGATCCCGCCGCATCTTTCTGTCTCTGTCTCTCTCAATCTATTTCTCTCTATCTCTATCTCTCTCTATTTCCATCTCTCTCTGTCTCTGTTTCTATCTCTCTGTTTCTCTGTGTCTCTCTGCTGTCTCTCTGCATGTCTCTGTCTCTTCCTCTGTCTCTGTTTCTGTTTGTCCATCTTTCTGGGTCTCTGTCTTTCTCTGGCAGGGGTGCAGTGGGAGTATATGGCAGGTACATGTTTGGGTGCAGAACAGCGTTCTGCCAGGGGTGGAGTGGTTGAGGGTCAGTTCACTCTGGGTGTCTCATGCCATGTGGCTACAGCATGGGGTTCTCATCAGACCACCATGACAATGTAGGGTGGATGTCATTCCTGGAAACTGAGCCTCAAGCTGGGTTCTCCAGCAACGCCACCACCCCCCACCAACCCTGATATCCTCCGAATAAACTCTTCCCTTCCTTGGTCAGCAAGAGCCAGCGTCTGCTGCTTGAAAATAAGCCGCGGAGACATCAGGAAAGCTGCTCACAGAATTACAATGAAAATCAGTGATAAATGAAATGTTTCTTAAATCTTTAGAATCAAGGAAAACCTGAGGGATACTTGGAGAGTCGCAAAGAGCATCCCAGCCTGGCAGTTGCAGCTCTGCAGGGTGGGCCCAGGCTGGACCAGACCTCGACCTCCAAGGGCCACACTGGGGGCTCACTTTCTGAGGAGTACCCTTTGGAAACATCCCAAGAACACATCTAGAGGGAAAAGAGGAAGTTTGGTCCATCAAGGAGAGTATTCTGTGTAAGGGGAGAAATGAGAAGGTAGCCTTGGCCAGAAGAAGAAACTTCATTACAACCAGCTCTGCTTTTGCAAGGGAAGAGGGTGAAGTTTGAGGTTATCTTGCAGGAAGAGACCAACACCAGCTCAGAGCCAGGTGGCCCCTGCTCAGAGCTTCCCTGTGGCTCTCCTCCATTGGATCCAGAAGGAGGGATTCCAGTGTGAACTGCCTTTTCCAGAAACCCCATCAGAACTGCCTAACCTAGAAAACCAAACAGGAGGAGCTGGCACCAAACAGGAGGGCTCCAGGCTGAAAGCTAAATCCAGCGGCAGCCAGATGGAGACAACGTGCCATGTGACTGCCGACTGCTCAGGGCAAATGACATCAGGGGTTAGTGATTAGAAGTTCACCCTTGATTGTGGCACCTCCCTTCAGTTCCGTCGACGAGGTTGTGCAATCCACCAGTCCTATAAATACAGCGACACTCCAGCCTCTGGAAGCCTCTGTCAGCTCAGCCTCCAAAGCAGCCACTCCTCCGTTCCTGAAATCCTGGGTGCTGCCTGCCAGGCGCCATGAGAACTTCCTACCTTTTGCTGTTTACTCTCTGCTTACTCTTGTCTGAGATGGCCTCAGGTAAGCTCTGGTACCTGCTAGAGTTTCCCATCCCCAGGACTGGGGACACTGGGGATGATGTGACCGTCAGATGGCTGCCTCCGTGTCCCAAGGGAGGAGGGACAAGCAGCAGGAAAGCATCCTGTGGTTGGCAGAAGGCAGCAGGCAAGCCCTGCCAAGCCTTCGGGGTCTGTGAGCAGCCAAGGAGTGAGCATGGCAGGGTTATGGAGCTTGTCACAGGCAGCTGCCTGCATCCTTGTCCTGGACATGTAGACAGTATTCTATGTAGATGAGATTGCTGCTCCCCCTGCAAGACAGCTCCCCACACTGAGAGGCCGGCTTCCTGTGCAGAGAGAAGGGCCAGCCCCCTCCTCTGCCCAGGTCACTGGGTGCAGCCTCCTGGGGTGCCCTAGTACAGGTGAGGTGCTCCTGCCCCACCCACCAGGCCAGTTCAGCCGGTGCCTTGGACTCACCTCGTGCACAGGCAGGGAGGGTCCACAGGCGGTCCTCTCCCTCGCCTGAGAAATGCATCCACGTTCTCCAGGCTAGGGGTCTCCCCAGTCAATAGGAGGGGGCTTCCTGTGAGCCAGGTGGATGTCAGCTTCTCTGAACCAAAGCAGCCATGACCCTGACATGATGGTGGGACGCTGCAGGAGGAATCGGGGACATGTTTTATCCCAGCCCTATCCCTCGCTCACACAAGTCACATGGCGCTGAGCCTTGGTTTATTCATTTGCAGAATGAGGGGCTAGGACGGATGACCCTAAAAGTGCTCCAGTTTGGAAAGCCTCTGTAAGATCTTATTGTAAGTTTCTCTAGGCCATCACTTTATCCAACAGATAGGCTTAATTTACTCCAATTATGCCTCAGTTTTTCCATCTGAAAGCTGAGTACAAAAGCATTCTAAATGCAGAAATTTCATGCCGCCTGTTGCTGCCACGTGTTTTTTTGGTTTTTGATTTCTGGTTTTTTGGTTTTGTTTTGTTGTTTGTTTGTTTGCTTTGAGACAGGGTCTCACTCTGTCACCCAGGTGGGAGTGCAGTGGTTTGATCTCGCCTCACTGTAGCCTCTGCCTCCTGAGCTCAAGCCATCCTCCCACCTCAGCAAGAAAGTTTCCCAAGAAACTGCAACTACAGGCATGCACCACCACACCTGGCTAATTTTTTTATTTTTATTTTTTGGTAGAGATAAGGTCTTACTGTGTTGCCCAGGCTGGTCTCAAACTCCTGAGCTGAAGCGATCCTCCTACTTCAGACTGCCAAAGTTCTGGGATTATAAGCATGAGCCACTCCACCAAGCCTACCACGGTTTTTGTTTTGTTTTGGTTTGGTTTGGTTTGGTTTGGTTTTGAGACAGTCTCACTCTGTCGCCCAGGCTGGAATGCAGTGGCACAATCTCAGCTCACTGCAACCTCCGCCTCCCAGGTTCAAGCAATTCTCCTGCCTCAGCCTCCTGAGCAGCTGGGATTACAGGCGCATGCCACCAAGCCTGGCTAATTTTTGAATTTTTTAGTAGAGATGGGGTTTCACCATGTTGGTCATGCTCGTCTTGAACTCCTGACCTCATGATCTGCCCGCCTCAGCCTCCCAAAGTGCTGGCAGTATAGGTGTGAGCCACCGTGCTGGGCCCATGTTTTTTTAAAAAGAATAGAAAATATTACTTCGTGCCATGTAGTAAAAGTAGATGCTGTTTAATTACACCCATATTTCAGTTTGGGGTCTGTGCATATGTTTTTACTGAGTAGCAGTGAGAAATTTCTGGTTCAATCCAAACTCAAAAGAGTTTGAAAGGCACTTTGTTAACATAAAGAATTTGTGTTTTCAGTCTATTATATCTAAATTGAATTATGAGAAGCTATTCCTGAGCCTTTCCAGTCACAACTCCCTCCTTCCCCCAAGAATAATCACTCACTTGACTTTTATGGTGATAACTTTTCATATTCTTTATACTTTTACCACACTAATATTCAGGTTGAATAGTACAACTTGGTTTATGCACACATTTCTATTGGCCAGTAGGTGCCCCTTATGCCTCTATTTCTACATGCTGAAAAGTTGCATTACTGGATCATAAGATATGCATATATTCAATAGCATTGGACAATGCCAAACTGTTTTTCAAAATTGTTTACACCAATTTGCACTCCCACAAGCAGTGAATAGGAGTTCCTCTTGCTCTGTATCCTTGCCAACATTTGATAACATCGATTATTTTTCAATTTTAGCCACCTGGTGAGTGTAGCAATAGCTCATTGGAGTTTTAATTTGCAGTTCCCTGATAAATAATAAGTTGCATTTCACTGATAAATAAAAGCTGGACCCTTTTATATGTAATTACAGGCAACTGAGTTATTTTTTGTAAAATGCCTGTTTTTCTTTTGCCCATGTTTTCTATCAGATTATCTGTCTTTTCTTACTGATCTGTAGTTCTTTATGTATTTTGTATGCAAGTCTTTTGTCGATTATATACATTACAAATATCTTCTCTTGCTTTGCGTTTTGATTTTTCACTCTCTTAGTGGAAACTTTCCTGGAACAGAGGCTTTCATCATGATTTCAAAGTAGTCGAATGTGTCATGTCTTTGTCCCTAAGGTTACTGCACTTTGGATCTTGTTTAAGAAGACTTTTTTTACATCAAAGACATGAAAATAGTCCCCAGTATTGTCTTCTAAAACTTTATCTTTTTTCTTTTTACATTTAGGCTTATAATCCATCTGGCAATGGGGTGTGTGTGTGTGTGTGTGCGCGCGTGCGTGCGTGTGTGTGTCTTCGGTATGAAGTAAGGGTCAAGTTTTTTTTCTTGTTTTTTCTTACCCAATATGAATATCTGATTGTCCAGAACCAATTTTTTTTTTTGAGACTGGATCTCGCTCTGTCACCCAGGCTGGAGTGCAGTGGCGCGATCTTGGGTAACTGCAACCTCTGCCTTCCGGGTTCAAGCGATTTTCCTGCCTCAGCCTCCCGAGTAGCTGGGATTATAGGTGTCTGCCACCAAACCTGGCTAATTTCTGTATTTTTAGTAGAGACCAGGTTTCACCATGCTGGCCAGGCTGGTCTCACACACCTGACCTCAAGTCATCTGCCCGCCTCTGCCTCCCAAAGTCCTGGGATTACAGCCATGAGCCAACATGCCCAGCCCAGAACCAACTGTTGATAAGACTATTTTTCCCCACTGTTCTGCTGAGCCACTACTATTCTACATCAATTCTCCATGTAGGCATGAGCCTCTTTCTATACTCTTTATCTTATTCCATTTGGACATTTTTCTGTCCTTGTGCCATCAGCACATTGCCTTACTTACAGTGGCTCTATAATTAGTCTTGAAATACAGTGAAGCAAGATCTCCCACGTTTTTCCAAATGTGTCTTGGCAATTCTTGGCCCTTTGAATTTCCAAATAAAATTCGGAATCAGCTTGTCAAATTAGAACCTCTGGGGATTCCCATGGTATTTGGTTGAACCAGAAGATTAATTTTTTTAAAAAGTAATTTTCAAATGTTTAAACAGAGCATGTCCACTCATTTAGGTCTTCTTTATTTCAAAATGTTTTATGCCTTCAATATAACCTTTTTTATGTTGGTAGGATGTGATGTTCCTGCTTTTGTTTCTGTTCTTCTCTCAAATCTTGACCTAGTAATTCTTCACTGCTGGTTCTCTGATCCCTACAAAGTGCACGTGTGTGTGTGTGTGTGTGTGTGTGTGTGTGTGTGAGAGAGAGAGAGAGAGAGAGAGAGAGAGAGAGAGATTCTAGCTGTTCTTTTTGGGCTGCCTGGTCCACAATTATTGGAAAACAAAAACCTTCAGAAGCCTTTAGATTACACAAACATATCTTAAGAAGCATATAACAGAAACAGACACGTGCACAGTGAAATCTAACACACGGGGGAAGGCAAATGTCATGAAAAAAATGGAAAAGGCAAGTGCTTTTAAAAGACCCCTAGACTGAAAGTAGCATAGACTGCTCCAGCAGGAAGGAACTTCAATATTCCAGACCAAAGGTTCTAAAAGTATGGCCTCTGGACCAGAAGCTTCAGTGTCACCTGGGAGCTTGTTTTAAAATGCAAAGTATCAGCCCCACCCCAAACCCACTCAGATGCTGAGGCTTGGAATATGATCTTGTCACCCAGGTAATGAGCATAGTACCCCACAGCTAGTTTTTCTCACTCCCCTCCCTCCCTTCCCCTCTGGTAGCCCCCAGTGTCTCAGTGTTTAGTCCCCACTTATAACTGAGAACATGTGATATTTGGCTTTTTTTTCCTGTGTTAATTTGCTTAGGATATTGGCCTCCAGCTGCATCTGTGTTGCTGCAAAGGACATGCTTCCATTCTTTTTTACGGCTGCATAGTCTCCTCTATTTTAAATTTGAGAAGCTGGGGGCCTAGAAATGTTGAGTGGTTTGCAAAAGATCACACAGTAGATTAGTTGTGGAACACAAAATGTAACCAAAGTACCCTGACACTAATTTTGCTGCAATTCCTTTTGTATCCCATAATGTACTATATCCTGGAAGGTAATGCCAGAAATTAGTTCTGGTTATGCACCATGACACCACAGTCAAGCAGCAGTGTGGTGAAGTGAAATGAGAACTGAAGTGAGGTCAAGAGGCATCCATTCTGGTCTGGGGTTGGTCTTTGACCAGCTACATGCTCTGGAGACATCACTGAACCTTGTTGCTTCATCTGGGGAGAGGATCACAGACAGGTTGAATTAATTGAGCTCTGAAGTCCATCTTGGCTCTAAAAAGCTACACCCATATTAAATTTGGGCCTCCTCTGCTTACTCAGCATGTATATACCCAACAATCTGATTACTGAGAGGAACAATCAAGAACAAGGACCTTCACAATTTCAAAGTACTTTCAAATTTATATGCTCAACTGAGCTCTCTAAACAGATAATCACTTGGAGAGGTTCCATCTTGCAGTGTGGGTTGGAGTAGGCATCCTCTAAGCATCTTTCCAGCAGAGAGCCTCCAGTACAGGGAGACTAAAGCAGTAAGTGGAGACTTTGGCAGAGTCTAAATGGTCATGATCTTACTTGAGGCCAACATTGTGGCGAGATTATTAAAACACAGTACAATCCCAGACAGCATCATTAGGAATCAATCAGAGAAAAAGAATATAAGCTGGCAATCAAGAGACTGTGTTTTGTGTGAACAAATGAGTGGCCTTGGCCCAAGACGCCTCCCTGAGTAATGGCATGGGAGAACCGGAGTGTCTCTCAGTTCTCTTCCATCTCCACAGCAACACAAAAAAAATTCTTCTTTTCTCATTGTCCTCAATGCCTGGTTTCCGGGCCCTTCCCAAACCTCTTCACTCTCCTGTGGATATGTTGAAGTTGGCCAATAGACTTCCCAGCATTTGAAGCCCGGTATCAACACAGGGTCCCTTCTATTGAAATCAAGTTCAATAGCACGTTCTGCGGTAGTAAAAAGACTATATCTGCTGTTCGATGAATGCAGCACCCATTAGCCACATAGGGCTCGTGAGTACTTGCAATGCGAACAGGATGATTTCAATTAATCTCAGTGAGAACAGCCACAGGAACCATGTGGCAACCATATTGGTCAGTGCTGCTTTGTAGTGAACAAAATGAGAGAAATGAAGCCTTTTTTGGCCTTAGTTGGTGGGACACATTGAAGGAACTCTGTATTGATACCAGGTTTCAAACATTGGGAAGTCTATTGGCCAACTTAAACACATCCACAGGAGAGTGAAGAGGTCTGAGAAGGGCCCAGAAACCAGGCATTGAGGACAATGAGAAGAGTTTTTCAAAAGTGGAATTACTGGCTGGGCGCAGTGGCTCACGCCTGTAATCCCAGCACTTTGGGAGGCCAAGGCGAGTGGATCACGAGGTCAGAGACCTCCTGGCTAACACGGTGAAACCCCGTCTCTACTAAAAATACAAGAAATTAGCCGGGCACGGTGGCAGGTGCCTGTAGTCCCAGCTACTCAGGAAGCTGAGGCAGGAGAATGGTGTGAACATGGGAGGTGGAGCTTGCAGTGAGCCAAGATCGCGCCATTGCACTCCAGCCTGGGCGACAGAGTGAGACTCCATCTCAAAAAAAAAGAAAAGTGGAATTACTGCAAAAGCAGAAAAATAGCCGCTGGATGGAAGTTACTGATGGGACAATTTCCATTGGTGTGAAAGCCATCTTTCCAACAGAGATCTGCGACATTGGAATGTACTGTCTCCTAGGGTGACGATGGCCTCTTGTATTAGTCTGCTCAGCCTACCAGGTTTATAGTTTAAACCGCCCATAAACAGATTGGGCAGTTTTACAACAGAAATGTATTTCCTCGCAGTCCTGGAGGCTGGAATTCCGAGATCAAGGTGCCAGCAGGGTTGGCTTCTTCTCAGGTCTCTCTCTTTGGCTGGGAGACGGCCACCTCCTCCCTGGGTCCTCACATGGTCCTTCCTCTGTGTGTGTCTGTCCCAATCTCTTCTTATAAGGATGCAAGTCGTATGCATCAGAGCACACCCCAATGACCGTGTTTAACTTGAATCATCTCTTTAAAGTTTCTCTCTCCAAATACAATCACCTTCTAAGGCACTGGCTAGGGCTTCAACACAGGAATTTTTTTCCTAGGGGACACAGTTCAGTCCAAAACGCCTACCAATGAAGGCATGCAAAATGATGGCCTGCTGGTCCCTGGCCAGGAATATCACAGGCGACTGTTCCCTGTTGCATGGAATAGAAACCTAGTCCAGAGTACTGTCTCTATTTATGAGATCTGGGATACTGGGAGAAGGGCAAAATAAATTCCGAGTAGAAAAAAAACTATGAAAGCTTTAGAGAGTAACAATAATTTCAGCCTGACGTGAAAGGATCCTCGATTTCAGCTGAAATAGTGATGTGGGAAGTGGGGGAGCTGGGATTCAATGCAGAGGGAACAGTGTAACTGAAGGCATGGAAGGAGGGAAGTTTAGGCTGTGTTTGAAGAGTGGCACCTGCTTCCACATTTCTAAAACACAGGATGTGAGTTTGGGGTGTGGTGAGACAAGGTGGAAAACTTATTTGGAAAACAACTTGAATTCTCTGCACACCTAAAATCTCTCAGCATAAGAAAACCCCACTCAGAACCCCACTGTTGGTTCCTTGGCCTGTATTTGGCCACAGCTGGCATAGCCCCTGACTGAGTAAGCTCTTCAGACACCTCATTTCATGAGTAGCCCCAAAGATCAATCATGTGCAAATTTCTGGAAGAGAAGACTTCCCAGTGTTTTGCAGAGTTATTTGTTCTGCTTTCACGAGATGTTCTCAAATCATTGCAGCTACAAGCCATGAGTCTGAAGTGTCTGTGTTCCCTCCTTACAGGCGATAACTTTCTCACAGGTCTTGGCCACAGATCTGACCATTACAACTGCGTCAGGAGTGGAGGGCAATGTCTCTATTCTGCCTGCCCAATCTATACCAAAATTCAAGGCACCTGTTACCACGGGAAAGCCAAGTGCTGCAAGTGAGCTGGGAGTGACCAGAAGAAAGGACGCAGAAGTGAAATGGACTTTTTATAAGCATTCTTTTAATAAAGAAAAATTGTTTTTGAAGTATACCTCCTTTGGGTCAAAACGAATCTTGTGTCTCAATTGGAAGAGGTAAAGAAGCAGGGGATTAGGATGCATGGGTTGGAATATGTGACAGGTCGAACCAAAAAGCCTGCCGGGAATAGGGGAGTGATAGTGATGACCTAGGCTTGGGTGATGTCACCTCCACTGTGTTTGATCCGCAAACCAACACGTGACTGATTCTTGTTGTTGTTGTTGTTGTTGTGATGGTGTTTCACTCTTGTCGCCCAGGCTGAAGTGCAGTGGCACAATCTCGGCTCACTGCAACCTCTGCCTCCCAGGCTCAAATGGCTCTCCTGCCTCAGCCTCCCAAGTAGCTGGGATTAGAGGTGCCTGCCACCACACTCGGCTAATTTGGGGGGTTTATTTTTGTTTTTAGTAAAGACAGGGTTTCACCATGTTGGCCAGGCTGGTCTGGAACTCCTAACCACAGGTGATCCACCCGCCTTGGCCTCCCAAAATGCAAAAGTGCTGGGATTACAGGCATGAGCCACCACGTCGGTCCCAACACGTGACTGATTCTCAGTGCCCACATAATTCAGAGGTCTTAGTAGTCTGCTCAGTGAAAGAGTCCATTGGAACCCAGGACTTCCATTTTTTCTCCTTTCTGGTCTTAGGGCAGTGTGTTGGTTAACTTTAGCATTTGAGAATCTCCAGGACTACTTGGAGAAATGGCAGCCTCCAAGTCTGGAGCATAAGATGTACAAGAGAAGCTGAGTTCTTTTGTTGTGCTAGAAAGAAGACCTCTCAAAGACTGAGGGGTCACACCAAAAGAACACCAGCTCCAAACTGAAGCGGAGCCCACTGGCCACAGAGAGACATTTTCCCTAATTGCAGCAACTAATGATGACAACTGATGGACGCACACAAGTATATAAACATCCATGAGTTCATAATGACAATTAAATAGTTTCATTTATAATTAGAGCTTGTTACAGCACCAACTTATCACTCCAGAAATTTCTTCTGCATTTTCAGCACAAACTGTATTTTAGGGTGAACAATAGTTAAGGAACTGCTTTCTTCATAGAATTTCCCCAACTAATAAATGAAGAAGGGATGATAGAACAATAAAATCACCATATTGCAACCCTGAATTAAATTATAGGTCTAAAGCCACCATCAATGGACTGTTTTAGAACCATTT
The DNA here is from genome assembly GCF_047675955.1 of Chlorocebus sabaeus. Classification (NCBI taxonomy): domain Eukaryota; kingdom Metazoa; phylum Chordata; class Mammalia; order Primates; family Cercopithecidae; genus Chlorocebus; species Chlorocebus sabaeus. Next base: position 7,675,558 of record NC_132911.1, on the reverse strand, counting down.
GGTGAAAAGCTTGGCAGGGAATTTGATAAGCGAGGGTTAAGGGCATACTTGATCATCACTCTTACCCTCCCTAAAACTGAGACCACCAGACATTAATGGATTTCCTGTTGTGATGTAATAAGAATTACACATTACCAGGCATGAACTATTCTTGCCCAAAGAAATGGAACCTGAAACTAATTGAGTTTCTAGATCTAACTACTGGTTTATGGAAAACACAGGACTTCCGGAAACAAGTGAAACAACAGCACAGGAAGCAATCTGTCAAGTCCAGAGTGTGAGACATTCTACAGGAAAAATAACCTCGTGTCTCCAAGAAACCAATGCCATGATGAAAAAGAAAGACAGAAAAGAGACAAGACAGCCAGCATGTGACCTTGTTTGGCCCCTATATTGAACTGTCTTCCAGGCCAGGCGTGGTGGCTCACAACTGTAATCCCAGCATTTTGGGAGGCCGAGGCGGGTGGATCACCTGAGGTCAGGGGTTCAAGACCAGCCTGGCCAACATGGCGAAACCCTGTCTCTACTGAAAAAAAAAAAAAAATAGCCAGTTGTGGTGGCGGGCACCTATAATCCCAGCTACTTGGGAGGCTGAGGCAGGAGAATTGTTTGAGCCCGGGTGGCAGAGGTTGCAATGAGCCACAATTATGCCTTTGCACTCCATTCCAGCCTGGGCAACAGAGCGAGACTCTGTAAAAAAAAAAAAAAAAACAGTCTTCCTGTATCAATGGACCCTGATTAGTGGCCAGGAAGAGTTTAAACCGCAAATCTACCGCCAGTGGTTGCCACATGGGATTAGATGGCGATGTCAGTGGCTCAGCACATGAGTTGGCAAATATTTCTAAGGGGCCAGATAATAAATATTTCAATTCTGTGAGTCATATCCCATCTGTCGCAAGTACTCAACTCTGCCAGTGCAGAGTGAAAGAATCCTTGCCTGACACGTAAGTAAATGGGAGTGGCTGTGCTTCGATAAAACTGTGTTCAAAAGAACAGGCAGCAAGCCAGATTCAGCCACGGGTCATCATTTTCCAACCTCTGGTTTAGGGGATAGAACTGATTCTGTCCAATGTTTAGAATGAGAACTTCCATGAAAATGGATTTTTCTAGTTAACTCTCAATATACATACACTTGTTCATGGCTGCTTTCTTCTGAAAATACATGAAGTATCCAAAATATTGAAAAATAATAGTTTTTAAAATCATCACAATAAAAGGCTTGGGAGAAATACCTATTCCCCTGCCTTTATCTCCTCTGTGAGATCACAGACTGATGGTAATTTTTGAACAAAACCTACCTGAGGCTTTTTTATTATTAGTCCCAAATCTTGGAAGACAACAGGTTTTTAAAAGAAATTTAGTGAGCTGTTGAGTGGGTGCCCCTTTGTTCTGTTCCAGACAGGCCTGAAAGCTGATTCACTAACTTCTTGAACCATTCACATTTTGATCAAGGTTGTTTTACACCACGGAAGCCTGAGAACCCACAAATATCAGCAGAAAAATATACTGTTGTCACAATCAGTCAAAATACAAAACGGTGCTTAACAAAAGTTGCTCAAAACACTAGTCTCCCAATCAAATCTACTATTGGCCTGTTTTTCCCAGTATACTTCCCCAATCCGAGTTGGCACATAAACTTTTTTTTTTAGCATTGCACTCATTGAGTATATACCGTTTTGATTCCTGCTGTTTCTGTACACACAGTGCCCTGATAGCTTCATCTCATCCACTGTGGTCGTCTCTAAGGACCACACAAGGCTGGGCCCAGCCTGTTCACCATGGGGGCAGCCTGGAGTTCTCTCTTCTCTCTTAGTTGGATCCATCTGACTTCAGATTAAGGAGCTCCAGAACTCCCCCTCCTAAGGGAAAAAGGGGGTGCTTTAAGATCCATGGAGGGGTGTTTTAGAATGGTCCTAGGAGACGCTATGCACAGAAGACACAGCCTCAGGAAAGGCTGCTGGGTTCTTCACATCCTTAAGGAATGGAAAGGGAAAAGTTTCCATTTAGAGGAGTCCTTGCCCAGAACATGTCAAACCTGAATGCTGAGATTCAACCCACTGCTTCCAACCAGCCCGGACTGAACAGTGACTCAGAACTCAGAGTGACTCCCTCTGACAGTGCCTCATCCACCTAAAGGAAGACTCCTTTCTGAAAAATGAGTGGTGTAGAAGGTTTTTTTTTTTTTTTTTTTTTTTTTTAGACGGAGTCTCGCTCTGTCGCCCAGGCTGGAGTGCAGTGGTGTAGTCTTGGCTCACTGCAAGCTCTGCCTCCCAGGTTAGCACCATTCTCCTGCCTCAGCCTCCCGTGTTGCTGGGACTACAGGCGCCCGCCACCGCACCCGGCTAGTTTTTTGTATTTTTAGTAGAGATGGGGTTTCACCGTGTTAGCCAGGATGGTCTCGATCTCCTGACCTCGTGATCCGCCCGTCTCGGCCTCCCAAAGTGCTGGGATTACAGGCGTGAGCCACCGCGCCCGGCCCGGTGTAGAATGTTTTAACCAAACGTGTGCAGACTACAGGCCCTGTTGCCACCTGGACAGGGTACAGCCCTCCATGTTCACTAGCATATTCTCCAAGTGCACACACCAGCCATTCCCGACAAGTGAAACCTGATCTTCCCCCTCCGTGAACCACACAGGAACTTGATTCACTTGTTCCCTTGTTGACAGGCAAATACACTCGTGCTCACTGGGGATCACCCTGCTGGTCATTATCCACAAGACCTGGAAGAGGAGGAGGAGGCTCCCATAATAGGATGGGAGACAGGCTCTTCTCTAGAGGAAAGCCACATGGCTCTCGCCGGAGCTCACCCAGGTGCAGGAGGACCAGAGGTCCACCATGGGGCTGGGGACTGACCCTCGACCTCAGCCTCACCTTCCCTGGTTCTCCCCTGCCTCCCTTGCTGTCCTGTTGTGGCAGGCCAGGTCTCACTAATGTAGGCCTGCGTTACAACTGTCCCAGCACTGACTGTCTATGTTAAACATTAAAAGCTGATTGAGCCAGTGCCCTTATAAAAAGGCTGGACTGTAACAAAGAGCCCACCAAAGGTTTTCCCTAGGCTTTTCCTGGGCCATGAAGCATGACAAGATGATGAAGGAATTCTTAACAGGACCATTAAGTTTAAACAAGTTTTATTGGGGGTCTGAATAAACTCCCCAGGCTTCCACAGACAAGTTTGTTGGGGTCTAAAGGAACTCCCCAAACCTTTGATTCAGCAGGAGACAAGATAAGGGTAATTACCCCAGCACCAAGACCCATTTAGATTAAGTAAACTTACTGAGGATCCAGAAGGTCTTCAGGACTGAGACCTTACTTACAGATTAAAAGAAGTTAATGACTTATGTCTTTAGATGAATGCACACTTAACACGTAGACATATAGTTTAGAAGGTATAGAAGCTCTGGAAAACTGTAATTTTGAGTTGGTCTGGTTATCATTTTCAGGCCTTCTCCCTGTAACTGGTTACAGAAATAAAAACTCTCTTCCTCCCCAGTTCATCTGTATCTCATTACTGGGCCACAAGATAGCACAGACCCTCAGTTTGCTCCAGGAACACTGGGACCTGGCAGACCCATTCCTTGAAGCATGTCCTACAGCCAGGTGACCTGGGCACACACCCAGGAAAAGCACTTTCTCCTAGGCTGGCCCCAGGAACACATGCCCACACAGGCCTCCTCCCCAGCTAGCCAGGGGTCCTGCTGTGAGTTTTATTATTATTATTTATTATTATTATTTTTTTTGAAATGGAGTCTCACTCTGTCACCAGGCTGGAGTGCAGTGGCACGATCTCAGCTCACTGCAAGCTCCGCCTCCCAGGTTCAAGCAATTCTCCTGCCTCAGCCTCCCAAGTAGCTGGGATCAACATGCATGTGTAACCACACCCAGCTAATTTTTGTATTTTTAGTAGAGACAGGGTTTCACCATGTTGGTCAGGATGGTCTCGATCTCTTGGCCTTGTGATCCACCTTCCTCGGACTCCCAAAGTGCAGGGATTACAGGTGCGAGCCTCCGTGCCCAGCCCATGTTTGATTATTGTAGCTGACATCAAACCGGGCATGCAAAGATGTGTCATCACTGCTCCCCCCCACTCCCCAGACTCACTCTACCCACAGAGACCAGACACCTACAGAAGGTAAGTAAAGGGTCTTGCTTAATTGGGTTTCTGTTTTTGTTTTTGTTTCCGTTTTGTTTTGCTGTTTTCTAAAACCCAGGTTACTGATAAGCACGAGCGGGAACACTTGTAGAAATGATTGCTTCTGGGTTTAGTCATGTCTGACCTGACCGACCTTTTTCAGACAAGTCACAAAAACAGGTCTCCTGTAAGGGACTCTAAAGATAGCTTTTTCTGCTGCCCCCACAGCCCCCCAGGCAGAGCCCCACTTACTCTCAGCACACACTAAGCATCCACACTTGGTGCCAGCACTGCTCCCTCCCCACCCCAGCCTGTGGGGTATTCTGTCTAAAGTCTCTGATGTCACTTTGCTGGGCCCGGTAGACTTGGTTTAGAAACACACACTGCAACTATAAATACATTGAACTTCCAGCTGGCTTTCACATACTGGCTAATATACCTGGCTAGATAAGCTCAACTCCCACCTTTAGCGAAGTTGCCTACCATTTGTTCAAGGCAGCAGTCACCATAGTGATCACTGTGGCTCCCTATGGAGCCCTACTGGCCAAAGCTTAACTTTCTCCTGGTGTCTTGAATCCCATAAACCTCACATCCCATTTCACCTCCTTGGTTAAGAGCTCCTCCCCTCTGGGCCTTTCCCAGGCAGCACTCCAGCTCTCACTTTCCTTCAGCTCTGGGCATGGCTCTCTGTCCCCCAACCTGTGACTCCAGACCCATTCTGGGCATTTCTCTCCTGTTAATTAGTCTTACGGAGTCTTCTCAAATCTATGCTCCAGGCATTCCTGGACATTTCCTAGCCAGGATATTTATATAATTGCATTCGTGAAAATAAATTAAATTTAAAAGCTGTTGGAACCTCCAGGACTCTCTAAGCCTCGAGAGAGGTGTGGCTATGATCTGGGTCATGGAACACGTTTTGCAATTCTGCTGCTGGGATTACAGCTTAACTCTTCCTCATTCTTCTTGTTCTGTAAATAACTAGGAAACACCAGAGACCAGACCTCTGCCTTCGAACCACAGACCTTTGTTATAGATTAACTACCTCCTTAAAGAGCTTCTGCACAGCTAAAGAAACTACCATCAGAGTGAGCAGGCAACCTACAGAATGGGAGAAAATTTTTGCAATCTACTCATCTGACAAAGGGCTAATATCCAGAACCTACAAAGAACTCAAACAAATTTACAAGAAAAAAACAAACAACCCCATCCAAAAGTGGGCAAAGGATATGAACAGACATTTCACAAAAGAAGACATTCATACAGCCAACAGACACATGAAAAAATGCTCATCATCACTGGCCATCAGAGAAATGCAAATCAAAACCACAATGAGATACCATCTCACACCAGTTAGAATGGCGATCATTCAAAAGTCAGGAAACAACAGGTGCTGGAGAGGATGTGGAGAAATAGGAACACTTTTACACTGTTGGTGGGATTGTAAACTAGTTCAACCATTATGGAAAACAGTATGGCGATTCCTCAAGGATCTAGAACTAGATGTACCATATGACCCAGCCATCCCATTACTGGGTATATACCCAAAGGATTATAAATTATGCTGCTATAAGGACACATGCACACGTATGTTTATTGCAGCACTATTCACAATAGCAAAGACTTGGAATCAACCCAAATGTCCATCAGTGACAGATTGGATTAAGAAAATGTGGCACATATACACCATGGAATACTATGCAGCCATAAAAAAGGATGAGTTTGTGTCCTTTGTAGGGACATGGATGCAGCTGGAAACCATCATTCTTAGCAAACTATCACAAGAACAGAAAACCAAACACCGCATGTTCTCACTCGTAGGTGGGAACTGAACAATGAGATCACTTGGACTCGGGAAGGGGAACATCACACACCGGGGCCTATCACGAGGAGGGGGGAGGGGGGAGGGATTGCATTGGGAGTTATACCTGATGTAAATGACGAGTTGATGGGTGCAGCACACCAACATGGCACAAGTATACATATGTAGCAAACCTGCACGTTGTGCACATGTACCCTACAACTTGAAGTTTAATAATAATAAATTAAAAAAAAAAAAAAAAAGAGTCCTGACCCTCACTCAGCCTAGATGGCAGTGTGGAATGTTACATATACCCTTCCAAAAGAGGCCCCCCTCAAGTAATCAGATCATTGGAACTATGCATTAAGCCTTACACAGACATTGAATTCTGTGAAATTCCCCTAAGTTTTGTTTATATAAAGCAATCCCAAATCTCTACACTTGGTAACACCGACTTCTATTCTTTGAATCTGTGCTTCCCAGAGATGGACCCATTTTCAACCTCTGTACTTGAATAAACCCTCTGTAAACTAGTTTCTGACCCTTTCTATTATGTTAAGTTGACACATTCTCCCCTTAAAGCACCCAAACCTCCTGAGCATCCTCTGCTTGCACACGCACCCTGCGCCTTCTGCCTCCTCCCACACCTGGACCCCAGAGAGCAGCCCAGAGAGCAGCCCTGTGTCTCAGAGCACTTTGTGCCCCTGGTCCAGCAGAGTCCTATTCACAGCAGACTTTCATGCAGACTGATAGCAACCTAACAAGGGGTGAAAAACAGACCACCCCTGGGTGTACATGATGCTTCTGGGTCTGCTACTTGCCCAGAGGCAGTCTGCTAGTGGCAGGAAGAACTGCAGGTGCAGACCCAGCCAGCACGCCTGCCTCACCCTACAGGTCCTTATGAGTTCCAACAGGGTGTTATGAGGCTGATTCTGGGTTGGAAACACTGCAAAATCAAATCCATCTGCTGTCACAAGAAGAAACTGCTGCTGCCAGGTGGGGGTACAGGTAGGGTAGGGGGACTGTGAAGACCTCAGGAAGCAGCCACAGGAGGAGCCCTTCCTCACCAGCCTCCCTTGTCCCTGCCGGCCTCCCACGTCCCCGCCAGCCTCTCCACTCCCCGCCAGCCTCCTCTGTCCCCGCCAGCCTCCCCACCTCCCCGCCAGCCTCCCCGACTCCCTCCAGTCTCCCCCACTCCCCGCCAGCCTCCCCACCTCCCCGCCAGCCTCCCCCTTCCCCGCCAGCCTCCCCACTCCCCGCCCGCCTCCCTCACCTCCGCCAGCCTCCCCGACTCCTTCCAGTCTCCCCCACTCCCCGCCAGCCTCCCCACCTCCCCGCCAGCCTCCCCCTTCCCCGCCAGCCTCCCCACTCCCCGCCCGCCTCCCTCACCTCCGCCAGCCTCCCTCACCTCCGCCAGCCTCCCCGACTCCCTCCAGTCTCCCCGACTCCCCGCCAGCCTCCCCACTCCCCGCCCGCCTCCCTCACCTCCCCGCCAGCCTCCCCGACTCCCTCCAGTCTCCCCCACTCCCCGCCAGCTTCCCCACCTCCCCGCCAGCCTCCCCCTTCCCTGCCAGCCTCCCCCACCTCCCCGCCAGTTTTTCCGCTCCCCGCCAGCCTCCCTGCTCCCGCCAGCTTCCCCTACCCCCTGCCAGCCTCCCCATGCCCCCCCACCCAGTCAGCCTCCCCTTTCCCCACCAGCTTCCACACATCCGGTCCCCTCCAGCCTACCCCCCTCCCCACCAGCCTCCCTACTCCCTCCCTGCCCTGTGGGCAGAGCTGAGCAGGCCCTTCCCAGGCCCGCCCCACCAGAAGGCAGGTACTGAGTAGGGAGTTTGGGGCTGAGAAACAATAGCTTCCTAACCAGCCTGGTGACTCTTGTAGAAACCAGGGCAGAGGGTGATTAGAGATGTCCTCTCCTGTGGCTGCCATCATCCCGTGGTTCACAACACATTTCACCCCAGAGCGTTCCTGCCTCCCCCTGAGCCAGAGCTTCTAGTGTGTTTTTCCTCATCTCCCCATGCTCTGTGAACCCAGCTCCCCTTAGATCCCCTCCCTCCAGCCACTGGAGAATCTCTCCTCCAGCCACTATGACCCAGCACCAAAATAGGTCACCCTGAACTCCACGTGGTGCAGGAAACCACAGGCTGACTCTCAAGTCAGACTGACCCGGGCCTTTGGACAAGCTGCTCGACTTCTCTGATTCTTGCATTCTTGGGTGTATAAAAGTGAGCAGAATAAATGGACCTCCCAGACTGGTGTGAGGACTCAGTGAGATAACCTTTGTGTGGCACTCATCCAGCCCAGCCAGTCCCTGACAAACAATCAAAACTCAGCTCATTGCAGTCTCCTTCCTCATTCTCCATCTTGCTCTTGGAGATGTCCTGGACGGGACACCTGAGTCACCTCGTCCAGCTGGCCTGCGCGAAGGAGCCTGACTGGCCCATCCACACATGGTTTTCTTGGCTGCCTCCTTCTGCCCCCATCTCTCATAAGGTGGTTTTGCTGCTTCTGTGGATTGAAGAGCCTCCAGCTGTGGCCTAGAGTATGACTCAGGGCTGACTCAGAATATATGTAGAAGAAGACAGAAGTCAGGTACGACTGGAAACTTGAAAGGCTTTGGAGCAGAAAGGATGTCACAGTTGAAACTGAACAGACTAGAAATCATCCAGAGAGGGGAAGGCGAAGGCCTTGGGTCCAGTTCCTCTTCCACCACCCACCAGCGTGTCTACCTGGACAAAGACTTAAAACTCTCAGGCCCTTGTTTTTATCCCTTAAAATTATGGCAAACGTGGTAATAGAATGGTAAAAAGATTGTGAGAACTTACTCAGCAAAGTGTTATAACTGATTTGACTGACGCGACTCGTTAGGTATGTGAACCCCCACAATTTGGGACAGGTTTCAGTTAATGTAGAAAGTTCATTTTGTCAAGGTGGAGGATGTGCACCCGTGACACAGCCTCAGGAGGTCCTGATGACATGTACCCAAGGTGGTTGGAGCACAGTTTGGTTTTACACATTTTAGGGAGACCTGAGACATCAACCAATATATGTGAGAAGTACATTGGTTCGGTCTGGAAAGATGGGACAACTTGAAGGAAAGTGACGAAGACTCGAAGCAGGAAGGGGCTTCCAGGTCACAGATAGGAGAGATACAAACTGGCATTATTTTGAGTTTCTGATTAGCTTTTCCAAAAGAGGCCATCAGATATACATTCATCTCAATGAGCAGGAAGATAACTTTGAATAGAATGGGAGGTAGGTTTAATAGAATGGGAAGCAGGTTGAACAGAATGGGAGGCAGGCTGAACAGAATGGGAGGCAGGTTGAACAGAATGGGAGGCAGGTTGAATAGAATGGGAGGCAGGTTGGCCCTAAGCAGTTTCCAGCTGGAGTTTTCCTTTTAGCTGAGTGAGTTTTGGGGGCCCAAGATATTTTTCTTTCACAGGGAGCAAACATGAAATGGTTTCTTCTTCCAAAAACTGCTGATAGTCTCTCAGTCCAATTCCATAGCTTTTTAGCAGCTTTCCTTTGTTAAAGAATCTCCTTCTTTTTCCTGATGCCCCACTCACTAGCATGGGACATGGGGTCAGGCTCAGCCTCTCTCCTCTATCACCCGCATCAAAGGCAACGTCTTTATCTTTTGAGACCATTTCACTCAACAAGTGGCCCTCTAATGAGAGGCAGGACCTAAACCACCTTTGCAAAATTACAACTGAGGAAATTATATTAGTGAAAGAGATCAGACCTAATGGACCTTGTCTTCCTTCTAGCCTCTCAACTGTCTTTGTTCATTCCCCTGTGTAGGCTGAGCTAGCCTTGGAAAGGAATTTAGTTTATAGTTTAAACTCGGAAACAAAATGGATAATAGCTCTTTCCCTGAAAAACCCCTTTTTGCCCGGGGACCAGTCTGCCTTTGTAGGACTAACAAATTAGCTGCAAGATTATATATCAGAAAAACTCCTTCTTGCCTGGGGACCAGTCTGACTTTGTAGGACTAACAAATGAGCTACAGTTAGCTATCATGGTTTAGGGACCATGCAGCCTCTGGCTACAAGAGTCTGGACCTCTCCCAATTGTTCCTGGGAATAACATCACTGTAGTAAAATCTAAGATCAGTGCTTGAGATATTTTGCAGACCCTATATTCTGGCGCAGCAGATGCCACCACCAGACTGATAATCTGACTCAATCAGTTCTGTGATCACACCCAGAACAGAAGTCAGCAAGAATTCACTTTGACCCCCTGTGATTTCATCTTCAACCTGACCAGTCAGCACTCCCCACTCTCTGAGCCCATACCCGTCAAATTATCCTTAAAACCTCTGATCCCAAATGCTGGGGAGACTGATTTCAGTAACAACAAAACTCCAGTCTCTGCCTGAATTACTTTTTCTCCATTGCAATTCCCATCTTGATAAATCAGCTCTGTCTAGGCAGCAGGCAGGGTGAACCCATTGGGTGGTTACAGGACAACACGTCAACTAAATGGTCTAAGTCCAGGCGCTTCCACAGTAAGCCTAGCAGAAACTAACAGATCCTTGAATGCAAGCAGCAGGTGTTTAGACCACCCACCCCAACACAAACACCAGCTCTCAGCCCCTCCCTCCCTGCTCCTTCCTTTCCACCCCAGAATAATCCACTCTACACAGTCAGTAATGTCCAGACAAGAGCTGAGCCCAAGTTAGCCTGTATAAGGATGCCCTCCAGGCTTGGAAAGAGAAAGAGGACATGATGTGTGTTTGGGCTCCACACTGAGAGAAGAGTGGAACATTCCAGGTCTGCAAAGGCTGGTGACATCACAAAGACAGAGAGGGCCAAATTTACTAAAAACACAAACGCCAGCGGGAATGAATTCAAAAGAGAACCTGGGCCGGGCACAGTGGCTCACGCCTGTGATCCTAGCAATTTAGCAAACCGAGGAGGGTGAATCACTTGGGGTCCGGAGTTCGAGACCAGCCTGGCCAACATAGTGAAACCCTGTCTCTACTAAAAATACAAAAATTAGCTGGGCATGGTGGTGGGCACCTGTATCCCAGCTACTGAGGATGCTGAGGTAGGATAATTGCTTGAACCCGGGAGACAGAGGTTGTCGTGAGTTAGGAGCACGTCAGTGTACTCCAGCCAGCCTGGGTAACAGAGTGAGACTCTGTCTCAAAACAAAACAAAACAAAACAAAACAAAACAAAATAAAGTCAAAAAAAAACAACAAACCAACCAACCAACCAAACAAACAAACAAACCAGAACCTGAAAAGGCTGAATTTGAATGAAGTAATTTGGAGAAATATGATATTGAAAACTAAATGCAATTAGTTAAAATGTTCCAGCATGCAAGGAAAAAGTAATCAAATCAAGGAAAAAAGAAAAAAAAGGAAAAGGACAAGGAAAAAAGAGGAGCGAAAATAAAAGGAAACAGAAGAAAAGAGAAAAAAAGAGAAAAGAAAGGAAAGAAAGAGATGGAAGGAAAAACAGAAAGAAAGAAAAAGAGAGACAGAAGGAAGGAGAAAGGAAGAGGGAAGAAAAATGGTAGTGAGGAAAAGAAAGAAAAAAGTATGAAGGGAAGAAAAGCATTAATTTAATCTGATTTTTTGACACTGATTATTCTTTTTTTATAGGCATCATCATGATTGGGTATTTGCCAGAACAAAGGTAACAATCACAGAGAACCATAAAAGTCCTTTAACCTACAGGGTCATAAATCCTGAGTAACAGAACTCCCCCTCAGCAACCAAGCAACAGGACCACTGACCTCCCAGGTCCTGGGAACTGACCTTTCGGATTAGTGAAAATCCACCTCTGCACCAAGTATCCTTAACCTTTCCTGCTTTCCTCTTGAATGGCAAATTTGAAGTTAAGCTCTTAACAAATTTCAATTCTAAATCTCTTCAACAAAATTAAATCATTCCTGTGCTTTTCTGTGAATCTCTTAAAACCCTTTCTGTTTCATTCTTGCCAATGAACAGCCCTGTTACTAACTAAACAAGAAGAGACTCAGAAGGTGGACATGACACAGGAGATTGCCATGCTGTCCATCTGTCCTTCTGTAGCTGTGGGGGCCCCCTCATCCACACACCGCCCCCACCAGGGAACCTTCACAGGCCACTGTTAAGAGAAAACCGCCTCCTTTGCCATTCTTGTTTACATGACATTTTTAAATGAGGTAGTCCTAGGTCTCAGATTCTACCTATTACCTCACCCTGCAATTTTGGGTAAGAACCTGAATTTTTTTTTGTTTGTTTTAGACAGAGTCTTGCCCTATCATCAGGCTAGGGTGCAGTGGCATGATCTTGGCTCACTGTAACCTCTGCCTCCCGGGTTCAGGTGATTCTACGTCAGCCTCCTGAGTAGCTGGGACTACAGGTGTGCACCACCACGCCCAGCTAACTTTGTATTTTTATTATAGACGGGGTTTCACCATGTTGGCCAGGATGGTCTTGATCTCTTGACCTCGTGTTCCGCCCGCCTCAGCCTCCCAAAGTGCTGGGAATCAGGCATGAGCCACTGCGCCTGGCCTTGCATTTCATTTTTTAATGCAAAACCCACAGACTTTAGGCACCCACTCTTTACAGAAGGTTTGGTGGAATAAGAGTTGGTTTCTGCAAGGTTGCCTTCTAGTGGCCAGTAAGGGTAACCTGGAGCTCCACCTGCCGCTACTGTCTTCTGAGCTCCAGGTCTCTTCCCCAGGGCTCCAAGTCAAATCTCTGAATGACCGATTTTCCGTTATTTAACATTCCAAAAGAACAACTAGCTGAATACATTTTTCCTAATGACCTATTGTCCCGCAACTTTAAATTGTGCCTAAGACAAGTCACCAGATTATTTTAACCTCCAGAGCAAAGAAGGACCAGGGTGAAACAGGGCTGCGGGAGGGAGAGAGATGGGAAAGGAGTAGGATCAGTCCCTGGGATGAAGGTGGAATGGGAGGGGCAGGGGCAGGCACCAGAGCAACATCAGAGGTGGGAATAGCATAGCATAAGGCCCAGGCAGGCATGAACCTGCAAAAATGCAGATTGCAAACTTCATTTCAGGACAACCTCACACACCTATCTATAAAACTGGGCATTTTTATTTATTTACTTTTTTAAGATGGAGTCTCACTCTGTCACTGGAGTGCAGTGGCACGATCTCAGCTCACTGCAACCTCTCAGCTCACTGCAACTTCCGCCTTCCAGGTTCAAGCAATTCTCCTGTTTCAGCCTCCCGAGTAGCTGGGATTACAGGCGTGCGCCACTGTGCCTGGCTAATTTTTGTGATTTTAGTAGAGACGGGATTTCACCATGTTGGCCAGGATGGTCTTGAACCCCTGAACTCAAGTGATCTGCCCACCTCGGCCTCCCAAAGGGCTGGGATTACAGGCATGAGTCACAGCGCCTAGTCAACATTGGGCATTTTTGATGCACCTGGATTTGAAATATGAAACAGATATCTGTGACAAATCACAGAAGCAAAGCTGATATGGTGAAGACACAGAGAAGCTGAGGACTTTGAAAATTCTTCTGTTCAGCACACCCGTCATTTGATTAGTCCACTTTTAGCAAATTCACCATTTGGCAGAAGATATGCTTTCCGTGGGGAGGTTGCAGTGAACTGGCTGCTTTCTGTCATTTCCGCATTCAGATACACTTACATTTTGTAAAATATATTTGTAAGAATATCTTCCTCCAGTTTTGAATTGGCTTTCATTTCCATTATAGTGTCTTTGGCATAAAAAGGAAATTCTTGATTTTAACGGAGTAAAACAGATCAGACTTTTTCCCATCAGTTCATCGTTTTCGTGACTTCAGAAAAATTCTTTCCTCAGACAGATGGGGTGGCTCATGTCTGTAATCCCAGCACTTTGGGAGGCCAGGGCAGGTGGATCACCTGAGGTCATGAATTCAAGGCCAATCTGACCAATATGGTAAAACACCATCTCTACTAAAAATATAAAATTAGCCGGGCGTGGTGGCTCATGCCTGTAATCCCAGCTACTTGGGAGGCTGAAGCAAGAGAATCGCTTGAACCTAGGAGGCAGAGGTTGCAGTGACCCAAGATTGCACCATTGCACTCCAGCCTGGGCAACAAGAGAGAAATTCCATTTAAAAAAAAAAAAAAAATTCTTTCCTACTTGAGGTAATCAAGATCACACACTACTTTACTCAAATTAACTTAAATTTCTACCTTCATAAACAAGTCCTTAATCCATTTGGACTTACATTTCTCTGTGATTTTAATTTTCCTTTTATATGTATTTGTAATTTTTCTGTTATAAAAAATGGATGTTATTGTAATTGGAAATGAAAAAATTCAAACAAATCAATTATTCCATAATACTTATACAAGTCTTCTGAATATTAGGACAAAATAATGTATTTTTGCCTCAAAGGTTTTTAGCATTATTTTTAAGGTTTTGAAAAGTAAGATAGATATTTTTTTAATTGTAGCATCAGGAAATAAGACATCACCAGCTTTCCACAAACATGTGTTAAGTGCTTAGTATATCACAGGAAGTGAACGCCAGTGGAATGTCAAGGACATGAAGAATTTAAAATATTTTTAAAAATTGCTTTCCTCAAAGAATTCACCTGCTAATGTGAGCTGTCACATTCCAAAGGTAATTACAAATTATAATATGATACAGAACATGCAAAGATAAAGACACTATCAATGTTTTCTCAAGCACGGGGAATGTAACTGTCGCACAGTAGGAAAGACCTAGATGATCAGAGAAGGCATTCTCTAGGCTGACCGGGAGTCAGGCCTGTTGGACAAGGGAAAAGCTGGAATCAGCGAACAGCCCAGGAGCAAAGGCATGAGCAAGAACGGTTGGATAGTGCCTCATTGGAAAGTGTTCGCCAGAGAGCCGATGGCTGGGTTGAGCTAAGATTAGATAACCTGTGCGGGATAACCTTGCACAATTTAACAATGTTGGGCCTTTTCCTATAGGCCAGAGCTGCTCAAATGCTTCTGCAACATGCTGCACCTGCGTGGGCAAATGAGAAGAAAGGCCCCCCGGTGCCAAAGGGGCTACCTGCTGGACATTCGAAATACCTTCAAAGCCGCATTTTATCAGGCAAAGGCATGTGCCCCTTCCATTCTATTCCATTCCATTGCATTGCAACGTAATCGTTTATGAACCCTGAAAGATAATGCTCCAGGAAGGTAGACCATGTTTGCCTGTTGCTGTTGAAGCTCCAGCAGACAGCTCCTGACCTTTGGTGAGGGCATAGCCTGAGAGATGAGGAGCCTCAGGAAGCTTTGGGCCCTTGAAGAGGTGACATGCTCAGACATGAAGTTCAGATACATTATGCTATGGCATGAATTGTGTCCCCAAGAAAAGAGACATTCAAGTCTTAACTCCAGTCCCTCAGAGTGTGACTTTATTTGGGAATAGGGTCTTTGCATAGATAATCAATTTATAATGGGATCATTGGGGGACCCTAATCCAATAGGACTGGTGTCCTTATATAAAGGAGAAATTGGACCCAGAGAGAGGGGCGTACAGAGAGAGGACGATGTGAAGACATACAGGGCCGTGTGACTGGACATGATACCTCTACAAGCCAGGGAATGCAGGGATTGCCAGCCATTCACAGAAGTTGGAAGAGGCAAGATGGGATCCTCTCCCAGCACTGTGGGATGGAGCATGGTCTGGCCAACACCGGATTTCAGACTTGTGACCTCCAGAACAGTGAGGCAACACATTTGTGTGGTTTTGAGCCACCCAGTTTCTCACATTTTGTTACAGCAGCCCGAGGACACTAATCCTAGAAGGATCCCTCTAACAGCTGGGTGGAGTAGAGATGTGAGGTCCAAAGGCAATTCTGGAGGTGGGGAGCCCATGTGGGAGCCTCTTGTACTGATCCTGGGAGAAACAATGGAAACCAGACCTAAGATACTAAGAACAGAGAGGAGAAAGATTCGAGAAACATTTAGGAGGTAAAAACAGGCAAGGTAAACTTGGCATGGGTGAGTCATGTGAGGCCAAAGACAAAGACGGCCTCGAAGATCTCCTCCTGCAGTCTGGAAGTCCCATAGGACCAAGAGCAGTTTTCAAGGTGGCAGGAAAAGGTGAAGCCTGTAATATAGATCTGAAGCCCCTGTAGCTCTTGGAGATTCCCGCACATTCAAAATCCCAGGTGTCTGTACTGATCGCCTTTTGCTGCAAGAACAAACATCCCCAAATCTCAGATTCTGGAAACCACAGACATTCATGTTGCCATTCACAGTTGGCTCTATGGCCTCTGCAGCCGGCTTTGGACTGGGCTCAGGCTGCTCTGTGTGTGGCCCTCTCGGGGACACATGCCCAGTGAACAGGAGCTGCCTATGACACACTCTCCCCATGGGAGCTGAGGGCTGAGGGCTGTGGGCTGAGCTGAGACACACGATGTCCTTTCTGAAATAGGTACGTAGCCACTGCTTCCTGATGGTCAACACAAGGCACACTGTCAGGCCCTGTGTCAGCGGGTCAGGGAGGACAGTTCACCTGCTGAGAGCCACTGCAAAGCCACAGCTGAGGAAAGGCATGTTGGAACAGTGGATTAGCAGTGGATCTCTTGTTGTCTGTATTCTCATGCCTTGATATCTGGGGGTTTGCCCCCTCAGAGTTAGCCAATTCTTAGAGATATTAGGCAACTCTCCCAGGAGCACCCCTTTCAGATGCTAACCAATCAATCCAGAGCCCACACCCCCAATTGCCCCCTTCAGGAGGCTCTCACGCTCAGGTCTCTATCCACCAGCCCTTATCTCCCCAGGGCCAGGTACCAGATGACTAGGGACAGCCTCTGTGCCCCAGAGCTGCTGAAATTATTTACACTAGCAAATCCCAAACCTGCTTGCCCTGTCTTCTCATTTCTTCCCGTGGAAATCACAAGAAAGGGTTTCACCCAGAGTTCCTTCTCTCTCCATCTAGTTCCTAACCCCAGGCTTCCCCGTGTGGCCCCCATGTTCTGTGTGCCCCTCCCGGTATCTGTGAATCTAAAAAACTCCCTTTTCAATGGCACCATGTCCTGATCCGTTGGCCTTACTGTGTCTCTGATGCTGTATTTTAAAGCCGGCAAAAATCTCATTCTATCACAGCAGTCACAGCATCCTAAAATCTCATATCCCCCGACACACCAAAAACTCAAATCTAGGGGATGACAGAAGCCTCACTGAACCCAGGTGCCACATCTGCAGAATGGAGAATTCAGCAGAAATATCTAGGACCTGTGAAAGGAAAATAAATCTTGGGGTCCCCCACCAAATCACTCAGCTAAAGGAAAAGTTCCTGCTGGGAACTGCTTAGGGCCACCTGTCTCCCTTTCTTTTCAAAGTCACCCCTCTGCTCACTGAGATAAATACATATCTGATTGCCTCCTTTGGAGAGGCTCATCAGAAACTCAAAAGAACACAACCATTTGCCTTCTTGGAAGCCTTTCCTATGACTTGGAAGCCCCTCCTTGCTTTGAGTCTTCTCGCCTTTGCTTCAAGTTGTTCTGCCTTTCCAGACCAAACCAATGTTCATCTTGCACATGTTGATTGATGTCTTTTGTCTCCCTAAAATGTATAAAACCAAACTGTGCTCTGACCACCTTGGGCACATGTTCTCAGGACCTCCTGAGGCAGTTTGACAGGTGCACAACCTCAACTTTGACAAAATAAACTTTCTAAATTAACCTGTCGCAGATTTTTGGGGTTCACAGGCCAGATGGAGTACTCCAAACTCACTGCTCTTTCTAGACCAAGGAGCATAAGGAAGACATTTAAGACTAAGCAGGGAATTGATGGATTCCCCATGGTCAAGTCCAGAAAGCTTTGTCTGAAGGTTGTAGAAAGCCTATGGAGGTGCTTGGACCGTGGCTTCCCAGGCAGGCAGGCATTGCAAACTCCATCCTGCTCCACTGTTTTCAGTGGGTGTTGCAATTTGACTTGTTTGTTCTTGAAACAAGATAGTGAAAGAACTAGGTGGAGAAGATTTAACTTGTGGTCTCCCCTTGGGGAAAGTTTCCTGGAACAAGACATGAAGGGCTGGGGCTGTTTTGAAGGCAGTGGTTCTCCTCCAGTGCAGAAGCCAGCTTCTCTGGCTCCCTGAGATGGGATCCAGTTCAGAGATCAGCTAAACCGTGAGAAATGCAGCAGAGCAGAATGCAGGCAGTTAGAAACACGTCTGTCTCCCTTCGACCGGCTGCGTGGAAAGACTTAGCAGCCGATCAGAGGGAGAAGCCATGTGAGAAGGTTGTAGGAGAAGAGCACAAAGTCACCGTGGTTTACAGCCTCAGGAAACACCCATGATTTGAGAAGCCTGCGCCCTACTGTCAATGCAGGCAGAAGCTGCGGTCCTGCCCTGGGATGGATGAGTGATTTTCCCTGCAGGCAGCTCAGTCCCACCACAAATATTTGAGGACTCTGGGAAGAACACAAAGAAACATGCCAAGAGACTAATATTTAACAACTATAAATCAAACTATCACATTGTTGACTAAAACATGTTCTATCCTCCCAAGGTAACCTGGACTTCCAGGAAAAATGTAGGATCCTTGGACTCCCGCAAGTCACACACCAGAATCTGACTGCACGAAGAGAGCAGGGCCTTGGCCTGCAGCCCCTCCCCTTTATCTCCCTACAGCCAAGACTATCCGCCGCCTCCAGGGTCTCATGCACTCCCACACAGGACATCTTGGCTTGCATCTCTAAGCTGTGTCACCATCTCACAGCAGCCACCACTCGGGCCTATGACGCTCCCTGGGAGCATAGTCTCACCTCGGGGTTCCAACCCAAGGAAGAAACTTCCAAAGTTCCTAGATGAAGGCTGGGGGCAAGTAATTCTTAGGTCATAAGAACCCAGAGAATGATTAATGAGAAGGGACATAGATCTGGCCAGAGAGAAGAACTCTTAGCCCCAGGCCCGAGCAGAACCCCTCTTGCCTGGGTCTCCAGCTGGTGCAGAGATGAGAAAGCCCAAAGAAGTTTCCACTTGGCCCCAAAGGTTGGATTCAGAAAGCTTCCCAGGTTAATAGAAGGAGTCACAGGCTAACCCTGATTCACTCAGGTGAAAACAGTTTCCTGCAGGAGACAGAGATGCCCTCTGCAGATACCCTCCTAATAGTAAATGGGAAAATAGACACTCAGACCATGTGTATGTGTGTGTGCGTGTGTGGGCATGGGTGTTTGCAGGTGTGCATGTGTGTGCATGTGACTGTGTGAGTGTATGGGGGTGTGCGTGCATGCATGCTTGAGTGTGTGGTGTGCATGTGTATCTGCATGTATGTGAGTGTATAAGTGTGAATGTGTGTGTGTAGGTTTATGCAGGTGTGCATGTATCGACATGTGTGCATGTGCAAGTGTGTGTGTGAGTGTGTGCAAGTGTGCATGTGTATGCATCTGCATTTGAGGGTACGAGCGTGCATGTAGGTGTGTGCAGGTGTTCATGTGTGTATATGTGCAGGTGCACATGTGTGGGTGTGAGTGTATGGGGTGTGTGTGCATGTAGGTGTGTGCAGGTGTTCATGTGTGTATATGTGCAGGGGCACATGTGCAGGAGTGAGTGTATAGGGTGCATACGGATGTAGGTGTGTGCAGGTGTGCATGTGCAGGTGTGTATGGGGTGTGTGTGCATGTAGGTGTGTGCCGGCATGCATGCATGTTCATGTGTGCATGTTCCAGTGTGACTGGGTATGCATGTGTGTGCGTGTGCACGTGTGATTGCACA
Organism: Chlorocebus sabaeus; assembly: GCF_047675955.1. Classification (NCBI taxonomy): domain Eukaryota; kingdom Metazoa; phylum Chordata; class Mammalia; order Primates; family Cercopithecidae; genus Chlorocebus; species Chlorocebus sabaeus. Next base: position 7,655,963 of record NC_132911.1, on the reverse strand, counting down.
CATACATGTGCAGCTATGGGTGTGTGCATCTGCATATGTATGGTGGGAAGCAGGTTCTGGTGTGTGGGATTTCCTCCTGCAGTGACCTGCCCTGGGCCCCTGGTCTCCCCTTGCTGAGTTGTCTGTCACCAGCTGTCCTAGAATCTGGCTTTGAGACACAGGTGGACACCTGGTGCTGACTTCTGCAGTGAGAAATCAGCTCATTTCTCACTGCAGAAGTCAGCACCAAGCAGGATGGTTCTGTGCTGGGCCATCACAGAGGTCACCTTCAAATTCTTAAAACGAGAAGTTGACAGACATTTCCATCCCTTTTCTGGCCCTGGCTGTCTGTGTTCCCTGAGGCCCATTGAACTCTGTGGTCAGGTATGTGGGCCAAGCGTGCAGCCTTGGAGCTAAATTTGAGGCCGTTCCCACCTAAAGGTGTGGCTGGCCAGCAGAAGGGTAGGAACGGAGCCGCTCAATTGGAAAGCACTCACTGCGCAGATAAGAATCATTCTCTAAAATTAAGTCTCATAACAGGCAACATTTGCAGATCTGTTGTGTAAGCAGCCAGAAGCAGTGTAAACAGAGGCTCTTCCAGCCAGCCTCATGGTCTCAGCGGGGCACATACCTTTTCCTTCTGTTCCCCATCTGGAGTCTCTGTTCTCGGCTCCTGGCCTTGTGCATTCTTGTTGGTCAGGTTGCTCCAGGTAAGACCCGAAGCTGGGCAGCGAAGTCGAGCAGCGTGGGGGCTGCAGGGTCTCAGGCCCAGAGAATGGGGGTTAAGCTGTGTTTTGACAACAGCTCAGGGTCTAGAAATAAGTCATAAATCTGAGCATCAGAGAGAGGATCAAAATAATACGGACTCAGGGGAAATGCTTATCTTTCTTTTTTTTTTTTTTAACTTACTGAGACATCCTCCAGTATCTCTGCAGACTGAGGGTTGTTTCCCTGGAACAAGCACCGAGTTCCCAGGGAGACAGTGAAAGGAATGAGCCAGGCTTTTAGGACAGCAGATATGGTTAGCCCTAGAAACAGGCCTTGTAGATAACTGCCTCATAGGAGGCACCTGCCCCCAGGGCTCATTTCCCACCTGATTCATTTCTCAGCCTGGGAGAAAGTGTGGGATACAGAAGAGAGCTCAGCCTGGGAGCCAAAGGACAGTGTGTAGCTCCCAGCTCTGACACTCACTCGCAGTGGGCCTTCCTGCGAGTCACTGGGTTGTCCTCAAACTCAACTCTGTCTCTGTAAAACAGGAATAAAAAACCCCCGCGTGGCACAGAGGGTTTCACGATGACACCTGAGGCTAAGCTCAGGCAGAGCCTCGTAAAGCATCACAGACAGTGGAGGTACTGGCAGTGTTTCTGTTGCTGTTGCTTTCCGACTTCCGTTTTCTGTATTCTCTGCCTCCTCTCCCGCCGAGCCGGCCCACCATGCCGGCCTCCTGAGCCCTGGAGGTAGCTCAGTGGCCTATGGGGTCCCAGTGCCCGAGTCCTGTCCACTCTTTCTGCCCAGTGCCTCCTGCTCTTCTATGCCTAGGGCAAGTAGGGACTGTGCTCTGGCTTTTTACACACATACGAGGTGGCAGAGATTCCTGTTATGGAATCTCCACCCCACTCTGTCTCTTTAGCGGGGACCAGAAGCTGGGGTGCAAGACGGAGCTAAGAGTCAGCATTTGGGGCAGATACTATGGAATCTAGCGTTTTTAGAGTAGAGGCTGTCCTGCAAGCCAAGAACCACTGACAGCGTGGCACAGATTGACACAGACCACAGCGCAGGATTCACAGGGAGCACCACCCTCAGCTGAGGAGCTGAAATAGACTTCCCTCTCCACAGGCAATGGCCAATGCCTTCCGAAACCCCTGAGTGCTTCCAGAATGGCGGTCAATGTATATTTTCTTGCACAATAGGGCAAATCCCTGTTGGTTCCTGTTACAGTGGAAGAAAAATGCAAGCCAGGGCCTGTGACGGGCTGAAGATCACCCGAGCACAGGGAGCCTGGAGAATGAAATAGAACGCTCACTTTAGCTCTAAAGATGCTACTGTGTTACCTCTTGCAAATAAATAAATGAGCAGGTGCTGGATTTAGGAATGGCGATTACGACGCAGAAGAGTATTTGGGAGAGACACATGTCTAGACGCAGAGAAGGAAGGAATACTGTGTGTGCATGAGGAGTAACCTCAGGTTACTTCTCTGAGCCCTGGAGGCTGGAAGTCTGACATCCGGTTATCGGCAGGGTTGATTTGGTTCCTAGATGGCCGTCTTCTTCCTGCATCTTTGTGTGTTCATCCCTTTGTGCATGTGTGTGTCAAAATCTAAATTTCCTTTTCTTATAAGGACACCAGTCCTACTGAAGCGGGGCCACATTAACGACCTCATTTTAACTTAATTACCTATGCACAGACCCTACTTCCAAATACGGTTACATTCTGAGGCACCGGGAGTTAGGACTTCCACTTAGGAATTCGGGTGCACACGATTCAGCCCTTCCCACCAGGCTTATCCCTGCAGCTGCAGTTAGCTTCCGGGTCCATCGTGGGCTGGCTGCTACCAAGGCAATGCGAATTGTAGAGCCGTGTGCAAGGTGTCCTGAGGCCTACGTTCATAACTGGCCCCTTCTGCTGCTTTTATTGGTCAAAGCAAGTCAAAAGGCCAATTAGATTCCTGAGCTGGGGAAACAGACACTACTAGCGGATGGGAAGAGCTGCAGAGTCAGATCACAAAGGGTCTGATTCAGAGGGGGATTCAGGGCCACAGTGGTGGCCCGCCTCGCTATCAACCACAAAGAGTATCCAGGTTCCTTCTGCCTTACGTGCTTTGGGTGTGTGTGAGGGGCTTAACGTAGCTCAGTGTGCCTTGGAAGACCCCGAACACTGTCTTTTAGGCAGAAGATTCTCTGACAAAAATCCATACGGATTAAAGATGTGCTTCAGAGCCCGATCCCAAGAGTTTGATCAAGCACAGCCCAGGAGCTCTGATGCCAGGGAAGTATTAGTTTTAAAATGTCATGCATGACTAGTCGTTGAGGGGAAAATAAGAATTTCTAGACTTCTTTATACTTTTCCACTTATATTGCATTGATTATTGGTTACAGAGAGGGATGGGGACCGAAAATATTTTCTGTTTCAAAGGCACCTAATGGTTTTCATCTCGACTTTGCCCATTCCTAGTGACCTGAAAGTCACTTGAGGTGATTGTGTATCTAGGGGCAGTAGTAGGACTGAAGGAGGGGTGAGAGAGTGCACTAACTCCCCAAAACCCTCCTCCCTACAGCTACCCAAATAACATGCAAATATTGATAAAAAACAAAGAACTTGCAAAACAAATGTAACTTCAAAGTCATTCCCCAAACCCTCTTCCAGCTTTATGTAAATCCTTCCTGCATAGCCCCTGCCTTTGCCCACACAGTCCCCAAGCAGAACAGTGCCTCAGAGCCCCAACCAAATGTTCCTGCTCCATCTCCCCCAGCCCTCGCCCTCCTCGCATGCTCTCCCACACACACCTGCCTTACCCCTGCTGACCAGGAAGGGCCTTGCCCCTTCTTCACCTGGCTTACAGGAGCCCCTTTTTCATAATGGTGGAACTTCATCCCTTTTTTCTCTGTGCTCCCAGAATATGCATTGAACCAACGCTGTTCAATCCTAAAGAGTGCAGGTGAGGAGAGGGAAAGAAGGGTCTTCATGGCTACTGCCCACGGGGGGGATGCTGTCTGCCAATAACCATCACTCTAGTCCCCAGATCATTTACGCCTTCAGCCCATTGGTGTGTACTGAGTGCTCCCTCTGTGCCAGGACCCGGGAGACAGGGGTGAACAAGTCAGATGAAGTCCCACTCCCAGAGATGGTCAATGAGAAAATACACACATGAGCTGATGTAAGTGCAGGAAGAAAAAGAGAGCAGGATGAGGGGGCGCAAGCGTCCAGGAAGAGGCCTGCGAGAGCCACCCACCTCTGCCCCACAGCCCCTCACAATCACAGTGTCCCCACCTCAATTCCAGCTGCCCTCACCCCACCCCATATACGCAACACACAGGCCCTGGGGAAGGCAGCCCCAGGGACACTGGGCCGGAACATCACAGCAGACAGAAGAGGGATGGCCGCTCTGGGCTTCTCCCTTATTGCTACTGCACTCACGGAAGGCCTGTTTCCTTCTTTGTGCCTGGTGTCTGCCTTGCCCCAAGAGGAGAAAGAGAAAGGAAACAAAAATGGGCCTGCCACACTGCTGAGAGCAGCTCTTCTCATGTCCAGATACTCTCCTTTCACTCCACACACTGAAGTGTGCCTCTGGAAACACCGCAGCTTGCAGGAGATCCCACTGGACTGGGGTCAGACATATCTTGGCTCTGTGCCTGGCTCTGCATCCAGCTCTGCCTCTACCAGCCGAGAAACTAAACTCTTGGACCTCAGTGAGCAAATACCCGCCCTGCCCACCCCACGGGCTTGTGTGCAATAACTATGGAGAAAGTATTCCCAAAGCATTCAGAAGCTAGCTGAGATTTTCAAGTACTAAGGATTATTTTAATAACCTTAAAATATATTTCTTTTCACCTTAAGTCATCTTCAAACCAATGACGTGGTTTGAAGACACAGGTTTCCCATTTCCTCTGTCCCAGAGTCAGAGAGCTCTGTTTAAACCTGCTCTGAGGGTTTGCAACGGTGGGTGCAACAGCGCGACCTACTGGCTGTTTGCCCTGGGACAAGACCAGACTGAGTTGCAGCGCTTCCTGGCTGCTTTCTTTCATTAATTCACTTACTTGTTTATTCACTTATTTATTCATACACCCAACATGCACTAAGAAGGCATTATATGCTGGGCACACTCTCATGATCTGCTATCTATGCAGGTGCAAACAAGCCATGGCCCTGGCATTACAGGGTCTGGATGGGCTTAAGGGAGGATTTGTTTGCATGGCTTGGAGGAGGGGGTGAGAAGAGCCCTGGCAACCATGGCTTTCTCCTACACACTGGAAGAGGGATGCTAAAGAAGTTAGGTGGCCCGACTGGCTCGTGGATCATCCCAGGGTTAGCAACAACAGAAGACACCAGTATCTTCCACATCAACTCCTTCAAGTATTGCTACAAATATAGAGAGCCAAAACATTCCTTTTACTCTCATTTCTAATAACATACCCCTGGAAATTTATCTAAAAGTAAACATTCCAGCAGAGGACAGTGGAGGAACTATGTTCCACAAATGGTTATTGCAGTGGTATCAATGCTACAAAAATAGGTAAACAAATAAAATCTTCAGCTATGTAGGATTTGCTAACAATAATAAGTACTATACAAATATTTGAATGTATTCCTGATACATTAGGTGTAAAATGCAGAATATTAACTTCAAGGCTTATTCTTATTTCATTAATGTAAGAGAAAAGATAGACAAAGACTAGAAAATGTATGCCCAACATTAAAATAATAATTCCCTTAATTATGAAGGCACTGTGTCTGATTTTTAATCAGACTGTACCACACTTAACCTGAACTGCTCTAATCACACCAGCAGTGCCAGAGGTCCCTGGAGCCTGGGACCTTATGTTTCTACTGAGGCTGGGCATTACCTAATTTGTAATTTTTGCCAATTGAAAGAAGTAATGTGATGTCAGGCCAGAAGTGTGGCTCACATCTGTAATCCCAGCACTTTGGGAGACAGAGGCAGGCAGATCACTTGAGGTCAGGAGTTCAAGACCAGCCTGGCCAACATGGGGAAACCCTGTCTCTACTAAAAATAAAAAAATTACCCAGGCACAGTGGCAGATGCCTGTAATCCCAGCTACTCATAAGACTGAGGCAGGAGAATCGCTTGAACCCGGGAGGTGGAGGTTGCAGTGAGCTGAGATCACACCATTGCACTCCAGCCTAAATGGCAGGGCAAGAACTTGTCTAGTAAATAAATGAATAGATAAGTAAACAAAGTGATGTCATTCACTTTGCAGTTTTTAAAATATTGATAGGTTTAAGCATCACTTAAATTATCTTCAGTTTAGGATCATTTTCTTGAGTAAATTGGGCCTTTTCAGGTTTTTGTCTTCTACAAATTGCCCTTTCCCCTTGTTTACTGAGATTGCTGCCTCCTCGTTTTTGTTGAAATATAGGAGTTACTTGCATATTTCATATAGTAAATGACTTGTCAGTTTGAGACATTGCAAAACACTTCTCCCACTGCATCTAACTTCTGTCCGTTAATGTCCACAAGCTCCTTCATTAGACAGAAGGCTTCAGTTGTTACACACACAAAAAAATGCAATCTATTTTTCCCTTGTGGTTTGTGTTTTGAGGTGCTTAAGACATCCTTCTCCATTACTAAATTATAAAAATATTCTGCTTTTTTTTTATACTTCTTTCTGTTAAGGTCTTATCTTTCATATTTAGGTCTTTACTCCACTTGGCGTCCACCTGTGGGCATGTACTAGGTAGAGATCTAGTTTTACTGTTTGGGATCTAATGAGCTCATTTTATCCCACAATTACTAAACAATTTGTCTTTCTCCATTGATTTGTGGTGCCACTATTGGTCATATATTTTAAGTTCTACATATTTGTAGGTCAGCTTCTGAGCTCTCCACTGTGTTCCATAGATTTTTTTTGTCTGTTCTGTGCCAAGACCATAATGTTCTACAAATGGGACTTTTTCTTGATCTATCTTAATATTTAGAAGGGTAGAAATCCCTCTTTATCCTTCTTTTCAAAGTTGGCTAATTTGTGGACCTCCTGTCTTCATCCACATTTTAGAGTAAGTCTATCAAGTTTCATAAAGACCATGTTGGAATTTTTAATAAGATTGCATTGAATGTATAGATTAATCAGGGAAGAATTGACAACTTTATTAAGTTGTTTGAATCAAAAACAAGGAATATATCTACTCAGATCATTTCTTACGTTCTTTGAGTTTTATAGTGTGCTCCAGACAAATTTTATGTATGTTTTAATTCCTCAGCACTTTATAGACATTGTATCTATTACAACTATCTTAATTTTTCTAGTTTTGTATAGTAGGTGTACAGAGAAATGCTACTGGTTTGTGTAAGTTATATTAGAAGGCCTTTTGAACTATTTCTTTTTTTTCTTGGGATGGAGTCTCGATCTGTTGCCCAGGCTGGAGTGCAGTGGTGTGATCTCGGCTCACTGCAAGCTCTGCCTCCCAGGTTCATGCCATTCTCCTGCCTCAGCCTCCCAGGTAGCTGGGACTACAGGCGCCTGCCACCATGCCCAGCTAATTTTTTATATTTTTTTAGTAGAGATGGGGTTTCACCGTGACAGCCAGGATGGTCTCGATCTCCTGACCTCATGATCCGCCCACCTTGGCCTCCCAAAGTGCTGGGATTACAGGCGTGAGCCACTGCACCCGGCTGCCTTTTGAACTATTTTATCAGCCTGACAAGGTTGATTGTTCCAGGTAGACAAGCATATAATCATCTGCAGAGGATGAGTGTCTTACTCATCCCTTCTGCTAGTTACATGATCTTATTTCCTTCAGTTTCCTTATACATTAGGTATACCCTCCAACACAATATTAAACAGTAGTTGTAATGCTGAGCATGCTTGTCTTCTTATCTGTGAGCCACTGTGCCCAACCAAGAAAAATCATTTGATTATTTCAATCCTAGCACTTGGGGAGGCCGAGCCAGGCAGATCACTTGAGCTCAGGAGTTTGAGGCCAGCCTGGCCAACATGGCTAAACCCCATCTCTACTAAAATACAAAAATGAGCTGAGTGTGGTAGCACACGCCTGCAATTCCAGCTACTTGGGAGGCTGAGACACGAGAATAGTGCTTGAACCCAGGAAGTAGAGGTTGCAGTGAGCCGAGATTGTGCCTCTTCAATCCAGCCTCATGACAGAGTGGGTCTGCCTCAAGAAAAAAAAAAAAAAAGAATTTTCTTGTTCAAAATGATAATGGAGTGACATCAAAGGATTTGTGGGTTGTGAAAATTCATAGTAAAACCCACCATATCATAATATTTTAATATATTTTGAATTTATAATTTTACCTAGGATTTTTGCATCTGTGCTCGTCATTAAAATAATTTTCTTTCTACATATATCTTTACAAGCAAAACTACAGCAGTCTTTTAAAATAAGCTGGGTAAAGTTTGGTTTTTATTTCCTGGAGCAAATTATATTAGGTAGCAGTTAGTTGTTTAATTGTTTCTTGAAACTTTGGCAGAATTAATCTAAAACTACCTAGACCTGAACAGTCTTTGACTGCCAGTTTAATTTCTCTAACAGTCACTGGACTATTCAAGTTCTCTTTCTTTTTTCTTTTTTTCTTTTTTGAGATGGAGTCTCCCTCTGTCACCCAGGCTGGAGTGCAATGGCACCATCTTGGCTCAATGCAACCTGCACCTCCTGGGTTCAAGCGATTCTCCTGCCTCAGCCTCCAGAGTAGCTGGGATTACAGGTGTTCACCACCATGCCCAGCTCATTTTTGTATTTTTAGTAGAGATGGGGTTTCGCCATGTTGGCCAGGCTGGTCTCAAACTCCTGACCTCAGGTGATCCGCCTGCCTTGGCCTCTCAAAGTGCTGGGATTACAGGCGTGAGCCACCATGCCTGGCCAAGTTCTCTTTCTTCTTATGCTAATTTGAGCATGCTTTCACAATGGGATGTGCCTGCTCCCCTTTCACCTTCCCTTATAAGCCTAAGCTCCTGAGGCCTCCCTAGAAGCTAAGCAGATGCCAGTACATGCTTCCTGTAAATGCTGAAGAACTGTGAGCCAATTAAGCTTCTTTTCTTATAAATTACCCAGTCTCAGGTATTTCTTTATAGTCATACAAGAACAGCCTATTACAATACATAGGTATATACATGAATAGCAAAGAATGTCTCCTTGATCAGACACTGGACAGCCTCCTTCGAGCTCTTTGCACCACTGGGCTCAACCTGGGCATTCCTGTCTCTGCCCCTGCAGAGTCTAGTTTTAGCAGGAATCCTGCTAAGTCAGTTTAACCCCAATTCCCCACGCCGGGTGTCTGAACACCCTCCATATCTGACCAAATTCCAACACCTGCTCCACCCCACCCCCCATCCCCCATGTGGATCACCTTGGCCGACCCTCAGCAAGAATCCTGTTAGGTCCAGGGAGCCAGAACCCCCACTTGATGTCCCCTTCTCAGTGACTTTCCATCCACCATCCCCCATCCTGCTCCTTGGTTATAAGTAAGACCTTTTCCTTATTATTTTCGGACCCCAATCTCTCTCGCCTGCTGCAAGACCTCAGTGCAGTCCCTGACATCTATGGCGATGGTTCTGAATAAAAGTCTGTCTTGCCGTTTTTAAAATGTCAGAATGTGTGTGTATATATCTCTATATCTGTAAACATATATAAATATAGATAGAGATATCTCCGAGGAGAAGGTTTTCCAATGTGCAGTTTTTCTTCTTGCACGTTGGGATCTTAACCCTCAAGCATATCTGGAAAAAGCTCTCATGAGGATAGAGCCTGGGATGGATTTGTAGGGGAGGTGTAGACCATGATGCCGGGTAACAGGCCCCGTGTTTTCTGGCCACACAACTGTAAGATTTCAAAAAGACCCAATCAACGATTCTAACCCAACTCTCTCTATATTTACTCAAACACAGTATTACTCCCTGACTAGTGGTTAACGGACTTGCTTTCGGCGGCCCCAGAGGCGGTCACCAGTTTAGCCACCTCCCGAGGAATCTGTGCAGTCTCGACGCTCACCAAGCGCTTTCCTGGCGGTTACAGGGTTGGGGGCGGCGCAGAACCCGCTTCTGCCCTTATCAGGAGCCCAGACCTCAGCTGGGCTCCACCACCCCGTCCCCACCCACCCTGGAAGCCAGAAACTCTAAGCATCCTCCCTCCCTCCCCTGCTGGCCGCTACGAATCAACCAGACCTACGCTTCGCGCCTAACGGCTCAGGCCGAAATGCTACCCGCGGTCGGACCCCGGGCCGGAAACCTCCCCGATGCGGGACCGCGGGCAGGGGAAGGGGCGGGCGCAGGCTGCGGGGTCGGCGCGGAGGATGCACGCGGGGCTTCTGGGGCTGTCCGCCCTGCTGCAGGCGGCCGAGCAGAGCGCGCGTGAGTGCGGCAGCCCGAGGCTGTGCTCACCCCTGCAGCCCCCTACCCCACCCCGGCGCCGGAGCCGCACAGGCGGCCTATGCCTGAACGGGCACTGCCCCGGCCTGCGCCCAGCACTGCGCGCCGGTGACGCACGGTGGTAGCCACCCCACCTGCCGAGCACGTCCCCTTGTCCTTAGTGGATGCCCACGCATGCACGATCTCCCCACGGATGCATGATTTTCCTCCACCTATGCTCGGTCCCCCGCCCCCCGACTGGTGCTTGACTTCCTCCCGCCCCTGCACGATCCCCCCGCCCCACGCATGTAAGATTCCCTCGCAGAACCCGGGGAGATGTATCCGCCCTTCCTTCCATCACAAGCTTTGCAAAGTGCTGCGATGCCAAGATGTTCTGAGCGCAAGTCTGGGGGCGCCCGGGCTCTCCCCCGACTTCCCGCCGGCCAGGGGGACCCTGCGACTTGGAGGCTGCTCGCAGGAGGGGTGGCGGGAGGAGGGGGACAGGGCTCCGCATCCACGCGGCCCTGTAGGACAGCCACTCTGCTTCGGGGTTTGGGAGAGGGCGGGACGCGGCCCTCCGGGGCCACCTCCGTTGAGGTAGGAGCCCAGAGCCCGCCAGCCGCGGCGGAGCAAGATGGCCCCATTTTTCGCGCCCTTCTGGTTTAAATTCGTAACTCCTTCAGTGCCGGGGAGGAGCGTCTCCGCCCACTTCCGCCGGGCTCCCTGCAGACGCCTCTTCCGGGGCAGAGGCCCTGGGGGAGAAGAGGGGGAACCCTGGGGACGCTACCTCAGGACTTTTCCGTGAGTTCACTGGCGTCCTCGCTGGTCCGGCTGTTTCCGAGGCGCGCAGAGCAGGAAGCTCGCAGAGGACGCGCAAGCGCTCTGGCTCCGCGCCCCGGACGCGAAGGGCTGAGACAGGACCCGCGGGAGTCGGCACCCACTCCAGGTGTCCTCCCTTGTCCTCCAGCTGGGCACGGCCTGGTTGTTAGCATTCTCCAGCCCTGCAGCACCCAAGGCTTTTTGTCCAAGGGAGGCTGCCGCAGGACGCTCGGGGTGGTGAGAGCCGGACCCAGCCTGGGCACTATGGAAGGGCTGCCTGAGCCCGGACCCCGCGGTCCAGAGCTGCAGCGTCCGCACCTGTACCTCGGGGCAGTTTTCGCAGTTTCCCTAAAATCCGCGGCTTGTGTTCATTCATCCACTTAGAACTTTACTATTGGAAAGCCCAAGTAACAGTTGTGTGAAAGGATGCCTGTGTGCGGTGCCTCTACTAGCGCACCGCCTCCACGATCAACCTCAGACAACCCTCAGGAGGGGGTGCTAGGAGTACCCGGGAGGCCCAGAGTTCCAGGCCAGGGAGTTCCCCATGTGAAAGTAGAAGAGGGACCCGACAGAGCGAGCTGTGACCCCACAGGGACTAACGGTACCGTAGTGTGGAGTTACTGACTGGGGAGTGCAGATCCTCTCTCCGCTGTGTAACCGTACCCAACCACCATCACAAACAAACCAACCAACCAGAGAGGAGGTTTCATCGTTCTCGAGGATGCACAAGATGCTAGGCACTTCTCACATGTCCTATATTGCCCAGCAGCTCTGGAAAGCCCTGACACTGTCATTTAGTGCATTCCTGTCCCTGTTGCCAGAGGCTCTGCGGGCTCCCAGGCTGCTCCTAGGAGACTCTTGCTGGTGATGGGGACACTGTGTTGGTTGGTTACTGTTTTGTTTTGTTTTGTTTGTCTCGCTCTGTGGCCCAGGCTGGAATGCAGTGGTGCAATCTCCGCTCACTGCAAACTCTGCCTTCTGAGTTGAAGCCATTCTGGTGCCTCAGCCACCCCGAGTAGCTGGTATTACAGGCACGCAGCCACCACACTTGCTAATTTTTGTATTTTTAGTAGAGAGGGGATTTCGCCATGTGGCCCAGACTGGTCTTGAACTCGACGTCAAGCGATCTGCCCGCCTCGGCCTCCCAAAGTGCTTTGGTTTTATTTTTAATGAGATTGTTAGGTGTGGCCACAAGATGAGACACAGGAGAGACTCTGGAAAGCAAAGTTTGTTGTACTCACAAGTCCTAGGACAGGAGACATGGCACACCATGCTGGGCCACAGGGCAATGTCACCAGCGTGGTCAGGAGGCAGGAGACAGGAACCACAGGAAGTTGAGGCCAGACCCTTTGCTGGGGCAGGGCACCAGCTTCAGATTAGCTCTTTGAATAATTTCTGTGGCTTTGGGGTATAAGGGTGGTGTCTGGTTGCCTGGCACTGGGCCCTGGGATGATTAAGGCAAAAGAAGTCCTCCTTTTTGGGGGTATGGGCCAGGTACGGGAGGTCTGGCTCTGGCTAGATTTAGTTCCCATGTCAAAGGTAAGACCCTGGCTGGGCCCTTTGCTAACTCAAATAACTGCTAGCCTTGGGAGGGGCAGTCACTCCCCAGTCAGAAAAGTTTTAAGAGGTCAGGACATCATAACATCCAGAAAATGTTAAATTGTTTAAAATGCAGGTACCCAGTCTCACTCCAGCCTTCCAATAACCTGCTTGCCTTTCCCCTTCTCCCCTAGGCCTCTACACCGTGGCTTACTACTTCACCACAGGGCGGCTTCTGTGGGGGTGGCTGGCCCTGGCTGTCCTCCTGCCCGGGTTCTTGGTCCAGGGCCTGAGCTACCTGTGGTTCCGAGCAGACGGGCATCAAGGGCATTGCTCCTTGGTGATGCTGCACCTCCTACAGCTTGGTGTTTGGAAGCGGTAAGAACAGCTGCGTCGTTCACCTCTGGAGCACAATTGCACAGGTGCAGTGGGAGGACTCTTCTGTCCGTGTGGCTTCTGTCCTCAAGGTCATAAAAGTTCAGAATTGAGAAGAGTTTCAAAGCTGCCATAGCAAACCCCTGCTCTGATATGGCACCCCCGGCTCCTGCCTGCACATTGTTGAGCATCTCCAACCTCAGGGGCACTTTCTCTGTGCAGCTGTGACCTTACGAAAGGCTTTTTCTTGTCTTCAGCTGAAGTCCTGCCTTGCTGCTTTGATTTGTTGGTTGAGCCGTTAGTTCCATATAAAGCATCTTGCTTAAGGCAGTTCCATCTGCACACCTGTCACCTTAGAATAGGAAGGTGGCATAGCTTTAGTGAACCACAGACTAGACAATGAAGCCAGTCTGTTGACATTTGCTTCAAGACTTCGTCTCAGGAAAAAGTCATTTGGATGCCAGGGCTAGTTTTTTGTCTAAAGAAGTAGCCAGGGATAGTTCTGGGGCCTGGTGGGCTTATCTGTGATCCACAGACCATCTCAACAGGTGAGGGCTGATTTTTTCTACTTTGAGAACCTAGATTCAAGGAGCTGTGAGAAGAGATGTATCAGTGAGTTTATATCGAGGGCACATTTCAGCTGTCAGCTGCTGCCTTATAATTCCATTGGGTTGATAGGGATTTTTGTTTTGTTTTGTTTTGTTTTGTTTTGTTTTTTGAGACGGAGTCTCACTCTGTCACCCAGGCTGGAGTGCAGTGGTGTGATCTCGGCTCACTGCAACCTCTGCCTCCCGGATTCAAGTGATTCTCCTGCTTCAGCTTCTCGAGTAACTGGGACTACAGGCACATGCCACCATGCCCAGCTAATGTTTTGTATTTTTAGTAGAGACAGGGTTTCACCATGTTAGCCAGCATGGTCTCGATCTCCTAACCTCGTGATCCGCCCACCTTGGCCTCCCAAAGTGCTGGGATTACAGGCGTGAGCCTCCGCACCCAGCCACAGGACTTTTTTTAAGGGAGAAAAATTCAGGGATCAAAGGAGCGAAGCCCTGCAGCTCAAGTGTTCATTAAATCATGGGCACCGAGGGTTGAAAGAGTGTTCAAGGGGTCATGGCCAATGCTGCTCCGTGTCCTGGGGGCTTATGCCTGCAAACTATTCCCAAGACTTTCCCGGGAGGCACTGAAATGAATGTTGAGCCCCACATGGAGCATCATTGCGAGCAGGGAATGATGCCGTCCTGCCCAGAATAGAATCTCAGCTAGGAGGTAGAGGGTGCTTCTGAGAAAGACTTCAAGCACCCACTCTCAATTTCACTGGACCCTCAGAGTTGGACCCTAAACCTCTAACAGCACCAAAAGCATATTTGCAGCCACAGGCATTTTGCCAAAGCTGGGCCTTTGTGTTCAAGCAGTGCCGTTCCTCTGAAAAGATAGGGCCCTTCCTTCCATGGGCGAGAAGGCAGAGAAGGATCTTTCCAAGGGCCTCGTAGGGTTAGAGCCTGTCCTGTGGCCTGGCTGCCATTGTCGTCCCCTTCCCTGATCGGCCCAGCCCAGTAATCAATCCATAAGGGCTCTGGGTCTTACTTGGCTTTGACCATCACAGTCATAAGGCATGAGCCCTTGAGGACAGAGGCCTGTTGAGTGAGTCAGCTACCATAAGCACATGTTTGGTAGCCCAAACAGAGAGGTAAGCCTAGGTGATCACTTAGAGAAGCTTCCTGCGTAATGGTTAGACAAATCTGCCTTCTGAGGCTGTGTGGACCCTCAGGCCCCATGGAATCCACTGCCTCCCTCAGAGATGGGGACTGCCAGGGGACCATGGTGTGTCCAAATTCATGCTGCTGGTATTTCACAGTGGACCCCACACTATCTTTCCCATGCACTCTTAATTTTCTTAAGTGATGCCATGATTTTCTGGTGTATATTAAAAAAACTAAATTGAATACTCAGGTATATACTAGTGAACTCATATAGATAAGTGAAGAGATACATGAAAATTATAAGTTAGGAAAAACCATTAGTCATGTATATTTATTCCTGTTTTTAAAAAGAGGTTAAGGTGACTTTAAAAATACACATCCTTAAAAGAACAAAAAAGAAAAGAAAAGAAGTGAGAAAGGCCAGGTATAGAGATGAAATGTTAGAAAACAAGATAGGGCCAGAATGCACAGTTATTGGAAGCGGGTCACAATTTGGCCCTAAGGTTTGTAACAGTCAGTGCAAGCATAAAAGCCGCAAGATTTGCAGTGTTTCTCAGGTTAAACATGAACCAAAAAACAGAAATTTACTTCCATGGAGGAAAGCTTTGAAAGTTAAAATAGACAGCAGTAGATCTAGCACGTTGGGTTCAAAGAAAACACTTGAGTAGTGTTCTAGTGAAGCAATCCAGCTTTCCAAATTGCAGTTCTGCAAAAGGACCTGTAGGGGGAGCCAAAACAATTGTGTTTTGCACAATTTTGAATTGCCTAAGAATATAGGTCCCTTTGAGTGTCCTGATAACAAAATACAAAAGAATCTACTAACTGAAAATCCAGTAAAACACAAAGTTACTTATAAAAATGCAAGGATTGAGGCCAGGCGCTGTGGCTCACGCCTGTAATCCCAGCATTTTGGGAGGCCGAGGCAGGTGGATCACGAGGTCAGGAGATCAAGACCATCCTGGCTAACACTGAAACCCCGTCTCTACTAAAAATTCAAAAAAATAAAATATAAAAAAAATTAGCCGGGCTTGGTGGCTCAGAGATAAGAAAACAAGCATGCTCAGTATCACAGCTACTGTTTAATATTGTGTTGGAGGGTATATACCTAATGTATAAGGAAACTGAAGGAAATAAGATCATGTAAGTAGCAGAAGGGAAGAGTGAGACACTCATCCTCTGCAGATGATTATATGCTTGTCTACCTGGAACAATCAACCTTATCAAGCTGATAAAGTAGTTGAAAAGGCAGCCGGGCGCGGTGGCTCACGCCTATAATCCCAGCACTTTGGGAGGCTGAGACAGGCAGATCATGAGGTCAGGAGATCAAGACCATCCTGGCTAACATGGTGAAACCCCGTCTCTACTAAAAATACAAAAATTTAGCCGGGTGTGGTGGCGGGCGCCTGTAGTCCCAGCTACTCGGTAGGCTGAGTCAGGAGAATGGTGTGAACCCGGGACGCAGAGCTTGCAGTGAGCCGAGATAGCGCCAGTGGACTCCAGCCTGGGCGACAGAGCGAGATTCCCTCTCAAAAAAAAAAAAAAAGCAAGGATTTGGCCTGGAGTGATGGCTCACACGTGTAATCCCAGTGCTTTAGGAGGTGGAGGCAGGTTGATCTCTTGAGGCCAGGAATTCTACACCAGCCTGGCCAACATGGTTGAAACCCCATTTCTACTAAAAACAGAAAAAATAGCCAGGCTTGGTCACTCACACCTGTAATGCCACCTACTCAGGAGGCTGAGGCATGAGAATCACTTGAACCTGGGAAGCAGAGGTTACAGTGAGCTGAGATTGTGCCACTGCACTCCAGCCTAGGCAACAGAATGAGACTCTGTCTCAAATAAATAAATAATAAATAAATAAATGCAAAAATTTAAGCCATAAGTGTATTCTTTTTAACGTTCCCAATAATACATACTATATTAATTTTAAGTCTGACTCTGTTCAAGAGAACCTAACATTGGTGACTACTTATTTAAACAAAGACGATTACTTTTTCCACTTAGGTTTTTGACTTCCACTTTAATACTGTACATTACCAACATCTTTTTCATCTTTCTTTTTAAGCCCATTTGTAAACTCAGCCTGAGATGACAGAAGAATGCCTATCTCATCCTTCGCGTGCATCTTGGTTTAGCAATTTTTCTTTAGTGAAAATTCAAGGTTCTCAAAGGCAAAGTTAAGGTAAACTCTAAAGACATGCAAGACAAGTTCAGCATAAATGGGTAGAGATTTAATATTTAAAAGTATATAAAATATAGCCCTAGTGCTGGAGGGCCGAGTTGCCTCAGGATCCCTCAAGTGAGCCTTGAAGGATGCTGCGAGTTCCATCAATGTAGGGAGGGAACAGGCATTTCCCACACAGAAAGCTGCAGCCGCTGGTGCAAAGACATAGATGCATTCCAGAAGTGGTGTGTTTAGGAAATTAGGAGAAGCTTATTGAGACTAGAGGGTAAGAATTTCCTAGATGGCAGGAATGCGGCGGGAGATAAATGGGCTGGACCATGAAGAAACTTTTCTACTGGGATAAGAAGTTTGGATTTTATCCTCAGGCATTGGAGACCTGTTGGAAGGGTTTGAGCAAAGGAATAATATGGGCAAATAAGCCTGTAGACAGATGGCGCCAGGGACAATAAAATGGAACACAGTTGGGAGGGACACGGTCCAGGCGGGCATCCAGAAATCCAGGCAAGAGCTAATAAGGACCTGGAATGACGCAGTGACTGTGAGGACAGATGTTGGACACCATCTCATGGGACCTAGTGACCAAACCCCCATGCTCTCCATCCTGCCTCAGCTTTCACCCCAGCTTCCCTAGTGGCTGTCCAGGGGTCTCAGCCTGAATTTCTCCCTCTGCAATGAGTTCGAGACATGTCATTTCAGAAAACCAGGCTAGTCACGTTCTCACTGGTCCTCTGTTTCTTACAAGGGTAGCCCCACGACTCGGCCTCTCCTGCCTCCCCCACCTTACCAAGCACCAGATATTCGCTATTCCCAGACATGGACCTTCATTTCAGTGCCTTGTACCCTGTGCCGCTGATCCCAGACACTCCTTTAGGCTGTTCCTACCATCTACTTGTCCAGAGTTTGCCTGTCCTCCTCTTCCAGGAAGCCTTCCCTGACCACCTTATTCTCTCTCCCTGTGACTCTGATTCCACCACTACCCAAGCCACTCATTTTGATACTTTTGATACATTTCTTCCTCTTTAAGCTTTTCACATTTGTATGTTTTCTTTCCATGCTGAATCTTAAGTTTCTAAAAGACATCTTTCACTTCTCTAACTTTTCTTTTTTTTTTTTTTTTTTGTGAGAGTCTTCTTGCTCTGTCACCCAGGCTGGAGTGCAGTGGCATAATTATGGCTTACTTGCACCCTTGACCTTCTGGGCTCAAGTGATCCTCCTACCTCAGCCTCCTGAGTAGCTGGTACTACAGGCACCCACCACTATCCCAGCTAATTTTTTGTTTTGTTTTGTAGACATGGGGTCTCCTTATGTTGCCAGGGCTGGTCTCAAACTCCTAAGCTCAAGCAATCCTCCTGCCTCGGCCTCCCAAAAAACTGGGATTCATTTCTCTTACTTCTCCTGTGGTCTGTAGTAGGTGGGTTTTTCAAAGCCCAAGAAAAATGCATATTGAACAAACAAAGCTTTCTGGAAGAGCAAGAAGAGGAAACTACCCCGTGTCAGGAACAAATGATTTGAGAGTGAAAAGAAAACCACTGCCTGCCCTCATGGTTACATTTTTTAGTGTCATATGTTTTTCTTAACATTAAGTTTATGTCAGGAATCAAGACACAGTAAGAAATGGGCTCACTCCAGGATTCCAAATCATGAAAAAGGAAAGTTGTTTTTCTGTCCTGGGATCTCAGCACCATGAATAAAGCCATTTGCAAGAGGACTCCCCGAATCTTCTGCTCTGGACATAGAAATGTTTGCCAGCCATCAGGGTCCAGCTTGTCACCTGCCAGTCAGAGCCTTAGGGGTCTCTAGAGGGAGTTTTGCAGGTGACCTTCCAGATGCATCCAGCTTGGCTTCGGGAGCTGCTACATTGAAGGGACCTCTAGTTCTTAACTTGGACAAAACAGGGAAGCAGAATCTGGTGGGTTTGCTGGGCACCAGGCTCGTGTGCAGGCGACTGTGGTCGTCTCCTTGTTGCTGCTGCTGGGTAGACCCAGAGAGGAATTGGTGGGTGGTGGTGAAATCTCATCCCCAGGCGAGACTCGAAGTCTGAGCCCACAGGTGTGGCTGGGGAGTGGCTTCGTTGTCGTCATGGGTTCTATGTGGCTCTTCAGGTTGTAAGGACGGTGGCCTGTGCCACTTTCTACTCATGAGATGAAGTCTCCAATAAAGGTGTCTGGCATAGGCTCGTGGGAAACAGAATGAAGCGAGGACATGTTCTGACTTCTTTCTCTGGTGCTTGATTCCTTTTCCGAGAGCCTAGGAGGGCTACCCAGGCTGGGTGAGCCGATGTGTCCCCGGGGCCCTGGGCCACCCCATCCTGTAATCCACAGTGCAGACATCGGCAGCTCTCTCTGCTGCCCAGTTCTTGGCCTCCACCCACCCTTGCTGGTGTCCCTTTAGTATCCAGACCCCTTAGTGGGAACAGTCCCCAGGGTGCTGTCCTTGGCCTCTGCTGTCTTCACACAGTCCCTTCTGGCCACTTCCAGTCCCTTAACCACAACTGGTCATCCAGATCTCTCTTTATGGGGGCTCCACCCATCCTCACATTCCTCACTGCTGAAAAACTTCATATTGTAGCCAATCCAGCACTCCTCACCTGGCTTAATTCCGTCGGTAGCACCACCATTTCCAAGTCATTTAGGCCTGAAACCTCAAAGCCACTGCAACCTCCCTCATCTCCCCTGTTCAGTCATCAAATCCTGATCTCCAACCCCACTATTTTCTGCCCCTGCTCCCCACTTTCCATTCCTAAGACTCCCTTCTCACTCACCCTTCACTAATTACTGCTAGAAGTATTCTGTTAGCTCTATTTCCTCCTGATGTTCCTATCCCCTGTTCATACACACACACACACTACATGCGTGCACACACACACACTGCACATGCTACACATGCACACTGCACACATACAGGAATATACATACATGCACCTGCATGCACACACATATATACACATCCACACTATACATAGGCATGCACATAATGCATATATACATACGCACATGTTTTGCACACTTGCACACACACATGCATACATGCACATGCAGTACATATAACACACACAAGCACATATACACCACGTGTGTGCACACATATACAGTACATGCACTATGCATGCACACATACATAGACACACAAATCCATACACATTCATCTCATACCCCAAATAGTACATATACCTCTGCCAAATTCATTTTTCCAGAGCAAAATCCAAACCCCATAGCCTAAGGTTCAGGCCCCTGATCTGCTTCACTGGGACCAACCCCATCAGCCTCCAAGCTCCGCATGGTGCTCCAGCCACCTGGACCTCTGGCCACCCCCAGCAAAGCCCCCAGATCCTTCTTCCCTGTCTGCTCTTCATGTGCCCCAGGTTTAGCAGCCCAGAGTTCTACATTCTGTGAGGATGAGGACGAGAGCTTTTCATCTTTTTGTCCTCCAAAGAGATGACAACACAGTACCTTGCAACAAACATCTGTCAATAAATGAATTCCTATCCCAAGAGGGTCTGGGGAGGGACTCAGGTCAGGGTGATTGCTGAGCCTCACAGAGCTGGCAGCCTGAGTTCCCTTGCCATGCAGCTGCTCCAGCTCAAAGAGCCCCCGGGTCAGGTACTGGAGTACCAGACGTGGGGAGAGTGTGGCCTGGCTGAGCACCATGGGACTCAGGGAACTGACATAGAATTGACGTCTTCTGCTTGCAGTCAGTGCCCGGCAGCAGACTAACTAGTAATCTAGGTGACTAGTAAGGGCATAGGATAGCATGTAGTATCTCTCTAAATGAAAGCTGGTCCTATTGAAGCTCACCACAGTCTGGCTCCAGGTCACGTGCCCTCCGCTGTTCCCTAGGCACTGGGACGCTGTGCTGACCGCTCTGCAGAAGGAACAGGAGGCTCGGCATCGAGGCTGGCTGCAGCTGCAGGAGGCTGACCTGTCAGCCCTTCGACTGTTGGAGGCCCTGCTGCAGACTGGACCCCACCTGCTTCTTCAGACATATGTTTTTCTAGCCTCAGGCTTCACAGATATTGTGCCAGGTGAGTAACTTTCATCACAGAACACAGACTGTCTGGCAGCCGAAGGGGGACAGGAACGTGAACCTCTTTAGCAAAACCGTCCCTTCCAGATTTCCTCTGCTTAGGAGCACTGGGGCACCTTGAGCTCACTAGGCCAAGATGATGCTTAAAACTGGCTTTTGCTGGTGCATTGAGTTTACAGAGAGTTGGCTCCCTTCTAAGGGTCATGTTTTAAAGTCAACCCATAAGGTAGAAATTGCCCATAATCAAAATTACCCTGAAAATGCCTTGGAAAGGCTGCCTCTCCATAAACCCAATGCACATGTTTTTCTTCTATCTTTAGTCATTAGAGTAATTCTTGGCGGACACAACACTCACACCTGTAGTCCCAGCACTTTGGGAAGCTGAGGTGGGCGGATTGCTTGAGCCCAGGAGCTCAAGACTAACCTGGCGAAAACCTGTCTGTACCAAAAAATACAGAAATTAGCCAGGCATGGTGGCGTGCAGTTGTAGTCCCAGCTATTCATGAGGTTGAGGTGGGAGCATCACTTGAGGCCAGGAGTTTGAGGCTGCAGTGAGCCGTGTTGCACCACTGCACTCCAGTCCAGGTGACAGAGTGAGATCCTGTCAAAAAGAAAGAAAGAGAGAGAGAGAGAGAGAGAGGGAGGGAGGGAGAGAGAGAGAGAAAGAGAGAGAGAGAGAGAAAGAAAGAGAAGGAAAGAAAGAAAGAAAGAAAGAAAGAAAGAAAGAAAGAAAGAAAGAAAGAAAGAAAGAAAGAAAGAATTCTTTACAAAGCCAGAGGCTTATGCCTTCAAAGCCATGTGGAAACTGAGAACAACTCAGGCCCCAGCAATATTTGTCTCAAGCTCCCACTCATTTCAGGCCATTCACATTGTCATTATGTCTCTCCCTATTTCTCTCAGTTGCTTCTTGTTTCCTTCTCCCTGTCCCTCCTGCTATCCCCTTTTCTCCCCTCCCCTTCCCTCCCCTCCCCTTCTCTCCCTCCCCACCTCTCCCCTTCCGTCTTCATCTCTCCCTTCCTCTTTGCTGAGTGTGCACAATTGCATACGCATAAATTAAATGCATCACTTACACGACTGTCCTGTCCTTCCATCCATCTTTATCAAAGAGCCTGACACCATTGGATGTTTTGGTTCTTTTATTAAACCTCCGTCATATGGATCAAACAGCAAAGTACATTTGGTGTGGAGCCATGTTCAGAGCCTTGTAGAATCAGCTTTGTTATATACAGCAGACTTAGAGCATCAGGAAGTGGGACATTTTTCTTAAAGGGCATAGAAAGAAAGAGTCCAGCCCATTTGCTAGGAAGAGCATTTAGTACATTGTGTAGTGGAAATATTTCCTGCATATCCCTGTTTCTTCCTGAATATAGACATGTGTATTTGGACACAGAGTTGTTATGTTACCTGTTAGTCAAGGTGGTGGGTTAGTGATACCCTCTGTGCAGCGAGGCTTTAACAAGAGGTTACACATCCCATTAAAGAAATGCCGTGAGTAAATCTTCACAAGGTACTATCACTTCAGAACTTTCAAAACATACCACGTCTTTCTGCTTCCCTTGCAGGGGTGAGCACCCTGTTCTCCTGGTCCTCACTCTCCTGGGCACTGGTGTCCTACACTCACTTCATGGGCTTCATGAAGCCAGGCCACCTGGCTGTGCCATGGGCCGCCCTCTTCTGCCAGCAGCTCTGGAGGATGGGCATGTTGGGAACCCGCGTGCTGAGTCTAGTTCTGTTCTACAAAGCCTACCACGTTTGGATTTTGGTGGTTGCAGGTGAGCTGAGCTAATGATCTGGTCATCTGTTGCTGCATAAAAAACCAACCTAGAAATGAAGGTCTCAAGAATAACCACTTATGATCCTCAATCCCAGGCCTGCAGGCTGACTGGGCTCTCTGCTTACTGAATGGATCTTGCTTGGGGGGCCTCAGAGATGGCAGTGGGGTAGCAGGTGTTCGGATTCATAGGGAGCCTTGACAGGAATTAGCAGCTGAGAATTCCAATGGAGAGGAACTGGGAACTGCTAGTCTTCTGTAAAAATAGGCTCAGAACTGGCTCAGCATTGCTTCTGCTATATTCTGCTGGTCAAAGCAAGCACAGCCAGCCCAGATTCAAGAGCATGGAGGTCTAGACTGCAGCTCCCGATGAGTACACATCCAGAGCAGGAAGGAACATGTGCTGGCTGTCTTGGGAGATCCTCAGCTTAGACATCCCAGCCCTCAAAACTCCCAGCTAAATCTGCAGCAGAGAACTTCTCAGGAGACTGTTCTGTGTGATAGGCCGAAATCTTTTATGTAGAAAAACTGTCAGTCAAACGGGAGGGAGGTACAAGGTCCCACCTGCCTCACCTGATATAAAAATATACAGTATATATGTGATACCACACATAGCCTCCAAAAGTGCACCATTTCCTTTGAATGCCGAATCTTGGACATCTCTGTTGCAAATAGGACAGCTCCACTAAATCCAAGCCCTCCCTCCTCCCTCAGTCTAGGCACACACAATATGAATGGCAATGACAGAGAGTCTATCTCACTCTGGAGGCTCCCTGAATAGGGCCTGTGTGTCCCTGCCAAGGAGAGCTGTCATCTCTGGTCATCAGTGAATATATTCTGCAAGAAGGAACAGTGTACTCTTGTTTTAAGAGAATTGGAGACATTAAGAAATATTTGGCTCTTGGGCCTAGATCAAACATTAAATACAGTTATTGGCAGAAAAGATAATTTTTTTGAAAAAAAAAACTGTGCTTCTAAAGAGAGATTAGCTATTTTGTTATTCTTTTTTTAAAAATTCAGCTTGAAATCCAGAATGATTTATTCATCTTAAAATATGGGAATAAAAATGAGAGCTGCACCACATAGAGTTCTTTCCTTTGGATGTGGAGGTTTTCAGCTCTTGTAACAATTTTAAAATAATTGGCAGTCAGTTTTATAACTGCCTCTTTAAACACTTTCTGGAACAAAAAAAAAAAGGCATAGGTATACAATATTTGGCAAGTGTTATTGAAGCTAGTCTTTCTTTGGTCATCTTCGAATTAGGTCAGATACCCTTCATAAGAATAAAATGGGATAATACATGCAAAGACAAACTGCATTGGTTTTCTGTACCCCTCAAATCTCTTCTGGGTTTTGATGTCTCTTCTTGGATGCTGAGTCAAATGTGGTAGGAGAGGCTTCCAGCCCCTGGTCTCTGTGTCCTTGCTTGTCCCCTCATCTCCCCGCATGGACCCTGACATCTGCACCTGGATTCTCTGCAGGTGCCCACTGGCTGGTGATGACATTCTGGCTTGTCGCCCAGCAGAGTGACATCATCGACAGCACCTGCCACTGGAGGCTGTTCAACCTGCTCGTGGGGGCCGTGTACATCCTCTGCTACCTCAGCTTCTGGGACAGCCCTTCCAGAAATAGGATGGTCACATTCTACATGGCAAGTGGCACTTTTCTTCATCCTAACTTTTACAGTGTATACAGCAAGTGGGGTGTGTATGGGTGTGTGTGTTGGTGGGGTGTGTTTGTGTGTGCACCAGTGCACACACCTATCTCTTGAAGAAGGAATAGCTTAGTTTAAGAAAAATTCTTAAAGAAATTATAGTCTTGAACAGAAATGACAGGTTTTGAAAATAGTAACCCGATCTCCAGTTGTGGCCCCGCATTCAATGTGGCAACAGCTGAGGCATATTTGGTGATGTCTTCTCTACATCAGCCCACCTGCTGAATATCATTACAATTCAACAGTATTATATCATATTCTCAGTGTCTTTGTTAATCAACTCCATTTTTATTAGGTGTTTATGATTAAGATGCAGGCATAGCCCTAGAGAGTATCAGAAACACAAAAGTGGCTTCATACTTCTTCAGATTGCTTTTAGGGCAGTAGAGATTTCTTCCTATTAAAAAAAATTATAATACTTGGAAAGTAAGTAGGCACCCAAATAACTAAAATCAGATAGAATGTGGCTAGGTGCCAAGAGAGAAAAAAAAATGTCTGGGACTCATAGGAGTAGCTGCCAGCATCACCTTTCATCAGGATGACCAGAGACTTTCAGATGGACAGTGGAGAGTGAGCTGGATTATAATGGGAAAAGGAGAGAAAATACAACCATGTAGGTGGGGGCACGGGTTTTGGAGTCAGAAAACTTGCACTGGAGCCCAGCTCTCCTGACTGCTACCACCAGCTGGCTTCAGCCAAGAATTTAAACTGTCTGAACCTACTTCTTCACGCACACTAGGAATAAGTCACCCTCTCAGTGTTCCTGTGAAGATGAAATAAGATCTACGTACTTTGCAGGGTTCCTATAAAGACCAAATAAAATAATATACATAAATAGCTGGCACAAAATAACCCATAAATTGTGGCCATTAGTAACATGAAAAGGTGAGACTTTTGAGGGAGGAGTCAGGCATTCCAGGGTAGAGACCTGGGTGAAGATAAAGGCAGGATGCAGCTGCCGTCCAGGAAAGGGGAGCGTCCTGGACACCTGCTGATTTTTGGACCCATAAAGCACAGCGACCTCATAGGCTATGGAGCCAGACAGAGCTCACAGGACTTGTGACGTTGGACACATTACTGAGCCTCACCAACCTCAGCTTCCGCAGCTGAACACCGAGCATAACAGCATGTGTGTTGTAGATAGGTTCACATGCGACAGGGTCCAGGTCATGCATGAGCAGCCTCCCAACCCACATGATCCCCACGTGAACAAAGTGGAATCTTGATTTTCTCGGCCAATTTGCTGAAGTGGCTTATTCATAGGTGGACATCCCATCTGCCAACGCCCAGATAAGCAGGAGTTCAATAAGGAGGAGTTTGACACCTGCCGCCTTGTTTGCTTGCGTTTGTCATATTGTCACCTCAGTCGCCACGTCATCTCCCAGGAGTTTGGGGGCTGTTACAGAAGGAAAGAAAGCAAATCCTTCTTTCTTCCCAGCTGTCTCATACAGTCACTAGATCACTGAGTCAAGAGCGATTAAACAGTAAAAACAGAAATCAGACACCATTACATTCAGAGTGAGATCTACCACAGTGGCACGAGTGTCCTTATCTCTCTCCCTGTGCACAGACCCATCCAGGCCAGGCAGTCCCAGCCCGGTGGCTTGGATCCCAGCAGCATGTGGTGGGGAACATGGGCCTTAGGACTTGGTGCCCAACCAGCTATGGCTTGATACCAGGATCTTTCAGTTCTGAACAGTATGAGAGTCGTCGGGGCTCCCCCAACCCCTACACCCAGTTTTTTTTCATCTCTGAAATGGTTGTTGCTAGGATTGATAAGATGATGCATAGAAAGCCAAGAGCCTGGTGCCTGGCACAGGTAAATAGATGTAGATGCTCTGAAAGATAAATAAATAATTTACAATAAATGAAAGAGACATCGGGAGCAAGAAAGGAGAGAAAGAAGGAAAGGAAGAAGGAAGGAAGGAAGGAAGGAAGGAAGGAAGGAAGGAAGGAAGGAAGGAAGGAAGGAGGGAGGGAGGGAGGGAGGGAGGGAGGGAGGGAGGGAGGGAGGGAGGGAGGGTAGGGAAGAGGAAGGAAGTGGAGAGTAAAGATGGCCAATATCACCATAAAGAGGTGAAATAACAAATAACTCCCAGGATAACCTATTAAACTACTGACATTTCGAGAGTGCCCGCCAGTCACATTCTGAGGTGGGGCTGCAACCATGAAACTGAAGAAAAGGCAAAGATGACAGATGGGCATTCTCACCGCACACTGCACCACGCACACTGCCCAGGCCTGAGTCTGGGCCCCTCCCTGTGCCAAGCGGTGCTGGGCAACCCTGGCTTTGTGACATGGGCCATTCAGAGCACAAGGCAGCCTCTCCCTCTGTTCCTCAATACCCCAGCTAATCTCCATTGATCCAATGTGGCTGAGTGGCCAGCGCCTGAAGCCAGTGCCTCTGGGCAGGTTAGCGATGCCCAGACTGTGATCTTGGAAGCCTGAGGCCACACTGCAGTGGACACACTGGGGCACCACTCCCTGAGATGGGCACCCTGCTGGCACAGACCCGTGCTGCCATTCAAAAGCATTACCTTCTGCAGAGGGTGCCGGGCCCCTCGCAGCCCCAGCCCTTGAGACAGCAGCTCACAGAGGAAAGAGGCTGCCAGAGCCCAGGCCCTGGACGGGCCCTGGAAGAAGCTGCAGTTCCTGTCTGGAAGCCCCAGCCTTTGGCAGCGCAGCCCAGGGCCAACCCAAGGATCACCCACCTATGTTGAGCCTATTCCTGGGCCACAAGAGAGTGTAACATC
This sequence comes from Chlorocebus sabaeus, assembly GCF_047675955.1. Classification (NCBI taxonomy): domain Eukaryota; kingdom Metazoa; phylum Chordata; class Mammalia; order Primates; family Cercopithecidae; genus Chlorocebus; species Chlorocebus sabaeus. Next base: position 7,629,068 of record NC_132911.1, on the reverse strand, counting down.
CCCACATCCCTTCAAGTAAGAATATAAGGTGTTTTGTTTTGGCTTTTGGTTTTTTTTGAGACAGAGCTCGCCCTGTTGCCCAGGCTGGAATGCAGCAGCGCCATCACAGCTCACTGAAGCCTCTGCCTTCTAGGCTCAAGTGATCCTCCCACCTCAGCCTCCCAAGTCACTGGGATCACAGGCACATATCACTATGCCTGGTTAATTGTTACACTTTTTCGTAGGGCCCTTAACCAACAGGCCACTGCCTGGCAGGGGTTCAGGAGGTTTCTGCTGGAAGGGTCTGGCAGGGACTGGGGGCTGGGGGCCTCCAGTGCAGCCGGGCATCAGTCCTGCTGGTTGTCAGTGGCACTCAGGGGGGCTTTTCTGCAGTGGAGATCCCCAGGCTCCCCCTCAGAGATTCTGGCTCAGTAGGTCTGAATGGGACCTGGGAATCCGTGTCTGGAGACAGCCACAGGTGACACTATGACCGGCTTAGCTCAGGAGCTACTCACCTGTCCTCACCTCCTGCGCAGAGGCGGGAGCAGGCCTCTGGGTCATTTCTGAACGTAATATAAGACCCGGTCTCACTTCTTTCACCCATCACGGGTTTATTCACATCAGCACACATCCAGCTTCCTCCTGTGCTGAGAATGGAGTTCGACACCACCGTGTGAGAGTGTCATGCCTCAGTGGCCACAAAGACATAAGCAAATCCATGCAGCCACTGTGATCAGAGAAGTGACGCTATCCAAACTCCACAGGACACAAGAGGTGGAGCCTGGGGAAGTCAGGGAAGGGTTTACAGAGGGGACTTGCACGAGGTGCTGTGTGGTGAGTGAGGTTCACCTGAAGGAAAGTGTGGAAGGGGGCTAGGACGTTTCAGGCAAAGCTGCAGAAGACCCTGGAGTGTGTGGAATCCACAGGAAAGTGAGTGCATGCAGCGTCAGAGGTGAACAAAGCCCTGCACTCGTTAAAAGCAATGAAAACAGATTGCACTGAGTCTGTCGCCACAGGGAAGACAGCCCCACATGAACTGAACCCACCTTCAGGTTGTGCAGAGGTGACTGGGGACTTAAAAGGGAGAAAAAAGGAGGAAGGCAGAGGAACATCAACGGGCTTGGGCAGAGACAGGGAGGTGGAAATGTACAAAAAGCAGGAAAGTGGGATCGTAAATGGGAGCGTGCCGTCTGCGTTTGTTCATTGGCGCTTGTCCCTTGTTAGGAACAGAAACAAATTTCTCATTTCTTTATGACAGGAGGTAAGAGTCAGTCCTGTTAGAACAATGCACCCACCAGGCTTGGAGTCTGTATTTAAACAGATGGCTCTTGGGTCCTTGAGGAGACAGTTCTGGGTAATGAAGATGTGTATCTCAGAGCACAGCGAAACGGTTCGCAGTTGCAAGCTTTCTAAAGTAACTGCTCGGAAAGGAAGTCCAGGGTCCTATCCGCCCAGCACCAAGTTGTGGCTGGAACAAACAGTACATTCTCCTGGCAGCATTGCGCTTTCTTAGGCAGGAACTTAAAGGAGACTGAGGTCGGCATCGTAGGGGTGAGGCCTTGAGCCGCTGGAAACTCTGTCAGTGTTTGTTCAAGTCTCTCGGTGTGAGGAGGTGAGGGGCATCATATGTGCTGAGTCTGGAGTTCTCGTTGGCCAGGGTTGAAGACTCACGGAAAAGAAGGCTCAGAGGATCCTGACTGGAGTTTGGTTGAGGAAACACTTTTTGTAGTGGAATGACATTTGAGGAGAGCATGCTGGAAGATGACCCCAGAAAGGAAAATTGGGGCGAACTGGCAAACAGGGCCATCTGCTCTGTTGAGAAGTAGGGATTGGATCCTGAAGTTAACAGGGGCTGTTTCGAGGTGCACTGGGGAGGAATGGCAAAGTGCAGTCTCTGGGTGAAGCAGGTTGCCCCGACATTGGTGTGGAGGAGAGATTTCAGACAGAGAATGAAGATAGGGGTTGCCTAGACAGAAGGCATAGGGCCAGAACCACGAAAATGGTGGGAAAGACAGGAGGCAGGTGATGGAGTTGGGACAAATGTAAGGATCTGAACCACCAGAACCACACAGCTGAGGAGTGGGGAAAGAAAGGCGCCTTCTGTACTGGCTGCTGGCCAAGGCCTTTGATACAGAAACCCTGCCCATTGCACCCAGAGGGACTGGGAGAATGGACATTCGTAGGATTACGAAGCAGCTCCTCATAATTTTTTTTATTTATCTACTTATTTGAATTTTTGAGAGTGAAAAATGAAGCCAATGAATAACCCTGGCAAATCTTTAAAGAGTTTTAGCAAATCAGTATATAATTTAAGTGTTATTTTTAAATAAATAACATATACAGTATTTAAATATATCGTCTTTGAATTATGTCGAGTTCATTTACTTATTTTAATGAAGATATATATTTTTATATTTAAAAATTGGAAAGCAAAGTTAATAAGCCGACCCAGACGGGGGTACAAAGAGCCTTCTGGACCATCTGCCATTTTGACCAGCTGCAGCCGCCGGGCCAAGCTCCTTTGTCAGCCTGTGAGCTCCCGTCTCCTGCTGCCACCTGGTGGCCGCAAGGCGAATTTACCTGGTGGCTGCAAAGCAATTATTTTAAGGACACAAAATCCTAAACTTGTTGGAAAGTTTGTGACCCTAGCTCCCTGGAATTCAGTGGCATCATGAGCTCTGCAGCTACCTTTAATTACAACACTAATGCGTGCCTGCAGTTAGTGTGAGGATGGAGAAATATGCAAAGTAGAAAATAAAAGTTTCCTCTCAGCCCAGACTGACTCTAAAGACGGCCCCACAGCCATTTGAGGGATGCCCTTACATTTCCTGGGCCTTTATGATTCTGCAGACACTTTAATGAGCCACTCTGAGAAGAGAGTGGCTCTCTCTTTGCCAGAGAAGGTCTCAGTGGGACACAGCCCTGCTCCTGGGCAGGCCCCAACAGCCTGGGGTCTCCAGTGAGCACTCAGGGTGGAGGGGAGGGGGAGCCGCTGCAGACTCACCTGACGAGGTGTGGTGCCTCTCCCCTGGGTCCCGCAGGTCATGCTGTTGGAGAACATCATCCTGTTGCTGTTGGCCACCGACTTTCTCCAGGGGGCATCGTGGACCAGCCTGCAGACCATAGCTGGGGTCCTGTCTGGATTTCTGATTGGTAAGCCCCAATGTTGCCTTCTTATCTGCATCCCCTCCCCAACCTATTTTTTTTACAATGGGCTCAAAGGGCAGGAAACTGAGTTCAGATGTGGTTAACTGGAGATCAAGGAACCAGGCTCACTGCACTGTGGGTCGCAGAGCCGTCCCCATCAGAGCATGAGACACTGAGCTCAGCCTCATCTGCCTTGCAATTGTGCTCAGAACCTCATGCAAAGCTGGGGCTGTCCCTCTCTACCCCAAAGCCCTCGTCCTCCCCAGAGTTTCCTGCAGGGTTGAGGACGTGACCTCCCTCTCCCCTCTCACCTTGGGGAGCTCCTCACATCCTCCTCACATGGCACCCCCTGCAGCCCATAGGCAAGCACCCCGGGAGGTGGGTGCCCTAGCAGTGGAGGAGAGGAAGGTGAGGCACAGAGGAGGTCGAGTCCCCAAAAGATCCGATGGTTTGTAACAGATAGAGCTGAGATTCAAGCCCAACTCCAATGCAGGCCTCAGCACAGGCCTGGCAGCTGTAATCAGTCATGTTTTATGAATGCATGGCCCCAAGGTCTGTGCTGTGCCCACAGTGATGACCTCGCTTCCCAGATTGGCATGAGCTCCGCAGGGATTTCGCCCCCTACTTGAAAGGTGTGGACACCAGCCTCCTCTCCCAGCACAGCAGGCTTCCACCCTGTCACTTTCAGGCCTGCGGTGGGACCGTCAAGGCCAGCACCTGCACATTTCACATGGGGTCTCGTGCTTCTGCAACACGGGCCAGGACAAAGATTCCCCAGTCCTCTGCGACAACTCCTGCCCTCACTCCAGAGCCTGCTGTCTGTCACCCACACTCTGAAGAGGTGCCTGGAAGTGGCCTCGGGTTCTTTTCTTGCTCACAGCAGCCGGGGGTTGGACGTGGCCTGTGTGAGTGGCCTGGACCTGGGAAAGGAATGACCTGGACACAAAGCACTTAGTGAGATGCAGGGGCTATTCACGGGCTGGAGAAGGGTCAGACGCTGTGGCCTTGTAACAAGCATCTGAGAGCCACAGACCACCCTGGGTTTCACCTCTGTCCTTCTTCACGAAACGTCATGGCTCCTCACTTGTTCCAGCTTCAGGTAGCTGAGACAACCCCTTCTTTTTCAAATCAAACTTTTTAGAAAATTGTAGTTTTAAGAAATAATACAGAGAGGCTGGGTCCACTGGCTCACACCTGTAATCCCAGCACTTTGGGAGGCCGAGGCAGGTGGATCACGAGGTCAGGAGAGTGAGACCACGGTGAAACCCCGTCTCTACTAAAAATACAAAAAATTAGCTGGGCGTGGCGGCGGGCACCTGTAGTCCCAGCTACTGGGGAGGCTGAGGCAGGAGAATGGCGTGAACCCAGGAGGCGGAGCTTGCAGTGAGCTGAGATCGCACCACTGCACTCCAGCCTGGGCGACAGAGCAAGACTCCGTCTCAAAAAAAAAAAAAAAGAAATAATACAGAGAGTTCCCTGTACCCATTACCAGGTTTTCCCCCAGTAGTAACATCTTGCAAAACGGTGGTACAACATCACAGCCAGGATCTCAACACAGTACAGTCAAGCTGCAGGGAGAACCCTTCCATTGCCACGAGGACCCTTCCTGTGGCCCCATTCCTCTCACTCCTGCCCCCTCCTCCCCTCCTGGCCACCATCCATCCGTTCTCTGTTTCTGTTATTCTGTCACGTGGGGAATGCCGTGTGAAAGAACCACACAGTGTGTGGCCCCTGGGGATCGGTCTTGTTCACTCGGGAGAGCTCTCTGGAGAGGCTCCCAGGTTGCTGTGTGTCAGCCGTTCCTTGCTTTTTATGGCTGAGTCGCATCCCATGGCTTGGATGGACCACAGCTTGTTTCACCATCGACCCACGGATGGGCATCTGGTTTGTCTTTTTTGAAATAATCATTTGAATAGCAGAGCATTGACTTCTAAGCTGTGTGTGTGGATAAATGGCCTGTGGGAAACTGAGGACATCAGGCTGCCCAGGTGAGAAGCACCCCTCTCACCACATTGCATGGTAGTCTGGGTGTTCCTGGCATATTTCAAGCAATCCGTCCTTCAGGGAGGGGCCACGTGATACTTGGACCGAAGGGGCCTTGCCAGCCGGGAGGTCTAACAACTCATCTGGATTTTCCAGCTCATGGGAGGTATAGCTGAGTCCTGGGGGCACAGTGTGAGGGAGGGAAAAACGTCCCCTCATCTACTTCCTGGATTTTAACACTGATTCAAAAAAGATGTCCCGCACCCCTCCAAAAACCTGTCACACTCCTGGGAGTGGACGCCTGGTTGCCTTCCAGTTCCACTCCAGTGAGAAGACATTTTCACCGCCAGTATGCTGGCCCACAGCACAGCAGGAGGGCAGTGAGTAGGGAGCCCAAAGCCGCGGGCAGCACCCAGCACCCAGGTGGCCGCCGGCTCAGAACCATGTCTGCCGCTCCTCCTCTGGCCTCTGTTGGAGCTTCCGGTCCCCTGGCTCCCCGGTTGACCCTTGGGAATCTTCGGCGGGAAGACTGAACACAAATTATAGTCCAAGGAGCACAAGCTTGCATCCAGGCTCCTCCCCTTTTCCTTCCATCCTGTGACCAACATTCATTGAATACCAACTGCGTGCCAGCCTGGGGATGCCACCAAGAACCCTCGGACCACATGGCCTCTGGAAAGTCTGTGTTCACTGAATAAGTGTGCCCAGGACTTCTGTGATCAGGGGCCTTTGTTCATCTCTCCTGGCCTTGGGTGGCTGCCTGTACAAGGATGACAATATGTCCCTCACCGGGCAATTGTGAGAATTCAAAACAGGGCAGACGTTGGCTGAGCAGGGCCTACTGCAGAGGGGGCGCTGCACACGGAGGCATTCCATCTCTCTTTCCCAAGTTTGAGCCTGGCCACTAACCAGCTGCTTGACCCGGGCCTCCCAGTCCCCTAAGACAAGAGAGCATTGGGGGGTGGGGGGTGTCCTTCAGACGGTCTTTCTAGCTCCGTCATGCTGCAATCTCCTGGCCTCAGGCATTACTTCAGGTTTTGTGCTGTTTATAATGAGCACCCTGAAACCAGGCTCTTTATCCAGTACAACAGGAAACTGGAAATAACGTGGGAGGCTTACTGGAATGCTCTGTTAAAGAAATTATTGCAGCAGTCAACACTTCTGATCAAAATAAATTAAACTGACAACAATGTGATTAAGATGTTTATGCACAAAGGAAGTATTGTTGTTGTTCATGGAAATTCCTTGATATGGGGTTTTTGATGAATCTGATTAACCTCTGTTTAGGTCTTACTTGTTTTTGAGGTTATTTCTTACACCCTCCCTTCCCCCTGCTTTGTAACCCATCAACCACTGTATTGACAGTTGAATTTGGAGTGTATGGTCCAGTTACTTGAATGCATATTTCTACCAAACATTTTGTACCTGTGTGTACACACACACACACACATGCATGGATGCACACTCATACGCACACACATGTAGATGACTCAAATGGAGCTGCCCTCAAGACAAAAGCATAGAATCAATCGGATTTAAGCCTTGTTATTCATGTTTAAGTCTAGAAATATTTACAGCTTATAGAAGCTGGAACCTACTTAAATTACCCCAAAATATCCAGTTCTGAGGCTCCAATAAGAGTCCTATTTTGGATCCCAAATTATCTTGCTCTATACAAAAGGGCCAGAACCTGAAACTGCACACCACAGGGAGGATGCAGACTTCAAAGAACATAACCTTGTGGTCTTTTTGTTCTTTTTCAGGCAGTGTCTCGCTGGTAATTTATTACAGCCTGCTGCATCCAAAATCCACAGACATCTGGCAGGGCTGCCTAAGGAAGTCCTGTGGCATTGCAGGAGGTGATAAAACAGAGAGAGGAGCTTCTCCCCGGGCTGCAGCTCTAGCTGGGAAGACAACCGAGAGCTCAGGCTCATGCCAAGGGGCAAGTTATGAGCTAACCATTTTGGGGAAGCCCCCTACCCCTGAGCAGGTCCCCCCAGAGGCTGGGCTGGGGACCCAGGTTGCTGTGGAGGACTCCTTACTCAGTCATCACCACTGGCTATGGGTGAAACTTGCCCTAAAAACAGGAAATGTGTCTAAGATCAATGCCGCCTTTGGAGATGCCAGTCCTGTCTACTGTCCACCTGCATGGGGGTTGAGTCAACAGGACGACCTGCAGAGGAAGGCCCTGTCCGCCCAGCAAGAGCTCCCATCCTCATCCCGTGACCCCTCAACCTTAGAGAACAGCTCTGCATTTGAAGGTGTCCCTAAAGCAGAGGCTGACCCATTGGAAACCTCAAGTTACGTATCTTTTGCCAGCAATCAGCAGGATGAGGCACCTAGCCAGAACCCAGCAGCCCCGCAGAGGGTGGGCACCCCAAAGGAAGGAGCCGACGCTGTTTCTGGGACACAGGGGAAGGGGACGGGTGGGGAGCCAAGAGGAGGGGAAGGACAGCAGAGTTCCACATTGTACTTCAGCGCCACTGCAGAAGTGGCCACGTCCTCACAAGAAGCCAGCCCAGCTACTCTGCAAACGGCCCACTCTGGAAGGAGTCTGGGAAAGAGCTGCCCTGCCCAGCCTGCGTCGCCCCAGCCAGTGGTCAAGCCCTTCCCTGTCACCATGGCTGACATTAGCCCCATCCTAGGCACAGGCCCCTGCAGCGGCTTCTGCCCCAGTGCAGGCTTCCCTGGAAGAACCCTCAGTATCTCAGAGCTGGAGGAGCCACAGGAGCCCACAAGGGACCAAAGTCACCATGCAGCTGTTGGTGTGTGGATGTCATTGCCACAGCTGAGGACTGCCCATGAGCCCTGCCTCACGTCCACCCCTAAGTCTGAGTCTATCCAAAGGGACTGCAGCGGCAGGGAACAGATGAAACAAGAGCCGAGTTTTTTCATCTGACCACAGTCACGGTGGGATAAGACAACAGGCTGACAAGCTGAGCTGGTCATTTGGTGCAGTGAGAAGAGAAATCCCACTTCTGACACCTGTGTCCTTGGGCACGTTACTGTCACCTCTGAATCTCCATCTGCATCCCTGAAAAATGAGGAAACAGGGCTGGATGACTTCTCAGATTCGCTGTAAACATCACAGACCCCACCTGTGCATAGCAGGGACTCTAATACACTGTGGAGGAGGAGAAAGAGATTCCAGTCAAAATTGCCTGCTGCCTTTTATGAGCTATAGGTTCCCCTGTTTTATGTTTTTGCTGTGGCTTCTAGGAAACACAAAGGTAAAACCTAGATTCCTGTTTTATTCGGGGTTCTTGTTACAATTAGCTTTGCCTCACACTTAGTGGTTATGAATCTCATTTTCGTATATTCTAACTGCATTATGTTATGAAGTCTCCTGGTAAGATAATGTGAATGCTTTCTGGGAGTAGATAAGGACTGTGTGCTTGTAACAACTAACATAACTGAAAATGCAAACATCATTCTAAGATTCCCGTATCTTCTGGTTAGGGGACAATATTAGAGCCCTTAAAAAGGAAGAGTAGACTCACTTAGCTCAGCCTCCCCCATGCTAACGGCACACGCACACATTTTCTGCAATTTGCTCTGACCATCAGTATCCTCCTGGCCAGCCACATAAATGTATTTTTTTGTGAAATGCGCAGCTCCCCTTCTTGAAGCCTGGCCAGCCAGCAGTTCCCTTCCAGCCCCCACTGCTGCTTTCCAGCCCGTCTCCTTTATCTCCAAGCTTTGTTCCCACCTCCATTCCATGTGAGACACTATCCATGATTTAAGCCCATCCAACAAGAAGGGAGCAAACGTCCATTCCTCTCGCACTCTCCTCTCTGACTCCTCCACTTTAACGTGTTCTTTGTGACTGGGTATTTCCATCATTTCTTTAAGCCTTGCTTTGTAGCTGATTAAGGAAGTCCAGTCATAAACCATCAAAGAGAAAGGCACACAGAGAGCTGGATGCTATTTGGGGATGGGTATTTTTGTTTTGTTTTGTTTCATTTGTTTATTTGTCGAGACAGGACCTCTCTGTCCCCCAGGCTGGACTTCAGTGGCACGATCATGGCTCACTGCAGCCTCGACCTCCAGGGCTTAAGCAATCCTCTTGCCTCAGCCTCTCAAGTAGCTGGGACTACTTGCAGGTGGGCACCATGCCCAGCTACTTTTTTGTATTTTTTGTAGAGACAGGTTCTTGCCATGTTGCCCAGGCTGGTCTCCAACTCCTGAGCTCAAGGGATCTGCCCACCTCGGCCTCCCAAAGTGCTGGGATTACAGGCGTGAGCCACCGTGCCCAACCAGAATGGGTAGTTTTTATTCTCTCCAAACACTTCTGGATTAGGGGACAATATTAGAGCTCGGAAAAGGAATAGTAGAATAACTTAGCTCAGCCTGACACATACTAAGGGAATGTGCAGACACTTTCTGCAATAAGCTCTCAGACCATCAGCATCCTCCTGGCCAGCCACATAAGCCAATCAGGTTTGGCAGACAAGTGGCTACAAACTTTCCATACCACAGGTGAAGATAACAAGAGTTTGGGTTGCATGCAGGGACTCACACCGGTAATCTCAGCACTTTGAGAGGCTGAGGCAGGAAGATCACTTGAGGCCAGAAGTTCGAGACCAGCCTGGGCAATGTAGTGAGACCCCGTCACTACTAAAAATACAAAAATTATCCTGGTATGTTGGCACACACCTGTAGTCCCAGCTACTCAAGAGGCTGAGGCATGAGAATCAGTTGAACTGGGAGGTGGAGGTTGCAGTGAGTTGAGATCACACCACAGCATTCCAGCCTGGGTGACAGAGCAAGACTCTATCTAAAAAGAAAAAAAAAGTTTGTTAAGAGAACAAAATCATTCATCGTTCCATTCACTGTGCTATCCCAGCATCTCAGTCCTTCCTCCATGCAGTCTCTCAACAGCATGAATTCACTAACGAGGGGGGCTGTAGGCATGAATTTAGGCTTGAGTGCATATCCTGGTTCAACGGCATTTGTGTTATGGGGTAAAAGTAAGGGTGGGATATGGGGAATTTACTCATTCTTTTCCAACTTTCTAGCCCTTGAATAGCCTAAAAACCTAGAAATACTCTTCATTCATTCATTTAAGGAGTATTATTTGAGTATGACAGGCACTGAGTATGTAGAAATCAAGGCATGTACTTGGTGTTCGAGGCCCTGTGGACCAGCATGGGCTTCTCCTCACTTCATGCCTCCAGAAAGCGTATTGCCCAGTGATGAAAAGGATCATAAAATATACATTTATTAGAGAGGACTAATAAATGGACACTTCATTCAAAAATGCTTGCTGAGCACCTACTGGATGCTAGTCATTAGGATCACAGAGCCACACAGAAGAGATGTGACAGGTGCCCACAGCGTCGGTGGGAGAAGCAGGTGAGAGCTTTATGGAGTCCCCTCTGAGACGCTGCAGGAACCCGCAGCAGGTCGGCTTAACAGGGACATGATTGTCATCTTCCAGGACCCAACGCCGTTCTGTAGAGGAGAGATTCTATTTTCTTCCTGCAGTTTCTTATGAGCCATGAAGAAACTCCTCAGGGTTCCAGACAGGGTTTTAAGACAGAGTTACCCAAAGGTGGACAAGGCTGTCCCTGGAGATGAGTGCATAAAGCCAGAACAGCCCCTTAGTGCAGTGACTAAGAAGGAAACTCGAGGACTAGAAGATGCAGCTGAAAGTGACTTTCCAGGTCCTGACCTGGAGCTTCAGTGGCTGGGTATGGGCAGCAAAAAGGCACAGCAGGTGGAGACTTTAAGGTCTGTTCCAGGACATTTTCCTTTTTTTTTTTTTTTTTTTTTTTGAGACGGAGTTTCACTCTTGTTGCCCAGGCTGGAATGCAGTGATGCAATCTCGACTCACTGCAACCTCCGCCTCCTGGGTTCAAGTGATTCTCTTGCCTCAGTCTCCCAAGTAGCTGAGATTACAGGCACCCACCACCATGCCTGGCTAATTATTTATTTATTTGAGATGGCGTTTCATCATTTTGGCCAGGCTGGTCTCGAACTCCTGACTTCAGGTGATCCACCCACTTCAGTCTCCCAATGTGCCAGAATTACAGTCATGAGCCACTGTGCCTAGCCCATTTTCTATTATTGAGAAGAAGGGAAGAGCCGGAGAATGAAAACCAGTGCATCGGGAGAGACCTGAAGATGAGCACGTTGGCTCCCTGCCCTCATGGAGCCCCTACGGATCAGGTTTTGCAATTACCCAAAATAACCAGACTTGAGTATTCATGACGCTTCACCCCAGGAGACCTCATGCCTCTGCCTGCGGAAGGACACAGAGGACCTCAGTGGGGATGGATGAAGGGCCTTCTTCTTGTCACCAGCTCCCAGGACTGAATACTCACTGCTGTCTTGGGTAGAAGGGACTGGGTGGTGCACTGGACTTCACTAGCCGCCATCTGGACCTTTGTGGCTGGGTCCATGGAGCACGACCATGGCATTTGGAGACAGCTGTGCTAACGCCCTTCAGACAAAGACTACCAGGAATCCCCTGTAACTGACCCACTTGGGTTTATGACTCTTCTCAGCAAAGAAGCACGCATGCTGTGGGGACTGTGGGGCCGCTCAGTGAAAGGAGGTTGGAAAGAACTTACAGGCTTTGGACTTTGCTGGGTGAATCTGGGGAGGGTCTAGGGAAGCAGGGCCTACTCAAGGTTGGGGGCAATGTATTGCAGTCAATTGTATCTGTAGGGAGGGACTCAAGCATAAAGCTGCCATGGGTAAAGAAGCAGTCATCACTCATTTAGTGGGAAAGAGGAGCCTGGTGTTTTGTGGTTGCATGGTGACCTTTGGACTTGCTGTGTCACGGTCTCTGGTGGCTGTGTCAGAGGCTGGTGTCCTGTGAGAAGCTTTGTGGCCAACAGGAGCACACCAGGGCCATCCTGTAAGCATCAGACCAGGTCCCAGAGTTCAGGGACTGCTCTTTTCTCTATCAGAATGTTAGTGGTGGCTTTGTAGACGTCTGTTAGCCTAAATGTTATCTATTGGATCACAACCAAAACAGTAACTTTTCCTGAGTCCCAGCGGCGGGTCGCTCATCCTCCAGCTATGTCTGGACTGGAGTTTGCATTTCAGCCCATCCCGTCCTTAGTGCAGAATGGACCTCACGTAGACCGGCTGCATTTGTCCACAGCGTACACTGACGTCCGGAGACAGTGGAAACAGCCGTGTCTGTCACAGAAGCCCAAGGTCACACATCCGTGACCCACCTGTCCAGGGGCAAGGCTGAGCCAGTGCAGATAGCCAGGTGCTCCTCACAGACCCTCAGGAAGGACAGGAGCTGGCCCTGCCCATGTTGTGCTGCTTCCAGTGCACGACACGAGAAGCTCCTGCTTGAGTCACTACATCTGTACGAGAGAGGTATGACCTGGGGAGGCAAAGCCATACTCAAGGGGGAACTCTCCAAGTCCACAGTGAGCAGGGCGCAGATTCTCCCCGTATTTCCACCCACTCACCCTCCATTTCCACCAGATTCACCCTCCTTTCCCACCTAACCACCCTCCATCCCCATCCTTCCCACCCACTCACCCTCCATCCCCACTCACTCACCCTCCATCGCCCCTGACTCACTCTTGTCCCCACCCACTCACCCTGCATCCCCTACCCCCACTAGGTCCTTTCCAGCCTTCCCCCGCATAAAACTGTGCGCCCTTAAAGATCGCTCCTCGCCTCAGGGACTCCTCCCTCCACTCGTCCGCTGTGTCTGCCCTGACTTGGTGCTGAAGAGATCCATCCTCAAGCACACACCAGGGTATTTGTGGGCCGCTGTCCTGGGCTGCAGTCTTCCCCTGTCTCTGTCTCCTCTTCTGATGCTTCTTCCTCAGGAGGTGGCCGTTACCCACAACTTCACAATGGCATTTCCCCTCAGAGCATTTATCCTCCGTCTGCTGCGGCAGCTACCAGGTCACTTCTTTCATTTTTTAAGTCCACGTCACTTCCCTCTTGTCCCGTGCAGGTCCCCCACCTATGCCCTACGCTGCAGACTGCACGGCACTGCTATCTGTACCAAAAGCAGGGAACCTCTGCTATCCAGGACCTGTGGAAAATTAGCCTTGATTTAAATGAATGTTTCCATACCGATTATAAGCTCCTTAGGGCAGGAAATTTTGTTCAACTCTCTGTCCCCTTGAGACCCTGCTTGATAAATGGCTCACGGCAAGCACTCTTCCCGTGGAATTCGATTTCCAGGCTTTTCTGAATGACTCAGGATTTTACCTCCAGAAGCAAAGCTTCTGAACACCCATTTTGTAGGCGGGTCTTTGTGGAAACATTTTCAGTCCTTCCCTGTCCTCCATAGCGGAGGACTCTGATAGCTCAGAACATGGCTGCTTCTCTCTTTCCTGCGCAAAGGAGCTGTTTACAAAGTGAGGAGTAGAGTTAGGAAACCCAGGAGGGATGGCAGAGCGCTCCACCTGCGGCTGCAGCCCTGAGGGTGGGTGTGGGGCTACAGTCGGCCCCAAAGACACTGCTTGCCACCCTTGGTCCCCCATATCTGAGCTGTGCTGTTGGTAAGGACTGCAGCCAACCCCCAGTGACCTGGCAGGAGACGATACGTGTCCTGCCCCTCTGCTAGGACCACCAGCGTTGGCCAGACCTTACCGGAAGCCAACGACTTGGAGTCTCCATGCAGTCTATAAAAACCAGCTCCCATGGCCTCGGGCAAGGCGAAGAGTCAGTCCGGAGGGGAGAACTGAAGACAACTGGCACTGCTACCACGCTGAGATGCCTCGGGGACTTGTCTTACTCACTGCCGAGCACTTGGCCCCTGCATCAAATGGCCCCCAAGCTGTGGTCTTTTAAAATATATGTGTCCACTTCTCACAGTTTCCTCTCTCTTCATGCATATGAAAATAAAACTATGTTGTGTATCTAGGACTTAGATTCTGGCCTGCTGGTGACTGTCTTTCTGTGGCCTTTGCAGGCACATCAACATAATTCCTTGCAGTCACTTCTATTAAGAAGCAGAAAGGTAAGAACGGAAATTTTACATCTTCTGTCTCCCTCTGACAACAGAAGAAAGCCTAGAAAAAAATATAATTTTGAGACCCTTTTGCAGTTATCCTATACAATGGAGCAGCGCCACTGAAGAAGAACCAGCCACGCCTCCCAATTGAATTATGTTCACTTTTTAAAGGTGGATCTATTAACAGCATAAACAGCAGATTAAACAGCATAAAAGCTCATGGGCATAAGATAGTAAGCATGCATTTTCCACTGGGGTCTGCATGTCATCTAAGCGGGCTGTGGCTCCAGCACCTCTGCTCACATCCCAGACTTCCGGGCAGTGGCCAGGCTGGAGGCAGGGGTCAGAAGTTCCCCGAGGGGTGAGTGGAAACTCTGCCATCCTGCCTCACGCATGGCCTCGACAAGCCCAGCTCCCATGGGGCAGGAAGCACACTCCTTCCATGGCGGTGGGTGACATGGGAGAATGTTCTATCACACAAGGTCAGTAACTCCACACCTGCCCTTCCCTCCATCTCATGCCCCTGGAACTCATAGCAATAGAAGTTACAGCCACAGAAAGGGCTCACACACAGTCACCAAAGGCCCAGACCCAGAAATGGATTCTATACATACCCTGAAGCCTGAGGATTTATAGATTCACAAATAGATTCGATATTCATGTCCTGAAGGGTCTGTTGGTAGAAATCTACTTGACTTACATTTTGAAATTGATAGAGATGTTCTCCTGCCACTCTACAGAGTTGTCAAGTTCATCGACTGGTGTTTTTGGCCATTGCCCTATTCTTGCCTTTGTTTTGATTCTGTATTCCTTCCTTTCTTTTAACCTCACTCAGTCCGCCAATTCCTAAAAGTCGGCTGTTTTCACATTACTTGGAAAGGCAGCCAGAGCAACCTGAGAGCTTCATAAAAGGAGGAGATCCAGAAGGCAAGGCCCCTTGAGTGAGGCAGGGTGTGGGGCCTGGATAGGAAGCCAGAGCTCCACAAATCGGCCCCCACATTCCTTCTCTCTTGCGCCCTTTCCTTTTCAGCATAGAGAAGAGGTTTTGGAAGAACAGCCAAGGGCCTGTTAAGAAGGGCTTGGAGAAGCAAAACCCTCAGCAGTGGCCTCTGGGGAGGGCCTGATACCCGTGAAATGTCCCACTCTGTTCATGCCTCCAAATGGCCAGAGGATGGATTAACCCATGAAATTGTTGGGCAGAACAATGACTTGTCTGGTTTTCCATATGACATTCTGCCATACCAAGGAGGGATTTTCACATTCTTTCTGAGCCCTTTCCTGAGTCAGCTCTCAAGCTAAATGCTGCTGACACTAAGTAGGATTTTTGAAGCACCAAGAAAGAATTTTACTTGAAAACTCATGTCTGCTTGTTCTCTTTAACACAGACTGTTATAATGGCAAAAACCACAATGACTTTTACACCAACCTAATACTCGGCTGTCCTCCTAAATTTGATTCTATTTTCCATACTCTCTGGGATGGCCAACTGTCCTGCCTTCCCCAGGATGGAGAGATTTCCTGGCTTACGAGATTTTAGTGCCCAAACTGGATAGTTAGTCCCAGGCCAGTTGGGATGGTTGGTCACCCTAATACCAGTTAGCCATATTCAGCCTTTCTACTTTCATATTAGTCATCATGTCAGAAAAGAAAGACAGTACTTCTTGGTTAAAAAAATCTGAAAGGCAATACAAGCTTACCCAAGTTAGCTCCTACACCATCAAACCCCAACCCCCCAAACTGCCATCAGTCCTGCAAAATAATTTGACTAATATCCCCCTTGCTAATCATGACTACCAAAGCCAATATAATAGTTAACTTTAGGCTATAGCAATGCCAGGAGTGACCCTGCTCTAAAGCCAAAGCTATCATCCAGGTTTTAAGTTAACATCTTTCAGGGAAGAAATCTTCCATGGAAAAATACCATGGAAAAATCCACTACTTTGACCACACAGATACATTCATTATGGCACAACCATAATTACAACATTGCCTGTCAGGGTTTCCATTATAAATGGGATCTGAATCTTGGTGGAACACAATTCTTTCCAGCTGGAGTGAACCATGGACAGGTTTTCAGCCCATTGGGGATTTTTCTGATTTGTTTACAAATTGGCAAGGCTGGGGTTGGGGGAAGAGAAACAGGGGGAAGATGAGATTGGGAATAGAATAAACAATATGGAATTTTGTTCGCAGTGTGCCTTTAAACTGAAATAAGAGAACACAAACAAACAAAAAAACAACCAACCAAGCCCAATTAAGGATATCTTTCAGACCCGAAAGTGTTGGATTCAAAGG
Organism: Chlorocebus sabaeus; assembly: GCF_047675955.1. Taxonomy (NCBI): domain Eukaryota; kingdom Metazoa; phylum Chordata; class Mammalia; order Primates; family Cercopithecidae; genus Chlorocebus; species Chlorocebus sabaeus. Next base: position 7,612,720 of record NC_132911.1, on the reverse strand, counting down.
GACACTTTGTCTTTCAGTTACTTGGAAAGATAGAGCATTTAGATAAAAGAAGGGAGATTTGTTCTTTCTTCGTGTTTTGTTGTTGTTGTTTTGTTTTGTTTTGTTTTGTTTTCTTATACCTGAAGTTCGGCCAAGTACTGAAGACATGAACTTTTTTGGCTCACTGTGTCTTTGAGGGCAAAGCAAAGAATTGAGGGAAGCAAAGTGGGATGTAAGAACTAGGTTCTCTTCCAGGCTCTTTTTCCAGCTATTTCTGTGACCAAAGATAAATGACCTAATCTTTCTGAGACTCAGTTTCCTTTTCTGTAAAACAGGGATATTGATCATTGGTCTGGCTGGGTCATGGAATTCCCATGCATATCCACAAAGGCAATGGATGTGAGCTGTCTCACCCATGTGGTAGGAGCCTCCTTTTGGCTTTTCTGGTTTCTCAAGCTGAGTCCCCCAGGTCTCTCCCGAGAGGATGGAGTCATCCTTTGCAGTCAGGGGTCGGCTGTTGAATGGGACCAGGAAAGAAGGGCGGCACCTGTTCCCCCTGTCCTCCCTCCCCTATACTGCCTCACCTGGTTCACCCCAAAGGCAAGTGCACACTGTACCCTGAGGAGGGTCGAGCTTGCTTTTGCTGATAGTTTTACAGTAATTATGCCAAACCATAAAATCATCTAAGGAGATCTTGCCTTCATGTGGTGACCTTAGAGGCTTCACAAGGGCAGAACCCTCATCCATGGAATGTGAGATCCCTGTCTTCCCCTCTTACCCCTAGAACTTCTAGGAACAGTGAAGAAAAAGGGATCAATCTTAGTTGTTAGTTTTGTTGTTGTTTTGTTTGTTTGTTTGTTTGTTTGTTTTATAGATGGCGTCTTGTTCTGTCACCCAGGCTGGAGTGCAGTGACATGATCTCGGCCCAGCCTCTTGGGTTCAAGTGATTCTCCTGCCTCAGCCTCCTGAGCAGCTGAGACTACAGGCATATGCCACCACACCCAGCTAATTTTTGTATTTTTAGTAGAGACAGAGTTTCACCATGTCAGCCAGGCTGGCCTTGAACTCCTGACCTCAAGTGGATCTGCCTGCCTCAGCCTTCCAAAGTGCTGGGATTACAGGTGTGAGCCACCGTGAGTGGCCTGTTTGTTTTAAATAACAGCCCTTGCAGAATGAATGATAAAGTTCCAGTTAGATCATCAGACCCAACATTCCATTCTCAAATGTCTTAAGAGTTTTGAGGTCAATACACATATATTTTTTGCTCCAGCAGTCGAGGAGTCATGTGACAAACCTGAATAATGGAGTCAGGTGGACAAAAGCCTAAGGTGAATTTTGTAAGGTTATTAAAAACGTTCAGGATTTGTAGTCATTTATTTTCAGTGACTGTCAGCGAAAAGCTTACTCTGGTTAGTTTTGACTTAGTCTTGAAATAAATGTTCCACGGCCACCTTCTCTCACTTAATTCATGGTAACATTGAGCCATAATTCTACATTGCAGAAAGCTGTTCTTTGTGGAGATCATCATCACACTGACATCCTGTTGACTCTCATAATAAAGCCGTTCTGCGGTGAGCTAGAGAAATAGGCGTGTGTGACGGAGTTCAGCGTATTTCACGTTCAGGCTTGGCTGTGGGAGCGGCTGGAGCTGCAAGCTCACTGATTCTCAGCCCTGTGGGGTGGTGGGACTGACCCTGTACTTAGAGCTGCTCCCAGGCTGGAACCTGGGCTCCCCGGCGCGGCCACCAGGTGGCACTGACGCCCTCCCTCGCGCACCCGGGCTCCCGCTCTTGTCCTTTCAAGCACAGGTTTGGAGGCCTGATCTTCAATCCGTTGCTTTCAAACGCCCAAACGCCAGTAAGGACCCCAACAAGGGGCTTGTGAAAAGCTTAGCCCTGCAGGACATTTTGCATTTTCCTAGCAAGTTGCCGGCCTGCCCTGGTCAGAGCGCTGTGTGTCGGGGTTTATGAAGGTAATTAGGTGTTCAGATGCAGTTATCAACTTTCCATAAGAAGGAATATGACAGCTTTTCATTTGCAACAGCAGGTGCCCTTAAAGGTGAAGTCCGCATTGACGAAGTGTCCGGGGCTCTCTGCATGTTCATCCACGGGCGGGTGGTTACTGTGGGGACGGACACGTCAGCCTCCGGTTGCTGTTGTCATTAAGGAAAAATAAGGTCACCTTATGTATCTCTTCAGGGACAGTGAGTTCTGGAATGAGCCACCAGGGCCGCCCATGTTCAGCTCTAAATCCTTTAGATCTAGAAAGTGCTTTTCATTTCTGTGAGGTGCCCCTCTCAGACACTGGGACATTACTCAATGCTAAAAAGAAATGAGCTCTCAAGCCATGAAAAGACAAGAGGAAATTTAAATGCGTGTTACGAAGTGGAAGAAGCCAATCTGAAAAGGCTGCATCCTGTATGATTCCAACTTAGGACATGTTAGAAAAGGCAGAGCTATGGAGACAGGAAAAAGAGCAGTGGCTGCCAGGGGTTCGGGATGAGGGAAGGTGAATAATTGGAGGACAGAGGATTCTTAGGGCAGTGAAAGTCCCGTGTCTGGCACTGTAGCCGTGGATGGGTGGCATGGTACATGTGTTAGACCTATAGAACGTGCAACCCCGGAGTGAGCTGTAATGGGAACAGTAGACTCCGGGTGATGGTGATGTCTGTGCAGGTTCATGGACTGTAACAAATGCACCACTCTGGGCCGGGTGCAGTGGCTCACACCTGTAATCCCAACACTTTGGGAGGCCGAGGTGGCAAAACCCTGTCTCTACTGAAAATACAAAAAAAAAAAAAAAAAAAAAAAAATGCCGGTCGTGATAGCAGGTGCCTGTCATCCCAGCTACTCCAGAGACCGAGGCAGGAGAATCGCTTGAGCCCGAGAGGTGGAGGTTGCCGTGAGCTGAGATCACCCACTGCACTCCAGCCTGGGCCTCAGAGCAAGAGTCCATCTCAAAAAACAAAAACAAAAAAAAACCACAAATGCACCACTCTGGTGATAACAGGGGAGGCTTGGGAGATACGGGAGATCTCTGTACCTTCTTCTCTATTTTGTCTAAACCTATAACTTCTTTAAAAATTAAAATCTATTTTTAAAAATTGTTGATTATGCTGTCTCAGCCATAGACCAAAGCCTATTCTTATCCAGTGAAACTGCATGCACCAAGGCCTGTACCTACTGCTAGAAATACCAGGTCCAGCTCTTGAACCCAGTGGAAGAAAGTTGCACAATAAGCCCAGCATTCCCTTCCCACGGGCTGCTGCGAGGGTCCGCAAGGCCCATGAACCCACCAGCACAGCTGTAGCCCGTGACGGGTGCTCTGCACGTGTTTGCTCCAATCCTGCGGAAGAGGATTGTCTGAAGAGGACCCTGGCTGAGTAAGGTGAATCGAGAAAGGCTCCCAGGTTTTCCTGCCACCCGCCTTGGCAGGGCATTGCTCTCTTATCTAGTCTTGTGATGGACATCAGCATTAAGGTGAAATCCACCTGCTCTGTCCCTGACCAGGTGTGTGACTTCAGCAACTTACTTAACTTTCCTGGGTGAAGTTTCCATCTCTTCAAGATGAAGGTGATAACCATGGCCCGTGCCATAGGCTTGTGTGCAGGACAGAGTGAGGGGAGACCCACAAAGCTTCTAGCAGTAACTGGCCCAGATTAAAAGCGCAACGTGAGTGAACGTTATTTTTCCAGTTGGCAGGCATGTGGGGAAAGGTGAGTGAGCCACGAGTTTACTACGTTGGTGACTACGTGTAAGTGTACATCTTTCCTCAAAAGCACTTGCAGCCCCAACTCAGCAGCCTTGCTCTGCCCTGTGCTCCCCGGGAGGGCCTTGACCCACAACAGGGGCAGGAACCAAACCAAGCTTCTTTCGCCCCTCGCAGGACTGCCTGTCGACCCTTTTGGCAAGAATGCTCAGATTTTCACAAAGCAAATGTGAAACTCCCACGAGGTCTCTTTAGGTCAAAGGTAAACAGAAAGTCTTAGAATTTTCTTTAGAAAAATAAAAGGTTCCCATTTTTTTCTGGTTCAGAGAGTTCCTGGCGTGCTTCTTCTTGTTTTTCTTCTTACTTAGGGACAGCAGAAATGATGCATGGCGTCCCCACAATTGAGGGGTGCTCTCCAGTGGACCATGATATATTTACTGAGAAATTTTTAATAAGTAAACCACAGACTTGAACCCATGCACCCTTATAAACCAGCCCGTTCTCATGGGGGAGAGTTCAGGGGTTTTTATGGAGCAATACTATGTTCTCATGAGAATTTTATTAGAAATCAGAGACTTGAGATGCATCAAGCAGGAAATTTATGAGGTTACATGGGAACCATCCTTTCATTTTGTCATTCTGGGTTAAATTACTTCTTCGTATTGTGTTGATTTACTTTGTAAATTTTAGTTGTGAACATTGTTCTGAATTTCTCAGCAAATTCAAGCCAGCTAATTATTGATTTCTTGAACTTTCCACTTTTATCCTTCAAATAAGATAAATAATTGATAGTCTAGACCCCAAATCTACGGGAAACACAGATAACTCATGAAAAACGTGGCCAAGAAGGTCTTTCCACAACATCAAGAAACAAACAAGAAGCTTAGTGGAAAACACTTTTAGAACAACCGACAATTCTTTCTGCTTCTAACTTTTCCACTTCATAGTTTCTTCAAATTTTTTTTAATTGTTTTGCGAAGTACCCAGCTAAAATTTTACTCGCCAAAATAACCTGTTGTTTATCATCATGTAACCCAACTTGGAAAAGAGCCCAAACCCAGAATAGATGTTTGTGCCGGTGAAGTGGGGAGGAAGTGCTCTAAACAAGTTTTTTTCTCTGGGCTTGTTCCAACATCTCATTAGTTGTCTGTGTTAATGGTGTGAGGAAAGACGCCAGGCCAGGCTGGCCTTGGCTAGAGTGGAGAAAGTGAGGCAGCCACACAGGAACTAGCCTTCTATTAACCAGCTGACCCCATTGCCGCTATTTGAGCTCAATTCCTGGGTAAAGTCCCAAAATTAGGTAACTTTTCTTCATCTCTAAATTTAATTCTTACATTGGAACTGTGTGTTTTTCCAGCTGAATTCTGGCTTTGGGGGTTCAAGTTTGCTTGGCTGCCACCATGGGCTAGTTGGTTGGTTTTAACCTTTTCCACCCATCATTCTAGCCATCTATTTTGGACAAAAAGAATTGTAAAACAAGGCAAGAAGGCACCCTACTTGCTGGGCTTCACGTTTCTTGGCACCAAAGAATGGTACTGGCTGTCCTGCCCAAAGTCAGCTCTTCTTTGGACTAATAGAATTTGGTCATCCCTCCAAAAGCAAATTGAATAATCGTTGTCACCATTAACTAAACTTTTCTAAGTATTTCCCATATTCCAGGCTCTATGCTGCTAATGAGCATTGACAACTCAAACCAGCTCCATGGAGCATCCCCATTTCACAGATGAGAAGCTTGAGGCTCAGAGAGTTAACCGCAGCCTACATGATCACACAGTGGACTTGGCTCGTACTCACCAGGCTGTGTCTGGAATCCTCAGGGAAGGGTATCAATCAACCCAGGTAACGGGAGCAGACAGGAAAGAAAAGCTTCTGCCCTCAAGAAGCCCACAGTCTAACTTCAGGGACCCTGAGAACAAGGCCGGTGCTCAGATCCCTGTGAACTGCCTCATAGGACACTATCATTGTGTGGGGAACAGGTGACCTGGGTGGCAAACAAGCTGATGGAAAGATGTCAACGTCCTAGGTGATCAGGGAAATGCAAACTAAGCCATAAGATACCACTGCACACCTAGTAGAGTGGCCAGAACCCTGAATGCTGTCCACCCCAGATGCTGGGGAGACTGTGGAACAAGACTCTCACTCATTGCTGCTAGGCACATAAAATGGTGCAGATGCTTTGGGAGAGAGTTTGGCAGTTTCTTGCAAAATTGGGGTGCAGTGGTGCATGCCTGTAGTCTAGGATACACAGGAGGCTAAGGCAGGAGGATCACTTGAGCCCAGGAGTTTGAGGCTGCAGTGTGCAATGATTGCACCTGTGAAGAGCCACTGCACTCCTGCCTGGCATCTGTTATACACACACACACACACACAAAACTAAACTTACTCTTCCCATATGATCAAGCTTGTGCTCCTTGATATTTACCCACCAAGGAGTTGAAAATCGAGGTCCACACAGAAACCTGCACACAGATGTTTGAGGCAGCTTTAACCACAGTTGCCGAAGCTTGGAAACAACTCAGGTGCCCTTCAGTCAGTGACTGGATAAATACACTGTGGTACCTCCAGACACTGGGATTTGTCTTTTTGTTTATTTGTGTTTGAGATGGAGTTTCACTCTTGTTGCCCAGGCTGGAATGCAATGGCACGGTCTTGACTCACTGAAACCTCTGCCTCCCAGGTTTAAGCAATTTTGCTGCCTCAGCCTCCCAAGTAGCTGGCATTACAGTTGCCTGCCACCACGCCCAGCCAAGTTTTGTATTTTTATTAGAGATGGAGTTTCATCATGTTGGCCAGGCTGCTCTCGAACTCCTGACCTCAAGTGATCTTCCTGCCTCAGCCTCCCAAAGTGCTAGGATTACCGGTGTGAGCCACCGCGCCCGGCCCAGACAACGGGATATTACTCAGTACTAAAAGAAATGAACTGTCAAGCCATGAAAAGACATGGAGGAAACTCACTGCAGGTTACTAAGGGAAAGAAGGTAGTCTGAAAAGGCTGCATCCTGTATGGTTCCAACTCTATGACATTCTGGAAAAGGCAAAACTATGGAGACAGGAAAAACACTGTGGTTGCCAGGGCTTGGTGGGGAGGGACGGATGAACACAGGACTTTTAGGGCTGTGAAACTACTCTGCATGATACTGTCATGTTGGGTCCATGTCATTATACATTTGTTCAAACCCACAGAGTGCACAACATCAAGACTGAGCCCTGAGGTAAACTGGACTTGGGTAATGAAGACAGGTCAACAGATGTTCATCAGTTGTAACAAATGCACCACTCTGGTGGGGGAGGTTCCGGGGGTGCAGGGAGTCTATGGGAACACTCTGTACCTTCCTCTCCATTTTGCTATGAGCCTAAAAATGCTATATATAAAAAAAAAGTATTAGGCCAGGTGCGGTGTCTCACGCCTGTAATCCCAGCACTTTGGGAGGCTGAGGTGGGCGGACCACCTGAGGTCAGGAGTTCGAGACCAGCCTGGCCAACATGGTGAAACCCTGTCTCTACTAAAAATACAGAAATTAGCTGGGCATGGTGGTACCTACCTGTAATCCCAGCTACTCGGGAGGCTGAGGCAGGAGGATCGTTTGAACCTGGGATCCGTGTCTGTGATGACCTGTCTCCTTAATGGAAGATGGGATCTTTTCCCTGTGTCCTCTTCTCACTGTTAGCCCCCTTTATAAGGGCACAAACGCCACTCAGGAGGGCTCCACCCTCATGACCACATCACCTCCCCAGGCCCCACTTCCTGAGAGCAAACATTGAGAGTCAGGATTTGAGCAGATGAATCTGGGGCACAAATATTCAGTCCATCACACAGGGGAAGGTGGGGCAGCGCCACCTGGCTTGGAGGTCACCTTCCCAGCTTGTAACAGAGGCCTCAGGGACCGGCTGGCAGTCAGCCCACGCGGGGCGCCTGTTTGGAATCTCAGGTGATAGGTGTATTTCCTTCATCTTGCAGGACCTCAGTCATCCAGCCAGCTGGGATTTGGATGTTGGGGGAGGCTTGAGCTAAGTCAGGGTCCTCTGGACTCATGTTTTCCTCTGACAGCACTGAGGTGCCCCCGCTCCTGGGCGGCCCACGCCTTCCTTCCACTAGCATCAAGGCAGCTGCCCTCTGGAGCTCACCCCAGGGACTAGGGTTGTTCCCAGGGCTGGAAGATTCTTCTTGGAGTGTGGTGGACTCGAAATGCCCCAACTTGGGGCTGGAGGAGGCCCGCCAGGCCTGTCTGTCCTTTCCAGCAGCCCCGCAGAGGCTGAACCCCCAGCAATGTGGCAGTGCCACATGCACCGGCACCCAGGGCGTCAGGCGCCACCAAGACAGGCTGCTGTGGTGCGGCCCTGGTGAGACACAGCGTTTGCTATGGTGCTCTCTGGGCATATTCTAGGAGCCTGCTTTGTATTCAGTGGGTATTTTCCTTGGCCTATCACCAAAACACTTGCCTTGAGGTGGGGGAAAACCAGTGTAACAATTCTCAGGAACAAGAGGGCAGCCATAGAGCAAAATCCCAGGGCAAAGACCACAGGCCGAGTGACAGCCCCCTGTCCATGCCCCTGGCATTGCCTCTGTGTCCTGCCCAGAGCCAGACACTCACCCTCATGTCTCAAGTCCTGCCGCAGAGCCTCCTCCACCAGGAAGCCTTCCTTGTCCTCCACTTCCTAATCAACACTGTCCCCACGGGATGGGATGTGTGCTTCATACCAATGGGTAGGATGTGTTGTTTTCATTGGGTTTTGTGTTTGTGAGGATGGTGAGGCCCAGTGTTAAAGCATTCTGCTCCAGAAGTGCTGGGATGAATGTTTCCTATGCTCAGGGCATCTTTTTGCTGTTTTAGGGTTTTAAAAAATTCTTTTTTATTTTTTTGAGACTGAGTCCTGTTCTGTCACCCAGGCTGCAGTGCAGTGGCGCGATCTTGGCTCACTGCGACCTCCGCCTCCCAGGTTAGAGCGATTCTCCAGCCTCAGCCTCCTGAGCTGCTGGGCATGTGCCACCGTGTCCGGCTAATTTTTTTGTTTGTTTATTTTTAGTAGAGATGGGGTTTCAGCATGTTGGCCAGGCTGGTCTCGAACTCCTGACCTCAGGTGATCTGCCTGCCTTGGCCTCCCAAAGTGCTGGGGTTACAGGTGTGAGCCACTGCGCCTGGCCCCTGTCTCCTGCTATTAACAGTTGCCGTCTTTGGAGGTTACTCTGCTGAACGCCTCCCAGGGTGCGTCTTTTCATTTTCCTGAAGAGAGTTCTGAAACATCTGAAAAGGGTATGGCGAAGCCAGAGCAAAGCGGCTCAGCAGCTGAGCAATCGTCTCCTTTCCTCAGGGAAAAAATGATGACTCAGGCTGGACCAGCAGCCATTGCCTCAGATGACCGGGATATTCCAAATGGGGATGGAGCCTTCCGACTCTGCCCTCGTACCTCAGAAGATCAAGCAGAATGTATGAGCACACAGGTCTAAGGCATCGGGTCTGGAATCTCTGCGCCTAATCAAAATGGAAAACCGCTTCATCTCGGAGGGAGGAGCAGAAAAGCTGGCGAGAGTCCAGGTAGATGACGGAGCCCTCCGTGCTGAAATTCAATCCATCTTTTCAGCTATGTCCCTGCTCCAAAAGGAACTAGCATTTGAGCACGTACAGCAGCGGGTTTTAAATTTGCTAAAACATGAGCTCCTGTAGAGCAGGGTCCTCACCCGCCCTGCCCCCAACTGTATCCCCAAGTCTGTTTGTTTGATGTTGTGCTAACAGGATACCACAGACCGGGTAATTTATAAAGAACAGAAACGTATTGCTCACAGTCCCAGAGGCTGGGGAGTCCATGATCAAGGCCCTAGCAGGTTTGGTCTCAAATGAGGCTGCACCCTCCAGAGGGGGGGAAGACTGTGTCCTCAGGTGGTGAGGACAGGAAGGCAAGCCAGCCACGTGCTGGGCCAATCCTCTTCTAGAAGGGCCTTAATCCCGCTCGCAAGGGAGCAGCCCTCACAGCCTAATCACCTCTGAAAGCCTCGCCTCTCAACACCATCCCATTGGCAACACCTGAATTTTGGAGGCGACACATTCCAACTGTTGCACCCCAGGACTTACAGCAGTGCCTGGAACATCACAAGTACTCAATACCTGCTTAGTAAATACTGTTTATGCCTTTGTCTCTGCAGTGAAGTGGTAACAAGGCCTCAGCTCCTCCTCTTTAGTTATAATGAGCCCAAAGTGAGGAGCATTCCCGGAGTGTGAATGTGGCAGGAGAATAGGGAATTAGGGGAACGGGGCTCAGCAGGTGCAGCCAGTTCGTGTAAGCAGGAGAGCAGCAGGTGCAGCTTATAGGCCACATCCTCACTGGCATAATAACAAGCCACTTCAGCCTCTGATTGGTCACAGGCCAATCCTTCATGGGGTGTAGCCAATTAGAGGCCTCTAAAGGGCACCAAGTGATGTTGCTGAGTTTCTTTAGCTCAACAGAAGCCCTCATTAAGGAGGCTCTTGAGGTGTTTGCTCGAGTGCGCTCCCACCCCGAATTGTTTTCAATAAATCTGTGCTTTCATGACTCCGTTCTTTTATTGCTCTGTGCGTTTTGTTCGATTCTTTGTTCAAAACACCGGGAACCTGGACTACTCTATCCAGTAACATGAGGATGGATTCCTGGTATTTGAAGCGAATTGCAGGTCCCCAAAACGGGTACAATAGGCTGTGTGCTGGAGGGGCCCACCCCACAGCAAGGAGACACAACCTACTGCTGATGGGAACAGAGACTCTCCCTCCCCCATCCAGATCACAACAGGCCACATTGTCACTCATAAATCAGAGACATGATGGCAATTTTAACCTCATGCTTGAGCAATAATAACCATTTTCTAGGATCCAGGAGAAAAATCAGCAAGGCAGGACATGACTTTCAGCGTAAACACACCCTCTCCGTTCTGAGTGGGGCTCTTTATGCTTTTCTGGAAATGCTCGATGCATTTGGCCCTTAATTCCTAATGCTTCCCCCACAACATTAGCCCCACAAGGTGTCCTCTGTGCTTTCCCTGAAACTCCCGCTTAGCTGGGAAGATGGAACCCATCCGAGTGGAGCTCCTTTAATGTCCCACGTTTCTTCTTCACTTCCCCGTCTCCTGTCTCCTGTCTCCTGCTCCCACAAACACCCATCTCCCTGCACCAGCACCTTCAACCCTTCCTGCGTCCTCCCTCCCTTCCTCCATGGTGAACCCCACCTCACTTTCTAGATGCTTCCCCCAAGACTCCAAACATCCCTGAGGGTCCCAGCAGAAAGAAATGGCTCTTGGGACCCTCCTCAAGCCAAAGCCATCTTTCTCTCCTTTTCCTGCCTCTTCACCAATTCCAGCTCCACCCCTTCCCTTGGCCTTCATCCTCAGGGCTCTTCCCAAACAGCCAGTGACCTCCAGTTGACACAGAATTTGATCTAGAAGAAACCCCAGAGGCATCCAATCCAACTCCCCCACCCCTTTTAAGGTTGACAGAGCTGGACGGGACATGACCTGCCTGAAGTTGCAGGAGTTAGGGCAGGCTCAGGATCAGGACACTGATTTCCTTTTTCACATTCAGAGCTCTCTCAGCCCCCAGACAGCTTTTTCATCCCGGGACCACTGACCGGGGAGCTCCTCGTACGATGCTACCAAACGCCCCTGCCTAAGCTCACCACACTCTTGGCACAGCTGGCCTCCACTGTCCAAGCTCCCCCATCTTCTCCTGTCTCTCTGAGTCTCCTGCTTTGGCTAATCTTTGCCCCAACCCTCAAGATGCTGCCCTCCACCCACTGACTCCTCCCTCAGCAAGCACATTCCAGCCCATCACTGTATCGATGAGGGCGTTGACATCATTGCTCCTCCCCTGCAATCCAAGGCACGGTGCCAATTCTCTGTGGTCCATTTTCTAGGCTTTGCTGTTGATATTCAAAGCCAAGCTCAAGCAACATCTTGTAGCATTTTGGCAATAATTTTTCTTTTCTTTTCTTATGAGAATTGGGATCTAACTATGTTGCTTAAGCTGGTCTTGAACTCTTGGGTCAAGTGATTCTCCCACCTCAGCCTCCCAAACAGGTGGAATTACAGGTGTGAGCCACCGCACTTGGCCATTTCTGCAATAATTGTGAAATCAGAGTCTACAGAAAGATTCATTGTTCCTTGAATAGTAGGAGAAAGAGTAGAGGCAAAAGATTTTTAAATGATTTATCTATGCAATTATGAGGTTGCTTCATGTAAATATTTTCATAATTCCCTTTAAACAATATCTACTTTTCTTTCTAGAGGACAGATTCCTTCCAATTCTTTATTCTTTTTGAGTTTTTTTGTTTGTTTTTTTTTTTGAGACAGAGTCTTACTCCGTCACCCAGGCTGGAGTGCAGTGGCGTGATCTTGGCTCACTGTAAGCTCCGCCTCCCAGGTTCATGCAATTCTCCTGCCTCAGCCTCTGGAGTAGCTGGGATTACAGGTTCATGGCACCACACCTGCCTCATTTTTGTATTTTTAGTAGAGAAAGAATTTTTGCCATGTTGACCAAACTGGTCTCTAACTCCTGATCTCAGCTGATCCTCCAGCCTCAGCCTCCCAAAGTGCTGGGATTACAGGTGTGAGCCACTGCGCCCGGCCCCTCATCAACTTCTTTAGCCTCCTTCTAAAGGAAAGCTTGAGTTAAAGCACCACTGTTGGGTTTTGTGCCAGACACTGGATGCAGTAGAATCTACTTGACAATGAGCGTCAAGATTCTTGTGTCCACCGAATCAGTAGCACATTTTTTAAAAAAGCAAATTATCTTTTCATGAGGGTGGCTTCTGTCTGGAGGTAGCACAGGTACTGATGGCATAACACGTGGCTAGCCTGTGTCTGGAGAAGCTAGTCAGAGAAATCTTTTTCTTTCTTTCCTTTCCTAAATGTCTCCAAGTTGGTCCTTGTGCAGAAAAGGGAAAAAGCAACTTTAGGACCTGTTCACTGCATCCTAACAAGGGATCACTATAGCACTTTGTGCAACAGTGTCTAACAATGTTATTTAAAATGCCATCTTTGTAAGACTCAGCCACTTTCAATGTACTTTCTCATCATGCTTTTGCCATTTCACAGAAAGATGCTATTTTGAAAATTTACATAATATCTATGAATGCAGAGTGGAAAATAAAATGCATTATTGAGCAGTCCTTCAAGAAGGACAGAGCAATCAATGTGAAGGAAAACCCATGATGTCGAGTTGAGCAGGCCTGCTGCTTGAGCACCTACCTCTGGTCAGGGATCCCCGGCTGCGTCTCCCCCTCCACGCGGTGGGACTGGTGCTAGCATCTGTCTTGCAGGGAGCTCGTAAGCAGTTCTGAGATTATATAAGTAAAATGCCCACTATGGCATTTGCTATACTAGACTCCCAGTACATATTAGTTTCAAAAAAAGAGAAAGAGACTAAACTGAAATACTGTAGCAGTTGATAAAAGAAAAACTTCAGCCGAATTAAATGTATAGTGTAATTGAGCAATCATTGATTCGAGAATTGGGCAGCCCCCAGAATCACAGCAGGTTCACAGACACTCCAGCACAGCCACGCGGTGGAAGAAGATTTATAGACAAAAAAACGGGGGTGGGGTGGGGAATGATGTACAAAACTTAGAAGTGAGGTATGAAGCAGCTGGATTGGTTACAGCTCTGCGTTTGCCTTATTTGAACACAGTTTGAACACTCAGCAGAGTACTGAGGTTGGCCAAGACTTAGCTGTTGTTGGAGGTGCAGAGTACCAGGTTACCTTTTCAATTTTGTCTGCCTGTTAAGCTAGGTTACAGTTCATCCACAAGGACTCAAATATAGAAGTACGGAGTCCCTCTCAGGCCATATTTAGTTTGCTTTCACACAGTTAACGTGCTGCTGGATGTGAGTCTCTTCCTCTCTCTAGATTGTCAATTCCTTTACCCATCTCTACATTCCCCACACTCCACACTCACTGCGTGGTAGATCCTCAGGTTCGAGCCATCACTTATGGCCTTTAGTACAAATCAGAAAGGTTTCCCTTTGTGGGTGGATTTGAGCTCCCCAGACACCTGCTGCAAAACACAGCTCACACAATTGTGCGCCATGGCCCCTGGCTCTTGCAGTCTCACTTAGCTTACAAGAAGGCTCTATGTTAATGCTTACTCAATCCCCTCCACGGATCTACCCATTCAGTCCTCTAATCAGCTGGTCTCATGCCGTGCAGGTAGGTAGCTACCTGTGGGGCTTAATTTTCCACCATGTCCCCAGTGCAGAAGGCCTCCATGGAGCCTGGGATCTTTGCCACATATTCACAAAAATAGGCCTTTGAATTCCTCCTGGTGGAGGTCTGGATGCCGGTGGAACACATTCGTGTTAGCTGGGACCCTGGCAGACCTTAGGTAGAATGACATCAGCTGGAAAAACTCTACAAGGAGCTGTCACTGTGCCAAGTTGAACAGTTTTGCCAGGAGGAGTGAGGAAGCAATTACTCTGAACTTGATTGAACACAGGAGGCATCTCAAGTGGGTGCTCCTGCAGCTGCAGGCACTTTTCCTTCTGTCCCTCCTCCCAGCAGCTCAGCGTGCATCCTGCCTCCAGGCCACAGGACAAGGCTGTGAGCTGCAGCTTTGTGCACTCGCTGTCTTTGCAAAGTGTTTTGGAAGTTCTGTCAATTCGTCTTGGCCTGGAAAATGGAAAACTGGAACAGTGAAAACACATCACATGGTGCCTGTTTCGTGCTTGGGGAGGCAGACAAGGAGAAACTTCATGCGGTCAAGGTGTGGGTGGCTGTTGGCTTAAAGCCAGTGGGGAGTTTATTTATTCCCTTGGAGGAGGGGAAGAGCAGATTAGAACAATCAAAGTTTCTTAATATTAGCTCTGGGTTTTTGGGGGGGCAAGTGGAGAGAGGAGGGTTCATTATACAGCTGACTGTAACCAAGCAGAATCTGATCCAATCGTGGCTGTCATTGATTGAGCCAGGTACTGTGCTAAGGATATCACATGCGTCAGTTCAATCTAATCCTTGCATTGCTCTTATTATTTCCATTTTACAGATAACAAAACTGCGCTTTAGAAAACTGAGGGATTCACCCAGCATCCCAGGCTGGCAGTTGGCAGAAGCAGGCGTGGAATGGGGTCTGTGCAGCCTGGTGCTCCTACCTCCCCCCACCCCCCACCCAAGCATCTCCTAAGGCTGCTGGGGCACCTCATCTCCCAGACACCTTTTCAAGGGTTCCTCTACCCACTACAGACCCTGCAGTCACTCTGCTCTCCAAAGTCGCCCACACTTCTCCTGGCCATGCTTTGCTGACCTTTTGAACTTGCTCAGGAATCCTCTCCACCCAGGATGAAGCACTTGCCGACCCCAAATGCACACACAAGTCACTTCTTGCCACCGAAACACTGGCTGTCGACTGTGCGTCTCCCACACCAGGAAAGGGTACCAATTAGGCAGACTGTGTTAGCAGACAATGTTCCTAACAAAGACAGTAGAGTAAGGTGATAGTATTTGGAAAATTGGAGAATCAGGATTTAAAACAAAGATTTGAGCATCTGCACCCTAAAACATAAAATGTTGATACACGTTTTATAAAAGTGCTAGTAATGGAATCCATTCTCATTACGATGCCATTAGCGCCTTTCACAAATATTCCATGGAATTATTGTACTTTCTGTCCCCCTTTGAAGTTAGGCCTGGCCATGGGACTTGCTTTGACCAATGACCTGTGAAAGCCAAGGCTGCACATTGCCTCTGGGGGGAGTTTTAAGTCTTTGCTACCTTTCCTTTTCCTGGGACAGCCCCCTTGGGAGTGCATGTTGCAATGGGCCTTCTTAAATGTGGGTCCCTAAAGATTGTAATAATCCTTAGGGATACCTTGCCAGCCCCTCTGGCCTGGTAGCTGTAGCAAACAAACAAAAATAAAGATCAAAAAGCCTTTTCTGTTCTTCGTTTTTTGAGACAGAGTCTTGCTCTGTTGCCCAGGCTGGAGTGCAGTGGCACAGTCACGACTCACTGCAGCCTTGACCTCCCAGGCTCAGGTGATCCTCCCACCTCAGCCTCCAGAGAAGCTGAAAACTACAGACATGCACCACCACACCTGCTAACCCCCTCTTTTTTTCTTTTGTCCTAATTCCTGAGATTTTGTGGGGTTTTGGGAGTTTTTTTGTTTGCCACCATAAAATGCCTAGCTCACCTGATTAGTACTATCATATAAACACATTTATTTAAATAAGTAAACAAATTTGGCATAATTCAAAGATGTATTTAAATACTATATATAAAACATTGAAAATAACACTTAAATTGTAATACTGATTTACTAAAAGTCGTCAAAAGATTTGCCAAGTTTATTCATTGGCTTCATTTTAACACAAAAATTCAATTAAGGAAAGAAATTTTAAAATTATGAGGAGCTGCTTAGTAATTCTATGAATGTCCATTCTCCTGGTCCCTCTGGGCTCAGGCAGGATTTCTGTACTGCATTGGTGCAGAAGAGAAAACTGCTGCTCAGTGCCCCTAGGCAGATGAGAGGGGACAGCACACACAGGGAGGGCTTGGTGTGGCCAGCACAAAAAGGTCATCCACAGATGCAGGAGAGAAGGTGGATAAGACAGATACAGTGGCTCTTACCTGTAATCACAGCACATGGAGAAGCCAAGGTGGGAGGATCACATGAGCCCAGGAGTTTGAGACCAATCTGGGCAGCCCCCATCCCCCTGTCCCTCCAAAAATAGGAAGGTGGGCAGGGAATGGTGGCTCATGCCTGTAATCCTAGCACTTTGGGAGGCCGAGGCGGGCGGATTACGAGGTCAGGAGATTGAGACCATCCTGGCTAACACGATGAAACCCTGTCTCTAGTAAAACTACAAAAAATTAGCCAGGTGTAGTGGCGGGCGCCTGTAGTCCCAGCTACTCAGGAGGCTGAGGCAGGAGAAAGGCATGAACTCGGGAGGCGGAGCTTGCAGTGAGCTGAGATCCTGCCACTACACTCCAGCCTGGGTGACAGAGCAAGACTCCATCTCAAAAAAAAGAGTTTGGTAAATAATTGTTCGTTGCATGGATGAAACTACATAAAGGTAGATTAGTGGGAGGCAATGGTTTGTCACTGTTCAATAATTGAAGAATTATTTCATCCTAATAATAATAGCCTCTGTTAGAATAAAGAAGTTAAAGCCTCAGAAGGCAATAGCAGTTTTTAAAATCTGTTTGAGAAAATGAATACTAGCTGGATTGGCCGAATCATGTTCTCCCATCTTGCTAGTGACCTACGTTGTCCCCTGGAGACAGACATATTTTATATAAATTGTACGATGTATATATATTATATATCAGTTGTACAATGCTTAATGTGTATATATGTATGTATAGATACATTATGCATCCACATCTATGTATGTGTATATATATGTATCTATATACACACATTAAGCATTGTACAACAAAACTTCATATACATTTTGTTTTCTTACTTGTAACCCCCTAGAATAGTTTTTATTACCTCATTTTACATAAAAATGCATGGAGGTGAGAAAGTTCTTCTTTCTGGAGGGCTAATGCATGCAGGGCTTAAAACTTTCTGCAGATCACACAGTCTGTAAAACAGGATTTAAAACCAGGTTTTCTGACCCTGAATCCAGGGCTCTTTGAGCCACGTTGCCCCTGCAGAGGCTAAATTCTATTCATTCCTGGAGCCGTAGTGCGAATAATGGTAATGGATGGATATCCTACCAACGAGGCTTTCCAACAGCTGCGGCTCAGAAATGCTCTGGTTATATCAGACTGACCTTCATGTTTTCAACAGGTCAATGCCTTTTGCTGCTTGGACTTCAGGGCAATGAACTAGGAAGTGCGCCTGACCATCACGAGATGTGAAGGATTCCGTGGCCGTGATTCCCATGTTCAATGGGGATTTTCCATATGGAAAGACAGCAGTCACCTAAACACAGGCCTCAGAGGCCAATAGGGCCCATCCTCGCAGCTTTGCAGACATCACCCATGGAAAATTAGCCTGCATCACTTTGTCCAGTCCCGGGAGAGGCATTCCCTAATGGTTCCGTGGCTGTGGCAATGGAGCAATTCTATTCCACCCTGTCCCAAGAGAGGCCTTCCAATGTAATGACTCCCCACAGTTGTAATTTTCCTTTCATTCATTAGCTTCCTCACATCTGGGGAGGTTTCTTTTCTAATGAAAAACTGAGCCAAAAAAAGAAAAATAAAACAGTTCTTGCTTTTAGCCTAAAGTTGATCGTTTTCAACAAAAACCTACCTGTTAAAAATTTACATTGGGCATATACCCAATAATGGGATCGCTGGATCAAATGGTAATTCTGGTTCTAGTTCCTTAAGGAATCACCACACTGTCTTCCACAATGGTTGAACTAATTTACACTCCCACCAACAGCAGTGTAAAAGCATTCCTATTTCTCCACAGCCTCGCCAGCATCTATTGTTTCCTGACTTTTTAATAATCGCCATTCTGACTGGCGTGAGATGATATCTTACTGTGACTTTGATTCATCACAAACCGGGGACTGTCGGGGGTTGGAGGACAATGAGAGGGAGAGCATTAGGACAAATACCTAATGCATGCAGGGCTGAAAACCTAGATGACAGGTTGATGGGTGCAGCAAACCACCATGGCACATGTATACCTATATAACAAACCTGCACATTCTGCACATGTATCCAGGACTTAAAGTTAAAAAAGAAATCTACATTGATTTCCTTGGACTTCTTTGAGTGAGTTCTATTGTCTTCAGATGATAATTGCAAACTTTATTTAGCACATGATGTGCCAGACATGATGCACTCTTTCACTTGATTTTTCCAACAATCCACGGGAAAAGGACTGTTACCTTCTCACATTTTGCAAATAAGAAAA
This sequence comes from Chlorocebus sabaeus, assembly GCF_047675955.1. Lineage (NCBI taxonomy): Eukaryota > Metazoa > Chordata > Mammalia > Primates > Cercopithecidae > Chlorocebus > Chlorocebus sabaeus. Next base: position 7,594,210 of record NC_132911.1, on the reverse strand, counting down.
CCAAGGCTCAGAGAGACTCACCCAGTAGTAGCAGGGGACCTCAGGCTCCGCTGAGGACACATCTGGCTCCAGAAACAGCTCACTGGGCTACAGAGCTCTCCTATCCTCTGACAGCTTCGACCAACCTGGAAATGAACACACTTTATTATTAATAGTAAGCCCAAGAATAATGATCTAAGCGTAATGTTCATATGTGGGACTATGCATATCCATAGAGACCTGGGTTCTAACCATGTTTTAATAACATTCACAGCACATTTCTTCCCAAGAGCTGCTTCAGACCTCACCATGTGCATTCAGGAGCGTTATTTCTCATCCTGTGAAAGCAAAGGGATGACTGGAAAAAGCCTCACATGGGACATTTTCACCATGTCTGTGGCTTCTGAAATCCCCAAACACCACAGGACTCAAAGACTGGGGATGCTGTGATTCCCCTTCTCCGCAGCTCCTGGACACCATTCTTTTGGTTTGTGTTTGCAGCAAATATCTTTCCTTGGGTGCCCAAAGAGAAAGCAGAAATACCTGTTTTCACAAGGAGCAAAAACTGATACCCCCATCACGGGTCAGCTCAATCTAAGCCATTTGTTGGGGGGACATCCCTTTCTCCTCAGAAAGCCCCCAGTCATGCAAAAGACGGTCATATATTGATGGGAAGGATTGACCCAAATTCCTGGGGTGTGAAATTGGGGAAGCGTGATATGGTGTGGTTGTGTATCCCCTCCAGGCCTCATGTTGAAATGTGATCCCCAATGTTGGACGTGGGGTCTGGGGAGAGGTGTTTGGGTCGTGGGGGCAGATCCCTCATGGGTGGCTTGATGCTGTCCTTGTGATAGTGAGTGAGTTCTCACTCTGAGATCACGAGAGATCTGGCTGTTTAAAAGGGACCCCTCCCCCACTTACTCCCTCACTCACCGCCTGAAGCGCGGGCTCCCCTTGCCTTCAGCCATGATTGGAGGCTTCCTGAGGCCTCACCAGAAGCCAAGCAGATGCTGGTGCCACACTTCCTGTAGAGCCTACAGATCTGTGAGCCAATGAAGCCTCTTTTTTTAATACATTACCCAGCTTTGGGTAATCTTTTATATGGACACAAGAACTCACTAACACAAAGTGTGTGCTCTGGCAGAGTGTGAGATGGATGATAACCAACAATACTCCAAGCACCCACATTTACCAGTCGGGGCCATTTTTCTTTCCCAACGGGCTCCTCCCTACGTGCAACCACCACCTGTCTCAGAACCACCTGCCAGGTACAGAAATCAAGGTTCTGGGTTCCCCGCAGGGACACTGACTCAGCCTGAGGATGGACCAGAGAGATGGGGACAGTCTAGCCCCATCCTCTGCCCTGCTGGCAGGGAGACACCCGCAGCTGAGGCATCTCGGACCGAGAGCGGCTCTCATGCGCTGGGGAGTTGCGCTCCCATGGAGAGCCAAGCCCGTGGGAAAATCGAGTTCTGTTCTCACAGCAGGCAGTAGGCAGGAGAAGAAACCGGGAAGGTGGAGAATGGCACCAATCACCCCTGAGTGAGACCAGGACACCCTGCTCACAGCTTCTCTTCTACAGCAGGGCCAGAGACAGAACTGAAGACCTCCAGCCTGATGGGGCCTGGCTGCCGGGCAGTGGCAATGTCCTCCCGAGGACCCGTACAGGGTAAAACCACAGACCCCTTCCCGTGAGCAGGACGCACATGCGTGAGGTGTCTGTGGTTGCTGCTGCTTTTGTTTTCTTATCTTTGTATTAATTTTTTATTTGTATAAATTTCAGGGATACAATGCCGTTTTGTTACGGGGAGATCTTCGATAGTGGTGAAGTCTGGGCTTTTAGTGTATCCACCACCTGAAAAATGTACGTTGCACCCATTCAGGAATTTCTCATCATCCGCCTTCTCCACCCTCCCACCCTTCCCAGTCTCCGGTGTCTGCAGTCCGCACTCTATGTTCCGTGTGCACATCCCGTGGCCCCCACGTATGCCTGAGCTTTGTATTCGAGCTCATTGCTTAGCAGCTTGGATTGGTACCTGGCTATTCAAAAGCTAAGCTGGCAGCTCCTTGCTCGCCACTAGATGGTGCCAGGTCCCAACTGTGGTCTGCGAGAGCGTCACCCATTGGAAGGGGCCTGTGTCCCACTTTATATAGGAGGCAGTTTAGAGGAGAGAAACAAGAAGAGAAGTCAAACCTAGAACATTTCAAAAGGAACTAGGAAAAAAGGGCCAAATATAAGTGTACTAAATTTGAAAGGCAGTCTAGGAAAAAGCTGGGTGCCCAAATAATTAGTGGGTCACAGAAGCTGGCCTGTTTGGGTGAGAATCATCACAAGCGTTCCCCCAACCCCCAACAAAACGCAAAAAGTGTGCGTGAATCCTGGCACCCCCAATGAGAAGCCTCAGAACCTGAAGAAGCAGCTCATGCCCTGGACCCACCAGAGGTCCAAGGGCTGCCCACTGGCTCTGATGCCCTCATGCCCTCTATCCACATTGAGTCTTTCTTTCTTTCTTTCTTTCTTTCTTTCTTTCTTTCTTTCTTTCTTTCTTTCTTTCTTTCTTTCTTTCTTTCTTTCTTTCTTTCTTTCTTTCCTTCCTTCCTTCCTTCCTTCCTTCCTTCCTTCCTTCCTTCCTTCCTTCCTTCCTTCCTTCTTTCTTTCTTTCTTTCTTTCTTTCTTTCTTTCTTTCTTTCTTTCTTTCTTTCTTTCTTTCTTTCTTTCTTTTTGTTTTTTTGGTTGGGGGGAAACAGGGTCTCTGTCTGTCCCCGAGGGTGGAGGGCAGTGGTGCCATCTCAGCTCACAGCAGCCTCTACCTCCAGGGCTCAAGCGCTCCTCTTACCTCAGCCTCCAAAGTAGCTGACACTACAAGGGTGAGCCCCCACACCCAGCTCATTTTTATTTTACTTTTAATAGAGGTGAGGTCTCACTCTGGTGCCCATACTGGCATGTGGAGTCACTTTCTACCCAAGAGTTCTGGATCAGAAATGGGGCTGGTTTTGTTTTTTTTATCAGTGTGGCCTTTGGGCTGCTCCACACCCCCGCAGGAAGCTGGAGCTGTTTGCCACCTGGGGAGCCACAAGAGGGCCTCTTCCCACCGGAGAGACCCAAGGAGCAGCTCTGGCAGTGTTTCTGAGGCCGGTTGTAAATCCTTTAATACCACAGATGGGTGTACCCTTTGATGGGCAGAAGAGACGCCCCCCTTTTCCACTCATCCTGTGGAAACTGTCTTTCCGGCATGTCACTGTGACTTTTGACTTGGGACACCGGGCTAGCAGGCTGGCGGGCTGCGAGCAGCGAGTCCACATCCACCCCCTCAGTGCCTGCAGGATGCTGGTAGCTGGTACAAACAGAAAGGCCTGGGAGGAGCGTCAAGGAACCACAGGCCTGCTTCCCTAAGTCTACTTTGACGACCTTTAAGAATGGTCTTCTTGTCGAATCAGGGGTGGTTGCCTTCCCTCACTCCCTAAAACAGCGGGGTGAGAGGCCTTAACTGTCATTGTTTTTCCTGCCTCTAGAGTAAAATGAACAGAAACAATCAAACCCTAATTTAAATAACACAACCGCCTCAGCTGCTTCAAGCTCTCAGACATGGTCTGTGGCATCCGGGCAGCTTAGGGAATTCAACCCAAGCTTAGGGAAATCTTTAGGAGAGGATGTCCAAGCTCTGACCAGGTGCTGAGTGCAAAGCTGAAAGCCCCTTAGCTCCAGAAGTTTCCGTCTAACAGGCCAGTGCCTCACTAGGGCTACCACAATCCCACACCACAGGCTGAACTCCCTCAACGGCAGACGTTTATGTCTCACAGTTCTGGAGGCTGGAAGTCCAGCTTCAGGGTCCACGCAGAGCTGCCTTCTGGCCGTGTCCTCAAGTGACACAGAGAGAAAGTTCTGGAGTCTCTTCCTCTTCCTAAGGGCACTAATCCCGTCATGGGTCCACCTGATACAGTTTGTATGTTGCCCCCTCTAAGTCTCATGTTGAATTGTGATCCCCAGTGTTGGAGGTGGGGCCTGGTGGGAGGTGTGGGGGTCACAGGGGCAGATCCCTCATGATGTGGCGCTGTCCTTGCATAGTGAACAGGTTGTGAAAAGTGTGTGGCACCTCCTCCTTCTCTCTTGCTTCTGCTTTCACCATGTTATGTGCCTGCTCCCACTTCACCTTCTACCGTGAGTAAAAGCTCCTTGAGGCCTCCCCAGAAACGGAGCAGATGCCAGCGCCATGTTTGCTCAGCCTGTAGGACAGCGAGCCAATCCAACCTTTTTTCTTTATAAATTAACCAGTCTCAGGTGTTTCTTTAGAACAGTGAAGAATGGCTTCGTACACCACCCTCACAACCTCATCTAAACCTAGTCACCTCCCAAAGGACCTGCCTCCAAATCCCATGACATTAGGGGTGAGGGCTTCAATGTGTGAATTAGTGGGGGACACGAATAGCCCATAGCACCCTTGTCATTGGGTTTAACAAGTGATTGTTCTAAGGATGGGCTGATCAGCTCAGCTTGTGGAGACAGGGTAGCCTTCAGAAAGACAAACCCTTGGGTTGGGTTTTGAGAGATGAGTAGGAGTTTGCCAGGGGAAGTGCATTACAGAGCAAAGAAAAGGGGATCCTGCCCAAGAGTTTAGGTGACATTGATCTTTCTTTATAGTTCATAGAGTAAAATAATAACAAATGCATCCAATACATCAGTCATTCAAAAAGCATTTAATTCAGCTGTTACTAACGTCCCTGTGAGAACATGCCTGCAGAGTCTCTAAAGTGATCATTCTGCTAAAATGCCCTTTAAGAGCTCTCTAGACAGATGGACACACACCAAGTTGCTTTTAGAATGTCAGACGTAAGAGGTGTATAGATCACAGTAACTGTAGGAGGAGTAATTTAAAGCATCAAAGCTGTCTTAGTTTACTTCTCTCTGGCACAGGCTCAGTGTATACTTGACTCTCCTGGGAAGCTTCCTGAGCTGGGGCCTGAACACAGGCGTGGAGGGAGCTCCGTGGGCAGAGACACCAGAGAGGCCTCACCAAACGCCAAAGGCCCCACCAGCATCCAGAGTGGGGAGTGGAGTGGTCAGAGGAGACGTGTGTGACCTTCCCGATGGAACACATCATGTCTTATGTGTTGTCATCTCCTGCTGCACGGTGATTCTCAGGGCTCGGGGTGATTTTGTATCAGTCTCTTTATTAGTTTGCTTGGGCTGCGATAAAATCACAGAGTGCCTGACTCAAACAACAGAAATTGAATTTCCCACAGTTCTGAGAGTAGAAGGTATTGGCAGGGTTGGTTTGTCCTGAAGCCTCTCTTCTCAGCCCCTAGACGTGTGTTCCCCCTGTGTCCTCACAGGATTGTCCCCCAGGTGTATCCTTGTCCTAAATCTCCTCTACGTGTGTGAGGACCCAGTCAGATTGGATTAGGGCCACGTAATGACCTCATTTTACCTTAAATACCCCTTTAAAGGTCATATCTCCAAATACAGCCACATTCTGAGTATTAGGGATTAGGACTTCAACAGAAGACATTTAGGAGGACTGAATCCAGCCCATAACAATCTCCGTGACCCCAGAACCACCTGGCACACAGGTGTGTTTTGCACATGTTTGCTGGCTCAGTCTAAAGGCCTTTTTACTTCTGCCGAACAGCTTCAGACCCTGGAAAACAGGGCTCACTTGTTAACCGGCAGCTTGAGGGCAGGAAGATCTGCGGATTGGGCTCGGCCAGGCAAGGCTGGACTGCAGGCTTGGGCAGGTTTTGAGTGCCATGGGAGGGGACAGCCAGGAGCTCCCTGGGCTTCGGCAAGGGCTCCTGCCAGGGTCTGAGCACGCAGGTGGAATAGGCTCCCCAGCAGACGCCTCTCAGCACCTTCCCAGACGCCTCCATTCTGTGAACAAGCCAGGACCTGCTGACACGGGACCAAGAGGTTCACACCCCAAGTGCAGTGGATAATAGCCTACTCACAGCTCACCCCAAATCCATCCTTTACCCGGATGTCACCGTGGCAAATAACAACAGAGCCAACTCCCACTCACTGTCCAGAAGCCTGCCTGTAAGGGCTTTGGAACCCAAGGAAAGAGACACCGAGAAACACTGCAAGAGGCTGTGGTCATCACAGCCCTACGCCTTCGGGGTTCTGGGTTGCTTGTTCACGTCACCGTTCCCCAGAAGGGAGACACTTTGTAAACACGAAGAACAATAAGAAAGCATCTTTGTCAGGAGCCAGGCTTCAGTCCTGTGCAGCAGGTTCCTGCCATGGGGGAGGGAGGCCACCCCTGTTTCTCCAGGGACGGGGCGAGTTTCAATCCAGGGCAGCTTGTCCAGCTTGTTCCATGAGCAGAGTTTCAGCCACACACCCACACAGCATCAAGTTAAGGACGGGAAGTTTCTGTTTCTATAGCTGGAAGAGACCTTGAGGATGGTCTCCATCTACCCACTTTTTCACAGATGCGGGATTCCGGCCCAGAGCGGCGAGTGTCTCGCCAGTGCAGACAAAGATAGGGAGCAGAGTCCCATTTCCAGCTGGTGGTATTTCTTGATGACTCCCCGTGGAGCTGCACCAAAGGCTTTGAGACATGCGCAGAAAGTCCTGGTCTGGGGATTGAGCAAATAGATTTGGACTCTCCTATGCTTTCAGTAACTTTGAATTGATTATTTAATCTGTGGTGTGTGAGCTTCCCTGACCTCAGCTGTAAAACCAGGAGGAGTTTCTGTTTCACAGGCGTCCTGTAAGGAGTGGGCAGGATAATGACACCAAGCGCCGACACATGGCCAGGTGCACACGAGGCAGGACCCAGTAGGTGGTCACTCCCTTTTCCCAAGCGGCCTCTCCTGCCCCGCACCTGGGTTCCTGCTAGGTGCACATGCTGCACTCTGCCCAGCCATAGTGAGGCCTTTCCCTGGGTATTGTCCCTGCCTGCAGTGACCCTTCCTGGTGGCTCATCTGTCTTCTAGAGCTCCGTAGACAACTACACGTATGCTCACAGGGCGGCGCTTCCGATGGTTAGCTCTGTGACCTTGGGCATCTTCTATCTGTTCTGGGATTTTGTTTCTTTTTCTGTGCGGTGGGAATAGTGACACCAACTCTATACAATTGCGAGGGTTAAATAAGGCAGGTGGTACGCTGGGGCGCAGTAGGCATTTGCACTTTCACCACTCATTGCTGTGGCTGTTGCTGCTGCCTCAGGTCTGGTTCGAGACCTGTCTTCCGGTTTCTCCCTGGAAGTGAGAAGCTGTGAGACACAGTGTGACCTGTGGCAGTTCTCTGGCCATTGTCCAGGCAGCATGTGCACCTGTGTGCCAAGGGCTGGAATCATGGCTCAGGCAGGGTGGGGCAGAGTCGGTGCCAGGGATATGGGTGGGAGCGCTAGTCTGGAAATGTGAGGACATCACTACCCTGGGTCACAGCTTACAGGATTAATTGTGGCTTGGAAGTCAGGCCCGAGGGGTACTGCTGGTGGCAGCCAGCATGTCAGCTTCCAAGAGTGAGGTCAGGAGTTTCTCATCCATCCAAAGATCTTAAACCTGGGGAAGAGGCATCAGCATGGCCTTCCCTTTATTCAGGAAGACACCAAGCACATGCTGACCTTGTCAAATGGATAGGGATTGTGGCCAAGGTAGCTCCTCCACAAGGACGTAGACAAGGCCAGGAGCTTAGGGTCAGAAAGAATTGAGTGTGCCTTGTAAATCCCCTTTCTCCTTTCCTCAAGTTTAATATGAATATCCAGCCATGGCAGGAAGACAGGCCAGCCCAGCCCAGCCCAGCCCAGGCAGCAGCTGCAAGAGATGCCAAGCACCAGGACTGCCCCGGCCCCTCTGGAAGACAGGCTCCACGCTAGGGGCAGGGGCAGGCAGGGCCGTGCGAGTGAGAGACCAGGGCAGCTGTGGGGGTTGGCGTCTCTCACTGCCACTGCCCGGGCTGGGCTGGGCGGGGTTGGTCTGGGCACGTGCCAGCTGCCAGTGCCTGCTTATCTGTGACTCAGCTGCTACAGCATCAGGCAGTGAAGTTGGGTTCCTCGTCATCAATGAGCTGCTCCCACCGCCCCTGGGCCTGGTTGAGGCCTTGGGACCTGCAGAGGACCCCCATGCTGCCTCTAACCAGGTGAGCCCAGGGCCAAGCTCTCAAGCTCTTTAGCCTCCGCCTCCGTATGGGAAAGTCTCTCTGTGGGTTCTCTCTGCTCCGTGACTCTGGTCCTGTGAGGCCAGGGAATGGGCTGCCCGGACTCTGACTGGCCTGCAGGAGGTGGGGACAGGCTGCCCAGGCCCCCGCAGAGATCCCTGGGATGCTGCATCAGCCGTGAGTTTATGCGCTTGCCTCCGGAGACCGTGACCTCACCTAAATGGAGCTGAAACGTTTTATAGAGGACTGGAAGCACATCTGAAAGAGACCGTTCCAGAGCCAGTCTTGCTTTTTTACTGCACCATTAGAGGGAGTGGGAGTGTTTCCAGCTGGGACCGAGCTCCAGCTTGAAGGCAATGGTTCCCAGAGCCTCTGGCTACCCAGCACGGAACGCGGCCCCACGGAGGAGGGACGCAGCCTGGGGGAAGCTGAGCGTGCACACGGCACGGGGGGCTCGCGGTTTGCGCGCAGGCTGGCACAGACTCATGTGAGGACATTTTCAGGGCCTGTGTGGCAATGAATGCTGCAGAGACGAGCTTGTCTGTAGGCTGGGAGTGGGAGGGAGGGGAGACTGGCAGTGCATGCTTCCGGCTGCAGGGCTGTGCAGAGGCCTCCAGTGTCTGACAGCGGCCCGAGCCTGGAGGGGTTGAGAATGGTTCCCACTGGGGTCCATCTCCCCTCGTGAAGTGCCGTCCTGCCACCAGGCAGCCCCCAGGGCTGGAAAGCACCAGGGCTTAGGGGCTTGTATACCAAGGGCTTCCTGCTTGCTTTCCCCTTCACGCATGTAATCCTGGATTCCTACCTTTCACCCAGCGTGGGTGAACGCAGGTGCTGCCCCTTGCCTGTGGCTGTCCAGACAGGCTTTCAGGTCGCATTTAATGAGAAACCTCGGGTGTTTGATCTTGTCCATTAGCTAGGTCTTTTCTCATCTTCTGTGGTTTCAAAATAAAATACCAGTAGCTTCTTTTACCCCTGTGCCTCTACCCTTGGCATTTCAGTCTTTAGACTGGCTTTCTGCTCAGTGTGGTGTCGAGTATGTGGGGCAATAATAATATAAAGGTGAACAGCCAGGCAAAGCAGCTCACACCTGTAACCCCAGCACTTTGGGAGGCCAAGGTGGTCAGACTGCTTGAGGCCAGGCGTTCATGACCAGCCTGGTTAACATGGTGAAACACCGTCTCTACAAAAAATGCAAAAATTAGCTGGGCGCGGTGCGATGCACCTGTCATCCCAACTACTCAGGAGACTGAAATGGGAGGATCACTTGAGCCCAGGAAGTTAAGGCTGCAGCAAACTGTGATTGCACCATTGCACTCCAGCCTAGGCCACAGAGCAAGACCCTGTCCCATGTATGTACATGTAAAGGGTGGACATCTGGGCTTTGGGGTCAAATGGGAGTCGCTTCTGCCACTTCCCTGTGGGGTGACCTGCGCCACTCCGTGGGCTTCCCTGAGCCTCTGGTTCCTCAGCACTAACTGGGCCTTACAACGGAGGCGTGGCCAGGCACAGAGCCTCGTACCTGATGTGTGAGGGCCTGGATGTGTGAGGCCGGAAACAGCGGCACTGGGCTGATTTCTCAATCTCTCCCTCTCCATTCCCACGGGTATAACTGCCAGAGACAAAGGTCCCTGCTCCTCGCAGCCCAATCCTCCCCCACCGACCCATGAGATCATGGAAGCAGAACAGTGTGGCTCTGTAAAATAGACCTTTCCGGGCCGGGCGCGGTGGCTCACGCCTATAATCCCAGCACTTTGGGAGGCCGAGGCGGGCGGATCACAAAGTCAGGAGATCGAGACCACGGTGAAACCCCGTCTCTACTAAAAATACAAAAAAAAAAAAAAAAAAAAAAAAATTAGCCGGGCGGGGTGGTGGGCGCCTGTGGTCCCAGCTACTCAGGAGGCTGAGGCGGTAGAATGGCGTGATCCCAGGAGGCAGAGCTTGTAGTGAGCTGAGATCGAGCCACTGCACTCCAGCCAGGGGGACAGAGCAAGACTCCGTCTCAAAAAAAAAAAAAAAAAAAAAAATAGACCTTTCCCCTAAACCTGGATGGAAGTCATTTTCTCAATTTCTTTTTAACTCCTCCCACATCAGCCATTGACTTTTCTAGCAAAGGCAAGAACATTCACCTCCCTAGGCAGTGGTTCGAGTTTATAGCCCCTAAAGAGACTTTAAGGTGTGGGCCAGGTGCGGTGGCTCACACCTGTAATCCCAGCAGTTTGGGAGGCTGAGGCGGGTGGATCACATGAGGTCAGGAGTTCGAGAACAACCTGGACAACGTGACGAAACCCAGTCTCTACTAAAAACACAAAAAGTAGCTGGGTGTGGTGGTGGGAGCCTGTAATCCCAGCTACTTGGGAAGCTGAGGCAGGAGAATTACTTAAACCCGGGAGGCAGAGGTTGCAGTGAGCCAGGACCATGCCACTGCACTCCAGCCTGGGCTAGATTCTGTCTCAAAAAAAAAAAAAAAAAAAAAAAAAAAGATTTGTGTTATGAGGATGGGAGAGGCCATCTGTGGAGCACCCATTATGTGCCGGGCAGTTGTGCTCTGTCCTTGTACAACACTTCATTTAATCTCCACAGTCACACCTGCAGCAAGTAAAGGATTGCTGATTTCTCTATTGTCGATTTCTCCTAACCACTAACACACCGTGCTTCAATTCTCAGAAAATTATGTGCTGGTCATTTGCCCAGGATGTCACACAGTTTAACTTAATCCCCACAACCTCTGCAACACAGGTTTTCCCCATCTTCAAATGTTTCTTTGGTGAGAATACAGGCTCACTCAAGTTGGGGAAGCTGCCCTCGGTGACACGGAGTTCTTAGATGCCCAGTTCTTCAGCAGAGCTGCCTTCAGTTTTTGAAACCAGTGAAAAAAGCACCATGTGCCTTTCCCAAGTGACATGGGGAGGACCCAGCACCCGTCCATCCACTCTGCCTCGCTGTTAAGGATCTCTACTCCTTTCAACCCTCAAACCCATCCTGTCCTCCACCCCATGGGAGGCCACAGGGGGAGGATTGGGGAAACCATGACTCCCAGCACCAGAAGAGGAGCCTCTCTGCTCCAGCCCCCACAGACACACTTCATTTCTCTTATGTGGCACTAGAGCAGCCGTCAGGTGTCTCCTAGGACCCAGTTCTGCTTTTGGATGATGAGATTGTTATTATTTATTATTCAATATTATCATTTTTGAGATGGCATCTTGCTCTGTCACCAAGGCTGCAGTGTAGTGGCATGGTGGTCTCTGCTCGCTGCAACCTCCGCCTCCCGAGTTCCAGTGATTCTCCTGCCTCAGCCTTTCGGGTAGCTGGGATTACAGGTGTGTGCCCCCACACCTGGCTAATTTTTGTATTTTTAGGAGAGATGGGGTTTCACAATGTTAGCCAGGCTGGTCTTGAACTCCTGACCTCAGGTGATCTGCCCACCTCGGCCTCCCAAAGTGCTAGGATTCCAGTTGTGAGCCACCACGCCTGGCTAATGGTGAGATTTTTAAAAGATAATAAGCATTCATGGTAGGGCACTGGGGGACTCCTATCTACTTCACAGGGCTTTTGTGAGAATTAAAGTAGGGTCTGGGTAGAGCAAGGGAGAGAACCTTGCACATTATCTATTGGATAGTGGATACTCAACAAATGATTGCTACTCTGTTTTTAACGCAACTTTTATTTAAATGTGGGTATGGCTGATGCTCTCTGAATTTTGTCAACTGTAAAATATTAGGTTGGTGCAAAAGTAATCGGAGTTTTTGCCATTGGAAGTAATGGCAAAACCCACAATCACTTTTACACCAACCTAATACTTGTTAAGCAAGATTATATAAAGACCCAGTCCAGGAGAGACAGATGGACATGGCATGAGATGCATGTAATGTTTTAATATGATTTCTAGAAGGTGTTCGGAAAGATGGTAATTGGGCGTGTATGGAAATTATGGAATGCAAAGGATATGCCACTTATCTCAAACTCAGCTGTCTCCAAATTAACTCTGAGGCTTCAAGAGTTTGGTTAAAGATGTCATTGTGTGCTGGGTACATACCCAAAAGAAAGGAAATCAGTCTATCGAAGAAATATCTGCACTCCTATGTTTGTTGCAGCACTGTTCACAATAGCTAAGATTTGGAAGCAACCGAAATGTCCATCAACAGATGAAAGGTTAAGGAAAATGTGGTATGTATACACAATGGAGTACTATTCAGCCATAAAAAAATGAGATCCAGTCACTTGCAACAACATGGATGAAACTGGAGATCGTTATGTTAAGTGAAATAAGCCAGGCACAGAAAGACAAACATCGTATGTTCTCACTTATTTGTGGAATTTAAAAATTAAATTAAAATGGCCGGGCGCGGTGGCTCACGCTTGTAATCCCAGCACTTTGGGAGGCCGAGACAGGTGGATCACGAGGTCAAAAGATCGAGACCATCCTGGCAAACATGGTGAAACCCCGTCTCTACTAAAAATACAAAAAAAATTAGCCAGGCGTGGTGGCGGACGCCTGTAGTCCCAGCTTCTGGGGAGGCTGAGGCAGGAGAATGGCGTGAACCCGGGAGGTGGAGCTTGCAGTGAGCCGAGATTGCGCCACTGCACTTCAGCCTGGGCGACAAAGCGAGACTCTGTCTCAAAAAAAAAAAAAAAAAAAAAAAAAAAAAAAAAATTAAATTAAAACAATAGAACCCCTGGAGATAGAAGAACGATGGTTACCAGAGTGTAGGAAGGGTAGTAGGGGTTGAATGGGAGGTGGTTAATGGGTATTAAAAAATAGAAATAATGAATAAGATCTCTTTGATAGCATAATAAGGTGATTATACTCAATAATAACTGTGCATTTAAAATTTTTAATTTAAAATTTAAAATTGGATTCTTTGTAACTCAAAGGATACATACTTATGGAGATGGATACCCACTCTCCATGACATGATTGTTTCACATTGCATGCCTGTACCAAAACATCTCATGTACCCCGTAAATATATACATCTACTGTGTGCCCACAATAAATTTTTAAAAACGAAGATGTCATCGTGTCACTGAGTACATAGAGTGGGAAGTCAGCCATCCATAAAACATGAGGCACACTTCCAAGATGACCACATAGATCCTGGGTTTAACACTGGGGATGTGCAGAGAGGCAATTCAGCATTGTCTGAAAAATTATTATCAACCGAAAGTCATATATATATATATACACACACACACACATACACACGCATGCACACACATGTATGAGATACACTTCATATATATGAAATCAGATTTATTCTATATATACAGTTGACTGTGAAACAACACAGGTCTGAACTGTGAAGGTCCACTAAGATGTAGATTTTCTTCCTCCTCTGCCACCCCTGGAGACTGCAAAACCAACCCCTCCTCTTCCTCCTCAGCCTACTCAGCACGAAGATGGTGAGCAGGAAGACCTTTATGATGATCCACTTCCACTTAATAGTAAATATATTGTCTCTTCCATGTGATTTTCTTAATAACGTTTTCCTTTTTCTAGCTTTACTGTGAGAATACAATAAGTAATACATATAACATGCAAAATATGTGTTAAGCAACTGTTTATGTTATTGGCTTCTGGACAACGGTAGGCTATTAGTAGTTAAGTTTTGGGGTGGGGGGGTCAAAAGTTAAATGAGGATTTTCAACTGCATGGGAGATTGGGCCTCCTAACCCCAGCATTGCACAAAGGTCAACTGTCTCTTTCTTTCTCTTCCTCTCTCTTTCCCTCCCTCCCTTCCTTCCTTCCTTCCTTCCTTCCTTCCTTCCTTCCTTCCTTCCTTCCTTCCTTCCTTCCTCCCTCCCTCCCTTCCTTCCTTCCTTCCTTCTTTCTCTCTCTCTCTCTCCTTCCTTCCTTCTTTTTCTTTCTTTCTCTCTTTCTCTCTCTCCTTCCTTCCTGCCTGCCTTCCTTCTTTCCTTCCTTCCTTCCCTCTCTTTTCTTTCTCTTTCTTTCTTTCCTTCTTTCTCTTCTCTTCTTTTCTTTTCTTTTTTTTCTTTTTTTGAGACGGAATTTCACTCTTGTTGCCCAGGCTGGAGTGCAATGGCACGATCTTGGCTCACTGCAACCTCCACTTCCCGAGTTCAAGTGATTCTCCTGCCTTAGCCTCCCAAGTATCCGGGATTACAGGCCTGCGCCGCCACACTGGCTAATTTTGTATTTTTAGTACAGACTGGGTTTCATGATGTTAGTCAGGCTGGTTTCGAACTCCTGACCTCAGGTGATCTGCCCGCCCCGGCCTCCCAAAGTGCTGAGATTACAGGTGTGAGCCACCGGGCCCAACTGTATTTCTTTTATACAGAAATGAAATACTCCTTATAAGAAAGTCACCTGATGGTTACCCTTCTATCTCTACCACTTCCCACCTCTACTCCTCTACTGTGAGATATTGATGAAGTCTTGATATTTCCTCCTGCTACAGTCATTGTGGTTTCCTCCTCTGTATGGTGAAGCCAACTGTGCTCAACTCCCTCTCTAAGGCTTCCTGCAAGTCTGTTCCCAATTGTGTCACTACACTGAGCTATGTAGACATTTATCTTACATGTGACTATTTTTCCTAACCTAAAGAGCCAAAACTATTTCCTAGATTACAAGAGCATTCTTTTTTTTCTTTTCTTTTTTTTTTTTTTTTAAGACGGGGTCTCACCTTTTGCACAGGCTGAAGTTCATTGGGGCAATCATAGCTCACCGCAACCTCGAACTCCCAGGCTCAAGTGATCCTCCCACCCCAGCCTCAGGAGTAGCTATAAGTACACACCTCCATGCCCAGCTAATTTCAAGAGCATTCTTTTAACAACTCAGGGAGAATTATTTTTTTTCCTATGCACATCTTGGAATTACTAACTGCGATATTGCTAAAGCAGCTCAGCTTGTTCTTTTGCTGTCGGCACCCTTTAGGGTTTTGTTTGTTTGTTTGCCGGAGACCGGAGTTTTATCATTACTCAAATCAGTCTCCCGGACCATTTAGGGAGCAGAGTTTTTAAGGATAACTTGGTGAGTGGGGCAAGCCAGTGAGACAGGAGTGCTGATTGGTCAGAGATGAAATCCTAGGGCGTCAGAGCTGTCTTCTTGGGCTGAGTCAGTTCCTCAGTGGGGGACACAAGATCAGATGAGCCAGTTTATTGATCTGGGTGGGGCCAGCTGACCCTTCAAGAGCAAGGTCTGCAAAATCGCTCAAGCACTGATCTTAGGAGCGGTTTAGGGAGGGTCAGACTCTTGTAGCCTCCAGCTGCATGACTCCCAAACCATAATTTCTAATCTTGTGGCTAATGTTAGTCCTACAAAGGCAATCTAGTCCCCAAGCAAGAAGGAGGTCTGCTTTGGGAAAGGGCTGTTACCATCTTTGTTTAAACTATAAACTGAGTTTCTCCCAAAGTTAATTCAGCCTACGCTCAGGAATGAACAAGGACAGCTTGGAGGTTAGAAGCAAGACGGAGTCAGTTAAGTCAGATCCATTTCACTGTCTCAGTCATAATTTTGCAAAGGCCATTTCAGTCCCTTCCTTCAGATTTTATAGCACCTTAATCTAAAGGTGTGTAGGCTATGAAGATGAGAAAATGCCATCGACCGCCCTGGCTTCTTTCTTTAAGTGACTTGTGAGACCACTATAAACGCGCTCTTTCAATACAGTTCATCCCAAGTAATTTCCTTTGGGAAGAATGAAAGGAGCAGACAGAAGCAACAAAAATTTAGCTCTTCATTATAAGCAGATGCAAGAACAAACAGATGTTCTCAATAATTACTATTTGGAATCACAGTACCATTAACTGATTATATTCATTGATATACACCAGTAAGAAACAGGAGGATGTTTACAATTCCTTGAAAATGACAAGCTTTAAGCGGATTCCACCCATACTTGAACTAGTGATCAAAGAATAGTGGTGACATATTTAATTAGTAACCATAATACGGTATGGAATCCCCTTAGAATATTTTTAGACAAAATAACTGATATGCCTAGTTGACAACATTGTTTTAATTTGGAAAAAAAAATGTAAATATACCAAAACAAAACCAAAAAACCCACAAAGGCAATAGTATGACATAGTATTCAGTATAAGGCCAATTCAGAATGAACACATCTCAATATTCTCATATTTGCTTCAGATCTTATTTTTTGATTGTGCTTTTTCTTGAACTCTAAGAATTCCTGGAATATTCTTTCAAATCATAACTTCCGTATCATTTATTAAATGTTGACTGATTATGCCATTTACTTTTTTAAATAATCCATTGACTTTGGACTATAAAATTCAAACACAATTGCTTTAGAAAATCTTCAGGTGATAATGTAACTATGATTGAGGTAACCCTAAAATGTCATCTCAAATTATGTGTACTGAATCCATTAAACAAACTTGCTGATTGCCTAATCGGTGCCAGGAATCACAGTAGTTTTGAGACACAAAAGCTGGGGTGAAACTTCCTCCCCTTTAAGTCATCTTGTACATCAGGTCTGCCCCATGGAGATATAATGCCAAAGAGCGAATATTAAACCTTCTAGTAGCCACATTTAAAAGGGGTGAAATTAATTTTAATATAATTTGAGGATATGTCCAAAATATCACTAAAATGTGTAATCAACATAAAGATTAATGAACTATTTTATTCATTTTTGTACTTATTTTCCAAAATCTGGCATTTCACACTAACGTCTCTGATTTCCAGGGCTCCATAGTCACATGGGGCTCCGGTTGTCATACGGGGAAGTGCTGATGTGGAGGGTGGGTATGTGGCGCACAGGTCCTAACAGAGCAACTGGGGAAGCTGTTGGCTGCATTGCCTTGAGCTCAGTGGTAATGGACATTGGGGGTGGGGAGGGTGCTGAGGGGTGAAGGCAGAGAGGAAGCAGATGGAGACTGGATGAAGAAACCACCAAGTAGACTTGCTTGGAGAGACAGGTGGTAGGGGTGGTTGAAGATGCACCAGGCATTGGGCCCACCTGGCTGGCAGAACACCGGGGAACACATGCGGAATGAAACTGTAGGATGGGAAGGTCTTTAGCAGTCGCATCTCAGGGGACGCTGCAGTCCAGAAAGAGGAGACCCACCGCTACATACTTGGGACCCAACCACAACTCTAGATCTCCTGACCCTCAGAACAATGTTTTTGTTCACTGTACCGCTTTGAGGCCAAGCTCAGTTTAAGTTCTATTGCCAGTTTTATGTTAGACTGGAGCTGCCAGTCAAGTCATAAAATATACCAGGAACCAAAATCTATCCACGAACCAGTAAGAGTGGGTGCAGGAATAAAAACCATGTTCGAGAGAACAGAGCCAGAAACCACCAGGTACTTAGACACATGGAGGCGTACTTTATATTGGATTTCTTTCTAATCTCATTATCTTTCATTTATGTCAACTTCTAGAAACAGAAAGAGGGGAGGAGATATGGAAACAAAAAGGATAAAGATATTAGTACACAAGAAGAGGGGGTACATCTTCAGGGTTTTTTTTTTTTGTATACTTCATTTCACTTGACAATGTCTATTTTGTATTTGTTACATGCCCCATTAGAACAACATACCAAAAACCTAAATGTATACATACACACACACACACACACATATACACACACAGAGTATTTGAGGTGGTTTACAATAAAAGGCACAAATGTAATAGAATTTTAGATAGTCCAGGTACCCAATTTCATCTTGGACTTCTGGAGAGGAAGGCAGGTTGTCACCATCATATCACAGAATTGTTGTAGTAGTAACAAAAATTGCTAACATTTGCGTGCTCAGAATGTGACAGGCACTAATCCAAGTGCTTCACATAGATGATTTCATTTAATCCTCACATGCCTGTGAGGTAGGTTCCATCACTGTTATCTTCATTCTATATTTCAGGACACTGAGGCACAGAGATTAAGAAACTGACTACAAGGCCGGGCACGGTGGCTCATGCCTGTAATCCCAACACTTTGGGAGGCCGAGACAGGTGGATCACTTGAGGCCGGGAGTTTGAGACAAGACTGGCCAATATGGCAAAACCCCATCTCTATTTAAAAAAAAAAAAAAAATTAGCCAGGCATGGTGCCAGACACCTATAATCCCAGCTACTCGGGAGGCTGAGGCAAGAGAATAGCTTGAACCCAGGAGGTGGAGTTTGCAGTGAGTTGAGATCACGCCACTGCACTCCAGCAAGGGCAACAGAGTGAAATGCTGTCTGAAAAAATAAAAATAAAAAATAAAAAACAGACCACAGTCCCTTGCTGGCTAGTGGTGTGGCAGGGCAGGGCAGGGACTCAAACCTAAGTGTCCTGGTTCTGGAATCCATGTCCATAAGCCCAACTCTCCATCTACTCCCAGTCACTCCTCTCCAAATCTCCTTCCCAAACAAGAAACACTGAAACATAGAATGAGTTATAAAGAACCTTGTGTTTCAATCATCTGGACAACAGAAAGCCCCTATTTTAAGAAAAACACAGTGTGTTACTGATGGTGTTATCAGTGACGGGACCCTGATGTGCCACCATGCTCAAGCTCAACTAAACCGGAGCAGCAACTGTTTTCACCCTACTGGATTCAGCCAAGAATCACCGACCATCGAGAACCAGCTAACATCGAATGCATCAGAAAAAGCCAACTTCCACATAGATCCCTTCCTGGGCATATGCTTAGGGGCTCTGCCAAAACCTGAACAAGGAACATGGTAGAGATGACAGTGACGTGCCTGTGCAGTAACGTGTCCTCACAGGAAGTGGCGATGCCTTGCTTTCATTCCCTACTATGTCTTTGGCTTCACTAGAGTCTTTGTCAAGCTTTCTTCACACCATACACAGGAACCTCCAGAAATAACTGCTAGCTAAGCCCCTAGCACAGCGCCTAACACAGAGCAGGAATTCAAATTTGTGAAGTGAGTGCACAGCTCTGGCTGCCGTTTTAGAAGACCTTGGGAACACTACCTTAATCCCAACCTCAGA
The DNA here is from genome assembly GCF_047675955.1 of Chlorocebus sabaeus. Lineage (NCBI taxonomy): Eukaryota > Metazoa > Chordata > Mammalia > Primates > Cercopithecidae > Chlorocebus > Chlorocebus sabaeus. Next base: position 7,575,214 of record NC_132911.1, on the reverse strand, counting down.
AATCTTTAAGGAAGATAGCTATTAACTTTGCCTGACTTTCTACCAGATGGCCAAATTCCAATGATCACAATTCTATATTGAAAATTATTTCAGAGTAAAACCAAATCAACCAAGGCAGGAAAACAATAAAATCATAACACATGTATGGTATTTTACAGATGGCATTCATTCATTCCAGGACACATCTCCCAGCTTCTACTCACATTTGCTAAACAGTTTGACACAGAAATTCTTCAGTTCTAGTTCTCTTCAATTGATATTTAATTTGAAAGTGCTCCTTAAGAATCCAAATGCATAGGGCCAGGCACAGTGGCCCACGCCTGTAATCCCAGCACTTTGGGAGGCCAAGGCGGGTGGATCATCTGAGGTCAGGAGTTTGAGACCAGCCTGGCCAACATGGCGAAACCCCGTCTCTACTAAAAATACAAAAAATTAGCCAGGTGTGGTGGAACATGCCTGTAATCCCAGCTGCTCGGGAGGCTGAGGCAGGAGAATTGCTTGAACCAGGGAGATGGAGGTTGCAGTGAGTTGAGATCACTGCACTCCAGTCTGGGCAACAGAGCAAGACTCCGTCTAAAAAAAAAAAAAAGAATCTAAATACATCAGTTCTCTGATCTAAGTCAGGTTCTTTCCTCATTTTTGTTTCCATTACATAAACAAATGATCTCCCACAGTAGTTACTGCTCTTTTCCACGCTAGCCAAAGATAAAACATTGGGATGGCGGTGGTGGGTGGGAATTCCGGCTTTTCTCCGCCATCTTCTCTGCAATCAACTGAAAGACCTTACAAAAGATGGGTGCAGTTGAGGAAAAAGAAGAAAGGTGGTCATGGACAAATGAAAACTGGTTCATTGTCTGAAAATTATCAAGAACTGACCTGTGACCCAGACAGAAAGTAGCTCTGCATGTCTTCACAGAACCAATATACATGAGCTGAAATAACCAGAAAGATGTTTAGTAACAAACACTCCTCACAGTCAAGTGTTGAGTTCCAAAACACTTCAGAAAATAACGGACAATTACTTGTTCACACACTTTAGACAGCAAATAAAACTGAAATGGTTTAGGAAGAACAATCTCTCACACGGGTGTTGAAATGATATAAAATTGTATTTTTATACCTAGAGTCTCAAACTAGTGAGAGTCATTTCCCTGAACTCTATGAAGTAAATACATATTCTCCCCTCTTTACAGGTAAGGGAAAGATCAAACAGGAGAGGAATTTTTTTTTTTTTTGATACAGAGTCTCGCTCTTGTCCTCCAGGCTGGAGTGCAATGACGCCATCTTGGCTCACTGCAATCTTCACCTCCAGGGTTCAAGTGGTTCTCCTGCCTCAGCCTCCCGAGTAGCTGGGATTACAGGTGCCTGCCACTATGCTTGGCTAATTTTTGTATTTTTAGTAGAGATGGGGTTTCACCATGTTGGCCAGGGATGGTCTCAAACTCCGACCTCAAGTGATCCACTTGCCTCGGCCTCCCAAAGTGCTGGGATTACAGGCGTGAGCCACCGTGCCCGGCAGGAAACGTATTTAGTTATGCATGTAGTGACACAGCACCAACTCTTTTAGTCTGGGATTTACCTTGATAAGGTATCTGTTGGTACAAACGGTATCCAAAACCTGGCAGTGTGCCTGCAGATGCATTACTTGTAGTGGTCAAGCTACGCTGTGGCATGGGGTTTGTGATGACAGTGAGATGAGAGGATGCCCGCAAGAGGCTTAGGGCACTGCTTGTCTAGTATCCCAACAAAGTGAACCTTTAAAATATTATGTAATATTTAATAGCCGTATTTGGCAATATAACATATATATATATAAAAAAACATGTAAACTTTATCACATATATATGAAATAACTTTTTATCACCAACTTTTGAGATCCATATTTTCCTTTATTGCTGAATTAACGAGGCACCAATAATCCCAGTAACATAAGTCAGAATTTATTCTGAAAATACCATAAAGAGACAAAAAGAGTTAGTCAAGTATTCTTGCCTGCTGGAGACACAGAATATCAATAGCACCTTTTTAAAAAGAAGACATGAACGTTTATAAAATTGCAGAACATATCTTATATATTCACATAAAATCATGAACCAATAATAATCCGGATGAAAAAACTGATCTGTTTCAACATCAATAAACATTTTATTGAAAGGTTGTTCCACATATTAGATTCCCCTCAGTACATTAGAAGTACTTCAGCTTTCTATTTGAAGTGACTTTCTTAAAAATAACTTTTTTTCTGCTCAGGATAACCAGGTATTATTATAGTACACGTATTATAATAACAAGGTATATGTCTTTGACCTCATGTATGACTCCCCAGTTGCTACAGGAATAGATTTACTTTTCATACACAAATTGGGAAAGATGTCAAATATTGATGATAAGTATCGAAGAGTTGCAGCTACTCTAAACTGAGTCAATTAGTGATCGTACAAGCACTCCATAATAGTTGAATTAAAGGTTTCAAATTCAGTTAATTACATGAATATTTGATAAATACGTGAATGTTCTAAATATTAGTTTGACCAAAGTACTAATTTTCATTCTAATGACTGGATGTTACACAGTCTCTATATAATGTCAATTATACTAAGCGATAATGTAATTTCAAGTTCTTTAATCAAAAAGTATGAGTTACTCGTAATGAAAACTGGCACATAAGGAGGGAAAAAAAATCTTGTTTATAAAGCAAGCTGTGCAAAACTACAAAGCCATTGTAGCTTTCCACCAGATACGGAATATCTGCCAAGAAAATATTTTACTCAATCTTCAATCTAAACACTACTAAAACCAAATTAAGGTTAAAAATTATTTTACTATGCACTTGCAATTATACACACAAAATACTGCTTTGATAGACATTTCTCTTTTCACATTTGTTGTGGTATACATCTGAGAGTTACTGTGTGTCTATAATAAGCAAATTTTGTATTTCTATATTTCCTTTTTATTTTTTAAGAGATGGGGTCTCGTGCTGTTACCCAGGCTGTAGTGCAGTGGTATGACTATGGCTCACTGCAACCTCAACCTCCTGGGCTGAAGCGATCCTCCCACCTCACCCTCCCGAGCAGCTGGGACGACAGTTGCACTGCCACCATGCCAGGCTAATTTTTTTTCATTTTTTTGTAGACAGGTTCTCGCTATGTTGCCCAGGCTGGTCTTGAACTTGGTCTTATTTCCTTCCATCTGTGATCAGTCTAGTTAGATCACTTGATTGACACAGACCTATTCAAAGAATATAATTATGAACAAAGGAAAAAATAAAGCCTATGTAACCCATAGCAAGGAAAATTGTCGCCACTCTAAATTTTAGAAATCACATGGAAATGAAACATATGAAAAACTATCAGTATGTATGGTCTAAGAGTTAGCCAGATCGGCACTTTTATTCACCAACTTAGTTAATTTCAGGCATTTGACATGTTTCATTGATATCACTTAATGATTACAGAATTGTCAAGCAAATTAACATTGGCCATGCATCTTATAAATTACAGATGAATTTATATAACCAAACTAATATACTGCTTAATGGTTTTGATTATTTTACTGTATTTTTTAAAACTTTGCTCAAAGCTTAGGGAAAAGTATTGTGAAGAATGCAGGGCCAGTCATTAAGCCTATTTTATGTACTAGGAGACTGTTGGTGAATTTTAGGATCAAAAAATGTTAAACAGCACAGCCATTAGAGACAGTGAAAGATTTTATTTTTTTTTTACTTTCATCCAAACACACCCTTTCCTGAAAACCATAAAAGCATACACATCGATGGCATTCTTATAAAGAAAAATTAATAACTAAGCTGTAAATCAATAATAATACAAACAAAAGTTTAAATGATATGTGAAAAGATTTACAGGTAGGTATACGGTTCTTAATTTTAAAAAAGAATTCAAGTCAGTATTAATACAGGTTAAAGAGAAGCTTCTAATTTTCCAAACATTTTGATACAAAAATTTTTTCAACTACTATATTTTATAGACCGTTTGTGAGAAGATTAGTATAGTTCTATGAAACATAACATTCAAGTGATCTTATGCAGGTCAGACTGCCTTGTTAAAATGAGTTAGAATCCACATAATTCCGATAGTATTGCCTCTCAAAGTTCAAATTTAGAACATATCCATTATATTCAAAATATGTTAAATCCCTGTACTTAACAAAGACATGGAATTGATCTAAATTTTACTTCACAGGTAAGAGAAAATTACAATTTGGCATGAGGAAACTTCATAAGTTTTACCCATGCCCCATTGATGATTAGGCCAACAGTATCCTGAGTGTGCATGGATGTGTGCATCCATTCTAAACCAGTTCACACCACACGACTCTTCAAAGACGATGCTTGAAAGAGTTTACTCTCTGGCCTGGGAGAAGCAGTGTAACACAGTCACTTGATTCTCCCTTAATCATTATTTCTTTCATTTTGCTTATCATGATCCAATTGGTATGTTTCATGTGGGCCATTGATATATTTTTGCAACAAAAATCCAGTAGCAGTAAGCAGAAATGTTAACTTAAAGGACTATGAGGAAATCAAAGTTTAAATCATAACACAAAAATAGAACAGTTCACACTGAAAGGTCTTCTCCCATGGGATATATTGTTCCATGGCTGAAAATCATGATTTGGTTCCTGGAACAAAGCTCTTGCTCTAAGGTGATACATATTAATGTGTAGCTCCACTAAACCTAATGGGAAATAAACAAATTCGTTCAGTCCTGATGAATTAAGTCTGTATTTCACTGGCTTGAGAGGGTGAATTTCTTGACACAGACAAATGCAAAATGCCCCTGCAGTAGCTGGTGAAGCCCACTCACCAGGGCTTAAAGAGGTCAGCTCTGAAAGTGGGCAGCCCAGGCTGGCTCTGCATTTCTTCCCAGCGAGTCTACGTGCAAGCCGCTGAGCGGCACCACTGACGGGATCCAAAGGAAAAGGACCAGAGCCCAGTGGGAATCCACCACATTACAGAAACGTGACTTCTGAATATTCTGTTCAATCAAAGAGAAGAAGGCAAAGGCACAGGCTAGTCAATCTAGGCAGAATGTCTGCAGGGTCTCATCACCTTAAAAATCTTGTGAACTTGGGGTCCACCCAAGGTTCACACTGACTATTTTGATATTAAAAAAAAAACAAACAGAAAACCTTAATGTTTTCAAGCACTTATGGCACAGACATAGGGAACTACTAATAGCATAAATATTCAAAAAGCTGGGAAATTTAAAGTTCTGCTATAATGAATCAGAGTCACAATTTTAAGCTTCTTTCTCATATTTTATACCATTTTTTGTGTGTACAGGGTGTGCAAATTAAGCAATTTCAATAAATATTAGAAATTTATTTTGCAAATACAAAATGAGTAAAATCAGCTAATAACGCAATACAATAAAATCATGTGCTAAACAGAGCTTTCTCCCCATGAACACTTTTTACCCTTTCCTTTGAACATCCTGACACTTCTTAAATACAATTTATTTCACTGACTTGTAGAAATAAGCACAAGATGAAATATTAGCTAGCTGCAAGATACTAAATACTTTAGTAATAAGACCTTAGAGCTGTCAGGTTGTAATAAACTGAAAATAACAGAGAAAGTGAAATATGCTGCAAATTAATGCTCAAAAATGCAGCCATCTGACTTACAAAATACACAATCCTCCCAGCTTCTCAAGTTGTCATTAGTTCATGGGAAGTGGACAGAGTAGGAGAAACTCCATTTAGCTTTTACCCTTCCAGCAGCCCTGGTGCTAAAGTTGTATTAACCAGGTATGTCTGCCCAAGACCATTGCATATCAGCTTTCGTCACAAATTCTATTTTATCCAATCTTCAACCAACAAGGCTTTATTTACACTCCTTATTAAATTCAGGAAACAATTTGATGTCATGTGCAGCCGCCAAAAATAGACAATGTAGCACATCCCATTGTCTGGAGACAGCTATTTGTTTATGCTTTAATAGTGACCCACAGGCAGCCAAGTAGGGTTCCATATATCCAGGTGTTCACATACAGCTTCCTTCCAGCATCGGTCATAAGCATGCCTGCAGTCAAACCACTTAAGATCAACATTGATGGTAAAGTTTTCTTGATACTTAATTTGGAATTAACACTTTTCCCAGGAAATCTTTTTCTTCTTTCTGGATCTGGCGACTCATAAAATTCTATAAGCATCCTATGGCCAGAATGAAAAAGGTTTAGATTTTAGTCACTTCAGTATTTCAATTCTAAAAATATCAATTAGGTAGCTATTACATGCTGGAAAAGTTATGCAGGTCCTTGGAAAATAAGGATGAATAAGGAAACATCCAGAAATTTGGATTAATAGAAGTTTCTAGTTTTTCAAAATATCTTTAATATGCTCTATGACTAGTATACATGAATTATATATGTAATATTTCAACAGGTGGTTTTAAGTCATTTTATGAGGATGCTTTTTGTCTTTTAAACTTTTGATCTGTAAAGTTTTACAGTGACCTGACTCACAAATGGCTAATAACCCGCTGCAGCTTCTCCTCCTTTTTACATGGAGCTCCTATTCCACCAGAAGTCAAAGATAGGACCAGCGGTTCTTAGACAGCGGTCCCTCTGTATCCATAGGAGGCTGGTCCCAGGATACCCAGCAGAGACCAAGATCAACGGATGCTCAAGTCCCAGATATATGAATAAAATGGCATGTATTTGAATATAACATATGCACATCCTCCCAAATCCTTTTTTTTGAGACAGGGCCTTACTCTGTTGCCAGGCTGGAGTGTGGGGCAATGATAGCTCACTGCAGTCTCAACCTTCCAGGCTCAGGAGATCCTCGCACCTCGGCCTCCTGAGTAGCTGGGACTACAGGTGCACGCCTGGCTAATTTTTGTATTTTCTGTAGAGACGGCGTTTTGCCATGTTGCCCAGGCTGTCTTGAACTTCTGGGCTCAAGCAATTTGCCCACCTTAGCCTCCCAAAGTGCTGGGATGACAAGCATGAGCCACCACAGTCAGCCCCCTTTTTTTCTGAGTGTTTTTGATCTGTGCTTGTTTGAATCCACGAATGTGGAATCCATGGATATGGACTGCTCACTGCACCTGGTCTGTCTCAAAAACACCTTTATTCCCATGGAATTAGAAAGGCAGGTGAAAGAAGGAAAACAGCATAGTAATTCATTTTCCCATCTTATATAAGATTTGTAAAGTTATAATAGCAGAACATACCCAACATAATAATCTAAAACACAAAAATACTGAAAGGAAAAGCACTTCTATTGCTTTATAAATCACACACCCTAGCGATAATCATTGTTTTAAAATGTCCAAACTCATTCTAAATATTTATAAATACTTATAAAATAAGTAGGACGTTAAATACATTTGTCTTTTTTCCGAGAACACATTTTCATGTCAATACATGTAGATCTTACTTTTAAATTTCTTCCATGGCCAAAGTGGTCCTGAATGGCTGGCTTAATAAATTACATCATGTACACTTGAGAGTCAATGAAAAATAGAAGCTTAAAGTTTCATTTTTAACCTATCACACTTTTAATCATTTTCACCTAGTAAAGTTATTCCAGGAGGGTTAATTAAAAACATTTCACTGTAAAACAAGGAAAAGAAGAACAATGATAGTTTCTTGAGAAGAAAATATATATTAAGAGAATAAAACAATTGGCTAAAATTTCTGAATATAATTAATCACAGAAGACATTGTGGATATAACCCTGTCAACTGCCCCTTCTATTTCCAACAAATATAACAGCGTCATGTCCGCCTGTACATCAGCACAGTCCTCTACCCCTCCCTTGCTTTTCTGTGCACACCGGCCCAGCAGCTGCTCCTCACACAGTAACCCCACTCTATGTGACCTGAGAGGTAGGTCCGGGCAGCTGACACTGGAAAGTTTTTTTGTGTATTTGTTGTTGTTTTTAATTTAATTTGCTATGTTATCATGTAGTATTGTCAAAGAAATACTATCAATGAAAGTAGATGGGCCCACTGTAACAAGTTCTTTTAGAGTGATTTGTACAAGTAAAGTTTAAAACACGATCAGATATGCATAAAATTTGATTTGAATTTATAAAATGTATTCTTGAGACAATATAACTATTTACACTGGTTTCCAATTGTTGACTATACTGAAATCTAGTTGAACTGAAGTTCCGGAAGTGGTGGAACTGTTGTTACTCACTTATCTTTGATTTCGAAACGTTCATGCAGCCATCTTCTCATATGTTCTTGTTCTTCTGGGACATCTTTTTTGTCGATACGATCAATGTGAATATGAATTTTTGGACATTCTTTGCAGAGAAATTCTAGCAAACAACAAAAATAATTCATTTTTTTCTATTTTAGAACTCATGGTCATATAAAGTAACATAATGGAAATAAGGTAATAGGACAAAAAAAGTTGTGAAATGACGGAAAAGTACAGATTCCTTAGCAAAAATAAACAAAAGTTAAAAATAAATAAGGATTGTAAACTGGTGGTTAGGGATTTCAAGCTGAAGTAGAAGAGCATGTTATAATTTCTAAGTCGACTATAATTACGTAAGTCATTAAGTTAAATCAATAGTACCAAATGTAATTTTTCATGTGACAACTTTTAGTGCTATACGCAGCCCAGGAATAGGAAGCTGGAACCTCCTCTCAGTCCATACTCACCTCTCTGAAGGGACTCCAAAATGCCTACTATCACCAGCCCCCATCCTAGTGTGTCACCTGTCACCACGGTGATTGCTGCCTCCCCACCAGATTGTGAGCTCCACGGGGGCCGAGAGGAAGCTGGTCTGGTTCACAATGGCACCTCTTTACCTGGCACACAGCTGGGCACTCACAGGCGCCTGATAATCCTCAACTCCTTGCTCATCGCCTGACACACAGCTTCTCGTCACTGACTGCTACACAGCCACAACAAACTTGCGGGAGCAACTGCCCCTCCTCTCTAACTTGGCCATTGGTTTCTAATCATTGCTACTCCTTGCTTTCCTGATACTTGCCATATTTTAACATATTATATAATTGGTAAAATAACCAAAATTCTTACTGTGGAATAGCCATGAGCGCTGTAAACAACTGTAGTTTTTAAGACTTGCTAATCTGAAAAAAGGAGACGGTCTTTTTCAGCCTCGATTGCACAAGGGATGAGGCTATTATGTATTCTAAGAAAGAACTTTGAGCCTAGAAACTCCCTTCTTTGTAGGTGGCTCCTTGTGCAAAGGTAAGAATGTTAACGTATTTAAGTTCCTTGGCGAACAAAGAAATATTCCTAAGACTGAAGAGCTGACTAAGGTAGGGAGGTATGCCGAGTAGGAGACTGAGACCTTTTGCCTCAAATTGAAAACGCGTTCAAAAACATGTTCTGAGAAATGATGAATCCTACACTCCACTGTCCGAGGAACACTTGTCTTTGCTCTTTCAACCCCACACTTCCCGTTTTTCCTAAGGACTCTCTGCAACTGCTCTTCTTGATTTCAGTGTCGAGCTCTTAGTAACATGCAGCATTTAGGTGATCAAAAATACCCTGTATTCTTATACACTTCCAGGAGTAAACTGGCTTTAATAACACATGTGCAAAACAGTAAACAAAGATTTTAATTTTTCAATATTTTTGTCTTAACTTTCCTACAGTACTATCATCTGAAAAATCAAAGAACTGCTTAAAAAGCATTTTGAGCAGCAGAACTGTACCCTAGGGAAGAGCACACACGATGTAGTCAGGTAGCCTGGGTCTCCACCTCTGGGGTGACCTTGGGCAACTCTGTCAGCCTCTCTGTGCCTAAGTGTCCAAGTCTATAAAGTAGGGATAATAATAATAGCACCACTGAAAGGGTCATTCCAAGAAGATTTCAAGCACCTACAGGAGTGCTTGGCACACAGTATGCACTATGTGTTAGCTATTATAGTGTTTTAGCCACATATTACTTCTCACCCAATCTTATTTCTATTTCTGATACATAAAAAGACAGATTCCAATACTAATTTCCCTGCCTTCACTGAATTATCTAGATCTCCACCTCAACATTTCCATAATTAAGTAATCATCTGGTCAGCACTGCAAACACCCAATATTTCAAGTGCTGGCACACAGACTGTAAGGAAGATGGAACAGACTGCATTTCGAATGTCAGAAATAGAAAGCTTTGTGGAGTACAGTGCTCAGGAAGTGGCAGGGCCTCTACTAAGACGCCTGCTTTGGAAGAAGAGGCAGTGCTGCTGTGAGGAAAGGACTCCAAAATCTTCATGGGTCCTTTGGTTTTTCCTAAAACTTACATGTGCTCAGAATGCGTTTACAGCATGCTTTTGAGAACGCTGATTATTTCATTCAATCTCTGCAATTCTAGGCAGGCAGAGGCTGTTATTATCTCCTTGTAAGATGAAGAAACTAAGTCTCAGAGAGGACCAAGGCCCAGCGTAGCCATGGTGGGGCTGTAACAGCCAAGTCCCTAAGGTTCAGGACCCGGATAGGGACTATGAGAGGAGCAGGCGACAAAGTGGAAAGCAGTTCAATGTCAAATGACATTTAGGAGGTTCTAACACTGAAGGCAGGAAATAAGTGGCATAAATACTTCCTACAGATTTAATGAAGTACTTATATATCCACATTTGCAAAAACTATCTTAGTTGAAGCATAGTTCATATTACCTGAGTAAAAATTACACTATAGCACCTTAGGGAATCTAGGAAAAAATACTCTAAGGTATAATTGTTTTTCTACCTGTAAATTTCTAGTAGGCACTAAAGTACACTGATATGCTTGGGTAATGCAGAAAGTCTTCCAAGTATTCGTATGGGTCACAGGTCTATTTGCTGTAGAAACCAAGTCCCATTTGCTCTGAAGGCAACACACAGGACGCATATCCAACAGGATGAAGCTGGGTAGATAACTGCTGTTAAATCACATCAATGAACACTATATAGCCTTTAAAAAAAAGTTATGGAAGTATATGTACTGACATGCACAGCTATTTATGACACACAGAAAATATGAAGAACAGGAACTATAGACACACACACAATCTCATCTTTAAAAAACACATAAAGGCACATACTTTCTCCAACATATAGACATTATAAAAAAGAGGATTTAAAGGAAAATATCCAAACTGTTAACTGGGGTTACAGCTGGATAGGTGAACTTGTGGAGATTTTTTCTTCTTCTTTTGGGTTATCTGTAATCCCCTCTTCCCTGATCCCCCCCCTTTTTCTTTTTTTTTTTGAGGCAGATTCTTGCTCTGTCACCCAGGCTAGAGTCCAGTGGCACGATCTTAGCTCACTTCAAACTCTGCCTCCCGGGTTCAAGTGAATCTCCTACCTCAGCCTCCTGAGTAGCTGGGATTACAGGCGCCTGCTACTGTGCCCAGCTAATTTTTGTATTTTTAGTGGAGATGGGGTTTCACCGTGTTGGCCAGGCTGGTCTAGAACTCCTGACCTTATGATCCACCCATCTTGGCATCCCAAAGTGCTGGGATTACAGGCATGAGCCACTGCACCTGGCCTCCATATTTTTAAATATAAAAATATTAATAGACATGGAGAGTATATATATGTTGTAATATGAAAATACTGGTAGAAAAAACTTAACTAGGATCACACACAATACTTAAATAGAATACCAAATGTTGTCCTTAAGCACACAATTTATTATATTACACCAGCCATTTCAGAAATATAATTTTAAAAAAATCAATAGTAATCAAACTACCCTGTCTCATCTCTGCCGCAATGACATCTTCCATGATGACAAGAAGCAGTGAACCATGCGAGAATGCCCAGGTGGGCTTTGATTTATACCTCCCTTAAAATGAAACTTACACCATAAAATGGGAAGGACAAGGGACACTACTGGCTGCCTCTCTCTTCAACATGAGACCTCATGGAGGTGACCGCAAGAATTCCTGTAGCATTTGTTAGCACTGCAGCTTCTACAGCTTCCCTGTAGAGCGTCCTGGTAGCAACGTGGAGTGGAGCAGAGGCTCTGCATGTTCAACAATCACTGCAGCTAATACTGACAAACAGTGATCCCCGAGAATGCTCTGAGAAACACTGGGTCACGGCATATCAACAATCTAACAACTTCATGAAAAAAATTATTTCTTAATTGCACCATAAAATATGAATATTAAATCGCCTGCTATATATAGAGATAATATTTAATACTAATGAAATTGGCCACAAAGTACTTACAGTATTCCAAGTTACAGAATTTTATACCTAACACAACTTATACCAGATTTCATATAATTTAAAGTGACTATTAATCTAAAGTAGATTATAACCAGACCAGAACACCCATCAATTAATATAAACAACTGAAAGCAGGGCTGAGTCAGTGACAGAAAACAAAAAAAATAAAAGCAGGGTTTTTCAAGCTATGGGTTAAAAGCAACACACTAAAAGGAAAAATGTGTTATTATTATGTCTTATGTGCACAGGTATACGTACAGAATAATGTCTCAGAAAGTGGGAATGCTAAATCTAAAATGTGAATGCATTTGTGTATCTGAGATAAATGTCCAAAGCAACTTCTACAGAGATTTATACTATATTGCATTCCTAACAGCAAAGTATAAAAATGGCTGTTAATACTTTAATCTCACCCACTGAGCCTATGATCAAACCTTGGGATGTTTGCCCATCTAATGGATTAAAAAAAAAAAAGGCATCCCCTGTAGTTTTAATTTGCACTTATCTTATGAATGCGGTTAAATGTGAAATGTCTGTTCTTGTCCTTTACCCATTTTTCTTTCCAGTTATCAGTCATCTTCTTAACAATTTGTAAGTGTACTTTATACATGAAGGAAATGGCCCCTTTTCTATGATCTAAGTTGCAAATAATTTCCCAGTTTGTCTTTCAGTCCTGATTTTACTCTGGTGTATTTTTCCCTTAATTCAGAAATACTTTATCCTTGACTGAAGTGATAAGATTTTATTTTCTTTATGGTATCTGGGTGTCAGAAAGGTCAATCTTTCGAAAAGAGACACAATTTGTAATGAATACACATAGGCAGTGACCACCCCAAAGCCACAGTCAGCTCACATGTAGCAGAGGATAAGCAGGGCAGTGGGAGGTTGGAACCCAGGCAATGCAACTCAAAGAGGGTTTCGGATTCCTTAAGGCACTTGCGATGCAGCTGGGAAGAGAGAAAGACAGAGCCCTGCGCTAAGTGCCAGCACTATAACACACGCTGTCAGTGCCACAGCAGTACTGCGAGAGCAGGGGGAGAAGGCACGGTGCTATGCTGGGAAAGGCGTCACCTGTCACTCTAGGGGAACAGTAGGCTTGGATAAGGGCAACAAAAGAGAGGGTGGTTTCCTGTGGAAAGCAGGAGTGGCCACACAAAGTCTTTGACTACTGAATATGCATGAGGTGCAGGAGGACTCAGTCAGCCAGGTTCACCATGGCCGAGGCTTCACGGCACAGTGCAGGACGAGGCGAAGGCAAGGCAGAGCTCAAGGCTGGAACACAGTCCTCCGAGAGCAGGCTATAGAGGCTGGCATGACCCATGAACTCTGCTGAACCAACGGGTTCTTAGACAGGAGGGGACATGATAAAAGTAGCAGCATTTAAACAAGGTTATTATGGGGAGTCTATCTGTTTTTCATTGGTTATAAACACTTGTTTAATCTTAAACTATGTTTAATAAACTAATGACAATCTTGCTGAACAAATGTCTTGTTTTCAAATGCAAAAATAGGTAAATAACTCCTTCAATAGTTTAAAAGAGAAAAATATTAATATGCCACTTTTTTATAAGGGAGGGACGGTAGAATAAGAATATATCTGACAATAGCTCAAAGGTTCTTAAAACCTAACATGTTTGGAAAAAAAAAAGGTCACACTTAACTGTATTTCTTCTTGTCACAATGACACCAAATTTCATAAATATTTTATGAAAAATACAGCAAAAGGGCAGCACTAATAATGTGCACCTCAGTACTGCCAGGGGTGTGCTCCTTCTTCACGCCTTCCTCCCCTTTACAGAGCTTTCCATTTGTATGTGTGAACTTTGAGTAGAAAAAGGCTGGATTAACGATAACTGATTAGTCCATAGGACTAATACGACAGCCAAGAAACACCGCACTTTGCAGGACTAATGAAATTTCAACTGTTACATCTTAATAACATCTTGAAAAATATACCAGGTAAATGTAATGAAGGAAAAAAGGTCACTTAACTTACTTTGCAAAACTGAATTCTACATAAACATATGCACCATATACATCGCGTGGCAGGCATTTCGGGTGCATGAACACACTTACCCGTCATGGTCGGTGACTCTCTTCGCTGCTCTCCATTGTCCTTCCCTTCGTAAACCACCGTAACATCATAAATTGCATCTAAATAATTCTTCATGCAATCAAAAGCAACGTGAGTTGCCTTTATTCGTGGTGTCAGCACATGTTTTAATACTGCAAGGCCTAGAAGAGAAGTCATTTCCGTGTTGTCATTAGTTACAAAACACCTCCACAATAAAATATATTGTTGAACATCTAAATTATTTTTAAATTCCCTCAAATAAACACACCAGAATCTATTAATGCCACAACCTCCTATCTTTAGGGCTTTAAGTTTAGAAAGCACTCTCACTTGCCTTTTTCTGTTTAAATCAATATTCATTTACTATATATTGATCAAATATCTACATGTACAAGTCAACATGCTGGAAGTTTATGGCCTATTGGAAACGCTTCAATCTAGTAAACCCTGGCAAGGGTAAATATTAATGCCCTCGCTTCTGGCCACTGAACAAAGGTGATAGCAACTTGCCCATGGTGACTCAAGATTTCCTAGAAATACAGTCACACAGCACATGGTCTCCTGTGTCTGGCTTCTTTCACTCAGCATGGATCTGAGGTTCATCTGTGTGGCTGCAGGTCTCAGTGCTTCATTCCTTTTTATGGCTGAGTAATTTTCCATCTTGTGAACAGATCACATTTTGTTGACCTATTCATTGCTCCATGGACGTTTGGGTTGCTTCCAGACTTTGGCTATTATGAATAATGCTGCCATGAACATTCATAGGAACTGCAAATGAAGGCTGCATGTGAACAAGCTTTTGCATGAACATACGATTTCATTCCTCTTGGCTATATCTGACATATTTTTAAAAGGTTCTTTACCTGGGGGACTACTGCAATTATCCAGAACAAATTGCATTCATCAGGTTCCTACTAGGGTTAAGGATTTTGTTCTCCTTTCCTTCCTATTACCTCCCTTTTCCTTGATTAAAATATTTACTGATAATGTAACAGAAAACAGTAGTTCTCAATAAGTGACATGAAAATAGACTACAAAAAACTAGTCTAGATTTTCTACTGGCCTCTCTCCAGGGAAAGTAGCTGAGTAAGGAAGAACAGCTATTACATGGTGGGACTGTCCCACACAAGAGTTTTTAAAATGCAGGGTGGTGTGGGAAAGACAAAGATTCCCACAAGCACATATCTGACTTTAGTCCCCAGGGCAGGGGCAGTTAAACTGATTCACGAACTTGCAACAAAAATCTCAATCACATACCAAGCTGGGAAGCATTTATTTGTCAATTAAGCTAGTTAACACTTCCTTCTTTGCTACTGGAGCTCATCCAACTTTATGAAGTCCAAAGTTTCAAAACATCACTCGGTGGTGTTCACTACAACAACTAATTACTAGAATCCAAGTAAGTTAGTAGGGAAATAAAGACAGAAAGGTAATATTTTTAAAACATAAAGGGAAATGAATTATTATGAAAGTTTAAAAAAAATAGCTTTATGACATGAATCATAGCCATTAATGATATGTAAACAAAACTAAAAAAAAATCTTCTAATGAAGGAATACACTGGGAATAGCTTCAATTATTTCAAACATTTTCTATATCAAATTCTCTGTATCAAATCCAAATCCTACATAGTCCAGGTTTTAGTATCCAACTCTTGAAAAGGAATAGCCAATGAAGATGAAGAAAAACAAGGGGACTGTGGTAGTGACACAGGTGCCCCAGAAGAAAACAGGTCAGGAAGAGTGAAGTGCTCAGCCACATTTGCTGGAAGACACTTGAAAGGCCCAGAACTGAGACATGACTCCCAGGCACAATGGAGGGTCCATGACATCTTGATCGATATTTTCAGTGCAGTGGTGGGAACTGAAGCTCAAAAAGTGGGTTCAGTGAGGTGCCAATATGTGAGGTGAGAAAAAAATAAACCACAGCAAATTCTTTCCTGGATTTATTAACAAATGGTCTATTAATTTCCAACGGTTAGAATAATATGAGAAGCTTTTACTATTAAAACAAATAAAACCTGGCCCTTCTTGGATAACTCAGAAGTCACTTTCCATTTCTAAACCAGAGCTCATAATAAACTCTAGTCCACACGGGGAATTATTTACAATCTCTGACCAAGCGGTCACCAACTCTCAACAGTGATAAGAGTTAAAACAAAAACAATTTTATAGTAATAATATCGAGGCCAATTAGAATTTCGATAGAGAGAAACCCAAATAATGACGTATTCTTAATTAAACTGCTCTAGCTTGAGCCAACCATATTGAGATCTGACAACTTTCCAGGGAACTACATAAAGGTCTGAGCCCAAACAGAGAAATGTGGTAGCTATTCAGTTACTTCTTCCTGGTCACCATCTAGTGTCTGTTCTGATACCTGCTTTGCCTTGTTTCCCTCTCCAGAGCTCCTGAATTTCTACTTAATGCTAACGATGGCCTAGCATACCCTTTGACTGAGTTTCTCCCTAAGGGTCATTTGCAGTACTGGTTGAGTATAATTGAAATTCTGCAGTTAGTATTACATTTTGGAAACATTATAAATAAATGAAAATACACTGGACAAAAAAACTTTAATGATCCATGTAGAGAATTTTACATTTATATACAGAATTTAGTCTGCAATGTATTTAAAATATATTATCTCACTTGATTCTCAGAATTTAAGTAATTGAGGCTCAGAGAGATAAAATCTTGCTCAAAGTCACACAGCTAGAAAGACCTTATAATGTCTGGTTCAGTATTTTTCTATGCCATAATTAATAAGATACTATTCTGAAACTATAAATCAGTTAAAGATTAATGAGGCAATAAAAAAATTTAAATAGCTATAGGACATGACAGAATGTCTTAAAAGAGATAGAAGATATTCTCAGAATGTAAAAATATTACTCATACTTCAAAGTTTTTTGAAATCACACATATCTGATTGGTGAAAGCTTCAGGAAAAGGCACACTGGAGAGATGCCAACATGGAGGTATACAACACACAACGGCGGGCAGAAGGACTTGTGAACAAAGGTACAGAAGCAGGGACCCGGGAGGCCTCTGGAGCCCTTGTGCAGAGCAGGAGGGGCTAAGTGTGACAAACACACCAGGTCACACTGCTGTAAGCTTCGGAATAAACACTGATCTGTAGGAGCACAAGGATTGGAGGCCAAAGAACAGACTGAATCTAGGTGCAAAGAATAACAGTTCTAAGTTTCACAAAGAGTTTTGGACATTCAGTTATAAAGCAACAAAGTCCTGAATTAGGAATGAAGCAGTGAAAACTGAAAAGATAAAATGTAATAAAGTGAACACCAAATATATACTGAATCAGCAACTGATTGAACGTGGTCACAGGGGAAAAGGAGAAAAAACAATAACTAGGCTTCTGCTTCAGAAGGCATAGACAAGGCCACACCGTAACTAGACAGGGAACGGCCAGGAGGAAGACATGCAGAGCACGCCGGCGTGCACGCACCTGCCATGCAAAGAGAGAAGTGGGAGGGCAGCAGGCAGGGAAAGAAAGAGAACATTGAGCTGGGCGCCGTGGCATGTGTGTGTCTGCAGTCCTAACTACTCAGGAGCACTGCTTTAGCCTGGGAGTTGGGGAGCGGGGGAGAGAAGGAAGGGAGGGAGGGAGGAGAATAAAGAAAGGAAACAGAAAGAGAGAAGGAGAGAAAGCAAGCAAGCAAGCAAGAGAGAATGAGTGAGGGAAGGAAGAAAGGGAGGGAGGAAGGGAAGGAAAAGAAGGAAGGGAGAGAGAGTGAAAGAAAGAAGGAAGAAAGGGGGGAGAGAGAAGATGAGTTCAAATTGGGCATACTGAGGCTGAAGTAACAAAACATTCTAGAAGTAGTTGGAAATATGGTCTGTAAAATGGCAAGAATCAACCAAAGCTAAGCATGTGGAAATCGTGGGAATGGATAACTGAAGTAATGGCAGTGGCTGAGAATAATAAAGGGCAGAAGATGAAAAGGCAAGAAACACAGACTATGGAAACATCCACATTTAAAAAAAAAAAAGGTAAAAATAATAACAGGGAATAGGACAAGCCAGGAAATAAAAAAGAGGGGGAAAACCAATGTAATACAAACACCAAGGGAAGAGAATGTTTAAAGGAAGAAGAGGTGATATTTATCTTCATAAAGAAAAATAATACTCCATTGTTTATTTCTGCAATAAAGTTAAAATTGTTTTCTGGTTATAAAGTTATAAATAATGTTGAAAGTTAACAAATATGACAACTGACACAAATGATATGATGCTTTGGAGGTCACTGGTAAGTTAGAAGTGGGACACATTTCTGGAGACTGGATGGAGTCAAATACAAGAAAGCAAGGGGCCCAAACTTCTCTTTGCACAGCTACAGACTTAGTTATTTCAGAATGGGAGTATATTTGCAAGCTGGGAGAAATCCCAGTAGAGAAGTAAGGCAGATGACTGACGCAATGATGGAGATAGGGTAGATGGAATCAAGAGCTTAGAAACTGTTGACGCTGCCATGTCTAAGAAGAAAATTTTTCTCCAAAGCTTTCTTCTTAGACATGGCAGCTTCAGCAGTTTCTTCCAAAGAAATCAAGTCAAGAGAGTCCACATTAAGATTTTGAAATCAAAAGGGATACTGGGTACACTTTTTCCAGAGTAACATAACTTTCTGAAGGCAAAAAATCCTTGAATGTGAGGAGGAAAAAAAGCCATGAAAACTGTAAGAGTAGTCAAAAGGAGAAAAATAAAAACTGCTCCGCACAGACTTGGCTCAGCTGAAATGAAATGGCCTGGCTTGGCTGCAGAAGGCAGTCAGCATTGATCTTATGATGTTCTCCACTGCTAAGGAAGGGAAAAAACAAACAGGGTTGCCAAGGGCTGAGGAAAGGCAGGGCAGGAACAGAACAGCCCAGCATCGGGATGGGCAGACCCCGGGGCTAGGGCAGACAAGAGCTGCAGAAGGGCCAAGACAAGACAGGTTAGAAATGAGCCAAAAACACAGATTCAGAGCAAGTGAGGAGGAGGGAGAACCAGAGTCAGCTCCATGGTGTGGGCGACCCAGTGCCATTTCCAGATGAACTTCAAGGTGGTGAAAGCAGAGCATTCAGCCACGCGCAGGACTCCACACAAGAGAACAGGACCTCCCCCCAGGAGCCTCCACAAAGGACTGTAGCCCTGCCAACACCTTGATTTCAGCTGAGCGAGACCCTTTCCAGACTTCTCAACTGTAAGAGAAGAAATGTGTGGTGTTTTAAGCCACCAAGTTTGTGGCAATTCCTGAGAGCAGCCATAGGAAGCAAATACCCCTTCTTAAGGGTGAGAGTGCCGTTACCACCCAGAGCTGAGCACTAGCTTTCTTGTTTGCTATGCTGACTTTCAGAAGTTGGCTTCAAAGTATTAATTTAATTTCTACTTTTTTGATTATGAGAAAGAAGAAATACTTGTTCAAGTGTGTGGGTCATTTGTATATCCTGAATTTCTTATTCATGCCCTTTCCCCATTTTTCTGGTTTATGTCTTTTCTTACTAATTAGGAAGCACTTTTGCAATATTAAGTATATTAATATCTTATATTATAAAATATTATTAGCTTGCTATTTGCCAACTAAATTTGTTCATATGATGTTTGAGACATAAAAATAATTTTTATTCAGTTGTCTACAAAGAAAGAAATTGCTTTGTAGCTTATTCCCTTTGTTCTCATGTTTTGAAAAGACTCTCGAATCTCTATAATCGCCAGTGTTATTCATCCTATGAATAACATGCAAATTCTAGATATCTGGTTTGCCATTATAGACACACCATTAAATTTCTGTTTTCTATTATGAGAGTTCAAAAAGCTTAAGTATGTCACCTTCGCTAGCTACCATGGTTTTAACCATGGCAGTTAAAAAAAACAAAACAAAACACCATAGGGGCTCACTTTAATGGGTTCAGGTGGTAGATTAAAATACATTTAATTCCAAATTCCTTAAAACCACTAGAAAGCCAAATATCTAAAACAATACCAAGGAAAATGAGTTAAAACAAAACCCTTCGTACAGCTGAGAAAAGCTGAAATATTACCGCAGTGCCTGCACTTTTGCAAGACCCCGTATGAACAGCTTCTTCCTCCATGTCTAAGTTTCCTATAAGAGGTATGCAACTGCTATCAATTTGTTCTTTCTGTGAATAAAACTCAGGCAAAAACACTGAATGATGGCGTTACCAAGACGAGAAATATGAGTGTATGCATGGAAGGATAAATTCTATCTTCAATATGCTGAGTTTGAGACATCCCTTTGGGCCAGTCAAGCAAAGCTCTCTAGTGGACAATTGTACAAATGGGTCTAGAGTTAGGCAGAGAGATATGGAGGGGAGGAAGCTTTTGTGAGTCATCAGCAGTCAAGTAAACAGTGGCTAAGGCCATGGCTAAGGCCATGGATTTAGAGGAAGACCACCATGAGAAACAAAAAGTGAAATTAATGAAAGACCAAAACCTGACACTGGAAGTAACACATGAAGCAGGGAAAAATGAAGCAGAAAGAGGCTGGAAAGGAGGCTAGGAAGTAAGCACCAGAGAGTTGGGAGGATAAAGGAGAACAGCCCCACAGAAGTCTAGGGAGAGAATTTCAGATCAGACCAAAACAAACTGAGGGCAGAGTGAGTACTGAAAACAGTGCTTACAACAAAGGTAGGCTACAGATTCAGAAGACTTTGGCTGTTACGGAAAGGGGGAAAAGTGGGTGCTAGGAAGAGGAAAACATAAATTTGAGAGAGAGGGGTTTTTGTTTTGTTCTGTTTAATAAATGTGAAAAGGGCAACAGAGATAATGGCGTTGCAAAAGAGCAACTGAAATGACAGAACGTGATGTCTACTAGACAGAGGAAGCAGTGAAAGTCAAAAGAGAGCTGACAGATTGAGAGACCAACTGAACCCTCCTATTCTGAACCACTCCTTAACAGGACATGTGTTTAAAAACAAACTGGCATTTTTTAAATGAACTGTTACAAATGATGTCATATTGTAAGAACTTTGTAAAAGTTCCCCCTTATCATTTTTAATTAAACTAAAATTAAATAAAATTAAAAATTCATTTCATGCACTAGTTACATGTTGAATGCTCAAAAACCACATTGGTAGGAGCCAGCACACTGGACAGAACAGATAAAGAACTTTACCATTATTGCAGAACGTTCCATTAGACGACCCTGTCATAGGCCCTGGCGTAATGTCACAAACAAGGTATTTGCTCAGTAAGTGACTATCAACATTTGGAGATCACATACTAAATCACAGTCAAGCTTCAAAGACACCTCTAAGAACACAGCATAGCCACTGTTTTCTCTATACTTCCCAATTTGGTTAAATTGCATAACTTATTGGTGTATCAATTATCCAATTTTCTAAAATATGGATATTAAGAACATTACCATTGTTGAGGGCATTAATAGCTTCCAAGCACTGTGAGCCAACTTTGTGTAACTTCTCCATTAGAAACTTGACATATTTTCTAATCTAATTCTCACACAGATTTAGATCTACTTATAAGGCATATGGTCTTTTAAGAGATGAAGAAGCAAGCTCAGTAACATTACACAACTTGCAAGGTGCAACCATACAGCTAATAAAAGTCTGAGTTTGGACTCCAACTTACGTCTGTCAACTTACAAAACAGAAGCTCCATTACACATAACCTACACTGTAGAAAAAGCTTCCATCTACATAATCATGTTCTTAGATAGATTTTAAATAAATCCATGGCACAAGAATATGTATTGTAACAAGCACTTGAACTCAATTTCTCAGATACATGTAATAATAGCATGCAAGTGAATTAAGGAGAAGAAACTTCATTTCCTAAGAGATAATATGTACATTAATTCAAGGAATGAATACATTCATTCTTTCAATTGTAAAACAAAAGTATCTTTTCCAGGAAGAAAAACTAAAAATGTTATTATCTTATTTGTTCAAACACTGTCAAATTTTTACTTACCACGTTGGGCAGCAAATGCCTGACTAGCTGAAAGGACTTTTGTTTGCTCTGGATTATACCTTGTACCTTCTGGAAAAATCACAAGATACATCTGTGGGACATAGAGCAAATTTGGTTTATTTGGTGTGAGCTTTGTTGTTGTTATTGTTGTTAACTTAAAAAGCTAAACCTACTAATGCTAAGAGAGTATTTCCTACAGTAGGGGAAAATGTATATTTATTTACATGTGACCTTCATTTCAGGCAGAGCAAACAAAATTTAACAATTCAATTAAGTCTGAGCATAAAGTGAAATATATTTTAAATGCAGTGCTACATTCATTGGTAGGTCAGCCATGAAGAATCTAAAAACATTTCTAATTACATGCTAATAATTCACTAACTCAAAATAGGCCATGAAATGCTGACTCATACAAAGCCTCAATGACTTTTTTCCCTTTGAGATCCTGTAATATGTCATTTTTTAGAAATATAAATTTTAGAAATCAGTATCCTTAAGTACCAACACTAAAAAGTACCTCATTTGAGGAAAATCATATACTAAATTCCCACCATGTAAAAGGTTCAAAATGTTCACATTCAAAAGCTTCACACGAAATTCCTATTTTACATAGCTCCTTTAGTGCATTTAAAATTTTATTTATAAGTAACCTCATTTGTTATATAAACTGAAACTAAAATAATATAAAGAAGAATATCAAGCTGGATGTTTAATAAGTAATCAGTTAGTCTAAGTTTTTACACTTATCTGCTTAGGAAAGTAAAAACAGAAACATTAAAATTATACAGCAAAAACTCCTAACTTGAGAACTGAGTTACAAAATCTACACTAATAACTTTGATTGACAGCTGAAAGACAAAAATAAGATATGCATACTAAATCTTTTCAGATACACACAGAATACAGACAACAAGACAGGAGCTCATGGGAGAAAACTATGTTCATTGGATCCATTCTTGCCAGATCTCAGACGGTACTCAGACAATACTGTCTACCTCTGTACATCTGGTACAGAAGCCTTCCTTCATCTGGATGGCCTCTGATGATAAAGTTCCTACTGAAAAACCTACGTGGGACTGAGTTTTTTCTTTAGATACTGGTATAATGGTATCTGAAAATGTTGTACTTTCAGCTTCCACGCAAATATGTGAGCTTTTTGTTCATTCATGTAATAGTCTCAGCATCCACGCCTGACTTAGAAATTAACAGATATTATATGTATCTTTAATAATGAAGATTGATCAGATCTGTTAAGAAAATGTAGAAAAATGGGTAAAATTAGGAAAAAAATACAAAATTCCTTATTATAGTCCAGTAACTAGAAGGAAAAACGGGAAGACAAACATTAAAGCTAGTTCTAAAAACCACACATTCATTTTCATGAAAATGTATTTTGTATCAGTAAGGTTTATATTCAAAGCCATGAAAGCAACTACTGTGGGCTATCAGCTTTTAACTCAATCATTTATAAATAAAACGATTCTTTCAAAGGTTAACAACTCATGTGGTATTATTTGCTGTGTCTTGATGTTTAATTTAAAAGAACATTGACAGACAACAAGAAAGCATGAATTCATTCAGAGCTAATTCGGAAACTATTTCTTATAAACTTATTATGTTACAGAAACTGCACACAGGATAACAACACATACGGTCCCTCCCTTCATGGACAGGTAAGGAAAAGAAATACACTAAACAGACTAATAAAAACATGTAGGTACATATCATGATATGATTGCAAAGAAAAAGAACAAGGTGTGATGAAGGAAAATGATGAGAAGAAATTTAGGAAGGGCAATGGGGCTAGGACCTAAAGAATGGGTAAAAGAATGAATGCTTTTCCCTAAAGATGAGGAATATGGAAAGGATTTCCCTCACACCAGTTCTACTCAACGCTGTACTAGGAGGTCTAGCCAGAAAATTTGGCAAGAAAAAGAAATAAAAGCCATCAAGACTAAAAAGGACAAAGTAAAACTGTTATTTCTATAACAATGACGTGACTGTTTATGTAGGAAATCCTAAGGAATATCTTTTTTAAGTTACTAGATAATGATTAAGTTTAGCAAGGTTGGTATATTAAAAAATTATATGCCTAGGTCAACGATCAAAAACTTGAAAAATTTTTTAAATGTCTTCTACAATAGCATCAAAAACTAAAATTCTTAGGGATATATCTGGCAACAGATGTGCAAATCTGTACATTAAACTACAAAACACACTGAGATAAATAAAGAAATAAGTAAACAAATGCAGGTTATGTTCATGAACCCAAAGATTCAGTCCTGTTATATCAATTCTTCCCAAATTCATCTATACCTTCAATATAATCAAAATGAAAAGCCCACAAACTTTGGGTAGAAACTGTCAAGCTAATTCGGTAATTCATATAGAAATGCAAATAACCTAACATAGCCCAAACAACTTTGAAAAGAAAGAACAAATTTAGAAGACGACTACAGTATTTAAAAATTTATTACAAAGCAAGCATTATTAAGACAGTATGGTATTGGCATAAGGATACACATACAGATCAACATAACAGAACAAATAGTCCACTGATCTAGGGATAACAGACCCATCTATATTCAGTCTACTTATTTCAAACATTGGGGGAAAATAATCTTTTCTATAGTGACGGTTATCTATATTTAAAAAATATAAACTTCGACCTTATACCATATAAAAATATTAATTAGAAATAAATCCTAGAACTAAATGTAAAAGCAAAACTCTAAAATTTCCAGAAGAAAACGAAGGAGAAAATCTTAGCAACCTGGAGTTTGGCAAGGACTTCTTAAATAGGATATAAAAAGTGGAAATTATGAGAGAAAAAAAAATCTATAAATGAAGCTTAAAAGTATGTTCTTCAAAAGATACATATAAATTTATAAAAATAAAAAAATATGTTCTCAAAAAAGATACTATTTATAAATAGGAAAAATCAAGTAACAGATGCAAAAACCTTGTACAGGAACATTCTTAGGAGCGACAGGCTCACCTCATTTTATCATGCTTCACTTTACTGAGCTTCACAGAAATTGTATTTTTTCCCGTTGAAGGTTTATGACAACCTTGCATCGAGCAAGTCTACTGGTGCCATTTTTCCAACAGTATGTGCTCACCGCACATCTCTGTGGCATATTTTAGTAATTCTCACAATATTTCATATTATTATATCTGTTATTGTGATCTGTGATCTCTGATGTTACTATTGTAATTGTTTGGGGGTGGCATGAATTGCACCCATATAAGATGACAAATTTAATTGATACATGTCGTGTGTGTTCTGACTGCTCCACTGATGGCCCATTCCCCTGTCTCTCTTTCTCTCTGCCGCCCCTTGGGCTTCCCTATTCCCTGAGATACAACAACATTGAAATTAGGCCAATTAATAACCCTATAATGGCCACTAAGCGTTTCAGTGAAAGGAAGAGTCGCATGTCTCTCATTTTACATCAATAGCTAGAAACGGCTTAGTGAGGAAGCTATGTTGAAAGCCAAGGCGGGCCAAAAGCTAGGCCCTTTGCACCAAACAGCCAAGTTGTGGATGCAAAGAAAAAGTTCTTAAAGAGAATTAAAAGTGCCACTTCATTGAACACAAGAATGATTAGAAAGCAAAACAGCCTTATTGCTGAAAAGAGAAAGTTTGAGTGCTCTAGATAAAACATCAAACAGCCACAACATTCCCTTAAGGCAAATCCTAATCCAGAGCAAGGCCCTAACTCCAGTTAATTCTCTGAAGGCTGAGAGAGGTAAGGAAGTGACAGAAAAAAAGTCAGAAGCTAGCAGAGGTTGGTTCGTGAGGTTTAAGGAAGGAAGTCATCTCTTCATAACATAAAATTGAAGTGGCAAGTACTGATGTATAAGCTATAGCAAGTTATCCAGAAAATCTACCTGAAATAAAATAAAGATTAAACAGCAGCTCTGGGATTTAAACATTAATCTAATTTCAAAACCAATACTCTTATCCACCAGGCTGCCTCTTATCTGAAAAGGACCTTAAGTGAAAGCTGGAAGAAAAAGTGTAAGTCTCCATATTTGTGCCGTAAGTTTTACTAGCTCATATTCTAACAAAATGACTTCTATTAGTCATTTTTATCATAAGTATGCTTCATTTGCATACACAACCAATAAGTACCTTAATAAAATACTGCATTGTCCCAGCAATAATTATGGAGATGTATTTCTTCACAATTTGTAATACAAATATAATTTTTGAAACAAAATTCTGCATTTCTTAAATACTAATACCAAATAAGAGCTGATATAATCATGAAGTAGATTCACTAGAACTATTAAGCCACATGAAAACTGGCTTAACATATTCTACCATGTCACTTACTTAATCCACCTTCAGAAAGAAAAGAATCATCAAGAACCTGAGTAAGATGTACCTGCTCTCACACGGCGTACATATTAAGAAATGAAACAACCATCCAGATTCTTAGAAACCCCACCTGAGACGGTGACCTTACAGTGACAGCTGCTCAGCACTGCCTCTTGAACCTGCCAGTCTGTTGTCCATACTGCACTAGGAACATAAAAGGCTGGAATTTTGCCCACAAAAAACAGGAAGGCTATTCTGGTAGCCCATAACAGACTAGGTTATTTGAACCAAGCTTCCTACTGAAAACAACTTAAAAAGCTGGATATAACATTATTTTAAAAGTACCCAAGAGTTGGCAAGATGTTAAGACCGAAATTAAGCAAACACAGTAAAGCAGAAGTAAGCATAAAACAGAACTTTGTTTTACAAGACTCAGAAGATGAGGGGAACAGAAACCAAAGCCCACAGACCTTCCAATATAAATGTGAAGAGAGAATCAGAAGGAAACACCAAAGGCTCCACTCTCAGGGTGAAAGTAAATGAGAGGTGAGCAGGTCTCCTGTGCATCTACAACCCTGGTCGCACTGCCTGAATGGCTCAGTTCGCCTTCAACTCAGAATTTGGTTTGGGTAGGGCCCACACTAGAGGAGCCTGAAGCAGCCCAGCTAAAACAGGCAGAAATGTTCTCTGGAGAAAGACACTCCCACCTGAGGCTTCAACTGATTTCCACAAATAACTTACCAAATACAGCCAGAAGCAAAGGAAGATAACAGAGCAAACAAGGAAAGAAAGTACCATGAGCAAGAACCAGCAAAAAACAACAGACTCAGACAGGACTTTAGGCACTGAAATAACCCAACACATCTATACACCTTTTAAATTATGCCTTTAACACTTAAAGAAACAAAGACAAGCTTGAAGATTAAAACCAAAATAACAGATTTGACAAAAACCATACAGCACTTCATATAATGAAAAACAATAAATTTAAAACACTGAAGGTGAATAGATTTGTATCTATTCTGGATTGTATTTTAGAACAGAAAAAGGACATTCGTGGAAAATCCGGTAAAGTCTGAATAAAAATCTGTAGTACAATTAACAGTGTGGTACCAACGTTTATTTCTTAGTTTTGACAAATATATACCATGTTATGTAAGATGTCAACATTAGATGTTAAAGCTAGATGAAGAAGGCTGGGCGTGGTGGCTCACGCCTGTAATCCCAGCACTGTGGAAGGCTGAGGCTGGTAGATCACGAGGTCAGGAGTCCGAGACCAGCCTGGCCAACATGGTGAAGTCCTGTCTCTACTAAAAATACAAAATTTAGCCGGGCATCGTCACACATGCCTGTAATCCCAGCTACTCAGAAGTATCAGACAGGAGAATTGCTTGAACCCAGGAGGCAGAGGTTGCAGTGAGCCAAGATCGTGCCACTGCACTCCAGCCTGGGTGACAGACCGAGACTCCAACTCAAAAAAAAAAAAAAAAAAAAAAAGCTAGATAAAGAATAAATAAATGGGAACACTCTGTTCTTTCTGACGTTTCTGTAAATCTAACATTGTTCCAAGTTTTGAAATTTATTAACCAAAAATGAGAGGAGGCTTCCATGAAGTACGTAGAATGCTGAAGGAATACTACTCCCAACCCTACAGCAACAACAACACTGACAAACTGTAGATTCATGACTTTTCTCAGATCCTTCAGAAAGCCGAAAGGTTGCAAGGCAACCAATTAATCCAAAAGTCTAAGGAAAGACAGAAAACTCAAAGGAGAAACAAGATGCAAGTGCTTGTTTACTTGGGGGCCAATGCTAACATTTAGCTAAAAATTTTAACAATTGTGCAGAAAGCCAAGCATAAGCTGGTGGAACAGATGAACCCCTGGGCTACAGACACAAGGAGAATGCAGCACAATTTACAGGCTTGACCCACAGACCTCCTGTGTACTCACAAGATAAAGAAAAAGGAAAACACACTGGGGTCAGGGAAGACTTGATGTAGGCTTGCGGGATGGAACAGCAGCCCTGTGGGAAAGGCTCAGGGCCCAGCCCACATCCTTCTCTGTACGTTTCCTATGGAACAGCAGCCGGAAACTGACGAACAGGGGCAACAAAACCCTGCTACCCTTGGGGCACGGATGAATACTCGATGAGGCTGGGCAAAGAGAACAGGGTAAAACTCTTAGTGAAGGCAGGAATACATCCTGGGAAAGACTTACAGCCAGAAGCAAGGCAGGAGCAGAGTAGGCTCCACCCCTGAGATTCTCCCTAAGAATAAAGACACTTCCCTTCCTTCTCCTTCTACCACCGAACTAGCGAGAGTTCAGTAACAAGTATCAGAGAAGTACAGTGGGGAAAGGCACAAAGAGGAGAGCCACTCCGAGGTGCCATGTGAAAATGCTGAGTGTGAAACAGACACTGAGGAAAAGCTCTATCGGGAGGATGTCCCCAGCCTACACACAAAGTAATGCAGCTATAGAAACCTGAAGCGTGAGAAAAAGCACATGAGCAAAACCCAAATCCAGTGTACCTCCTGAGTGGACTGACTCAACTCCTCAACACCAAAGGCTGAGCAGAAAGACAAGTCTATCCATTTCCAGGTATCAAGACACCTTGCCTCCATTTCTACTGTCTTACAAAAAAGCCCTAGCATTCGGCACAATCTTAGGAAGTGTGACAAAGGCAAGATAAAGCACAATCTGAAGAGACAAAGCAATCAAAATTTCCAGACTCAGACATGGCCCAGATGTTGGAATTATCAAGCAGGGAATTTAAGAGAACCGCAAGTATAATAAAATGATAAAGGTTCAAGTGGAAAAAGTGATTAAGCTTTATGATCAGATAGATATTCTAGCACAGAGATGGAAACTATGAAACAGGGTCGAAGGGAAATGTGAGGAATGAAACACGCAGTAGCAGAGATGAAGAGTGCCTTCAACTGGCTCACCAGTAGACTCAACACAGCCAAAGGAAGAATCTGTGAACTCAAAGGTGGGTCAACAGAAATCATCCAAACTGTAACAAAAAAAGAAAAAAGGGAAGGGGGTGTAAAAAAAATTTTTTAAAACAATGAATAATGCATCTAAGAACTAAAGAACAGTGACAAATGAGCCAACACAAACATAACTGGAGAAGAAAGACTGCGGTAGGAATAATATTTAAAGAAACAAGAGTAAAGAAATTTCCAAAATTAATAACAGACACCAAATCATGATCCAAGCTCAGAGGACCAATCCAGGTAAAATTTTTTAAATGACACTCAGATATATGATACTTAAACTGCTGCAAACCAAAAACAAGAAGAAACTCATGAAGGCAGCTGGAGAAACAGACACATGCCAAGTGTACAGAGCTGATTTTTTCAGCCCTACTGCCACTGACAGCTATATTCGCAGGGGCAAAAAAGCAAGGGACCACTGTGCATAGAATGCCGACATCACCCAACAGGCAGCTATCTTCATTTGCTTCATATATACAGTGCCCACAGCAGGACACAAGAAACTCCACAGCAGTCATCCATGGCTGGGGTGACTGCACAGCTGGGAGAGAAGTGGGATGGACACTTTAAGGTATAAATTCGTGATTTTTAAATTTTAATTTTTTTGTAAAAAGTCGATAAACCGTATTACCAACTTATTCTGTCTTTCGGAGACCTACATACAATGACCACAATTCTGCCCAAATTCACCACACTGTTTCAGACTAAACAGACCCTTTGAAAACACCAAGCTTGGTTCTCAAGGGTGAGCTATAACAGGATAAAGGGTCACTGTTCATCTCATTCCATTCTGCTTCTGTCACCCCACACATGCCCAGAACAGGATGCAATGTCCTAATACAAAAACACCTAGAAGAGGCATGTGAATAAACAATGCTCACACCGGGCACTTTACCAGCTGACTGTGAAGAACGAACACCTAGAAGAGGCATGTGAATAAATAGTGCTTGCATCGGGCACTTTACCAGCTGACCGTGAAGAACTCTTCCTTTACCATGAGCTCTAGCTGCTGCCCAGGACCCCTAGTGAGGGGAGGGCAAGAGGAGAGGAGGGAAGACAGAGGGAGGGAGCCAGAAAAGAAGAGGAAGGCCTGTGCACGTGAGCTAAGCTTCTGAGCACATGTCATGCTGTCATGCACCGAAAGAGAAAGCCCAAGTAGTCCTGGTAAGCGTGATGCTTTGTCTTAGGCGGGAACCAGGGGAAAAGCCATTGGCAGCAATCAGCATTCTACACATAGCAGATTGAACTCTCCCCATTTTTGTGGAATAAAGTTTTATAAAATATTATTTCCACTGAATGATTTGACATTTGTATAGAGATTCATCTTTTTTGGTTTTTCTGTATATGTAAGACATTCCAAATTTCCACTAACAGAAAACAGTTGCTGCTTCTAAAACTAAATCTGATAGTAAAGAAGACAAGAAGTAAGATGAGCTCTTAAAGTAGCTTAAATGTCAGGTTAAAATGCAGTTAGTTCTATTTATAGACTCTGAAAGACACCAAATGCTCTTTTTATTCCTCTTTAAGGTCCACTGACCAGCAAAGGACCTAGTTGTTTACAACAATCTTTCTGATGGCTGAAAAACCTGCTTACCTGTACTTAGAGGGTTTCTGTTACCTCAGCGTAACTCTGAATTAGTAATTACACATGGGAAAATATATTTTCAAAACAATTCTTAGATTTTAATTTAATTCTTAAATTTAGAAACTGAGAGCTGGTAAGAAAAATAAAACCGGGTAGGTTCTTACTGGAGTTCCTGCGTTCACATAGCTCTGCAACTTGTTTCGCATCTCTTTCTCATTAAATTTGGCACTTCGCTTTACATAGATTCCTCCATGCTGCCACAATAAAATTGGGAGAAAGAAGTTTTACTTTTTAAATAATGATTGGCCAGAGTCATCAAAAAGGCAACTTTTCTTTCAAAAAGTACAGAATATAAACTACATTTCAGAATTTAATCTATATTTAATGTCTTCAAATATTAGCTTCTACAGAACATTTAGCTGAAAAATTACCTTGTCTCAACATAATTCAAAAAAACTGCATGTGACACTGTATTGGAAAATACATGAACTTAATTTTGTTGGCAGTTAAAATGAAAATGCTTTCTTTCTTAAATATACGTTTTTTAAAATAAAAAAACCTGATCAATCAGATGGATTTAACTCCCAATTCTTCCACCCACTTATTATGGAGTCACTAAAAAGCGTCCTTAAAATGTCAATACTCACGATCTTTAGGGATTTTAAAAAATCAATCCTGCTACAGATATTTCTGTGGCATTGTTATGGACAGAACTGTGTTCCCCCAAGTCAGTCTACTAAAGCCCTAATAGTTCCCACTGTGACTGTATTCAGAGAGAGGGACTTACAGGTGGTAATTAAGGTTAAAAAGGGGCCTCAGAGTGGGACCTCACAAGTCTCTGTAGAAGGATTAGTCATCCAGTGTGATTAGTCCTTCTAAGAGGAGGAAGCAATGCCAGGGGTGCTTGGGCACAGGGAAAAAAACCACATGAAGACACAGGAAGAAGGCTGCTGTCTGCAAGCCAGGGAGAGAGACCTTGGGAGAAACTAATCCCGTCAACACCTTGGATGTCTAGCCTCCAGAACTGGAGAAAATAAGTTTTATATATACAGCTTTTTAAAAAATATCATACAGATCACTAATTACTGTTATCAATAGTTTAATGTAATTGCGTATCAAATTCTATGCCTTTAAATTTCCTATTTGTTTGATCTTTGTACATTTGCATTTTTGCTCTTTCATTACTGCTGCTGGTCCTTCATATCCATGTGTTCCACATCTGCAGATTCAACAAATCACAGATCAAAAATATGTGAATAAAAATAAAAAATAATACAATGAAAATAATACAAATAAAAATAAAGTATAACAACCATTTACATGGCATTTATAATGTATTAGATATTATAAGTAATCTAGAGATGATTTAAAGTAGTGCACAGGTTATATGCAAATACTATCCCATTCTATATAAGGGTCTTGAGCATTGTATTTTAGATTTTGGTATCTGTGGTGGTCCTAAAACCAATCCCCACAGATGCTGAAGGAAAACTGTATATGGATAATCAGACAGGTATATAAGTACATACCACTAAAAATACCAAACCAAATTATTTCAATTGAGAATAAACTATTAAACCCATTTTAAAAACTATACATTTACATGAAGTACATGTTAAATTTTAAAATATAACATTTTTATAGGGTTGGGTATGGCAGTTTGAACTATAATCTCAGCATTTGGGGAGGCTGAGGCAGGCAGATTGCTTGAGTCCAAGACCAGCCTGGGCAACACAGCGAGACCCCATCTCTACAAAAAGTACAAATTTAGCCAGGCATGGTGGTGGGTACCCACAGTCCCAACTACTTGAGGCTGAGGCAGGAGGTTCACTTGAGCCCCACAGGTCAAGGCTGCAGTGAGCTGCGTTCACAACACTGCACTCAGCCTGAGCAACAAAGTGCGACCGTCTCAAAACAAAACGAAACAAAATTTATAAACTACATATATATAGAGAAAAGCATGGAAACAAATTACCTGAGCAAAATAAAACCCATACAATGGCAGCCACTTTAATCCTTCTTTCAGCACATAGCGCACATGTCCTAGCGCATTCTGCCTGATGGCCAAGATGTCAGCAACAATCCAGTCAACTGCAGGGACAGGACCCAGTTAGTGCATACATGAACCTCTTCACAACTTGTACTAGGAATGTGCTTCAAAAGTACTGGGATTAGGATGTTTAAAATTTTTTTAAATCAATCTGAGATATTTTAAAAATATACACTTTCTGTTTTTTGAGATTTTTTTGCATTTCTTGAAAGGCTTTTTATTTCAAAGATAAAACACAGTCACAAAATACCTAAGTAATCCAACAGCAGCATGTATATGGAATAAAATGAGCTTCTCTAAATCCTGAAGCCTGGAAAACAAAGATTTTTTTAAACGAGAAAGTGGAAATTATAAACAAAAAATGGCGAAATGAAACTATGAATTGCAACTAAATATTCTATGTGTGTGTATGTATGTTCGGCAAAAGGCAAGGACAGTTTATCTTTTACTAATGAGTTTTTAGGACTTGGTACTAGGTTAGGACAGCAATCAAACAAAGGTCTCACATGCCTTACAATAGTGCTGGGTAGATATATGCGTTCTTTATGTAACCAAGTAAAACGATCCCAGGCTGCTAATAATTACAGTTAAATAAATATGTTATTAACAAAGGGTTGCAAAAACAAGGGTAAGATGGTATGAGTTGATAACAGCAGCAACAAAAAACTTCCTAGAAGTTGTTAGTTGAGCTTTCAAAAAGAAAAAATTCCCAACACAGAGAGTGGCCCTTGCCAATAAAACAAACAGGAAGCGGCAATGTGGGTGCAGAAGATGGGAAACAGAGGACACGGTTTAAAGAGGAAATGAAGTGAAATTAAGAAGACAAATGATAAAGGTCTTAAGAACCACAGAAACTTAGATTTGAAAGTAAATGGCTACAAACTACTCTATTTCTTGATGAGAAAGAAAACATGTAAGAATGAAATGTAAGGGAGACTTCTCTAGTTAATACACACACGAGCTCAATTGATACTTGAAAAGAAAATCGTTAAGAATCTGTGAAAACAACAGTTCTAGCATCACCCATGTCCTCAGGCCACAAAATGAGAACAAAAGGAGTGAGTCACAGGAAGGAAATGTTTTTAAAAAAAAAAATCTGTAGAAAATAAAAGCTGAGGATTTAAAGGAATTACAATAAAGTTTTAGCCAAAGAGGACAGTTTTCCACAGATTACAGGATGATTAGCTCTCACCTATGTGAAATCCGTTAGACAATGCACCATACTAGTCAGAATATCCCAAAGAAGATTTAGCCATTTTAATACTAAAAATTAACCCAGAAAAATGTCTTAGCAATTATTATACATCTCTTTTTAATCAGGGATTATCATTCACAAGTTAACTTTTTCTTGATGACTGAAGACTTACAATTATTATATATATGAAACTTTTGTTATGGCTTCCTAAAAGTAGAATGTTGCTTGCAAAGATGCTCCCCTACAGGGTATGATCCCAGAGACAGACACCACCTGTGTTACTGGGTTGAGATATCTACACTATTGGGCTATCAATGATCACGTTTCTCTAAAGTATATAATTTCCTGTTGAAGCCCTCTCCCTAGCCCCTTCTAATTTAGAGCAAACAAATAATAACTGATAAACATATTTCCTTCTAGTCATGTCTTAGAAACCACATAATCAATCCCGTTATACCTGTACCAAATGCAAAAGTAAGCAGTCAATAAAATGACGAAATTGAGAACTAATTCTGTATGGTTCTGTATGGTTCCCAGGCTAAAGCACATCTTGGAAATATAGTTGGGGTACAAAGTTAAAAACCAGGTTTAGCATCTTTTCCTGCAACAATTATTTTTTTTAATTTGGAAGAATTTTAAAAATGGATTTTATTTTAAAACAAACGGGTTTATGGTTATATTATGGCCTCAGATGCCCCTCCCAAGAACTTTTAAGAGAAAGTATAAGATTTTCAAGGTACGTCATGTTCATAATAAGCTGCCCTGGGCTATGCTCTTAAACTTGAAAATTTTAGTGGAAACATTTAACAACTAGCTTAAGTAGTCAAAATATACAAGCTTTGCGCCACCAATATTTGCTACTGAATCATCTTTATTTCTTGTTTATTCTCAGCTATGTTTCAGATAGGACACCAGATTACAGATAGTTTCTGACTATCTCAGTTACAGTTGAGATTATATTACTTTGACAATAACTATTCATATTTTGTGTTCTGGCATAATTTAAGATAGCAATAAATTTGGCTATGTGAGACTCTTCCATGGCGATCAACCCAAAGCAGTGTCAATGTTCCCGTTAACTTGGAGGAGAGGAGTGGAAGGCGGTGAGAGGCAGCAAGTCTAATTTCCTCATCCCTATCGTCATGAAAGAGCAGTTCCTAATTCATGAGGGCCCTGTGTAGTCTTAAGAGATACTGCATGTGCAGCGCTTCCCTACCATGGATCCAGTGTTATGCTAATGGTGAGCTATGACTGGCATCACAACCACTTTTAAATGCCATCTATGAGCCAGGTACTCTACCAGGATTAGGAGATAGCCTCTGTAAAGGGCCTAAAGGAGCCAGCACTCACGCCTTACCAATAAGGCTCTGAGAGAGAAGTAATTTGCCCACTGACACACAGCCTGCTGCAGAACAGCATTTCTGCAATGTCAAACAGGAACCTGGATCTCTCTGACTCCAAAGTCCGTGCCTTTTTATAATATTCTACTCACCATGCTGTTCAATAAGAAAATGGACACTTAAACCAAGAAAAGGGAACATTTCATGAGAATAAAAAGGCAAATAGTAGGCGGGGAGCAGTGGCTCACGCCTGTAATCCCTGCACTTTGGGAGGCCAAGGCAGGCAGATCACCTGAGGTCAGGAGTTCAAGACCAGCCTGACCAACATGGTGAGACCCCATCTCTACTGAAAATACAAAATTAGCCAGGTGTGGTGGTGCATGCCTGTAATCCCAGCTACTCGGCAGGCTAAGGCAGGAGAATGGCTTGAACCCGGGAGGTGAAGGTTGCAGTGAGCCGAGATCGCACCATTGTACTCCAGCCTGGGCAACAAGAGCGAAACTCTGTCTCAAAAAAAAAAAAAAAGAAAAAGAAAAAATTGGCAACTAGTATCAAAAGTAGATTGTTGAAGGATAAGGGGAAGGAATAACAGTCACTGTATCCTGCTGACTCCAGAGAGAAATGAGTTAACAGAGACAGAGACAGAATGTAGAGACAAGGATGTGTCAAGTAAAAACAAGGGAAGAGAGAGACTAATTTAAATGTTAATTCTTTTGAGTATCAGGCCAGGAAACTCATTTATTCTGGCAAGCCTGGCAGAAGACAAACAAGAAAGTCTAAGCAGAACAGCAGTCTTTGAAATGTTCTCTCTGCTAATTACATTTTCAGAGATACTCTGCTGTGATTCCTAACATCTCAGAAGGGTTTTACCAGGGTACCTAAACACGATTGGACAATGAACCACATCTGTGGCTAGGCTTTAGGGGTCTCTGAAACCCTAAAACTACATACACATTTTTATATGCACATTTTTTTCTAGGAAAAGGCTCTGTCATATACTGACTAAAGCCTGTAATTCTAAAGAAATTTAAAATCACTCACCTAGTATTTTCCCAAGTTATCGAATTTTAAAAGGAAGGCTTTCAAAAAGCAGCCTTCTCAAATCCTGCTGGGATCAGGATCTGGTGCCAGAGCAGTGATACAAAGTCACAGGCACTTGGAGCTAGGGTGAAGGGAAGGGGAAGTGGTTCTCTAAACTGATAAATGAAATTCAGGTCAGTGTGGTCTGAGGATGAAGATTATCCTTCCCATAGTACCTCTGGTCCCAAATACAAGTAGAATTGTTTTCTGTTTTTGTTTTTTAATCTGTTTTTTCATAGATGTTTTCTAGAAGTCCTCAATCTGAAGGAATATATATAAAAGCCAACATGTAGTAAGCATACGAATTAACAGTAGTAGTTATCATTATTATCACTATCAGCAACACTTCCAGAAATGTTCAGAGAACTTACTCCACGAGTCACTACTAGAGAGCTCTGTTAATCGAGTGGAGTTTACACTGAAACCTGGACAAAGAAAAGCTGGCAGGGAAACTGAAGAAAGAATTTTAAGAGAATCCTGTTAAACAGAAAGACAACTCTACACGAAATTAACACTGGATCAATATAAAGGAAATGTAGGAAAATCAAAGCTATCAAGAGCCACTCCCTGTACTGGGCCCACGGATCCCTTTTATCTGATATTTGAAACCTGGTAGAAACATCCGTCAGCGGCAGGACAGGAACAGTAGAATGGTGTTAGAAGTAAAACGGCCAATATGTCGGCACAGACCAGAGTTCTCAGCAGCACTGACCATTGGTTGACTGTTTTGCTATTTTTGCCGAGAGTGAAATGTAATTAGATAAAACAGTCTGAACCAGTCACATAATAAAGTTGGGGAAAATACACAGATACATCAAAATTCCTATCAACCCCTTGTAGCTTCAACTCTTGTCCTATAAATCTGAATGTAATCATTACTTCACTAAATTGAGAAAAATGCACTTTAACTTTTTATACTTTCTATACCTCATCTATGGTATAAGTAGTAATAAAAACCAC
Source organism: Chlorocebus sabaeus (assembly GCF_047675955.1). Lineage (NCBI taxonomy): Eukaryota > Metazoa > Chordata > Mammalia > Primates > Cercopithecidae > Chlorocebus > Chlorocebus sabaeus. The sequence continues at coordinate 7,537,490 of NC_132911.1, read as the reverse complement.
AAAATCATGAAGAGACAGCTGACAGAAAGAAAATTTAAAAAAAGTCACAGGCATAAGTGATTTCCCTTAAGAGTACTATATTGATCAGGTTGTTTTTAGCTTAAGAGTACTATATTGATCAGGCTGTTTTTAGCTTTGAGCTTCTAGGTATAACATTTTTTAAAGCAATAAAAATGGAATTTAGGAAGTATGCACCAAAAGTAGCTAGCTACAGGTTTGAAAACATAAGAAGTGGGATTTCTTGGAGGGCTGAATTATTTGGAGAATTACAAAGTACCTTACCCAATGACAATTTCCTGATCCTGCTACTGTGCTACAATTATATTAAGATGTCACCATTGGGAAAAATATTGCTGAAAGGGTCATAGGACTACAACGTACTGTTTTGCAAATTCTTGGGACTCTAGAATTACTTAAAAATGCAAAGGTTTTTAGAAGTATCTTAACCTAAAGTATATACTGCACTATTTTGAAGACCAGTCCTCTGCAATTCCTCTGATGGAACAGTAGCAAACTAGAATTAAACCAAACCCATTTGAAGAAGGAAAGGAAGTGCAGACATTAGCAATGACTAGCACAGTAAGGAAATGAGTACTCACATGCCAATACAGCTTTCTGCAGCTTAGCAATCAAAAATGTAAAATGTATGTCTACACTTCCACCCAATGCTACTTCTAGAAACATCACTTACAAAAAGAATGAATACACTACACAAAGGAAAAACAAACCAAGCAAGTAAGAAAATAGCTTACTTACATCCAACAGAGGGAGAAGGTAAATTTAGGAAAATTCATAGCTTTCAAGTTTCTGACTTTCCAAAAAGTAAAATCACAAAAATACAAGAACAGGTGTAGTATCTGCACAGAAAATCGATGTTTTAAAAAACCCACTTCATTTAAATATAAGAATGGTATTTTGAATGCCCATGTGCCATCTGTAGAAAAACCTACGTTTCATGCAAATGAAATACAAACCTGTGCTTTGATGATTTGCTAAATATATTATATTTTCTTTATTTTTTGGCAAATCTCCATATAGCAATATCTAAAAAATAAAACAAAAAAAACACATTACTTTGATATTTTAAAACATCTGTAATATACTGTAATATACAAAGGAAGACAATGTGAAGAAACTGATGAACGATGCTCTGAATATTTCCATCCATGATTAACAAAAATTAGATTCCTCACAGGAGCCTCAGAGATCAAAACTGCTCATGTCCACAAAGCAGTTATGTATAGGACAGGTTAATGGTCATAAATTAAAATAGAATAATCAATATCCTCATGAGAAAAATATAACAAGCATTTATTGATTGCTAACAATATATAAAACACTGTTCATAACATAAATCTTCCTTCAAAGAGCCTACAATCAATCTAGTAAGAGACAGACATGTCCACAGGAACTGTAATGAGACATAATGCAAATACTATGAAAATATGGTACTTTGTTATGTTTAAAATCTGTTTTTTCTTTTTTCAGGAAACTAGAAGGCTACACAACCTTTTTTAATTTTAAAGAACTGTAAACTGCAGAGCAAGAGGATCATTAGGTGGGATTTTGGCAGATGAGATGAAGGAAAACGTTCATGAGAATAAGAACGAATGGAAGCAGTAACCCTGGAGGCCTGTTGGGTACACGGAGAGTGTCGGGCGGAGGAGCAAGGAGACCAGAAGGGTGGCTCTGAACTGGAATGCCAGAAGTCTTTTGAATTCCATGCTAAAGATTTAAACTTTATTCTGTAAGTATGAGAGAAACATGGTTCCATGATTAGGACTCACTCCATCTCCACCAAGAACAGAGTTCAACAAAAGGGCAACTTCCAGCATGAGGGAGGAGCTGGTGAGAAGCACACAGTGGGCTTCCAGTCCACCAGCCAGTTTATTTTTAAACTGGGTGGTAGGTACACAGGTGTTCAATGTACCTATATTAGTGTTTCTGCTGTTTTGTGTGTCTTACATATTTTAGAATAAATTTTTCAAGAAACTGGGAGTATACTTGTAAAGACTTACAAGGAAATGGCTGCTAATGGTGCTAGGTTTTAATTCAGGACATTTTTGTTTCTGCATCTTGTCATCATGGATTATGCAAGATTATAAATTAGCTAAGGCTTTTTAGATCTATCTTGTCCATAAGGATTATCTTTTGGTCATGACACTATTTATTAATATCTCAAAAAGAGAGGAAAGAAAGGGACAATTAACCCAACAACTTTGCGAACAAATGCACCTAGATAACATAAACTTCTGGAAGCCAGGGAGGTGACTAAAGTTTCCATTACGTTCCTTAGAAACTGCACAGTGCTATGTATGTAGTATGCTTAAATATTTGCCCAGTGAGTTTTTATTCATAAAGTTTATCGATGGCATAAATGAGTAAAACCAATAGTTTGATCTGTTCAGAGTTAAAAATGACATGCTGCCTTGTGAGTAAATCCCCATTCTCTTACCAACAAGCCGGAATTGCATCAAGACCGTTGAGTATGCACTGATTTAAAAGTTTTGCACAGGCCAGGCATAGTGGCCCACGTCTGCAATCCCAGTGCTTTGGGAGGCTGAGGTGGAGTGGGTGGGCGGGGGCAGTGGGGGCAGGATGGGAAGATCTCTTAAGCTCAGAAGTTCAAACCCAGCATGGGCAGCACAGCCAGACCCTGTCTCTACAGAAATATAACAAGATTAGCCAGGCATGGTGGTGCGCACCTGCCCACACTCCTTCAGGAGCATCCAGAACACACTGCACACCTAATGACAAGTCCCCAGCCCCTTATGGCCTATGAGCTCCTCAATAGCCTGATACATTTTCTACCCCAAGAGCCTAGCACCAAGCTGGTTTTTAACACGTTTCCAGAATTATTGTTTACACTTTTGTCACCAGTAGGTAAAGCTATATCTCATTTTCAAAATAAAGGTAGTTTCAGAATAAACATAAATAAAATAATTTAAGTGCACCAGTGACTTTTAAAGGCATCATTCTGTAAATCTAGTACTCATTTTTTAAATCACATTAGTTCCCTCTACAAATGTATCCTGCAAATAATTTGCCACTTCAAAATAAGGCACAAGAAAACATGGCTTTTCTTTTTGTTTTTCATAACTCTTTAAGTAATTTTAAGTTCATTATAATTGCTTCTTCATAATTTTAGGTTCATCCACTTTTTAAGAACTCATCAGACATCCCCTACAGAAAAAAAATAATTTCTTTTCATTTATTAATTCAGAGGTAGCCAATAAAAATGTTTCTGAATAACTATCTATCTTCATCACAACTGACAAACTAGTTATTCTGTTTTCATCAAACAAACTTACTTATCTTGCACAAACTGGCTTTCACAAGAAGGCCTGAATTAGAAGTGGACTAGTTTCACCTCACCTTGATCACATTTATGTTGTTTTTAATTTGCTCTCATGATACATAAACTGCCTAATGACTCTTTTTTAATCTTAAAAACAGGTAGTAATACGGAATTTAAAGTAATCACATGCTTAACACCTTAGCCTCCAAAACACAATGGCACAGAGACATAAATACATAGCATTCTTTGTTAAAAAATATATATTCTTCATTTATCTCAATAACGTCCATTTGCCTTCCACGTGCAAAACCTGAAACATGATTTTTTAAAAAAAAAACTTGCACTGTTGTTAAGTATAGATGATGCTGTTGAAAGGAATCGGAGAATATTCCACACCCAAATATGCTACTTTGGCATTAGGATTACTTTGAGCTGAAGGCAGCTGAGACACAGCAGATACAGGAAGAGTTCCCTGCCCTCTCCCTAACTGCCTAAGGCAGGACATAATTTCCCTGTGGAAAGGTCATATGAATTTCCATCTGTAAAGGTGTTTTCCTGTCCCTTATTAGGAGACCAGAAACTGGCAAAATAAACCTGCATAGCAAACCTTATTACCATACATTTCCTAGTCATTTTCCCACAATTTACCACCCCGAGAGCTGAAATCCTCTTCTCCTTAGACTAGTCACTTCACAATTTATCAGCCTTTGTTAAAAATCACATACAAACCCGTTCTTTAGCCAAGCACAGAAGGGCACAACTACAGTCCCTGCTACTCAGGAAGCTCAAACAGAAGAATCGCTTGAGTTCAGGAGTTTGAGTCCAGCCCTGGCAACACAGCAAGACCCCCGTCTCTTTAAAATAAAGATAAAAATAAAAATAACCCCTCCTTCCCTGTGCATGTAAAAACACTAACATCAATAAAATGTGTATGCCTCTACTCCTGTTCATCTGTCTCTTAATCTCTTAATTCACAAGCCCTAGCTACCCTACGAGGGTAAAGGAACAGTCTGCTCTCCCCTATACTGTAACATGACAGCCACTAAGAGGTGGGTTCTAAAGTACTAGACTTGAATTAAGACTTGAATTAGAATCCTCATCCGTCACCTTATGATGAGAACTTGGGCAAAACATCCAACCTCTCCAGACCTATTTCTTTGCCTGTAAAATGAGTGTAATAATAGTAACTACTCCTAGGATTGCAGTGAAATAAGTGAAACTATGTAAACTACTTCACACAACGCCTAGAACATAGTAACCATCGAAAATATGTTAAACTGTCATTAGTATTATCCAATGAAACAGAACTTTTTATTCAAAACTGTGTTAAGTGATTAACGGACAAGAGAAATAGCTAGCTAGTCTGTCTCTCCCCACAAAGTCTTTGATTACATAGAAGTACAGCCATAAAGAATTTCAATTTGAATAAGATTACATATACAATTTACACTGTTTATATAATTACTTCAACTTTTAAATGTATTTTTATGCCAATGAAATATACCACCAATTTATAAGAGTTCTGCTGTAAAGCATACAAAAACTATAGTCTTTTTCTACCCAGTTTAAAACGTTTCATTGAATAGTAAAATTATTATGCCCTTCTGAAATAAGATCAAAATAGCGAACAGCTACTTGCCCGATAATCAATACAAACACAATTATCATGCAATAAATGGAACCTAACAGATGACAAAGTTCTTTTTTTCCTTTTGCTTTCTTTAGCAAAACCTTCTTCATAAGCTTTCAAAATAGTACTTCACACGCAAAACTGTAATGACTAGGTGTTTGGACCATCACGGCTCACTGCTCTCTCATTGTTCTTACCATGTCTAGTGAACAAACTGGCTGACTGCATTCAATGAGACACATGGCTGTTTCCATAGTAATAAGAATGCTGGTTCTTCCAACTCTGGCACTGCAAGAAACAACAAGGAGTTTTTCCTTGCCAGCCCTCTTATTTTGCACATGAAAAACAAAATCCAGAAAGTCATTGAATCATCAGGGTCTCCATGGTCAGGCCAACCTCTGTACTGGATCTGAGTGACTGATGACTCTCTCATTTTTCTCTTGGTTAAACAGCAGTGTGATCTTCCTGAAGATAAAGGCAGTGCTTCCTTCTTCTGAGTGGCAGAAGGCTTGGTAGCATCCATAGGATGAACTTCCTGTGGGTTCTGGCCAATATTGGGGTCATTTAACTCTGCCACATTCAACTTGTGTGGTCAACATTACAACCATAGAGAAGACTTGTTCCTAAGTCATCTGCCAAAAATCTGTTCAAGTGTGTGGTAACGCCCCTTGACAAGCACTGTTCTGACTTACAATGCTGGAATTGCACTGATGTAGTCTTCATTACCTTTTAAAATAATCCATGTAGTATCATGAGGCAAACTATCTCTGTATCTATTTTTGGAAAGGTTCTAAGGTAACCTGGCACCAGACACTGTCATTCCAAGTTTTTTTTTTGATAAGCTGATCAAATTGTGTCCAGAATGTTCCAGCGGTAATCCCTCGGCTAGCTGGATCACTGACTCCCACAGGAAATGGTCATCCTGGTGGACACTATCTAGTGGGGCTTTCTCCAGAATGTACTGGAAGTCTGTCCCGTTTTCTAGCACTTCTTCCACTACATCATATGCAGCATAGGTAGAACTAGAAGCCTGAGTTCCCCAGAATGTCTCTCACAGTTAGCTTTAATAAGCAGGACAACTCAATCATGGATGTGTCTGTAAAGTCCCAAACACTGATCAATACAACCAGGCCTTCTCTTCAATTGAGGGTCACCGAGTTCAAAGGTGTTCCTGGTGCTTCTCAGGACACGATCACAGACATCTTCTGATCATATTCCCCTTTACATTGACTCCATACTTTCCATTTTCATCAGGTTCACTCTGATTAGAACAAGATGATCATGTAGAACACCACCATTAGGAGTAGATTTTTTAAGAGAAGATGTAACATCAATGTTTCATTAATATGATCTTCCAGATCTTGTTGGAAATGTAAATAATGAATTTGGTTCCAACTGTTTTTCTTAGATTGTTTGGGTGGTAAAGCCGGAGACTACCCATCTCAGGGGTGTCCTCTAATGGTGATGATTCCAGAGTGATGCTATCAGCTTGTGCTGATAATGGTGATCTCTGATTTGCAAATACTTTGGAAAAAGTGTGAACCACATAATCTACCAAATGACCAACTGAAGATGGTCATAATCAGGTTCCCTCTTGTGTGAATGCAAAATTTTGATGAGTAGGAATTCCTGTTCCAGGTGGCAGCTGTGATGGAAGGCTTTACATTTCTAATCTTTTCATCAGATATTGAATTCCTGCTTACTACTTCCCAATTCATTAATTTCCACGTCAATGGCTTACTTGAGGATCCTGCAAGTAGTCTGTCTTTATTTGCCTTTTCTTTGTCATACTGAACTAACTGAACTTCAGTTCTCCCACGGTGCATTAGGAATTTTGAACCTAATGTAAAACAATATGCAAAAAAATTATTTCTAGTTGGAAGTGGTCTGTCCAAACAGAAGAATATGTGATGTTCTAAACTTGCTTTCCACAAACATTTACATGCTCTACAATTCATCATATTAAATCCTGATAATCTTTCTCCAGATTTATGCAAGCCATTTTCAAAGCTGAATAAAAAACTGTTTGCACTTAAAACAAATTTTTACAATCTTCGACCATAGAAAGGTACTCATTCGTAGTCTGTTATAAATCAGAATTCCTCTTGATGTCATTCCAATCATAATTTCATTGTTACTTTGATTCCTTGCATAGTGGAATTCAACTCCACCGAGTTTAAGGTACTTGCTGTGTTTAGGTAATTAACTTCTGCTTCTCAAGGACATAAGCCTATATGTGGCTGATGTCATTTTTACAATTTCTTTTTCAAAATTTTGAAGATGATCAGGAATGAAAGAATAACCTGAGAGGTGGTCTAGCAAGTTCTCTGACTGACTGTAGTCTCCAAGTTTAGTCTGAACAGCAAATGAAGGAAAAAGGGCAGCAGTATCGTAAGAACAGGGCAATCTTCCAGTAAGAATGTCTTGTTAAATTTGTAAAAAATACTAGCAGTGGACTATCCACGGAATCATCAGCCACCTGTAAATCAACATAGCTTGCTCAGTAAAATCAGGATGGTTGCAGACTACATCTGACAGAACTTGCCACTGATCATGTTTATTCGTACTGAAAGCTTACACAGTGTTTTCCAGAAGGATGTTACAAGCCTCTGTATGCTGTCTGTCTCAGGCCAACTCTGGTGCTCGTACATTGGAGATTGTGGGCTCTGCCAGCAGGAAACTGAAAATGTGAGGTCATGACTGTACACACAAGGTCTTTGTATCACAGCTGTGTCCTCTCAGCTGAAGCAAGAAAGCATCAAAGCCAGGCAGTGATGGGGAGCGGCATGTCTGCTCTACCGCCCACAGCAACCACGTCATGCTGTGGAACTGCCATGGCCTGCGCCACCCAGGAAGGCCATGGAGTTCTTTCTCACACACTCAGCATGCATGTGTCTTTTGGCACTGCCCTTATTTTACATCCTGTCTTTTGGTACTGTTCTTATTTTAGAGGGTGTGTTTTTTCTGAGTATCCATGATGTACCAGTCACTGAGCTAGGCAGTTTCACATATTATCTCATTTTGTCTTCAAAATAGCATGACAAAAAGTATTCCATTTAAGGATGAGAATCTTGAGACTGAGAAGTTGACACTTACTCCACATGACATACGGAATGGCAGAGAAATAGGAATTACACCGAGGTTTCTCACTCCAAGATCCCAAAATCTTTTGACTGTGACAAAACTATTCTCTGCAAAAATTCCAAATAAAAAATGTCAAGTGAGACGGCTTCTCATATATTAGAAGCTTATATAATTTTTTTCACTTTGAATATCAACCACGGAATTATAAGGAACCCGTAAAAAAAAATTAAAAACCAACAAAAAATTTTTTTCTACATAAACACAAATTAAGCCCGGAAACAATGCAATATGAAAGTGCACCAAGAGCTGGCATTCACTACATTACACCCAACTTTTAGGTGAACCACCTGCTTACATACGCAACAGCCACCCAGTTAAGTAACCATCTGGACATAGTTGTATTCCTCCTTTATTTCCTCAGTTCTTTGTTTATTTCTTTAATTTGTGAACTATCTCAGCATACATTCAAGTTTTCTTTTAAGTGACATCTTTCTGCACTGCTAAATTATGTGTTACTTTAGGGTAGAGACTATGCATTTTGTCAATCTAGAACATTAGCACCTATTAACAGTACGTGGTTAGCACTTAGTATGTGGCTGGGACTTAATACGACTCTCCTTTCCAACATCACCCTCATTTCCTTTTGCCCCTGGAATTCTCAAGCCAAGCTGGAGCACAGTAAAATCGTCTTCTAAATATTACTTACACTTATACACATATACAGTACTCTAAAATCTTCAAGCAACACTTTCTTATTTGAGGTTTTCATTTCTGGTGCCTACAGAGAAACAGAAGAAACAACATAAAACCTTGGAGTATTGCATAGGCTCAAAAATTACAAAAAGTACTGGTTTTGATTCACAGCTAAACCAAGGATTTTCTGCACTGCTGGCCACGTGAGAATTCTTTTCTAACTTCTCTGACTTTGCTCATTCTGCCTTACTCTTGAGGGTGGAGTTCATGTTTCCTCCTTCATCTATTTAAGGAAAGAATGAATCGGACTCACTAGACCTGGGTACCCTGTTAGAACAAAACTTACCAACTAGTAATGCCATTCAAAAATCTCCATCCTTTAAAAGTGAGATTCAGCTACATTTCCACAGAAACACAAACTAGAATTCCCTAGAGTACTCCGCCTTTTTCTCTCTCCCCCCCCTTTTTTTTTTGAGATGGAATTTTGCTCTTGTTGCCCAGGCTGGAGTGCAATGGTATGATCTCAGCTCACCACAACCTCTGTCTCCTGGGTCCAAGCGATTCTCCTGCCTCAGCCTCCCAAGTAGCTGAGATTACAGGCATGCGCCACCACGCTCGGCAAATTTTGTATTTTTAGTAGAGACGGGGTTTCTCCATGTTGGTCAGGCTGGTCTCAAACTCCCGACCTCAGGTGATCCACCTGCCTCAGCCTCCCAAAGTGCTGGAATTACAGGCGTGAGCCACCGCACCTGGCCCTTTTTTCTTTTTTTCTTTTGAGACAGGGTCTCACTCTGTCACCCAAGTTGGAACCTCCACCTCCCAGGTTCAAGCGATTCTCTCACCTCAGACTCCTGAGTAGCTAGGACTACAGGTATATGCCATCAGGCCCAGCAAGTTTCTGTATTTTTTGGTAGAGACGGGGTTTCACAATGTTGGCCAGACTGGTCTCAAATGCCTGACCTCAAGTGATCTACCCGCTTTGGCCTCCCAAAGTGCTGGGATTACAGGCATGAGTCACACCGTGCCCAGACAACTCTGTCATTTTTGTTAAAAGAAAAAGTAAAATCAAGTCATTCTCCCCTTTATTGTCATCTTCAAGAGGTTACAATGTTGCAGAGAAGATGATCCAAACATTAAAATATGATAATGTTATGTTAGTATTATATATGTTAATATTACATAAAAATTACCCTGACATTGAGATGGGGTAAGATCATGACAGATGGAGAAAAGCTAGGGCTTGAGCTGGAATTCCAGAAAGGAGAGTTCTAATGTGGGGAGGGGCGGCCCAGAAGGAAAACCTGGACTAGAATGAAACCAAGGAATGGCAAGTTAACCGGGGCAGAATTTAGGGAGCCTTGAACGCCATGCTTCAAACTCCTCATGTTTATTATGTTATCAATTGAAAACCTCTTTTCCCTAAACATTCCATGTTAATTACCCATGTTCAGAGTAAAAATTCAAAGTAATTTTTATAGCCTTATCCACTAACCCAAGCAAAGAGTTACTGTAAAGAGTTACTTTACCTCTCTGTATAGCAAAGCTAATAAACACATCTCTAATTTCAGTGTTATCCTGTTTTGTAATTGGCAGTTCATGTCTTTTCTAGATGAATACCTTGAGAGTAGGGGTCTCATTTCAAGCAATATAACCACATTGCCAGGCAGAACATCTTCAGAAAATGAGTGACTGAAACTCCTGGCTAGACTACTACAGATGTGAAGCACGGGTATTCCCCTTTCCTTGTCTGTAAAAGAGGAAGAATGGTGCCTACCTTGTAAAGATGAAATTATTTACATAATAGAACAATACTTGCACACAGCAGCACTCACTAACTGCGACTGAGTGTGCTACTAACCCACCCTCTTCTTTTTCCTCCACGTTCAATCACAAAGTCCTATCAGCTACCACTAAAATAGATTTGGAATTCTTTTCAGTCTCAACATCCACTCTTTCCACTCCCCTAACCATCATTTCTCACCTGGATGACTACATTACCTTCCAAGCTTGCCCTTTTACAGAGCTCCACACAAATGTCACTTGCTCTGGAAGATTTTCCAAACCCCTACCTTGCACCCACCAGGCTAAACAACCTGGCATGACACAGTAAATTTTCACTTTCTTGTTATTGTTTGTCTTCCCACACTAAAATGTGAACTCCATAATGGCAGGTACATTGTCTATCAAACATTGTATCCCTTGGTACCCAGCACAGCACCTGGAACAATGTGCACACGGGAATATCGCAGGGATTAAGGGATCTAGGTTCTAGAGATCCCTTACTGAAGTCATTACTTACTACTGAATTCTCTGTCCAACTACTAACATCAACCTCTAGTTAAGAAACCATAATGAGAAAATAGTAAAGGAAAAACTAACTTCTGATTCCATTTGAGAAGCATCAGCTCCACAAAATTAGACAAATATACACAAGAGGGAAAGTAAACTAGGTATATACGGAGTGCTGTTTTCCCTTGCCCTCCATCGTAATGGCACAGAGGTATCCCCATAGGTACACAGGTATATTTTGTGCTACTGTACTAAAAAACTCATCTAAGAAGTTCATTTAACTGAAGAATCTTCCCATAATTCAAACACCGACTTAAAAGCTCTTGGAAGAAATCTAAAGTTACACACCAAACTGGTACATACCTGGGAAAGGTGTACGTAGTGTAGGAGTAGGGGAAACTTTAACTTTCTCAAAATATTGTGGCAGTGTTTGAATGCATAATTGCATCTGTGATTTTAAAATAGAAAAATAAGGCATTAAAAAACTATACACCAATGCAACCTGAAATAACTGGTTTGTTCACAGAGGTTTATATTTATAAAGTGTAAATACAGAGTTTTAGTTACATTTCTTTAGGATTTTCCTCTAAGTCTAGTAAATTAACCAGTTCCCTAATCAGAATTTAATTGTGTTAGATTGGAATTGATTTGATTGGGAAATGTTTAATTTCCTATAGTAAAAGTTTTTATTATCCTGCTTAAACAAGCTAATGCAGAGACACACCCAAACCTACACAGTCAGTCCTATTACTCTCAGCTAAAGTGAAGGAAGCAATTTAAGATCTATTTAAGGTCTTCACATGAATGACAAACAAGCACAGAAGAGTAAAATTAAGGATACAAGCTACAATTCATATTCTCGTTAGGACTACAGATATCTGAGATGACGCTGGGCAACATTTTGGCAGAAGTGCAGAAAGAATGTAGAAGTGTCATAAGAGGGGGTAGACTAGATGAGTTATAAGCTCCCTTCTCCAATTATAAGTAAACATGTTTCATTCTAATGAATGGCTGCTTTTACAGCAAGATTCAGAACATAAATTTAACTCATTAGGAGTTTAGGATGAATTTGATGAGTCAGTGCTACAAAAAGAAAGATCCAGTTATAAATGGTCTCTAGATAAAAAGCCTTGACTGTTTCTGAGGAACTTGGAACAATGTTTCAGTTAAAAGTATGAATCAGCTAAACATGGTGGATCACGGAGGGATCACTTGAGCCCAGGAGCTCAAAACCAGCCTGGGAAACATGGCAAAATCTCATCTTTAACCCCTTCCCAGGCCAAAAAAAAAAAAAAAAAAAATACCAAAAAAATTAGCTGGGCGTGGTGCTGTGCACTTGTAGTCCCAGCTACTCAGGAGGCTGAGGTGGGAGGATCACTTGAGCCCAGAGACAGAGGTTGCAGTGAGTGGAGATTGCACCACTGCACTCTAGTTTGGGCAACAGTGTGAGATTCTGTCTCACAAAAAAAAGTATGACTCCTTGGAGAAGTTAAGGGCATATTAGAGAAATGTCAAAATCTTAAATTCTTTATCTTCTTTCTTGTGTTTTTCAAACTATTTTACACTTAAAGCAGGTCAACTGAAAACCTAAGTTTATTTTATATAAACTTAAGAACTGTGCATTTTGTTATATTACATTAGCATTTGGGGAAGGGGGGATTAGCAGTTAGAGCCACTAATGTCAAATATATTCTGAAGAAAATTCCAAGTGTTACCAACTGATTTAAGCAAGATAAATTGGTAATTAAAATATTTATTAGGGGCTGGGCACGGTGGCTCACACCCGTAATCTCAGAACTTTGGGAGGCCAAGGCAGAAGGATCACCTGAGGCCAGGAATTCAAGATCAGCCTGGGCAACATAGCAAGACCCCATTTCTACAAAAACTTTTAAAAATTAGCTAGAAATAATGGCATGGCAGCTGCTTGGAAGGATCGCTTGAACCCAGGCATTCAAGGCTGCAATGAGCTATGATGGTGCCACTGCACTAGAGCCTGGGTGACAGAAAAAGACCCCGACTCAACGAAACCCAAACCCCAATCTATTATGTGTTGATAATTTTTTGGCCTACAAATTTCAATGATCAGTTTTCAGTGTATTGCATAGGAATGGGGAAAAGAAATTTTTTTAAAAAGAAGCAAAGAAAAAAGAATTCTGACATCTGAAGACATTCTATTAACTTTTATCAGCTTCACAAAACATGCTAAAAATATTTTTCATTATTGATCGTAACTATTACAGTTATTGTTTATGCAGCTATCTCAACATTTAGGATATATCTAGATTCCTAGGATAGAATTCTAGGCTATAAACTACGATAAATCTAGTTTCACTTGAACTCACGATGATAGAATTTAAGGTAACTTCATTCCTTTTTCATGAGTCCCATCGACTCCCCTGCCAGTACTCCAACTTTCCTTTTAATTTCCCATAAGATTTCCTTAAACTCCAGCTCAAGGATATACATATGGCCTCTTATTCTGAGTCCCTAAGCATTCCACATTCAAGTTACTTCCTATCCTACAGACAGGGCTTTTAAGTGGTAAACAAACCAAATACCAGTATACTCACCACATCATACACAATTAACAGTCTTACAAGTTAAATTACCTTTATCAAGATTTCAGTTATTTCCATATATATCATATATATGATATATAAGTTAATTCTTAACTGATTCTGAAATTACCGTCTTGTGATTATATATATCATATGATTATATATATCAGTTAATTCTTTATTGATTCTGAAATTACCATCTTGTGATTATATATATCATATATGATATATTATATGTATGATTACATAATATATATTATATATGATATATGATTATATATGATATGATTATATATGATATATATTACATATGATACATAATATGTAATCACACATATATAATCACAAGATGGTAATTTCAGAATATATGTATATAATCACAAGAATACATATATATAATCACAAGATGGTAATTTCAGAATTAGTTAAGAATTAAAAGAATACCAAAATATGAATAAGTTGGTTATTACATAGAATACAGATTTGTTCTGAAAATAAAACAGTTAATCAAACGTTCTACTTAAGGGACAGTAAATCTGTAAATAAGAAACTAAAAGATTATGGGAAAGTAAGTAAACTTACTACAGAAAACCAGGTTCTCTGTTAAAGAAAGCAGAGACCAAAATGCATTAACATATAAATACCTAAAGAAATAAGGCAAGTTAAACTAAGAAATAACTACAAAATACTGAATAGGCAGAACTATGGAGTTCATTATTGTGGTGGGTTGAAGGGCAGCCCCTCAAAAAATGTGTCCACATCCTAAGCCCTGGAACCTGCGAATGTTTTCTTATTTGGAAAAAGGCTCTTTGCAGTTACAATTAAATTAAGGATCTTGAGATGAAGAGATCATCCCGGATTATCCAGGTGGGCTCTAAACCCAATGACAAGCACCCTTCTAAGAGAAAGGCAGAGTGAGATGGGAGGCAGAAGAGGTGGCAGCAAGGACTGTAAGGCAGAGGTTCAGTCACCAGAAGCTGAAAGCCACAAGAACAGATTACCCCCTAGGGCCTCCAGAGGGAGTACAATTGAGCCTACACCTTGATTTCAAACTGTTGGCCTCCAGAATCACGAGAAATTAAGTTTCTTAAGCCATTTGGTTTGAAGTGATCTGTTTTGGCAGCACAGGAAAGTAACATTGATTCAAAAGTAACTTGAATCAATGCCTCTCAACATAGTAGAGAAATTTCAGTTGATTTTCAATGAGTAGCAAATTATGTGAAATATAAAAAAAACTTTAAAAATTCTTATTACTCATTCTAAAGACATAAATGGTGAAGAAAGTACCCATTTGAGTTTCAGCACCAATGAGAGATTCTGGAAGGACCTAAAAGGATAAACGAGTTGTAAGGAACAATTTTAGCAGCACTGACTGAAATATTTCTCTATCTCAGAGATACATATGAAAATAAAGTAGTGAAATTAGGGAAGAAAAAGGACCAGAATCCAAAGAAAATTCAAGTAAACTTGTTGGAAGCAGGTTTACCTGCCAAGCACAGATCATAAATCTCATGGACCTACTACTACTTCTCTTCAGCTTAAAAATTCTATGTAAAAGAAAATATTCTTCTGCAAGAACTACTATGAACCACTTATTTTTTAAACCTAGAGTTGAAAGGCATAAAAATGTCATTAAAAAAATTTTTATTTTAAAATGTCTCTTTCATATATATAAATTAATAAACTTTTTATTTAAAAACTTATAACCTCTTAAATTACTAAAACTCCCTTTAGAAATGAGTCAACAATACTTTATACAGAACAAGAGAATCATCACTAGCCTTGCAAACGAAAGCTGATAAAAACAATTCAAGAAAAAAAGAGTATCCTAACAAAACAAGAAAAGCTAAAAATTTTAATCAAAACATCTCAGTGACAAAGTTAATGGTACAAAGTCATAGGTAAAAAATATGGTGACAGAACATCACTATAAATCTTTTTTCCTTGGGTCTTATGTTTGAAGATAGCTATTTATTCCTCTATTGGTTTAATCTTAAAAGAAATAATCAAAAATATTGAAAGGTAGCTTTGTGTACACAGGAAACCCAGATTCCAGAAAAAGACCCTAATAAATTCAAAATACCCTGCTCTCTGTTAGTAAACAGAAAATAATTATTTGTCCCCTCCAAACAATAAAAATAAAAATGCAGGGACAAGAAACTCTTGGTTTTAAATTTGTATTAAATGTTCATAACTTGCATTTGAGGGTCAGTGGGCAATCAGTTAGTTCTAGGATTCCTAAAGAACTTCATCAAGGAACACACATTAAACAAAATTTTGAATTATACTTAAGAGTCGTCAGGCATCCTTTCATAAATGCATGAAAATTAGTGCTGGACGCTAGTTCCTTTGATTTGAATGGGGCGGGGGGAAATGATTAGATTAAATGTTTTCAAAATCACTTGCTGGGAAATCAAGAAGTCAATTGGAGCTCTGAAGTCAGCAGTATATAAGGTAAGGTATGTAATTTCAGAAACACTGCTAGGTTTTACAGTCATTTTAAAAAATAAGAACTTGCTAAACCAAAAAATCCTTCAATGGTGTATTCTGCATCATATTGTGTACTCTTTGAACAAAAATAACCTAACCCGCCACAGATAGAATTATTTTTTTAAGAGTGAATGACTTTGTGTTCTGAGATTATATCCCCACCCAGGCCAGTTGTCATATGACGTGAAAGTAAAAACTTAATCATGATAAAACTCAGACATTTAGACAAACTTGATGGAGTTACCATACAAAGGGAAAAAATTAGCCTGAATTATTGAAATTTTTAAGTGAGGCTCATTTTAAATGTCAATTGCCAGGAAACCATGATCTGGAACAGTATCTTCTTTTCTTTCCAAGGAGACACTTACAGATACTGGTTTAAATGGAGGCCCTGGCCTCTCCTAATTCCTTCCCCCTACACAACTTCCAACTGGGACCATCAAGGGTCGATCAGCAGTGCAACTGCAAACTAAATATAGTAGCTGACTGACCACAGGGTAAAAACAGCTGCTGTAGGTGGAAAAAAAAAGTTAAAAAGACAAAATGATACCGTCCCATTTTCCCCATCCCACCCTAACCCTACCAAGAAAAGTAAAAGAGGACTAAGTGGACATTAGGAATAACCAAGAATAGAGCTGTTCTTTCAAACTGAGAAATAAAAGAAAAATTCACATTTGTTATTTCTTATAAGACTTCAAATACCTACTGTTAAAGAGGGCCTTCTACTTTTATGGTTTGTTTCTCAAGTTTAATCTACGAATCCAATCTCTACAGAGAAACAGTAACAGAAAGAAAGTAATCAGACAACAGATCACCCACACATTTAAGCCCAGTTAAAGTTGGCAAGAATTGTATCTAGTTAGGTTTCTACCGTAACAAATGTATTTATTTCCTCGCCCAGCTTTCACTTGTCCTGGGGGAAGAACACAAGACCGAATTGTACTTCTGCTTCAAGAGAAGGTCATTGTAAAAGCGCACTTAGGAGTGTAGACGTCTCCGATCTGTTCCAACATGACCACCTCTTTGGACCAAAGGCCAGAAACTGCTAAACGCGTGCCCTATTTAAAACGTGCATCTGCACCCACTTTTCTAAGTAGCATCCGACCCAGGCGAGGGGCGGGGAAAGGGGCGGCGGGTCCCACTTGTAGCCTCAGGACGACGCGGCCACAGCTTCCTAGAGAGAGATCTCGGCAGACCGGCAGGAAGCATGCGGAGAGGAAGGCGGGGAGGCGGCACGTGCTCTCCGTGCTGGGTCCGCCGGGCCGGCCGGGTGACCCTCGCCAGCTGGTGGGGAGCGGAGGGGTCCGCGCCCCGGGGAGCTCGGGTGGACGCCGAGACCTGGGAGCGGTAGGCGGCTCACCTGGACCCCGGTGTAATTCTCGAAGAAGAAGAGCACCATGCTCTGGTAGACGCAGTAGAGCCGGTCGTCCAGCGCCTGGTAGAAGCGGGCGGGCAGGAAGGCGGAGAGCAGCCGCCAGACCCCCCAGGCCAGCACGTAGGTGGGCGCCGTGCCCAGGAGCACAACGCTGGGCAGCAGGTAGCGCATGGAGTACGTGTGGAGTACCAGGGACAGCAGCATCTTCTCTGCTCGGCAGCAGCGGGCTCCGCCTGCGCTCCCCGCCCGCCGCCGGGGCCTCAGTCGCGGCCAGCAGGCGGCCAATCACCGCCCGGGCCCGGGCCGCCGCGCCCGCCACCCGCTCCCAGCGTCCGCCCCCAGCCGCATGGGCCGCGCCGCCGCCGGGGGCCGGGTAGGCGAGTGCGGGGCTGCGTGCGCTGCTCGCGACGGCAAGGCAAGGGAACCCGCGGCCCTTCAGGATCCACAGCTCAGGGATGCTCACACCCCATGACCCTCACCCATCGCCACATCCCCCTGCCGGGGGAGGGGCTCCGCGGCAATAACGCGCCTTCTGATTGGTCATCCGTTGCCATAGGTCCCCGTCGGCGGCAATAAGACGTCTCTTGATTGGTTGATTTGGGCCGACAGTTAAAGTACAGCTACCTACCGGGAGCGCGGGCAAACCAGCTCAGGCCACTGCGCATGCTCCCCAGCTGGGCCGGCTGCGGACGCTGGAAGGGAGGTGGCGACTGGCGGAGCTAGGTGAAGGTGGGTGCGGGCTGGAGGAGGGTTCGGGTGACTCTCGTTCTGCTCCCTCGGCCGGACGTGCGCGCGGGCAGGTTTAAGGGGTGCTGGAGGTGCTTGGAACGCGCACCTCCTGCTCACAGGCCCCTGGGCGCCGGGATGTACACAATTAGAGCAGTGAGAAAGGGAGTGTTAGGGTTATCAGAGGTCCCAGTCTTGCAGGCACCTGGGCCCAGGTCGAAGGGCAGCTCGGGTGTCCCCATCTGCTCACTGCCAGTCCTTAGCAAGGGTACGCCGCCTCCTCAGCCTCCCTTCTGAGTGCGCAGCAGCCCCTCCTGCCCGTCTCTCTCTCCCAGGGTGTTTCAGAATTAGGGTCCGTGTTTTTCCCATCACAGTAATGATGATAATTACATGTTTATGCATAGTGGAAGAACCACCCCACAAGGATATTTCCATACTGTTTATTAGACCTTTTCAGAATTCACTCTTGCTTCATTTCCTCAGAGCCTGTTGGACTTGTTTCTGATTTTTTTTTTTAATAAGGAGTCTCCTTTTTTTTTTTTTTTGTAGTAATAAAAGTACTTGCGTGCACATGTAGAATCCATACAATACATACTTTTGTAGCCTTCACTAAAAGCTAGGAAGGCTGGATAGCTGTTTTATTGATGTTAAAGCAGATCCACAGGCCTTCTGGATCTTTCTCCTCCCCTTTGGCTGCAGTAAAAATGGTTTAATATGTAACCCTTTTCAAGGATAGTTGTACTTTAAAAGAATGCCAAATGATTTACCATATATATATATATATTCCACCTCCCCCCCCACCATAATGGAAGCCTGTGCTACCTTTAGGCAGGAGGGCATTTCAGTGGAAAGTTCTCATCTGGGCCAGGATGGTAGCTACTTTCTTTATACATGATTAACATCAAGTTACAACATCATTGGTAGATGATGACCTTTGGGGACAAAGCCAGGCGAATAGAGATCTCTCAAGTAGCAAGTATTTGAAGGCCAGCAGGAACCTTTACACAGTAGAAAGAGCTTCTTTCCCGTTCTGTGGCTGTCATTGCCCTGTACTGTAAGAAGCACAAGGTTTAGTACTGGAGGGAAAAAGTCATGGGTATGGACAATGTGCACAACTAATGCTCCTTATGCTTTCTTTAACGGAGACCAGACATCCCTACACTAGAACAGTGTGTGAAAAGATAAAGCAGGTTCTGTGTTCATGTTAGGATTGCTATGTACAAAGTCAATAAATATGTGTTTACGTGTAAATTTGTTACTGTGAATCACCCCAGCTGTTAATCACCAAGTTGTAAAGTTTTGTTCAATGTTTGGCATGAAAACACAGAACTTTCTCTTGCTCCCTCTTTATCTCCAAACCCAGCTCCTGACTTATCAGTTATTCTCTGTGCTGCTCCCGCTCCTCTCTTCCTGTGAACAGTCCCAGATCCACCCTCTCTTTCTGCCACTACCCGGCTCTGTTTTTCTGTTTTTTTCTCCCTTTTCAGTTCATACCTCTTAGTTGATAATCAGCCTACACTCTCTGCCTCCTTACCTTGTACTTTTGTTGAGCCCTTGCAGTCTGATGACCTTTTCCACTCCTCTGCTGGAATGGTGCTTCTTTCAGAGCACAACCGACTTCCTCCTCTGCATACCCTGCTGGGCACCAGTGGAACAGTGAAAGGTGAAGTCTGTCTATGCCTTCCTTGTACAACATTTAACAAGGAGTTTCCTGTGGGATGAAAAGGGGACGTTCGTGGTTCTATGGGAGCATGTATCAAGGCAATCTAATTTAGTCTGGAGACAAGGAAGGCTTCTCAGGTGAAATGGTATTCCCGGTGAAGCTTGAGGACTTAGCGGGCCTTCCACGGGAGAATGGCACATTTGAACGCCTGAAGCTGAGAAAACACCATATTCTCATGCTTAGCACTGGAGTGGGCCACAATGTTCTTTTTAAAATTTTTTGAGATGCCCCTTGAAAGAATGCTGTGTATTCCTATCACACTTTCTTAAATTGATATTTAAATATTTTTATCAGCTGGGCATGATAATACTTGTAATTGGAGCACTTTAGGAGGCCAAGGAGGAAGGATCACTTAAGCGATTTGTAGAGTGAGATCTCCGTCTCTACAAATATGTATTTTTTAATTAGCTGGATGTGATTGTTCATGCCTGTAGCCCCAGCTACCCAGGAGGCTGAGTTGGGAGGATTGCTTGAGCCCAGGAGTTCAAAGCTGCTGTGAGCCATGATCGCGTCACTGCAATCCAGCCTGAGTGAAAGAGAAAGACCCTGTCTCAAAAAAAGGCGGGGGGGCTTTTAATGATAAATTTTAAAAGGCTTTTAATTATAAATGTAAGTAGTTACGAAAGAAGTTGTGATGAGTTGTGAATGAGGTTTTGAAGATAAAGTGATTATAGAAAATGTTTAAATGTATGCAGTGAGTTATAAATACTATAGTGATTTAATATCCACCCCATCGTTCATTTCAAAAATACTGAAGCCTTTGACCAGTTGAAAATTTTGCATTGATCATTTTTCTCCCTGAAAATATTTTTATTTCGATTCTACCACAGGATTCTATCGTAAGTGAATATGCTCTATCCTTTAAAGTTTTTTATTGATCAGACTGTATCATTAGGGTTCTAAGAAGCAAATTTTCTTCTGGATTGAACTGTTACTATTATTAGCAATGCACAGTTTAATCAATGTGTTTCACAAAATCTGACAAGGAACTGTAGGCAAAAGAAAAGAAAAAAAAAAAGAAAGTTTTACCAGAAACGCATCTCTTAATGGCCCCTTCGTTAAAATAAATTGTCTCTGTTGGCATCCTCAGGGTTATTATACCTTTCTACCTCAGCAGGGCAGCACCATGTAGTAAGATTTGGGATGTGCCAGGTGGGAGAGGAGCCATTATGAAGTGCCAGGTGGGCCTGGACTCCAGGAGTCCTCAGTCAGATAACTTTTAGAAGAGTTGGGATCTGAAAAACTGAATCCCTTGAAACTGCTCATGACCACATGTGTCCATATTCTCAGGGATATGCATACCTCCATTCGAAGATTGTTTTCACAGAAATCATTGGGGTAAGGAAAGGAGACGAGGATGGTAGGGATTGAGTCTGGAAAGATAGGCAAGAACCAGATGACAGCAGGGTCTTGGGAGACACGTAAAGATTTTAGAGTTTATCCCAAAGGACAGGGAAGCTACTGAGATTTTAAGGAGAGGAGTGATGTGCTTATATTTGATCTTTTTAAAAGTTGTTCAGGCATTGTGGAGAGTACATTTTAAACAGTTTGGAGACTATAGCTAGACTCCCAGCTAGAAAGGATGATAGTGGCCTAGCCTTTGATGGTGACCATGTATGGAGAGAAAAATGAATCCCTCATGCACAGCGTTCTTGGAAGGACATTTGACAGTATGTTCTAAGAATGGACAGCCAAATGGTTTGGATCTGTGTTCCCACCCAAATCTCATTATCAGTCTTAACCCCCAGTGTTGGAGGTGGGGCCTGGTGCCAGGCAGTTGGATCATGGCGGCAGTTTTCTCACGAGTAGTTATCACCATCCCTCTTGGTACTTGTCCTCAGGATAGTGAATGATTCTCGCGAGATCTGGTGGTTGAAAATTTTGTAGCGCAGTGGCTCCCACCTGTAATCCCAGCACTTTGGGAGACTGAGGCGAGTGGATCACGAGATCAGGAAATCGAGACCATCCTGGCTAACAAGGTGAAACCCTGTCTCTACTAAAATTACAAAAATCAGCCCGGTGTGGTGGTAGGCGCCTGTAGTCCCAGCTACTCAGGAGGCTGAGGCAGGAGAATGGCATGAACCCGGGAGGCGGAGGTTGCAGTGAGCCAAATTTGCACCACTGCCTGGGCAACAGAGCGAGACTCTGTCTCAAAAAAAAAAAAAAAAAAAAAGAAAATTGTGTAGCACCTCCCCACTCACCTCACTCTCGCTCCTGCTCTTCCTTCGCCTTTCACCACGATTTCACGTTTCCTGAGGCCTCCCGGAAGCTGAGCAGATACCAGCACTATGCTTCCTGTATAGCCAGCAAAACTATGAGCCAATTAAACCACTTTTCTTTATAAATTACCCAGTCTCCAGTATTTCTTTATAGCAATGCAAGGACAGCCTAATACAGACAGATACCCTTTTAATTAGTCAATCTCCCTAAGTGCACATCATTAGCAGAATGGCTCTGTGGGTACACAGTACTGATATGTGAAATGGTATGCAGCAGCTGGACAGGAGTAAGTAGCCCTAAATGCGTAGTCGTGGACAGATCTCCAGGACACTAGGTGACAAAGCAAGTTGCTGGATAATACATGCACTATGATCCTATTTCTGCAAAAACTAAATAAAACTGGTCAGTTCCCCTTCATGCTTTTATTTTGCTGTTTGCACAGATAAAACTAGAAGGCATTCCTGTTATAAAAAGTGTAAGCAATACTGTTTTGAATATTGAATAAAATGTGGACATTTCCCTCATGCCGCACCTAGTCCCATTTTCTTACCCAGAGGTTACAGCTATCTACTTATGCAGTAGATGCTTGGCAGTCCTTTGCCTCTTCCCTCCTTGAGGTGACTAAGATGGTCATACAGACAGCCACCCCTCCCGACAGAGCCCATGTGATCTGGGGGAAACTGACCCCACCCGTAATGGGCCACCATCAGTCTAGGGCTGTGTTTTTTTTGAAGTGTGGACCTTGAAGCCTTCAGGCTCCTCAAGACCCTTTCAGGTGGTGTGAGGGAAAAATGTTTTCACAGTAATACTGAGACATCATTTGCCTTTTCACTATTAGATTTGCAGTGGTGATGCAAAAGCGGGGGTAGGTAAATCCACTGACACCTCACTGGAAGTAAGGCAATGACACAAAAAGGTACCCACTAGTGACCATCATGTTCTTCATTGCCATGTGATCATGGCAAAAACACTTCACTTGAGAATAGTCTCAATGTGGTAGCAAAAAATAAAAAATAAAAAAAGTCAATTTTATTAAGTTTCAACTGTGGAGTACGCATCTTGTGAATACTCCATGTGACTAAACGGAACTTGCATGAAACACATGGGATGCATACCAAAGCTCAATAGCTCCCCTGTAGGAAACGACCTCTGAGCTGCAAGTTGAGAGCTACCTTTTTCATGGAACATCAGTTTTGCTTGAAAGAATAACTAGCAGATAAACTGGTGAGTCTGGCAGACATTTTTTCCGAAAACAAATTCACTTCAAAAGAAAACAGTGGGTAGTGTTGCCAACAATAAAATCGAAGCTTTCAAGTGAAAACTTGAATCTTGGAAAACATATGTTGCTCTATGAGCTTGATACCCTCTCAATTCTAGAAGACATTTTTCTTTCTTTCTTTTTTTTTTTTTTGTCTTTAAGTTCTAGGGTACATGTGCACAATGTGCAGGTTTGTTACATATGTATACATGTGCCATGTTGGTGTGCTGTACCCATTAACTTGTCATTTACACTAGGTATATCTCTTAATGCTATCCCTCCCCGCCCTGCCCCGACCCCACGACAGGCCCCGGTGTGTGATGTTGCCCATCCTGTGTCCACGTGTTCTTATTGTTCAGTTCCCACCTATGAGTGAGAACATGCGGTGTTTGGTTTTTTGGCCTTGCGATAGTTTGCTGAGAATGATGGTTTCCAGCTTCATCCATGTCCCTACAAAGTACGTGAACTCATCGTTTTTTATGGCTGCATAGTATTCCATGGTGTATATGTGCCACATTTTCTTAATCCAGTGTATCATTGATGGACATCTGGGTTGGTTCCAAGTCTTTGCTATTGTGAATAGTGCTGCAGTAAACATATGTGTGCATGTGTCTTTATAGCAGCATGATTTTTAATCCTTTGGGTATATAGCCAGTAATGGGATGACTGGATCAAATGGTATTTCTAGTTCTAGATCCTTGAGGAATTGCCACACTGTCTTCTTGAAGACTTTTTTCATGAGATCTGTGGTAGTAGCAACCATTGTGATTTTTCAATACTGTATCATGAAATGTGTCAGAATTTAGAAGGTTGGCACAATGCAGTAAACCAATGTTTTTAAAATAATGCATGATATTTAAAAATGATGAATGGGTAAATGGCTCTTGCAAGCACAAGATATACCAATGGGTTTTAATTTAACTACAAAAATTTCATTGATGTAATTTCAAACTTTACATGACTGTTAACCTTTAAGCAATCACCAGTTCCTGAGTTTTAGTGTAATATGAAAGAATAGTCACATTATCTGAAAAGGCTATAAAAATACCCCTTCTAGGCCGGGCACTACCGGTAGCTCATGCCTATAATCCCAGCACTGTGGGAGGCCGAGGTGGGCAGATTGTTTGAACCCAGGAGTTTGAGACCACCCTAGGTAACATGGCGAAACCCCGTGTTTCACCACAGAAAATACAAAAATTAGCCATATGTGGTGGTGCATACCTGTAGCCTCATCTAGCTACTCCGGAGGCTAAAGTAGGAGGGTCACCTGAGCCCAGGAGGCTGCAGTGAGCTGAGATCACGCCACCGTACTCCAGCCTAGAGGACAGAGTGAGACCCTGTTCCCCCGCAGCCCCCCCCAAAAAACCCTTTTTCCAATTACAAATCTATATAAGGCTGGATTTTCTTTATACATTTCAGCCAAAAACAACGACAACAACAACAACAAAACACAAAACATGGCAGCAGATTGAATGCAGAAGCACTGTGTTTCATTAAGCCACATTAAAAAGATTTGAAAAAATAAGAAAGTAAAACAATGCCACTTTTCCTGAATTTTCTATTGTTTTTGAAAATAGTCTTTTAAGCACAATGGCACAATGTTATAAAGCCCAAACTCTTATGGTGAAGTAATAACCCCCTGCCCTGCTTTAGCACATGACCTTATTTGGCTATGGTCTCCACAGAGGTACCCAAATTAAAATTAGTCCGTTAGGTCATTAGGATGGGCCCTAATCCTTCTGAGAAGAGGACATTTGGACACAGACATGTGGGGGAAGATGGTGTAAAGAGTTATAGGGAGAAGGCTGTCCACAAGCCAAGGAGAGAGGTCTGGAACAGATCCTTCCCTTTATAGGCAAGTTTATTTTTTCCCCCTCAGACTTCACTGATTTGATCCTGTAAAGCAAACTGGGTTGGGAGACTGAGGCAGGCAGATTACAAGGTCAGGAGATCAAGACCATCTTGGCCAACATGGTGAAACACCGTCTCTACTAAAGTACAAAAAATTAGCCAGGCCTGATGGCACGTGCCTGTAATCCCAGCTACTTGGCAGGCTGAGGCAGGGGAATCGCTTGAAGCCTGGAGGCAGACGTTGCAGTGAGCTGAGATCATGCCACGGCACTCCAGCCTGGTGACAGAGCGAGACTCCGTCTCAAAACAAAAACACCACTTGGAATAGACAGATCAACAAGGAAAAAAAAGGCATGTTTATTAACATGCATTCAGGCATAGAAGTCACACAAAATATGAAAAACTCAAATGGCCAAGTGGACGATGCTTTGTTTAATTTTTTTTTTTTTTTTTGAGACGGAGTCTTGAGGCTGTGTCGCCCAGGCCTGAGTGCAGTGGCACAGTCTTGGCTCACTGCAACCTCTGCCTCCTGGGTTCAAGCGATTCTCCCACCTCAGCCTCCCGAGTAGCTGGGACTACAGGCATGCACCACCGCGCCTGGCTAATTTTTGTGGTTTTAGGATTTCACCATGTTGGCCAGGCTGGTCTCAGACTCCTAACCTCAAGTTATCTGCCTGCCTCAGCCTCCCAAAGTGCTGAAATTACAGGTTTGAGCCACCGCTTCAGGCCGGTTGATGCTTTTATACCATCTTGAGGTTACAGAAAGAATGGGGACTTGGGTCCTAGCAAAACAGGTTATGGGAGGGAGAGAAGAGGAGACCTGGCATCTAAGGCAGTCTTGTTATGCAGAGGAAACCAAGGTAGCAGCCCTCAGGAAGAATAGAAGGTAGGTAGGCAGTGGGAAGTGTTTGTCAGATTCTAAAGGTTTGAGACTGTCAGGTCATCTTTCCTAGACCCGGACCAGGGGGGCTTCAGAGAAAGCCTTCTTACAGCTGTTGTTTACTTTGCTTCATTTCCTCTGCAGATGCAAACCTCCTCCCCACCACCCCCAACTCAAAAGGGGAGACTAGATTTGCAGGGCAATTATTGTGTTTACAGGCCTTCTGAATAGCCATTTTGAAACATGTCAAATAAGTCTATTTTGGGGTAAAATATTTGGTGTCGTTTTCGTCCCAGCCTTCACAAAGAACCAACCCTGTTGACAGCTTGTTTTTAAACTTTCTGCTCCCAGCACTGAGAGACAATAAATGCCTTTTTAAAAAGCCACATAGTGTGTGGTACTGTGTTACAGCAGCCCTAGCAAACTCTTATCACTTCTGTGCTTGAAATACTCACAGCTCAGAAAAAAATCCAAATTAAGTCCTGCCTGTGGCCTGCAAGGCTGTACCATGAGCTGCTTCCCTGACCTCAGTACACAGCTCTGCCCAGACCATCGATACTTAGGTGTGCCATGACCTGACTGTCAGGACTAAGCCAACTTCAATGTGACTTGATTCTGTTGACCTAAAAGGAAGAAGCTGGGGCAAAATTAACATAAATAGGGAGTGTATTGGGGCCAAGCTTGAGGACTGCAACCCAGGAGCATAGTTTCAAGTTGTCCTGAATATACACTCCAATTAGCAGCGATTACAAGTGGATTTTTAAAGGGAAATGGGGACAAGAGAGTGGGCTGATACAAAGTGGTTTGTCAGGAACTCTCTTTGGCGTCACATAAATAACGTTAATTAGTGATTGGCTATATATTGCTAAGCTGTAGGTTATAGTGTCAGTTGCAGCGTTATTAGGTTAATTTATAGCTACTTGTGGCAATAGCAAACAGTTTTTAAAGATGATTGCATAGCTCAAGGGGGAAGTAGGATGTGACCATGGTCTTGTTATATGTTCTTTTTTATTTTTTATGGTACAGGGTCTAGCTATGTTGCCCAGGCAGGTCTTGAACTCCTGGGCTCAAGTGATCCTCCTGCCTCAGCCTCCCGCGTAGCTGGGACTACAGGCACACACCTCCTTGCTGGGCTTCTGTGATCTTACTTTAATGTCTCTCTTGGCCTGATAATTAAAAAGACTAGCATTCCTCAGATAAAAATTCTTCTCTTTTCTCAACTCTTTGTTCCAGGAAATTCTTGTCCAGGAAGATAAGGCAATATAAAACCAGTCAATAACTTTGTTGTTTTCTTCAGGAATCTCTTAAATGACCATTTATCCAAACAATAGATTGCCGGCTAGCCCCTTCCCAGCACACCAGGAGGCTTCTCTGGGTAAACAGCCCTCTCAGGACAATAGATCCCACAGGTGCTTCTCACAGAACTGTTTGTGCCTCAACTTGCTCTGAAACCCTTGCCTAGCTGTGCCCTCCAGTTATTTGCACAATATCAATTAGATCCCCTACTGACACAGGATTTGTCTTAACCCCTTTACCAGACTTGCAGCAGGGGTGGGTCTACTTAGCCTACTGCACTCAGCCCCTCGAGGGAGGGAGCACGTGGGTGAGTGAGTGTGGGACCTGGCCGGCCACTCCGAGGGCCAACACCTACTTTGACCTGAGACTCTATGTGAGGGAATCTGTGTGCCATGCTAAGTCCCTGGCACACTGCCACTGTGTGGGTGCACATGGGCGCTTTCCCAGTCCTTCCGCCTTATGGGAGGTGCCCCTATAACCATGCAGTGGGTTCATCTTGCCTGCTGCCAAGATAGAGCTGATTTATCAAGATAGGGGGATTGCAGTAGAGAAAAAGTTTAATTCAGGCAGAACCAGCTGAATGGGAGACCAGAGTTTTATGATGCAAATCAGTCTCCCTGGAAGTTCAGAGGCTACAGTTTTACAAGGATACTTTGGGTGTTGCTGATTTGTTGGGGATGCAATCATAGGGGTGTGGAAAATGGTCCCCGTGCATGCTGTGCTGAGTCTACTTCTAGGTGAGGCCACAAGGCCAGTTGATGGTCCCAGTGTGTCAGTTGTCAAAAATGCAAATACCTGAAAGGACATCTCAAAAGGCCAGTCTTAGATTCTACAATAGTAATGTTACCTGTGGGAGTAGTTGGGGAAATTTCAAGTCTTGTGACCTCTGGAACAATGGCTGGCAACCATTCACATCTTTACCTGAGCAGAATTCAGGCTCCCCTCATCTTTCTACCTGATTGTCTTTCGTTAACTTTACAAAGGCAGTTTAGTTTTGGGGAAGAGACATTACCATTTAAACTGTAAACTGGATGTCTCCCAAAGTTAGGTTAGCCTGAGCCCAGGAATGATTAAGAGCAGTTTGGAGGTTAAAGGCAAGATGGGGGTTGGTTAGATCAGATCTCTTTCACCATCACGATTTCCTCTTGTAAAGGTGCTGTCACTGCCTGGAGGCACTGCTATATGGTATAGAGCTAAAGAACCAAATTTGTACAAGGAAATCGTCCCCTTCAGCCCCTGGTGATTGGATCCAAGGTAATTAAGTCATAGACCAAGTAATTAAGTCACTGGAAACAAAAATATTATAGCCAAACAGAAGTAAGCACTGGAGCACAGAATAGAGAATTACAGTCATAATTGGTACCATGGTGTATTATTAGTCCATTCTCATGCTGCTATAAAGAAATATCCAAGACTGGGTAATTTATTAAAGAAAAGAGGTTTAATTGACTCACAGTTCTACATGGCTGGGGAGGTCTCAGGAAACTTACAGTCATGATGGAAGGCTAAGCAGAAGCAGGCACCTTCTTCACAAGGCAGCAGGAGGGAGAGTACCAGCAGGGGAAATGCGAGATGCTTGTAAAACCATCAGATGTCATGAGAACTCACTCACTGTCATGAGAACAGCATGGGGGAAACCGCCCTCATGATCCAATCATCTCCACCTGGTTTCTCCCTCAACACTTGGGGATTATGAGGATTACAATTCAAGATGAGATTTGGGTGGGGACACAGCCAAACCATATCACATGGGAACCCAAAACCACATACATGTTGATGCTTTGGGAGAGCAGGAAGTAATGAAGCTGGCAGCATTGTTTGGAGAAGAACGTATGGTACCTCTCAAGATTGTGCTTACCTTTAATGGTCCCACACATAATCCCTTTATTGGTGATCTGCATCCCAATATTGAGGTGGTGTTTCTCCTTCCAAAACACTACTTCTTTGATTCAACCAGTGGACCAAGGACTTATGGTGCCTTTAAGGCCCGCTACCTGAGAAGGAGTTTTGCCTAGACTATTGCTGTGGCTGAGGAAGATGCTGAGAAGACACTGATGCAACTCTAGAAGGATTACAACATCTATTGTAGCAGGACGAACCGCAGACAAAACTCAGACACTAAGTTAAAGAAGGAAGGGGTTTATTCGGCCGGGAGCATCGGCAAGACTCCTGTCTCAAGAGCCGAGCTCCCCGCGTGAACAATTCCTGTCCCTTTTAAGGGCTCACAATTCTAAGGGGGTCCACATGAGAGGGTCGTGATCGATTGAGCAAGCAGGGGGTATGTGACTAGGGGCTGCATGCACTGGTAATCAGATCGGAACAGAACAGGACAGGGATTTTTACAATGCTTTTCCATACAATGTTTGGAATCTATAGATAACATAACCAGTTAGGTCAGGGGTCGATCTTTAACTACCAGGCCCAGGTTCCGGCACCGGGCTGTCTGCCTGTGGATTTCATTTCTGCCTTTTAGTTTTTACTTCTTTCTTTGGAGGCAGAAATTGGGCATAAGACAATATGAGGGGTGGTCTCCTCTCTTACTATGACTGCATCAAGAACCTTGGCATGGTCACCAAGGCGTGTATGAATGGAATCTGGACGAAGACACTCAAGAGGTTTGTCTGTGACTTCAAAAGATTAGCCAGGATGAGGAGGTTGCAAACACCAAGGCTGTGGTTGTCATAGCAAACGGCTCCAACTAGGTGTGAATGAGGATGATGTAGAGGAGAAGAATGAGGAGCTGTTGGAACTGGAACAGGAATGCATAGCTGAAGAAGAGACAAGAGAAGAGGAAACTGAGAGAAAAAAGAACTCCCAAGAAAATTAACAGTGAAGGTTTGGCAGAAGCTTTTGTAGACCTCAGAAAGCTCCTTAAAAAGTTTGAAAACATAGAGCCCAACACTGAAAAGTTTTCATTAATAAAGAGGAATGTACATGGTGCATTATCTGTTTGCAGGCAAATCTGTGATGTAAAAAAGCAGTAAACCAAGCAAACCACCAAAGACATATTTCTGAAAATAGCAACGCTTCCTAAAGAGCCTCAGGGAGATCCTTCAGGAGAAATCCAGAAGGATAGATTGTGGTCATAGGAGATGACAGCTCCAAACCTGTTATTTCCCCTGAATATTTTCTAGTGGGATAAGATGTGGAGATGAAACATGGTGATATTGATAATCCTGACCCTGTGTAGACTGAAGCTGATGTATGTGTTTGTGTCTTAGTTTTTAATAAAAAGTTTAGAAAGTAATAGAAAGTTTTTTAAATGGCTTATAGAATAGAGATATGAAGAAAGGAAATACTTTTGTACAGCTGTACAATGTGTATTTTAGGCTAAGTGTTGTAAGAATCACAATGTTTTTAAAAATTGGTTTTTAAACAAGTTATAGCAAAGTAAGGTTAATTTATTATTTAAGAAATAAATTCTAAAAAATAAATGTAGTGTAGCCTGTAAGTGTACAGTGTTTATAGTATCTCTAAGTATAGCATGACTGTATTTCCCTTTGTTACAAAGAAGCTGCACGGTGACTTACAATGATGCATGCAGAACAGCAGAATAAAACAAGTAATGAAATGAGGCAAAAACTCATGAAGAGTAGGCAAGTACAGGGAGGCCAAGATGAAGTCAGTGCTGTGCAGACCCTCTGTGGTTAGGCATAACTTTAGGCTAAAGTCAATGCTAAGCTTTTGGAGCTCAGCCTGGGTTTCTCTGTAGAAGGGTTTTAAACTGTAGATTTTACACACATGCGCACATACACACATACACTGATTTTGAAAATTAAAAATTAAATGTTTTAGTGGCTTTCAGATATATACAATTGAACTTACTTATTTTATCTTGTGTCAAATTTGATAAGTTGTGGTTTTTAAGAAATTTGTTCACTTCATCTAACTTGTCAAATTTACTAGCAAAAAAATTGTTTATAATATTCTTTATCTCTATAATTATGTCCCCTTTTTCATAACTGATATTAGTGATCTTGTTTTCCCACCTTTTCCCCATTGAACAAACAAGCAAGGACTTTGTCAATTTTATAATTTTGTTGTTATTGTTGTTTTGTGAGACAGAGTCTCACTCTGTTGCCCAGGCTGGAGTGCAGTGGCACGATCTTGGCTCACTGCAATCTTCACCTCCCAGTTTCAAGCGATTCTCGTGCCACAAACTACTGAGTAGGTGGGTTTCCATGCATGTGCCACCATGCCAGGCTAATTAATTTTATTAATATTTTTAAAGAACCAACTCTTGGCTTCATTGATTATTTTTTGCCTGCTTTTTGATTCACTGATTTTTGACCTAACTTTTTATTTATTTCCTTCTACTTTCTCTGTATTTAATTTGATGGTTTTTAGCTTCTTGAGTTGGAAGCTTGTTGATTTTTAACCTTTTTTTCTCAGAAATGAATTTAAAGCCATACATTTTCTTGCAAGTACCTCTTTAGCTGTATCCACAAGTCTTTTTTTTTTTTTTTTGAGATCAAGGTCTTACCCTGTCGCCTCGACTGGAGTGTGGTGGTGGCATGATCTCAGGTCATTGCAGCCATTATTTCGTACGCTCAAGCAATTCTTCTGCCTCAGCTTCCTGAGTAACTAAGACTACTGGTGCATGCCACCATGCCTGGCAATTTTTTTTTCCCCTAGAGATGGGGTCTTGCTATGTTGACCAGGCTACAAAATTTGACAACTTTTGTGTTAGTGTAGATTTCTTCTTCTTCTTTCTTCTTTTTTCTTCCTGCTACTGCTTCTTGTTTTTTGTTGTTTTGGGGTTTGTTTTTTTTTTTTTTTTTTTTTTTTTGGACAAGGTCTTTCTCTCTCCACCCTGGCTGGAGTGCAGTGGTGTGATGATAGCTCTTTGCAGCCTTGAACTCCAGGGCTCTGAGTACACGGGACTGCATATGTCGCCACTACCAGCTAACTTTAAAAATTTTTTGTAGAGACATGATCTCACTGTGTTGCCCAGGGAGCTCTTTAACTCCTGACCTCAAACAATCCTCCTGCCTTGGCCTCCCAAAGTGCTGGGATTACAGTTGTGAGCCACCTTGCTCAGCCCACTAGCCCTTCCTACTGATGGTGATTAGCTTGCAGGGCCTGTTGCCTATTTGGAACCTCTGAGTTTGTGATATTAAAGTCTTGCCATCTGCATGTCAGAGGGTTTGTGTTCTCTTTTCTACAGTTTCCACTTATGCAAAAGTTACCGTAAGAGGAGCCAGGAAAGGTTGTTGGGATGTTGAGTCAGCCTACAATTTTAACAAACACGACATCAAGGCCAAGCGAGCCGCAGTCTGCTTAGGTCCCACAACTGGTACCAATGGCACTGGGACCAAGTCCCACGGCTTCTAATTCCCAGGTCACTGCTCACCACTCCATTAACTCCTCCACTATGTCCTCACCTTGGCTTACGTGTTTGTACATATTCTTAGTCCTCCATGCAGATTCAAATTTGACTTCATGTACTTCCACTTATCTTGGCAAAGAAAATGGACTTTGTAGTGATCGTTTTGATTTCTTTCTTTGTGTTGTAACTTAGATTTTATTATAGCATATCCAGTAGGACAAAAGTCACATTGAAAGACTATTGTGAGTGAAGTCCAGTCTTTGATTGCCTTGCAAACTAAAGTGTAGAATTACAGATTTGAAGACCTGTCAGTTGGTCGGCCAGGGATGCAGGAGTGTAGAAGACTTTGCTTCCAGCTTCCTTATGATTCTCTGGGGAAGTGTGTTGCAGTCATCATGACTGCCAGCTCTGCCTCCTTACCTCTACCACTCACCAGCTATTTTTCTTTCTGTGTATGATCGAATGATACTTGCTGCCGTTCGCTAGGGATGATGTAGGCACCAATCCAATATACCCCTTGCATTTAGCCTGCGTCTTAAAAACATTTAATTTTTTTCCATTTTTTCCTTCACTCCTGGCTTTTAGTTTTACAGTCTAATACTATTTTTCAGCACTACTTTGAATACTCAACAGTGTGATCATATTGAGTGTTCAAGGATCTACATGCTTTATTTAAAATGTGTTGAAAATCACTTTTATTTTTCAAATTTGTTTTCTTAGAAATCATTTCAAAAATTCTGAAACAATGAGACTCTTAAGATTTAACAAAACCATCTCTCCCATCTATAATCTTCTAATAATTTCTGTCATTTAAACAAATTATTCTTTTCTGTTGAAAGATATATATTTTGGAAATGTCCCTGCCCTGATTCCTTTCATTTTTGTAAAGAGAACATTGGAGACAAACCACTGGAATGAGCCATAGTTATCCGCGCCTGAACATCAATCACTCTTCCAGCCCACTAGGGGACCCCCGTGATAATTCCCCTTTGCCTCTGCCAAAAGATGTCAACAGCATCTTACATAATGTGACTCTCTCTGGACAGATGACCCCAGATATGTGTCTCTGGCCTTGGCCTGTGACCGTTTTATTATCCGGCTTCTGCATGTCTTTCTTTTTTTTTTTTTTTTTTTTTTTTTGAGACAGAGTCTCACTCTGTTGCCCAGGCTGGAGGCTGGAGTGCAGTGGGGCGATTTCGGCTCACTGCAACGTCCACCTCCCAGGTTCAAGTGAGTCTCCTGCCTCGGCCTTCTGAATAGCTGGGATTACAGGCGTGTGCCACCACGCCCGGCTAATTTTTTGTGTATTTTTAGTAGAGACAGGGTTTTACCATGTTGGTCAGGCTGGTCTTGAACTCCTGACCTCATGATCCACCTGCCTTAGTCTCCCAAAGTACTGGGATAACAGGTGTGAGCCACTGCGCCCGGCCTTCTCCATGTCTTTCTGATGGTTTTGTCTCCTTTGGACAGGTACTGATACCTCAAAGAAGAGTTCAAAGATACAGCTTCCATTGTCTCTGGCTTTTAAGGCTTGTGTCACATACTAAGAGGGGATAATAAGCTTCTTTGCTTCCTTTATTTTCTCTACTGCATATTATCGCTATTTTTGTTATCAAAACTTAAAACTCAGATTTTTAAATGATTTTTTCCTCTTATTTCCTGAATAATATATTACTTTCAGATTTATCTTTTTCTGCCAAGAGCTTTATTATTTAATATTACAACGGGAAACAAAATCCTTCCATTTAAATCTTTCTAAACCATGATGTGCCTACAGAATTTTTGCCATTAATTGCAAGCCTTAAGCAAAAGATACATCACTCCCACAACATTATCTCACACTTAGACACACTACATATATTCTATTTACATAAAGTGTTTTTAAAAATTAATGAAAAAGACATGAACAGATACTTTTCAAAAGAAGACATACATATGGCCAACAAGCATATGAAAAAAGGTTAGTATCACTGATCATTAGAGAAATCAAAACCACAATGAGATACCATCTCACGCCAGTCAGAATTGTTATTATTAAAAAGTCAAGAAATAACAGATGCCGGTGAGGTTGTGGGGGAAAAGGAATGCCTATTCACTGTTGGAATGTAAATTAGATCAACCATTGCAGAAAATAGTGTAGCAATTCCTCACAGAGCTAAAAACAGAACTACCGTTCAACCCAGCAATCCCATTACTGAGTGTATACCCAAAGGAGTCTAAATCATTCTACCATAAGGACACATGCAGGCAACTGTTCATTGCAGCACTATTCACAATAGCAAGGACATGGACTCAACCTAAATGCCCATCAATGGCAGATTGAATGCAGAAAATGTGGTACATATACACCATGGAATGCTATGAAGCTATAGAAAGAATGATTATGTCCTTTACACGAACATGGATGGATCTGGAAGTGATTATCCTTAGCAAACTAATGCAGGAACAGAAAACCAAATACCACATGTTCTCACTTACAACTGGGAACTAAATGATGAGAACACGTGGACACAAAGGGAGAACAACACACACTGAGGCCTACTTGAGGGTAAAGAGTGGGAGGAGGGAGAGGATCAGGAAGAATAACTATTGGGTAGTAGGCTTAGTACTTGGATGATGAAATAATCTGTACAGTGAACCCCTGTGATATGAGTTTACCTGTGTAACAAACCTGCACATATGCCCCTGAACCTAAAATTAAAGTTTTTAAAAATTTACTTCAATATTTAAAAATTTACTTCAATATTTTATTGTTCATTCTTCTTTGCCCAATATTAATTAATTTAACAATTATTTTGACCTTACCATGTATCACATGGGAGAAGACAGACATGGTCTATGCCTTCTTGGAGCTAACAGCCCAGTAAGTGAGATTGACCAGACCTCTTTTCTAAATTCAACAAGAATATTTTAGTCCGTATCTCTTCCACTGATTACAACAAACTTTGAGAACAAAGGCATCTACCTGAAGACTCTGAAAAGTAAACAACAGCAGGGGAGAGAAAAACTTGAAGAATAACCAATATCAGTGAGTTTCCAAGTTTTTTTTCTTTCTTCATCTTTTGCCTTCCACACGAGGGTGGCCTGCAACATGAACTGTAGAGCCTCACAGTGGACACACAGAGCAGAAACTTTAAGAGAACCCCTTCCTTTCAGCCAGGCATGGTGGCTCTCTCCTGTAATCCCAGCACTTTGGGAGGCCGAGGCAGGAGAGTTGCTTCAGACAGGGAGTTTGAGAATCTCCATGCAAAACCCTGTCTCCACAAAAACTAGCCTCGTG
The DNA here is from genome assembly GCF_047675955.1 of Chlorocebus sabaeus. NCBI lineage: Eukaryota > Metazoa > Chordata > Mammalia > Primates > Cercopithecidae > Chlorocebus > Chlorocebus sabaeus. The sequence continues at coordinate 7,501,510 of NC_132911.1, read as the reverse complement.
TGGCTAGTATACGAAAACTAGCCTCGTGTGGTGGCGTGTGCCTGTCATCCCAGCTACTCCGGAGGCTGAGGCATGAGAATCGCTTGAACCTGAGAGGCGGAGGTTGCAGTGAGCCAAGATTATGCCACTGCACTCCAGCCTGGGTGACAGAGCAAGACTCTGTCTCAAAAAAAAGAGAAAGAAACCCTTCCTTTCTGACCACAGAAAAATGAGGCAAGAGTGCAGGGGATGGGAAGTCCCTATTTACTTTTCTTTTCTTCCATTTTTCTGTCTGGTCCAGCCACAAGGGCAGCTCACCTTGCACAGCTATACTACTGTGGTGATGATAGGGGCAGCCGAAACCCCAAGAGAAAACTATGATTATGGTCAGAGGAACTGGGAAAAGGGGCTCCTGGGAGTCAGACCATGTAGGGGACATCTCAGCAGTGCTTTGGAGAAGGGCATCCCCTAATTGTGTGTATGAATCTAGCCAACTCTCGAGCTCATCCAGAGCTGTGAGTGCACAGAACAGACCCAGAGAAGCATAAGAAAGGCTTGGAAAACTGAGATAGAAAACACTGCCCACAGAAAGCAAAAAGGAACTTGTCGTCTGAACCAAAACAAGCTGATTGCTTGCTAAAACAAACCACAAAAAATCAGCATGATCACACAGAGCCCAGAGCTGCTCAGCATAATAATATGTCCAAGATAGATATCAGAATTACTTGATATACAAACAACCAGAAAAATATTCCCATTTCCCAAGGGAAAAGACAATCAACAAATGGCAACCATGAGATGACCCAGATATTGAAATTAGCACACACAGTCTTTAAAGAGCTATTATAACTATACTTGAAATAAATGAAAAAATGGAAATGAGTTTTCAGTAGGAACATCAAAACTAGAAAAAAGAACAAAATGAATATTTTAGGACTGAAAAATACAGTATAGTGCAAGAAGATAATTCACTGGATGGGCTTAATAGTAGAATGGAGATGTCAGAGAAACAATGGAAAATGGTCAATAGAAATTACCCAGTCTGAAGTCGAGAAAGAACAAAGATTTAAAACAAAATGAGCAGAGCCTCAGGGACCTGTGGGATAATATCAAAACGTTTCACCTTTATGTCTTTGGAGCCCCAGAAGAGAAGAGAGATAGGTGTGGAAAAATTATTTGAAACATAATGGCATGTTTAAAACTTACCAAATTCAGGGAAAAACATAAACTTCCATGAACCCCAATCAGGATACACATGAAAAATATTGTGCCAAGACACAATAATCTAACTGCAAGAGGAAAAGAAGAAGAGGGGTGGGGAGCAGGTAATGAAAACAACAGATTACATATAGGGGAAGAAAAATTTGAAGATTTCTCACTGACACCATGGAGGCCAGAAGACAGTGGAACATCTTTTAAGTGCTGAAATTAAAAAACAAGCAGCAGGCCGGGCACAGTGGCTCATGCCTGTAGTCCCACCACTTTGGGAGGCCGAGGCAGGCGGATCACGAGGTCAGGAGATCGAGACCATTTTGGCTGTCACGGTGAAACCCCATCTCTACTAAAAAAATACAAAAAATTAGCTGGGCATAGTGGCGGGTGCCTGAAGTCCCAGCTACTCGGGAGGCTGAAGCAGGAGAATGGCGTGAACCCGGGAGGCACAGCTTGCAGTGAGCCGAGATCGTGCCACTGCACTCCAGCCTGGGAGACAGTGAAACTCCACCTCAAGAAAAAAAAAAAAAGCAACCAAACCCCATTCCTCCAACAATACTCTATCATCCCAGAATTCTATGTGCATCAACTATATCCTTCAGAAATGAAGACAAAATATATTTTTGAATGAAAGCCAATCAACAAGTCCAGCGAAGTTGCAGGACGCAAAATCAACATAGAAAAAATCAGTTACATTTCTACAACTCACAATCACAACCTAAAAAGGAGACTTAAAAACTGTCATTTACGATACAAAGACTAAAATCCTTAGGAATACATTTAACCTAGGAGGTGAAAGGCTTGTGCACTGAAAATCCCCAAAATATTGAAATTGTAAATGAAAAATTACCCCATGTGCATGTACTGGAAGACATAATATTGCTAAAATGGGAATACTACCTGAAGGGATTTACAGATTCAGTGAAATCCCTCTCAATGGCATTTTTTTTTTTTTTTTTTTTTTGAGATGGAGTCTTGCTCTGTCGCCCATGCTGGAGTGCAATGGTGCGATCTCAGCTCCTTGCAACCTTTGCCTCCTAGGTTCAAGCAATTCTCCCGCCTCAGCCTCCCGAGTAGCTGGGATTATAGGCACATACCACCATGCCTGGCTAGTTTTTGTATTTTTGTAGAGACAGGATTTTGCTATGTTGGCCAAGCTGGCCTTGACCTCTTGACCTCAGGTGATCTGCCCACCTCGGCCTCCCAAAGTGCTGGGATTACAGGAGTGAGCCACCACGCCTGGCCTGTATTTTTTTATGGAAACAGAAAAGCCTATCCTAAAGTTTACAGAAAATCTCTCTCTCTCTCTTTCTCTCTCTCTCTCTCTCAGACAGGGTGTCACGATGTTGCCCAGGCTGGACTTGAACTCCTTGGCTCAAGTAATCGTCTCGCCTCAGCCTACTGAATAGCTGGGATTACAGGTGTGTACTACTCCACCTGGCTGTCATATGGAATATTAAGAAACCCTGAACAGCTAAAATAATCTTGAAAAAGAAGACTATAGTTGGAGGACTCACAGTTCCTGATTTCAAAACTTACTATAAAACCATGGTAATTAAATAGTGTGGTCTTGGCTTAAAGACAGAGAGGGAAACCAATGGTATAGAGAAGACAGCCAAGAAATAAGCCACTGCATATATCATCGATTGACTTTTGACAAGGGCTCCAAAAGTCCCTCTCCAGGGAAAGGGTAGTGTTATTAATGGTGCTGAGAGAACTGGATATCCACATGCAAAAGAATGAAGTTGGACTCTTCCATTACACCACATACAAAAATGGACTCAAAATAAGTCAAAGACTTAAATGTAAAAGCTAAAGCTATAAAACTCATAGAAGAAAACACCAGGGAAAACCCTCATGACATTGGATTTGGCAGTAATTTCTTGGAAATGACACCAAAAGCACTGGCAATAAAAGAGAAAAATAGGTAAATTGGACTTATCTAAATTTCAAGTATGTACATCACTGCAGTGTGGGAAATTAAAAAAAATAAAATTACAAATGGTTTAATTCTTCCCTTCAACTCTGTATGCTTGCGTCTTCCCACCCCAGGCACCAGACACGTGACGGGGTGAGCCCGCAAATGATCCCACCACCAGCCTGCAGGTCAACCCAAGGAGCCAGCCCCCAGAGCCCTGCCCGATTTGCAGGTTCATGTGTAAAACAGATGTAATGCCTTACACCCCCATTTATATCTTACTTATTTTTATTCTTTTGTGCTTATTTGAATGTCTATTGATCTAATACATGTGAGTAATCTCTTAGACTGTCAAAAACCCATCATAGGGTCCAGAGATATGTTAATTGATAAGAGTCATAGAGACTGACCTTGTTGAGAATGACTGTCCAGACCCCAGTGCCCCGAATGTGGCGAATAAGACTGTTTTTATAGAGAAAGAGGCTCCCTCAGTTCTCAGGAGTCAGGGAGCAAAAGTTTGGCCCAGAGGCGCTAGGAAGGGGAGTGAGAAGTGGCTGTTTAGAATGTAGCATGGCACAGCATCACTGGAAATGCTTTGAAATCCAGAACACCACCTCCCCTACCACTAAAGAAATACTTCCACCAGGCTTCTCAAGAGAAGAATGTAATATGCTGAAAATAAAACACATGAAACATAACAAAAATGTGGTTTGACAAGAGATGAAGTAGAAACCAACGAGGTGAAGTCACTCTATTTGATTTACTAATGTGTCAGTGAAGATAGGCTAGAGATAGGCCAGTTTGTACTGCAGTGAGAAATAACCAGAGGTATGCTAGTAACTGTTTAACCACTGATTCTTTGGAGCAGGGGTGGGGGGACTGGAGCAGGGCAGGGGAAGACATATATATATAATTTTTATTTATAAATTGATGCCTTTTCTATCAGTAAAATTTGTAATAAGCTTATTCCCCAGATATATATATATACACACACACACATATATATATTTAAAAACCCGTGACTCCATACTGTATGTCTTATAAGTTCCAAATAACCAATTAATTCTCATAGAGCATTTTTGTTAATTTTTGCAGTATTCTTGTAGCCAACCTCTGGTTTCAGTTGTCAAGTGAATACAGTTCCAACATGAATGTTGATTGCTGCATTTGTTTATGTTTATGAGGAAGACCAAAGTAAAATTACAAAGATGTATATTGAAATCTCACTCATTTGTTTCCTGAATTGAATGACGCTTTTCTGGAAGAATATTTCCTCAAATTTTTGTACTATTCATAATGTAGCAGTTATAGACGTAATACACTTTTTGTTGGTTTGTTTATTTGAGACAGTCTCACTCTGCTGCCAGGCTGGAGTGTAGTGGCATGATATCAGCTTACTGTAACCTGCACCTCCCAAGTTCAAGTGATTCTCCTGCCTCAGCCTCCCGAGTAGCTAGGATTACAGGCACGTGCCACCGTGCCCGGCTAATTTTTGTATTTTTAGTAGAGACAGGATTTCACCATGTTGGCGAGGATGATCTCAATCTCTTGACCTCATGATTTGCCCACCTTGGCCCCCTAAAGTGCTGGCATTACAGGCATGAGCCCCCGTGCCCGGCCATAATACACTTTTAAGTTCAATCTACAGTAACATTTTTCTCCATCATTTTCTTAAGTCCAGATAATCAACAGAACAATCAAGGTCTGGTTTATAGAGCTTGCCAATTTCCATGGTGTAAATACTCATACCATAGCTGAACACGGAGGTGGGAAGAGATGCACAGTAGCATACTGTGACATCGTGTTTCCACCATGCAGACACTGTGCATGCAAATAACCTCAAGAACAGACAGTAGTAAAATAGTTACATATATTTGAATATTATTTGTTAAAATGTGTGTAATATAAGCTTATATAATGTAATTCTTAATAATGGCTCACAAAACTCCTGAAAATGTATTGCCTCTTGTGAGCCAATACTCACAGGCTCTAGCACTGCCCTGGGCTATCAGTAATGAACCTACACTACATTTAGCCTATTATTTCAATTAGCTGCATATCAAACTGCCCCAAAGCTTAGGGGCTTAAAACAATGACATATGGTTTCTCAAGATTCTGTGATTTGACTGGGCTCAGCTGGATGGTCCTTCTGCTGGACATGGTGCCAGTGGGAGTCACAACTCTGTTGCCTTCATCTGGAAGCTCAGCTGGGACTGGGACACCCACCTGGCTTCACTCAGGCATCTGCACTTCAGCTGGGGGCTGGCTGAGTGTCTTCCCTCCGGCAGGACAGCCAGACTTCTTACCTGATGGCTCTAGGCTTCAAGCAAGGGAGTGTGGAAGCTGTGAGGTCTCTCAGGAGCTAGTCCTCTAAAAGGCATGTCAGCGCTTTATCATATCCTATAGGTTGGATGAAGCAAGTCTCAGGGCCAACCAGATACAAATGAAAGGAAAAGGGATTCTGCCTCTTGAGGAGAGTGACAAGTGTGTGCAGCAATTCGAGGAATTGTTGGAAGTCATCTTTGAAGACAACATACCACCCTTATCTATGTGGTTTCTCTTCTGTCTTCCACATTAGCTTGTAAACTACATGAGGGCAAGGAGTTTTATCTGTTTTGTTCACTGTTGTGTCCCTGACACCCAGGACTGTGCTTGGCATACAGAAGACACTAAGTATAATATTCAATGAATATATCAGTGTCAAACTATTTTCTTAATCCTCTAGTTTCTTCTAGTTCTTGCCCATATATATGCCTATAGTTGGATAATTGCTCCAGATAATTGTTTTTAATGACATGAATGTTGGTGTAACGGTAGTAAGATCATGATAAGATCTGTGGCTCTTTCAAGGTTGGGATTTTGTTTTTAATTAGGAAAAGTTTTCCTCTGCTAAGCAAATGGCTTGCCTTTTTTTCTTTTGGACATGGATTTGTTCAACTGACCCTCTGCTGTCATGTTGGATGCAAGAAAGCTTGCTCAATTTTCAGATTTTAGATCTTCAAAGCATTCATTTTGCTTTTTACTCCACTTCTGTCCGTAGTATAGGTTCTAGTGTGCCATTCCCTATGTCTTGTCTTTTGCACTTACATATAAAAACCTTTTAAAGAATAAAGACAAATTGACCTGAAGCTCTTGCCCTATTTAATATAGTGATCTATATGATTATATACATCTTGTAGAAGTTTAATCACTCCTGTACTTGTTTTCCTGTGCCATTTATCCATACCTCTGCATAACAGTTAGTTTTTAAATTAATTTATTTTTGTGGCAAAATACACATAATTTAAAATTTACTATCATAACCAATTTTAAGTGTAGGGTTCAGTAGCACTAAGCACACTGATGTTGTTGTACAATCACCCTCCTTCATCTTGCAAAACTGATACCCTGCACCCCCTAAACAACAACCCCTAACTCCCACCTCCCCACAGCCCCTAATAACCCCTGCTCTACTTTCTGTCTATGAATTTGACTACTCTAGGCTCCTTACATGAGTGGAATCATACAGTATTTATCTTTTTGTGACTGGCTTACTTCACTTAGCATAATGTGCTCAAGGTTTATGTGATGCTTCTTGCAGCATATCTATACTTTATTAACATTCCTTACTGTAGGGTGAGCTCCTTAAGTCTCAGGACCATCCTTTTATCCTGTACTCTTGGCACCTAGTATTTGTAGTAGGTTACATAACAAATGCTGACTGAATGACTAAATGAATGAAGGAAACAAAGAAGGATTGTTTTTAGGATATCGACTATATTCAGAATTTAGGGGAAAAAAGTCTGTGTTTGCAAAGTGTATATAAGATAAAAACTGATATCTAAAATATACACAAAACACTTAAAACTCAATAATAAGAAGGCAAACAATTAAGAAATGGACAAAAGATCTTAACACCTCACCAAAGAAAATATACAAACGGCAATAAACACATGAAAAGATGCTCAACAATATATATCATTAAAGAAATGCAAAGCGAAACAGCCATGAGATACCACTACATACCTAGTAGACAAAAACATATTGAAAAACTAAAACAATTAACACCAGAACTCTGACAACACCAAATGCTGGCGAGGATGTGGAGCAACAGGAACTGTCACTCGTTGCCGGTGGGAATGCAAAATCGCACAGATGCTTTGGAAGGCAGCTTGGCAGTTTCTGACAAAACTAAAACTACTCTCACCATACAATCCAGAAATCATATTCCTTGGCATATATCCCAAAGGGCTGAAAACTCCTGTCAACACAAAAACCTGCACACAGATTTTTATAGTAGCCTTATTCATAATTGCCAAAACTTGGAAACAACCAAGATGTCCTTGAGTAGAGGTGATCAGGAAATAAACTCCAGTGCATCCAGACAAATGGGCATTATTCAGTGCTAAAAAGGAATGAGCTATCAAGCCATGTATAGACATGGATAAACCCTTAAATGCATATTATGGAATGAAGGAAGACAATCTGAAAAGGCTGCATACTGTAGAATTCCAGATATGTGACATTTTGGAAAACTACAGAGACAGTAAAAGGATCAGTGGTTGCCAGGGGTTGTGGTGAAAGACAATGCATGGATGGGGCACAGGGAATTTCTAGGGCAGTAAAACTATCATTCTCATTGATATTATAATGGTGGATATGTATCATTATACATTTGTCAAAACCCATAGAATATATAAGGTAAGAGTGAGCCCTAATGAAACTGTGGAGTTTAATAATAATATATCAATATTAGCTCATCAATTGTAGCAAATGTACTACACTATTGCAAGATATTAAAAACAGGGAAAACTGAGGGTGAAGGGATACATGGGAATGTTCTATACCTTTTGTGCAAACCTAAAACTGCTCAAAAAATAGCTATTTTTTTAGAAAACACGAATATTTTAAAAATCATTTATAATCCTTCCATTGTCCCTTTTCATTAAAATATAAAACAGAAACATGAGTTTCACTGATGTGACCTGTTTTCATGGCTGTTTTTTCTTTGCTTAATTTTCCTGCCATGGGGAAGACTGGCTAATTCTACTTTCTTCCCAGTCAGAAATAACTACCAGCAGAGGTTGCTAGAAGGCAGGCATTAGGAATCTTTCTGCTGTGGAGAGATGGGACGGTCCTGCACAGCACTGGCTTCACTCTGACGGCTACAGGCATGTCCCTTGGGAAAGCGCTCCATGGCAGGGATTTCACAAAGAACCAAGGATCTTTGTGTCTCTGTGTCTGTCTTATGAATATTCCCTAAGAAAAAAGTCAGTCTGGACACCTGACAACAAGCATGAATTCACACCCCTAGATGTTATCATAGAAGGAATGTTGAAAGAAATATATTTCTTTCCTTTAGTAACCACCAAAGTGGTTACTAAAGGAAATGTATTTCTAAATGCATTTCTCAAGAATACCTATTTCAGTGTAAATACCAATTTAAATTAACACATTTGTTAAATCATTTTATTCCCAGTTTTTTCAGCATCTGAGAAATGTTTAGAGTTGCTAAAAGGTTCATTAGAAGAGTTTTGTTAAACTCCCTCAATAAAATTCTGAATGTGATTCGCTTTATTCCCAGAGGTTATCCAAGAAAGGAAGTGGAGAATGTTCTTTTTGAAAGCATGAAGTGGGAAAATGTTTAAAACTATTTATAGCAGCACTTAGCTGTGGAAATCCCAGACTTTACCATCTATTTATAGTTACTCTTTGGGTTAAAAGGGTGAAACCAGAAATCTTGAAAATGCTACATGCTTTTATCCAGCAGTTAAAACTAATAAGCTGTCTTTCTGTGGTTGTGATAACCAGATACTTACAAGAGTGATTCTGGAAATGACAATAAGTACATCTTGGCTTAAAAAAAAAACTGTTTAAATTTAAGAGAGCAATGTTTTCTCTGATTAAGTGATTTGTATTTGAGTTTCTTATGTTTTCAAGTTATCTGCAAATCGCCTTCTCTCTGTAGCGTGTGGGATTTCTAATGATGAGTGGGAAGCTTGGTAGGTTGACAGAAATTTGCACACAGGCTAGTAAATCTCCAGTGCTGGTTGGTCATCTGAATACAAAGAAGGCCAGGTAAAATTCCTGGACTTCAAACAGCAGAATTTAAACCTTCCTTGGAGGAACACCCATTTCTGAAATTTCTGCCGGGCTGTAACATCAGACTGTGCTCTGGCCTTGAATATGTGGCACAGAATTTACACCGGTGCAGTGCAGAATATATAATCTATTGGCCTTTAGGAATTTAGTTGTTTTAGTTGCTTAATTTTTTTTTTTTTTTTCTGGAGGCAAAAAGACCAGTTAGGAGGTTGTTGCTGTAAAATGAATGTTAAGTGTGCATGAGAATTTGGGAGGGCAGTGGCCAGCAGGACTGGAGAGGAAGGGATACGTCTGGGAGGCTTTTTAGAAGTAGACTCAGTTAGTTGGCTTTGTTGAGGTGTTTGCATGTTAAAATGAAACTTTTCTGCTGGGCGCGGTGACTCACGCCTGTAATCCCAGCACTTTGGGAGGCTGAGGCGGGTAGATCACCTGAGGTCAGGAGTTCAAGACCAGCCTGGCCAACGTGGTGAAACCCCATCTCTACTAATAATACAAAAATTAGCCGGGCGTGGTGGCACGCGCCTGCAATCCCGGGTACTCCAGAGGCTGAGGCACAAGAATCATTGGAACCTGGGAGGCGGAGGTTGCAGTGAGCCGAGATCACGCCACTGTACTCCAGCCTAGGTGACAGAGCAAGACTCCATCTCAGAAAGAAAAGAAAAGAGAAAAAAAGAAAAAAGGAGAGGAGAGGGGAGAGGAGGGGAGGAGAGAGGAGGGGAGGTGAGGAGAGGGGAGGGGAGGGAAGGAGAGGGGAGGAAAGGGAAGGGGAGGAGAGGAAAGGGAAGGGGAGGAGAGGAAAGGGAAGGGGAGGAGAGGGGAGAGGAGTGAAAGGAAGAAAGAGAGGGAGAGGAAGGAAGGGAGGGAAGGAAAGGAAGGAAGGAAGGGCTTCTAACTGGGGGAAAAGAAGGAAGGGAGGGAGGGAAGGAAGGAAGGAAGGAAGAAGGATTTCTAACGGGGGAAAGAAGGAAGGGAGGGAAGGAAGGAAGGAAGGAAGGACTTCTAACGGGGGGAAAGAAGGAAGGAAGGGAGGCAGGGAAGGAAGGAAGGAAAGGAGGGAGGGAGGGAGGAAGGAAGGAAGGGAGGGAGGGAGGAAGGAAGGAAGGAAGGACGAACTTCTAACTGGAGGGAAAAGAAAGGAGGGAGGGAGGGAAGGAAGCAAGGAAGGAAGGAATGAAGAAAAGGAAGGAAGGAAGGAAGGAAGGAAGGAAGGAAGGAAGGAAGGAAGGAAGGACTTCTAACTATGGGGAAAACTGGGGGAAAATTTTGCCCCAATAATAATGAGAACTTTGGCTTTGTATGAAAATGAAGAGATGATTAAGAATGGACAAATGTCATCCCAGACAATATAACGAGACCACGTCTCTACAAGAAAATTTAAAAAAATTAGCTGGGTATAGTGGTGCATGCCTATAGTTCCAGCTACCCTGGAGGCTGAGGCAAGAGGACTGCTCAAGCATGGGAAGTTGAGACTGCAGTGAGTCGTGATCATGTCACTGCACTCCAGCCTGTGCAACAGAGTGAGACCTTGTCTCAAATAATTAAAAAAAAAAAAAAAATTAAAGAATGGATAAATGCAGTGGTGAAAAAAACAACGAAATCATGTTGCTGCCCCAACAGCTCATTCTTTGCATACTCCTTACACAAAATCTGACTTAAATAGCAGACGTTATTAATCCTCATTAATGCAAAACTGTAAATAGAACTCACAGAACTCAATACGCTTTTGTGTCTATCAGGTTAGACAGAAAAATCAGGCCTCTGAAATGCAATTGTAAATGCAAAATATGCTGAAGCCTGTTTAACTACGATTCTCATTTTTTATTAAATTCCATTCTGCTGCCTGGGTAGTATCACGTAAAAATACAGCATAAACTTTAGTGAGCGTGACACATTCATGCCCTGCCAACTGGAAGATGAAACTTACCCAATAACTTCCATCCACCTATGCCTGGTAATTGCTCCTTCTCAACTCCCAAAGCACCTGCTGCATAGGCCATGCATTTGTCACTTTGTGACATGCTGTCCTATGCTACCTCTAACGCCAGTGTCCTTGCTCTTTGTTCCTGTAGCAGCCCCATTTGAAGCACTCGTTTCCTGTGGCTATGATGGTGTATCTGCCTGCACCACCGTAAGTAACCTCTGCTCTGCAACTTCACCTCCTCCTGCTGAAGAGTTGACTGATTTCCTTGGAAACCACATGTGCTGCTTTAACCAGAAGGAACCTGGGGTGGACAGTTAGGCTCCTGAAGTCCTTGCCCTATTTTTGCTATCAATACTTCAAGTGATTCTGGACAAACCCTTAACCTCTCTAAGTCTCTGTTTCCTCTGTTCCGAAATGAAAGACTGGGCCAAGTACTCTCTAAGGCCTCTCTAACTCTGAATGGCTTCACTCCCTCCCCTTACGCCCCTTCTCTCGACTGGACCGAACTCTGAGGCCTATCTGGTCCCACTTAGAACCAGTTTCCCAAACTTTTAGATGATATCTACAACCACACAACCCAAAACAAAACCTAAGAATGGGTTTAAGGGAATCTAAACTGGTTAATGAAGAGGTGACTGGTCACATGCAGAGGCTGTGGGCTCCCTTAAACGGCCCTAGGAAACCACTTGAGAAATTTGCAGAAATAGGAGCTCACAGAGCCAACTTGGCCTTCATGGAAGTTGAAGTGATGTTTTACGTCGTTGGATGATATCAAGATATAAAGCTCTTAGCCCAGAGGCTTCGGAGAGGATGCTGAGGAACACGACTCTACCTATTGTGCCTCGCCCTTGAACTTTGTCGGCTCAAGTCTGCTGGACTTTGCCTCATCCTGTTTGGATGGGCAGGATACACTTCACTGGGGCTGGTTGGAGAGGATGGTTGTGTTTTCTTTTTCTTTTTAAACCAACCAACCTTCCTTCCTTCCTTCCTTCCTTCCTTCCTTCCTTCCTTCCTTCCTTCTTTCCTTCCCTCCCTCCCTCCCTGCCTCCTTCTTCCCTCCCTCCTCTCCCTCTCTTCCTTCTTCCTTCCTTCCCTTCTTCCTTCCTTCCTTCCTTCCCTCCTTCCCTCCCTTCCTTCCTTCCTTCCTTCCTTCCTTCCTTCCTTCCTTCCTTCCTTCCTTCCTTCCCTCCCTCCCTCCCTCCCTCCCTTCCTTCCTTCCCTCCCTCCCTTCCTCCCTTCCTCCCTTCCTTCCTTCCTTCCTTCTCTTTCACTTTCTCTCTCTCTCTCTTTCAAGATAGGGTCTCATTGTGTTGCCCAGGCTTGTCTTGAACTCCCGGCCTCAAAAGATCCACCCACCTTGGCCTCCCACAGTGCTGGGATTGTAGGCGTGAATCATGGTGCCTGCCCAGGGGGTGGTTCTTTGTAACAGTGGAGCTGAGTCCAGATTGTCAACAGATAGGGATCAGAACTGGAGGCTTGGGACCACTGGGAGCAGGATCTGCATGTCCTCAGAGCCGAGGTCCTGGAGCTGCTTCCCTTCCCCTGGGTCCCAGGCGTGCTCACTGATGGTGGCCCTGGGAGTCACTGTCCCCAGCTAAGAGGGCTTCTCAGCAATGGTCCCATGCCTTCATTCGTCATTTCCATGACAGAACTTTGGACGGGGAAAGAGGGACAGAGCCCTAGGGACCCAACACCCCTTGTTATTCCAGTTAAGTCCTCCTTGCAACATTCACAGCTCCTGACCCACTACAGTGACCCCTATGCCTTGTTAGCCCAGGGTTGCGGATATGTGCCTCCACCCACCTCCCTCCTACAGGTGTACTTGTGTCTCTGAGTAGATTTGGTGATATTGTTTAGATGGGGAGAGTTGGGGAGGAAGGACTACATTGTACTTGAGGCATGTGAACTAAGGCCTGATCCCAGTTGCAGCTTCAGAAACACCCAGGAAACCCTCGAGCAGTGAGAGTTGTCTCTGAAAGGTGTCAGGGTGCTTCCTAGAGTCCATCCCATGCCGTCCAGGCCACATTCCCCGCTCCTTCCTGTATACTCTGGGTATTCACGTTTCCTAACTGAAAGCATGTTTATGGTCACTAGTCTTTCATGTGTTTATGGTCACTAGTCTTTCATGTGTCAGGAATAAAAGGCACCAGAATGATGCCTTTTCTAAAAGTACACATGGATTGGGGGGCGGAGGTTCCTACTGAATTTCTGGAACTGTGAGCCCAGGCACAGTATTTTTGGGAAAAACAAAATCTGTCCAGGTGACTCTGATCTGCAGCCAGGATTGAAATCTACTGAATTGGAGTCATGACAAGAAAACAAGTGATTCAGCCAGTGATCTTCTGACCTTGGCTTCACCAGTCTCCATCTCCTAACAAATCTTGTTTTACACTGAATCAATTTTCCAATATGCTCTATCCCGGTGGCTGCTATGGCAGAATCCTTGAAGGAATCCCATCGTTCACTGCACCTCATTTCAAAGTGATTTAACAGCACAACCAAAGCAATAATGAAAAGACCCTCCCTATTTTTTATGGGTAATTTGATTATACACAGTGCTTAAATGTTTACGATAAAACTCCTTTGTATGCTCAGATAAGAAAGCTGCTTTTTTTTTTTTTTTTTTTTTTTTTTAAAGCCAGCAAACAATCTAGTACATCTGTGTGGTCACTGGTAGTAAGGGCTGTACCCAGGCACGGAGCTGAGCTTGAACTCAGCACACACAGGGGGATGACTTCCACAACCCAAGGAGTCTAATGGGTCTGAATACAGAATGCACTGTAGAAAGAAGCAGAGTTGGCTAGAGGCTGGGTATCTGCAGGCCTTGAAGAACTGACTGGGGAGCTGCACGTAGCACCTGAAAGACGGAGAAAGATGAAATCCACTAAACAGAACACATAACTGGCTCACCATGTTTTCCATAGAAATGGAAGTGATTCCTTGTTAAGGAATCAATTAAGTTTGAACCTCAACTGGGAGATCAATTGGAGCCAGCAAAGGCAGTTGTTTCATGGGGTTCTGCTCAGGTAAAGTTAGAGAGGGGTTCAGTAGAGCCTTGAAATAGTGGGGAAACTGAGGCCTGGATCACAAACAAAGCACCACATACATCTTCAGACTTCTCAGTGGGGAGTGACAAATGGGTTTTGTGGTCTCTCAGCGTTTGTTTGCATATTATATATTTAATGTTGAATATTTGTGTTATTTAGTATTACATGGCTATTAAACTTGTCTGAGTCATTAAACATGGCATTAAGATGCTCTTTTTGGGATTCATGATTGAACTGCCTCCTAGAGATCTCTATGTAAACATGCTCTGGGCGCCTCAGATTTACCTACTGCAAATTCAAATTCATGATCTCATTTCTAAGCCTCTTCATCCTCTGTCTTCCTTATTTGATGGAAGTAAAACTATCCATCTACCCACTTGGGCTCCCTGCCATCTAAATCAGGCAATTGGTAAGTCCTTTTGATCTTACTTCAAAAAGGTGCCCTGATCTCTCTCTTCCCTTCCATCCTTGCTGCTGCAGCCCTAGTCCAGATGCTCATAATCTCTAAACAGCCCCCTGCCATAGCCCAATACATCTTTTGGTCTCCAGTGTTGCCCCACCCAAGCCATCTGCCACACTCTTATCAGAATGACCTTCCCAAACACAAACTGAATCTCTCCATTCTCTGGCATGAAAGCTATTGATAGCTTGCCAGTGCTCACTAAATTCAGACAAGCTGCATTAGCATGAAATATTCAGCTTTTCACTAACTCATTCCAGTCCCCATTTCTGGCATCACAGCCATCCAGTCTGCATCTCACACCACACACTCTGGTCTACATAGTTGGATAAATTACTACTTCTGTAAGTGCCATCTAGATAGTTCTATCTAGATGTCTTTATCAACGTTATTACCTTCTTCCAGAATGGCCTCTCCCCCTTCCTTGCTCTGTCCAGAAATTTACACATTTTCTAGACTAATCCAAGTGCCATCTGCTCTAATACTCTTTCCCATTCTTCTTAATCCTTCATCCAATTTAATTCTTATCCTGACTATATTTGATATACTTCTACGTGACAGACTCAATGACAGCTATTTGTTTATCCTGGTCTCTAAGCTGCTCACATGCAAGGATTATACCTACTTTTTAAAGCCTCGGTGTCAAGTAGGTGCTTAGTCAATGTGTATTTAATTGAACTGGAAAACCTGAGGGGGCCTTGATTTACTGAGATGGAACTCACTGAAACTTCAAATAGATCCCTTGGTTTTACTTCCCACATTTCTACTTGGAAGAGTTTACTCACAACTCAATGTATTCCTATCAGACACTTATCTAAAAAGCAACAGGCTGTGTTCCAGGGTTGTTACAAATTCAGCCCTAACTCAGAGACTTTCTACAAACAGCATGGTACAATAATTCTGAGGTTCTGGAATAAAGATTTCTGGTGAGTACATTGTATTTACTAGGACAAGAAAACAAGGAAAAATTTTTGAAAGATTTTCAAAAAGATGGATTGAACTCAAGGAGGGTTTCTGGTTAACCATATTAACCAGGGAATTCAGAGAACTATGACATTCCTGTCTCTGAATATCATGGTTAGCTGAAGATATATTAAATTTGAAAACAGTAAATAATGTGACATATGTCTTAGAGTTTTAACTGTGAACTTATGTGAGATTCTAAACTCCATTTCCCTCACTAAATCCCCACAGCTTAGTTTTATTGTATTAACATAATTCGATTTAGAGGGAATATTTAATTTTTTACATCATTTAAAATTTTCTCAAGTCTATCCATGACTTTATTTTTTTGCCTGTACTTCGAGAATCTAATTCATTTCATGAAAAGCATGTAGCCATTATATTTAATTCATTTGTTATTTTTACCCCCAAGGGATAAGTTATCTTGTTTGGAAAGGTAGTGTATATTATTAGTTAATTCTCAATAATCTCAAAGTTAGCATTTTGGTTTGAGAACATTTCATATGGCAACAACTAAATGTACTGCACTGATTTAAATCCTCCCATTTTCCCTCAGAAGCTGTTACGAGTTACCCAGGTTTCATTGGTACCTGCTGGCAAGCATCTCAAGTGGGCACTCCAGAAAGGAAACTGTGTACCAGCCAAGATGTAGCAAGCACTCGGGGCTGGCACTTTCGTGATTTGCGATTGTGCTTTTCTTGTGCCAACCCACATTCGCCTGTTCCAAGTAAAGACTCTGTTACAGAGATTTCCCTGAGGTTCCAGAGAGTGGTATGTGGCTGCAACACTAATCCCATGCCTTGATTTCACCGCGGACGAAGTAAGGGGCTACGGGAGGCAAACTACTGTGAACCGGAAGTCACTGATACACGAAGAGCCTTTCCATCCTGAAAAAGACAGTCCTCTCACTCATTCCGTCTCTCGGAAATTTATCTGGAAAGAACGTAGGCTGTGGAATCAGAGAGATGGAATTTGAATCTCCCCTCTGCTACTTAGACGTGGGTGACCTTGGGCAAGTTACTTAACCCTTAATAGCAGGCATTTCTTCTTCTCTAATAGTGGTTCTGCGGATTGAATGAGGTATTTAAGGAAAGCGTCCCCACACAGAAAGGGGCCTGTTAGTCCCTTTCATCTGTGCTACTAATCTCTTAAAATGCAGTTGACTTTTTAACCTCACTGTGACTTAACTTTCCTCAGATCATTGATGGAAGATGGTCAAGGAATGCAAGTTCTGATTTGGGAACAGTGTCTGGACATTACAGGCTGACCCGAGCAGGGTGCTGACCCCAGCAAGCCCTATGGGGCCGCACAAGGGAGATGGAAGGAGGAGTCTCATAAAGGGCCAGGGAGAGGGACTGGGAAACCACTCGGGCTTTGCAGTTTTGAGCAGGCGCCTCTTTGCAGGTGGCACCACTGGGTCAAGTCAATGCTGAAGCCAGTATAGGTGGGAGGGCCACCAGCCCCACCCAGTCTATTTCTTTTCTTTTAATTTTTCTTTTTTATTGACACACAAGATTTGTACTTATTTGTGGGGCACATGGGATACTTTACTACATGCATAGAGTAGGAAATGATCAGTTTAAGGTAGGATATCCACCACTTCGAGTAGTTACCATGTGTGATGGAACCATTTCAAAGCCTTTTCTAGCTATTTTGAAATATACAATACATCGTTAACTATAGTCACCCTACTATGCCATTAAACGTTAGAACTTACTCTTTCTACATAATTGTATGTTTGTACTCATTGACTTTCCTCTCTTATCCCTCACCCCCAACCCCACCCTGCAACACATACATCCTTCCCAGCCTTTGGTATCCATCGTTCTACTCTTTAGCTCCATGAGGTCCACATTTTTAGCTCCTCCATTTAAGTGAGATCATGTGATATTTATCTTTCTGTGCCTGCCTTTTTTCACTTAATGACTTCCAGTTCCATTCATGTTATTGCAAATGACAAAATTCTATTCTTTTTTATGGCTAAATAGTATCTTATCGTGTATGTAGGCCACATTTTCTTTATCTATTCATCCATTGGTGGACATTTAGTTTAGTTCTATATCTTTGCTGTTGTGAAAAGCACAGCAGTAAACATGGCAGTGCTTTGTTATACTGATTTCTTTTCCTTTGCATAAATATCCAGTAGTGGGGATGCTGGATCATTTGGTAGTTCTGTTTTTAGTTTTTTTGGGACAGCTGTATACTGTTTTCCGTAATGGCTGTACTCATTTACATTCCCACTAAGTGTACAGGGTTCCCTTTTCTCTGTATTTTTGCCAGCATCTCTACTTTTTTGTAATAGCCATTTTAACTTGGATGAGATGATCTCTCATTGTGGGTTTGATTGGCATTTCCCTGATGATTAGTGATGTTGAACATGTTTTCAGTACTTGTTGGCTATTTGTGTATCTTCTTTTCAGAAATGTCTATTCAGATTCTTGGCCCAGTTTTTAATGGAATTATTATTATTTTTTGTTGTTGTTGTTGAGTTGAGTTCCTTGTATATTCTGGATATCAGCCCCTTATCAGATGAAGTTTGGCCAATATTCAGATGATCAAAGAGACAGGTTGTCTCTTCACTTTGTTGTTTTCTTTGAAGTACCTAAGCTTGTTAGTTTAATATAGCTCCATTTGTCTATATTTTGTATTTTTGGTTTTGTTGCATATGCTTTTGAGGTCTTAACCATAAACTCTGCCTAGACCAACATCCTGGAGTGTTTCCCCTGTTTTCTTCTAGAAGTTTTCTAATTACAGGTCTTAGGTTTGAGCTTCTTTTAAAACAATTTGATATTTACAAATACCTTCCAATACGACAGGAACTTTCATATGCTCTCATATACTTTGTTCTTGCCATCCTCTGCCAACCCATTGATATTGGCATTAACTAACTTTTAATTCTTAGTTATAAGGATATTATTTTTTCTTGTTAGTCTTAGCAATTTGTAAAGACAACAATCAACTCATACTAAGGTATAAAGTTATTTTTCCTTCAAGATTTTCTTGGAATATCTCTTGAATTTGCCTCACTTTTTAGTTAAGAACTTTTTTTCAAAACTATTTTCAATGTGAGCTTTTCTATAAAGTCTTCAAAGCACTTGTATGCCTGAGGAAATTTATCATCTCATCTGATTTGAATGATAGTTTGGCTGGATATAAAAATCTACATTTTTAAGTTCTTTTCCATCAGTATGTTGAAAATGATTCCAGTTATTTTGCATCCAGTGTTGCTGTTAAAAAAGCTGATGTCAAGCTGATTCTTGTTCTTTTATATAGCCTGTCTTTCTTTCTTTCTGTGGGTTTTTGGAATTTCTCTGTTTTTTTTTTTTTTCTTTTTTATACTCTTACATTTCAGTTTAGTGTGTGTAGATGAGGTTTTCCTTATTCTCTTTTGTGGTGCTCTATGAGTCCTTTAAATCTGAGGTCAGTCTTTTCATTCTGGGAAACTGATCTGAACTACTTCTTCAAATATTTTCCCCTCTTCACTTTTTCACTCTTGTTTGAGCTGCCTATTACTTATCTGAATGTTTGCATTTCTTTTTAATTCTCATATTGCCTTAAAATTTTACCGCTACTTAATCTGTCCTGTCCTTTCTCCCTTTAAGACTTTTCTGTATCTGGTGTTACAAGTTATACCATTCCCTAAGTTATATAATTTTTGCTATTTTTCATTTGTTGTATTTTTTACTTCAACTAAGTTTCATACCTAAGCTTTCCTGCTCTGTTTTCTTAATGCTTTTCTTATTCTCATTGGTGACACCCTCCTGTATTTCTATTAGACTAAATTTATTGACTCATTTGTGCCAATCTTTTTGCCTCTGTTGGAATTTGATATCCTCTGTTATTTTTCCTTTAAAATTGTTGCACTCTTCCAATGTATTATTATTTGGGTAAATTTATTCATATTTTTTTCCTGGCATTATCAGCCACACTTGTCCGGAAAGGAGCCGTCAGTAACTCTCAGTGGGTAGGGATGGTGAAGAGTAGACTAACCTATCTTTTTCTTCCACTGGGCATTTTTTTTGCTTCCAACATACTTCTATCACATTCTGTTTACCCCAGGGTACTGAATATGTCAGCTGGTTTCCATTCATTCTCTCTTCACAGAAAATTTTAATTTATATTCATATGGAGACAATAATAGCTTGGTTCTTCAATCCAGCAATTCAGTTTCAAGCTTTAAACCATCTCCAAATTCATGGCTTGACCTCCACTCTCCCCACAGGAACCATTCCTCCTACTCCTGACTGTTCCAGTCTTCCTGATCCAAATCTTACATTTCTTCTCATGAAGAGAGAAGAGAGAAAGAGAAGAACTTAAATCTTTTCTTGCATCTTCAACCTCTCCCTCCCCTTTTTATTATTTATATGGTGCCTCATTGAGTTGCAGGCACAGGGGATGTCGCTGTATCTCTGACAAACACTGATAGAAAGCTGAGGATGCAGGACCTTAGATCCCATCCCACCTTTGCCATTCTAGGACTAACAGACCCCTTGCTACTTTTCTGAGTCTCATGGGAACAAGGGACTCATTTTCCCTCTGTCTTCCCCACTCGCCTGGGTGCACTCGAAAGACCTGAAGTTCTTTCTGAGGCAGTGGCTCAGTCACTGGGGGAGCTGAAAAGGGTTGAGCATCTTGAAGCCAACTTGGCTGGTGGATTTCCCATGTACCACAGTAGCCCCAGTGCTGGGGGTTCAGAGGCACTGGCCTACCATACACCACACTTCTCTTCCCAGGCACATCACCTGTACCCATCAGAGACCTTCTGTTATCCCCTTCAGACCCCGGTTGTGGGAGAGGTCATCGTTGCAGAGGTTGTCCTGGCAACCTTTGTCCCCATGGGGGGTGTCATGCCTTTGCTGGCAACACCTCCCCTGAAAAGTCACAGCTGCACAGCTTCTTGGAGCACTTGGCCACATGAGCCTCATTGTGCCTCTGCAGGGGTGTGGAAGAAACAGAAAGAGGCCCTGGGCTACCCACATTCCAGGCTGGAAAACACCACAAGGGCATCCTGGCAGCCACACAGTTGACCTGGGATCCTGAGGCCTGTGTCTTTCCCTACCCATTGTCCCTTGGGCATTGGGAATACCCGTACTCTGGAACACTTTCCTAATCCACTTCCTTTTCTACGGCAGAAGCCCTGATTCCCACATCCACTCCCTCTGCTCTCTTTTCTTCCCAGGACCGCTGCAGCCTGGCTCCATTTCTTAATCCCCTCAAGTCTTAAACCTCTCAAGCTCTGCCATCCCAGTGGTCCCCCAGATGGGAGCAGCCAGGACATTGGAAGTATTTGAGCTAAAACTGAATATTTTATCAGAAGTTTGAACTCTGGATGGGGAGGCGAGAATGATTGAGCTGGGTGAAATGTTCGGTCCCTCCCAATCTTCAGATGCTTGGAGGATCTGCAGGTCATCCTGTGGGAATTGCCTTTTCTCCCTCCACCTTGCACCCTCCTTGGCCCCCCACCCCCACCCAGCCAACTATGGCCCCTATGTCTGCCCCTAAGAGTGGGGGACCCTGGCCCACTGTGGCCCCTATGTCTGCCCACTGACTGGCTGCCCTGTAGGCCAGTAGGGTTCCCCCATTCCCTGACTGCTTCCTTTCCTTGCTCCCTCTAAAGGGTGTGTGTGGAACTACAGAGAGAAGGTGCCTCTCTTGTGGGGAGGCCACAGAGCCTCCTCCCAACTTGACACAGTGTCCACCCACTGGGACCAGCTCCTCCCATCTCCACCCTCCCTCGTGCCAGTAGTCAGTTCAGGAGAAAGTCTAAATGGCCTGGCGAAAAAATGGAGGAGGCCTAGGTTAGCTATCCAGGGCCCTGTGGGCTGTGTCTTCTTGGAAAAAATGGCTAAGAGAAATGGATAATCTATAGCATTCTTTTTTATCATTTATTTCAAATATACAGCACCTCAATTATGCTATGGATAATAGTTACATAATGGTCAGGCCAGGAAGCCAGTACCATAGAATCCCAAATGCTTGGTTCATTGACTTATATGATACCCTGTAATTTGGGGGTTGTTGGTGTTTTGTAACTGTTGAGATGCAGAAATGAGTGATTTCGTTTGAATTCTTTTACTTCTAGGCGGCAGTCTGTCAACAACTGTGGCATCCAGTTGGTCAGAAAGACTCGAGAATTTGACCTTTTGTGGCTGTTCTCTAGAACCAAAGAAATGAGAACCTCTTGGTAAAATCTGCCAAACAAATTATCTGCCAAAATTACAATGTAAAACTGAAGAAAACAACATATAACTCGGTTGAAATTTTGGAAAAATACAGAGAAATTGTGACTGGGGAGAAATGGTTAGGGAAATTTTCTCATTGAAATAGAGGATCTTGGAGGGCTAAAGGGAACCCTCATGCTATCAACCAAAATCTCTGTTAAATTCCAAACATAAAATATCTTTTCTCACTGTTAAAAGATCTAAGCAGTCTCCACTAGCAGCCCCCGTCCTGGACACAGGAGCACTGCCCTGGCTGGCCATCAGGTGCTCCCACAAGCATTGTTCAGACAGCGAGGGGGGCAATTGAGGACTCAGGGGCAGGAGATGGGGTGGTGGAGAGAAGGATGTAACCATCTAAAGTCCATTTTCCCTGCTGAAGCTACCCATGGAACTTTTAAATTGGGTGCAGATTTAAAAATTAATACAAAATATTTGATTAACCAGGGATGTATCAAATGTTCATAAATTACAGCTCCAAGTAGGAATGCCTAAGGAATTGTTCCTTCCATGTAATTGTCATCTGTGTCTATCAAAAAGACAGCCACTCTCATGCCTCTTCCAAACAGTCAAATATCATCCGAAGCCCTCATGGAAAATCTCAAGAGGCTTATGGATTTACTAATTCTAAACCTGTGTTTGCTCAAAGGACAGTGTCAACTACAATTTTTCATTTGCTTTTGTATTCCATTTATTTTTCTTTACAGCTTTGGGAGATGTGTATCATACTTCTATTCTTTTAATGATTATCTTGGAAATTGTTTATAGTTGAGGACTATTTACCATCCTTCTGAATAACACAAAGATTTTAGGACAGTGGTCCCCAGCCTTTTGGGCACCAGGGACCAGTTTTTCCATGGACCAGGGTGCAGGGGGATGGTTTCAGGATGATTCCAGCACATTACACGTATTGTGCATTTTATTTCTATTATTATTGTAATATATAATGAAATAATTATACAACTCACCATCATAGAGAGTCAGTGGGTGTCCTGACTTGTTTTCCTGCAACTGGATGGTCCTATCTAGGGGTGATGGGAGACAGTGACAGATCATCAGGCATTAGATTTTTCAGAAGGAGCATGCGACCTAGATCCCTTGCATGCACAGTTCACAACAGGGTTCAAGCTCCTATGAGAATCTAATGCCACCGTTGATCTGATCTGAGGTGGAACTCAGGTGGTAATGTGAGCAGTGGGGAGTGGCTGTAAATACAGATGAAGTTTCGCTCACTCGCCTGCCCACGGCTCCTAACTCCTGCTGTGCAGCTCAGTTCCTAACATATCCATTGGTGGCCTTGTTTTAGAATGATTTTTTTCCACTGATCACTGCTAGCTTGTGTGCTGCTGGGATACAATATTTTGAATCAATCTCTGTTTTTAACCTCACAGATTATGCAATTATCAGTATCTGCTTAATATGTATTTAGATTAGTCATATGTTTACCGTTTTGTTTAGTTGCCTAACTTCATTGCATTTCAGACTTTCTTTCTGGGAGTGTCTCATTCTTCCTGAAGTACATCATTTAAATGTGCTTTTAAGTTTGGTGGCAAACAGTCTCAATTTCTGTTTATCTCAAAGTGCCTTTATTCTACCTCATTTTTGGTAGTTTCACTGGATTTGTGATTTTAAATCTATAATTATTTTCTAGCACATTGAAGGCATTTCACTTTCTTCCATGTTCCATTGTTATTAAAAAGACTCCTGTCAGTCTTATTGACATTCTTTTGTGGATAATCTGTTTTTTCACGATTTCATCTATATATGAATTTAATCTATTTATGAATTTCATCTATGTATTTCATCGTGTATGAATTTTATTTCTCTTGCTTAATATATTATAGTGCTTCCTCAACTCTGAAAAATTCTTGGCCATTATTTCTTAGTCTATTAAATATTCTTTAAATACTGCTGTCTTGCTGTTACTCTAATATTTAATTCTGAAACTTAGAATGAATATATATTGGGCTTTATTTTTCATTTTCTTAACTTCTCTTGCATATTTTTAATTTGTCTTTCTGTTATGCCCCCTGAGCAATATCTTTGGATATAATTTCCAGTTTACAAATTCTCTTTTGAGCTGTGTCTAATTTGTTATTTATTTTATTTTTTTCAGAGACAGGGTCTTGTTTTGTTGCCCAGTCTGTAGCACAGTGGTGCTATCATAGCACACTGCAGTCTCTAATTAGCAGATTACATTTTCATAAAATGTTTTTTATCTTTGGCTATTTAAAAATTCAGGAGTTTCCCTCTTCCCTCCTCTCCCCTCCCCTCCCCTCCCTCCCTCCCTCCCTCCCTCCCTCCCTTCCTTCCTTCCTTCCTTCCTTCCTTCCTTCCTTCCTTCCTTCCTTCCTTCCTTCCTTTCTCTTTTTCTTTTCTGTCTCTCTCTCTCTCCCTCCCTCCTTCCCTCTCTTGCTCTCTTTTCCCTCCCTCCCTCCCTCCCTCTCTTTCTCTCTCTCTCTCTCTCTCTCTTTCTTTCTTTCTTTCTTTCTCTCCCTTCCTTCCTTCTTCCTTCTTCCTTGAACTTGCTATGTTGCCTAGGCTTACCACCTATTTACTTACTACCACTGCATAAGTCACTTATCTCTCTATCCATTTTGATTGTCTGAAGCTTGATATCGACTAGATTTCTCAGGAAAGACTCATAGCAGTAATAGTCCCTGAGTTATGGCATATTGATAACAATTTGTTTTTTATTAATTACATATAACCTTCTTATTTTATGTATTCTTTCCTTAAGTACATTAATTATTATATGTTATTTTAATATTGTATATTGTAATAGAATATAACATACAATATTTGTATTATTTATTTGTATATATTTGTATTATTGTATATTTGTATTCTGTATGATTTATATTATATGTAAATATTACATATTAATAATGTGTGATTTCATTTTCTTATAGCGTAAAGCATTGCTGTCGACAAGCGTGATGATAATTTATTTTTTTTTCCTTACACTTTACACACTTGTTTGGGATATCTGTTATAGACTGAATTGCATCCTCCCCAAATTTGTAAGTTGAAACTCTAATCCCTAGGGTGACTGTATGTGGAGACAGAGCTTTTAAGGAGGTAATTAAGACCATAAGAGGGGCTGGTAATATAATATGATTAGTGTCCTTAAAAGAAAAGGAAGAGACATCAGGAATGCAGGTGCACAGGAAAGGCCATACAAGGATAGGATGAGATGGCCCTTTGCAGCCAAGGAGAGAGGACTTAGAAGAAATCATCCCTGCCAACACCTTGATCTTGGACTTCCAGCCTTCAGAACTGTGAGCAAACAAATTTATCTTGTTTAAGCCACCCAGGCTGTGTATTTTGTTATGTCAGCCTTAGGTAACTAATATAATGTCCAAAGGATTTTTTTCTTTTTTTTTTTAAGTTTAGTAATTTTACCATTTGGGGTCAATATTTTCAAGTGTGTGGTATAATTTTTCAATATGCAGCTTCAAATCCTTTTATAATTCAGTATTAAAAATTTGGTATAGTTCTTATCATTTTTAGTATTCAGTCTTTCTTCTTTGCATTGGTATCTTCTTTGGGACCTCCTGTGTTCTATCTCCTTTGCCTATCTTCAATATTTTCCACTTTTTCTGACAGATTTTTTTTCACTTTTTTTACTTTTAAAACTTTCCTCATTGTTAGCTGGATGCAGTGGCTCACGCCTATAATCCCAGCACTTTGGGACACCAAGGCGGGCAGATCACTTGAGATCAGGAATTCGAGACCAGCCTGGCCAACATGGTGAAACCCCATTATCAACTAAAAATAGAAAAAAAAAATTAGCCAGGCGTGGTGGTGCATGCCTGTAATCCCAGCTACTCGGGAGGCTGAAGCAGAATAATTGGTTGGGCCTGGGAAGTGGAGGTTGCAGAGAGTTGAGGTTGTGCTTCTGCACTCCAGCCTGGGCAACAGAGTGGACTCTGTCTCCAAAACAAACAAACAAACAAAAAACAAAACAAAACAAAAAAACTTTCTTCATTTTCACCTTCTGTTTTTCTTAGGGCGTTACATGTTGTGTTTATTTGTTGTTTAGTCTTTTCTCCGGAAATGCATTTTTAAATTTTTAAATTATTTTCTGATTGCTGTAACAATTCACATACTTTCATGTCTTACATAATTTTCTTAAGAGTCTGTTAGCTTGTTCTGAAATAGGTTTTGATCTGTTTTGTGGCTGCAGGGGAAGAAAGGGGGTAATCACTTTCTTCTCCATCATAAGGGTCATTCCGATGTCCCTATAACAAAAGACAGATTAACATGAGAAAAGTGTAACAGATTTATTTGATCATAGTTTTATGTGATGTGGGAACCTTCAGAATGAACACCCAAAGATACAGGGTGAACTGTGCATTTCTATGCTTAGGTTTGACGAAGCACAGCCAGTCATGTTAAACTGTGATTGGACAGAAGGGGCCTGATTGAATGCAATAGACGGTGTGGGGAAACTCAGCGAGTCCTCTGTGTTCAGATCTTTCTCAGACTCTCTGTGCCACATTCCCTCCTCCTGGGCATAGGGTAGGGTCCCTCTACAACGAGGGTCTTAATTTCTTTATTGCCAGCTGTTACACAGAAAAGCAGGGGGAGGCTAGAGTCATATTTTTAGGCTTTATGGCTGGCCTTGAGGCAAAGGGGTTCTGGTTTTTATGACTCACCTTGGGAGAGGAGGAATTCTAGTTTCTATGGCTTCTCTCAGGGGAGCATGACGGGTGAGAGACAGGAGGGCAAGGGAAGGTCAGGGGGAAACCTGGCTTCTGAGGCTGCACTTTGGGCCTTCTGAGCCCCACGATGGCCACATCTTTGTGTCTGCTCTTATTGTCAGTTAGGAGGTTATTCTCCTTCTTAGGACCTTTTTCTTATAATAGTTTTGTGTGGGATTTGAGCTGGATATTTTCTGTTGCTTATTTTTATGTGAAATTCATTTGCCTGAGCCTTTAGGATGTGGCTGGGTATAGGAGGGCTCTTCTACCTTTGTGGGGCTCCCTCTTCTGCTGTTTTTGGTAATGTCCAAAAGCAGCATGGCTTCCTGTCTTGAGTTTTCCTGCATCTTTTTCTCAAAGCCTCTTTTGTCAACACCAGGAGACAGAAAACAAACTCTGGCCCACCACCAGTATTAAATAGCCTGTGCACTAAAAATGCTTTTTACATTTTTAAATGGTTGGAACAAACATATTTTGTCATATTTTGTCACACATGAAAACTGTATACAATTCAAACTTCAGTGTTGATAAATAAAGTTTTATTGGCACACAGCCATGCCCATTCATTTACATGTTATATGTGACTGCTTTTACCCTATAACCGCAGGGCTGAGTAGTAACAGCAAGATCATCTGGTCTTCAAAGCCTGCGATGTTTACTATCTGGTCCGTAAAAGAGAGATTTGTTGGCCTGGTGTTGACCTTTTTCTCTTGTCTCTGTCATGCCTGTCTTGATTGATTTTGATTCTACTCCCAGGAATTTCTCCTCGGGATAGGGCCCTGGCCTGGACTGGAACTCAGATGGGTGAGTTTTGAGAGTTTATAGGAGATAGACAGCTCCAGACTCTTGGGCCCTTCTAGCTGTGGACCCCTTGCTCTCGATTACATGCGACTGCATTGGGCAAAACCCAGGCACTTTCCTCCAGTTGGCCCTGCTGGGCTCCCTGGTAATACAGAGTGAAAAATGGAGAATAACCTGGAGCTGTGTGGGATTCTACTGTTCCCAGGCCCATCTGCTGCTGCCTGGAGCTTCCTTCTTCCACCCATGCAGACCCAGAAACCACACGGGGCTTGTGGCTGGCAGTGATTTGCCCCTTGTAAGGAGCTTGTAAAGCGCCCTTGGCTAGGGTTTGCTACCCAGGCCATCTGTTGTTATGTGGGGACCTAAAAAGGTTTTTAAACAATATTAAATTCTAAGTTTAAAAAAAATTTTCTGTAAGTTCTATTTGCCTCCTTTTCAATTTCATCTTATCATTCTTGTTTCATTCTCATGGTTTTACATCCTTTATTCCTAACATGTATCATCCGTTATCTGATGACGCCAACACTTGAAGTCTTGGTCTGTCTGGTCCTGTTGTTTATTTTTCCTAGTGATTGTCTTGACGACTTATTTGGAATTGTGTATGTGTGCGTGTGTGTGTGCGCGCGTGCGTGCGCAGGTGTGCGTGTGTGTGTGCTTGTGTGTGTGTGCACGTGTGTGCACATGCGCACGTGTGCGTGTGTGTGTGCTGTGTGTGTGCTTGTGTGTGTGCACGCGCGTGTGCTTGTGTGTGTGTGCGTGCACTTGTGCACGCGTGTGCATGCGCGTGCGTGTGCACATGTGTGTGCGTGTGCGTGTGCGCATGTGTGTATGCATGTGTGTGTGTGCGCGCACACGTGCGTGTGCATTCCAATTGATGGTCACGATATTGGTGGGAATCATCAGAAGCCCAGGTTGAGGGACATTCTTCCTGGAAGTTGTGTGTGCTTCTTCCAGGTGCCTAAGGATGTTGCTGACAAAGGACGCTGCTTTGTGTTTGCCTTTGTGCAGACGTTATCCTTCTCCCTTCTTAACTTTCTTCCTAGGAGTCTAACCCTTCCAGAGTGTCAGCTTTATCAGGTTGGTCTCCATTCCAACTCTCTTGTCCCCGCCCATCTGCCACACACACACACATGAATGCATATATACATACATACACGTGCGCGCACACACAGATACACACACACCCTGTGCATACACAATGCTGGTTACCATGATGTTCCCCAGCTTCCATGTCAAACCGCTTCTCCACCTTATCTCCAGTAGGTAGAGCATTTCTCCACCTTTCTTAGGGTTTATCCATGATTCACAAGGAAATTCTCTGTCATTCACTCTGCATTTTCAGATGTCCATTATAATGTTCATTATATTGCTGGAAACCTAAGTCACTGATTTACTTTCCTGGATAACACAAATGGCTCAGTTTAGAAGCCTGATGATTACATTCTAGAATGTTTAATATGCCTAAGATGTGGTTATAAAATGGTGGGCTTTGCCTTTAATTGGTCCTCCAACACTTCTCTGTTGAATGCCTTTAGCAACAAGAACTTGGCTTCTTTATGTCCACGGAGGGAACGCTCTGGGCTGGCTGAAGCACCAAGCGCCTTTTGCCTTTAGCTGAGGGAGCTGGTTCCTGTGAGGATGTGGATCCTCCTGAGACCGCTGACACTTTATGTCTGAGCCCAAGACTCCTCCAGCTCAACTCTGTCCCCCCGCTCCTCCTGCATAGCCACTCAGGCAACAAGTCCTATTAATTTCACTTCCAAAGCACCTCTCTCACCCACCTCCTCCTTTCCACCTCTGTGAGCACTGTGTTCAGCACCTCAACGTTTCTTGTCTGGAAAATGTCGAGAGCCTCTCTTAACCAGTCAATACGTATATCTGACCTGCGTCCAAAGTTCCAGCGACCCTGAAGCCCGCGGACCTCCTCTCGCCTCTGGGACTGGCACGGGCCTATGCCTTGGTCACTTCCCCTCAGAACTCCTGTGCTTCCTTTGAAACCTACTTTGGAGAGCCAGGCATGGTGGCATGCACCTGTAGTTCCAGCCACTCAGAAGGCAGAGGCAGGAGGATCACTCGAGTTTGGGGCTGCAGTGAGCTATGATCAATGCCTCTGAATAGCCACTGCACTCCAGCCTGGGCAACATAGTATGACCCCACCTAAAAAACACACACCTAACTTAGATGTCAGTTTCTTCTGGAAGCATTTCCCAAGCTCTTTTCCTTTCCGTTTAAAAGCAATCACCCTTTCTCAAAGCTGTCTCTCTCCCTGATCTGCAGTGAACTTATCACACAGTGTTGTCATTTGTTTTCCAGGGTCATCCCCCTTCAAGGCTGTCAGCTCGCTGAGATAGGTGCTCTGTCTTCATTATTTCTGGCCCTTGGAGCCTGGTCATTGATACAGAAGAGCTGCCCAATAGACTTCTTACAGATTTTGGCTATTTTTGTTTGGTGTGAATCAAACTCCAGCATTTGCTGGAAGGTGACTGCAGGCACGGAGAGGGCACCACAAGCCCTTTGAATCCAGGGTTGGAAAAGCAGGTGGAGATGAGGCCTTCAGTAGATTAAGCTGCAAAGTTAGTGCTTTGAACAGTAATGTGGAAAAGATCCTCATCTCTTAAAAGTAGTATCCCTTTGCTTCTGGTGACAGGCTAACTTCAGTGGGTCCATCAACATTAGGGACCGTGGGGGTCATGTCACCAAATATCTTTGCTCCTTTTATTGAAGAAGTTAAACCCCTAAACTCCTCAAACTCAGATATGTTATGTTCTAAAGTCTAATTTGGACTCAAAGGATATTATAAAGTAGCTCCTGAATCTAATAAATCTTTAAAAAGGGGTGGTGTGGGAATTGCTCAAGAAAAGCAAAATGCCAAAGAGTTAAAAATAGCAGAATTCCTCTGTAAGTCTCTAACCGCTGCTCCATAATGTCTTCTGGGCTCTGCAGCCACAAGATGAGGTGACAGTCTTTTCATCACCCCTAGAAAAGGAGGTCAGTCGAGCCCGTTACCTCCTACTGTGCCATCAGCCCTGTCCCCACACAGCATCCCCAGTTGTTTTTGGAACCAAACTTATGTGAGTCACAGCCCTGCGGCCCCTACCATCACAGCATCACACACTCAGGACAAAGAGTCCTTCTCTTTTCTGTGACCAGTTCCCAATAAATTCAGGTCGGGTTTCTCGCTGTTGGCTGAGTACATTATCTGGCTGATAACTGGCTCTTGGTGCCAAGCTCTGAGGTCTGGCAGTGTCTTCTTTCCCGCCCTCCCAGGGCCCCTGGGGTGGCCGTGGCTGACAGAGCTGCTGCTGTTGCCCCTTGTTCTCCTCTCCTGTTGACAGACAACAGCCCAGAGAGCCCAGGATGGCATTCCTCCCCTTGAGCGCTTCCTCCTCAGCGCTGGCTGAGGTTTCATTGGCTGGCTCACGGGAGAGTTCCTCCCCTCCAGCACTCCCGTCTCAGTGTTATCTGAGGTTTTTTCTTTTTTTTTCTTCTTCGTTTTTTTTTGCTCTGTCACCCAGGCTGGAGTTCACGCTATTCTCCTGCCTAGGCCTCCCGAGTAGCTGGGACTACAGGCGCCCACCACCACGCCCGGCTAGTTTTTTTGTATTTTTAGTAGAGACATGGTTTCACCATGTTGGCCAGGATGGTCTCGATCTTCTGACCTCATGATCCACCCACCTCGGCCTCTCAAAGTGTTGGAATTACAGGCGTGAGCCACTGCGCCCGGCCTGTCTGAGGTTTCATTGGCTGGCTCACGGGAGAGAATACTGAATTAGCTTTTTCAGTAAATCGTCTATCTGGAATATTAAAGATGAAACAACTATGAGTTCCCATAGGTAAGCTGTGAAACCAAACATTTAAAAAATTGAAACCAGATTAATGAAATTGACAGCTCCCACCAGTATCTTAGAGTTTTAGGTGGAGCTCTTAGTCCCTGGAAGGTCCTGAAGCTTTGGGAAAATAATAACGCCTAGACTGAGAACTCATACCAAACAACCTGAAGAATATTTGTATGCTCTTGTGTAGTTTCAGGTCAATAATTCTAATTATTGTCTCCATTAAGGAGTTAAATATTAGAAGGATAAACGTAGATACTGTCTTCCTGGCACAGAAATTTATAGTTTTAAATAAAGTAGTAGAAGAATTAGAATTGAGAACACTGAACATAACAGTTTAATTACAACCACAGATAACTTTAAAATAGGCAAATTCCAGCCTTATATTATGGTCAATTAAGTTAAGTATTTGTCAAACAGACACAATAATGATAAGTTCTCTATTCTTTCCCTGTTGTTTGAATCGTTTGGAGTCAGGCCTGTTGGCTATGCATTTCTTAATCTATGCTGGGGGTTCCTACCAGTCAGTGTCTGATCCGTGTCTTTGAGTCAGCGTAACTCACTGAATACTGCAAACCGAAATGCCTTTGCTCATTCCGCCTTTCAGAAGGGCATCGACCCCCAGCCATCATCCTGTGCTCTCAGGCACCAGACAGGGATTATTGTGAATATTGCCAGTTGAAGAAACCATGGCGCTGAGAAGACAAGCGCCTCATCTGAGGTCTCAGGCTGGGTGCCCCTGAGAACCCATGGTCAGTGCATCTGTCTTGGATTTAGTGTGAGGCAATCAGGGGCCAGTGTTGGCAGCAGAGTAAGGTCTCTTCAGAGATGTTCTAATCTGAAAATCCGTGAATATGTTTCCTTCCATGGCCATGGGGGGATTCAGGTGGTAGGTGGAAAAGGTACTAATCAGCTGACTTTAAAACAAAGAGTCCACCTGGGTTATTATGGGGAGCCCAGGGTAATCAATGTAATCACAAGGGTGTCTAATTGGGGAAGAAAGGGCAGAAGAGTGAGTGTCAGAGTGAAGTAACATGAGTACAACTCCCCTATCATTGCTGGCTTTGAAGATGGAGGAAGGGGCCATGAGCCAAGGAAGGCGGTACCTCTAGATCCCAGAAGAGACAAGAAACGCATTCCCACCCAGGGCCTTCAGAAAGGAAGGAATCTCTGCTGACACCTTGATTTTAATGAAATCATTTTGACCTCCAGAAAGGAAGGGAACGTAGGTGGAAGAGAAGGAAAAATAATTGAGTTGAATATAGAAAAATAAAGAACAAAGAGAAGCAAAGAAGGGGAGGAACAATCACATTGGAGGGAAGGGAGCAGAGATGAGAGATGTTTGGGATCTTGATTTTTGGTTAACAAATAGCTTTACTTCTCAGCAATGTGATCCCCTAAAGAGGTTCTACTCAGATCTATTGTTCTTAGCTAGCTTTCGACAGTTAACTAACCAGTGACTTCTTCTTGAAATATGTTCTCTTCTTAGATTCTGTGACTTTGAAGTCTCTATCATGGGTAGTGTTAAAGCGAACTAAATGTGGCCAGAGAAGGACTCCAGTACTTTTATATTTGAGTCCTTGTGGACGAACTGCGATCTAACATAACAGGTAGATAAGAGTGAGAACCTAACTTAGGAGTATGCACCTGTCACAATAGCTGAGTCTTGGCCAATCCCAGCAGCCGTACTTCAACCATTTATACATTGCTGAGTGTTCAAACTGTGTTTAAATCAGGCAAATGCTGAGCTGTAACCAACCCAGTTGTTTCTGTACATTACCCCTGATTTCTGTACATCACTTCCCATTATTTGGTCTATAAATCTTCCACCATGTGGCTGTGCTGGAGTCTCTAAATTTGCTGTGATTCTCGGGGCTGCCCGATTCACTGTTCATTACCCAATGAAGGTCCTTTAAATTTAACTCGGCTGAAGTATTTGTTTTGCCCGTAGACACAGCTTCTCTACGTTTAGCAGATCTAATGTTTGGAGTTTCCTATGGCTAAAGCGTGGGGCTGTGTTGCTTTTTCCTTCCAGGTGAGCTTATCAGTTCCCGAGACATAAAGGACACACATACCTACTGGTTTGTCCTCAGGCAGCATCTGGAGCAGAAACACACACACACACACACCCCCCACTCGGCTTCACATCTTCATCTGGATATCACTCAAACCTCTCAATCATCACATGTTCAACATAGGATTTTATTTTATTTTTTTTGGAGGCAACCTCTGCCTCCCAGGTTCAAGTGATTCTACTGCCTCAGCCTCCCAAGTAGCTGGGACTACAGGCGCCTGCCACTATACGCAGCTAATTGTTTTGTGTTTTTAGTAGAGATGGGGTTTCGCCATGTTGCCCAGGCTAGTCTTGAACTCCTGAGCTCAGGCAACCTGCCTACCACCTGCCTCCCAAAGTGCTAGGATTACAGCTGTGAGCCACTGCACCCGGCCTCAACATGGGATTTTAAGTTTTTTCTCTTGTCATGCTTTGTATTATTATTTCCAGTTATTCTTTCCTCTTCCATGAAAGAGGATTAAACATCCCACCCAGTTCCTAGTTACTTACATACCTTCTTGGGGAAGGGTCCACTTACCAGGCTTGCCATGTGTGGTGTCACAAAAATGTATCTGTTCATCTTAAATGAGGCTAATAGATACCTGTTCTTGGTCCCTAGTTCCTGGCACCGAGCTTCAGAAACCCTTGTAATGTCCTGAGCAATAGGAATGTCTTTGTGATGCTAATGACCCCTGGCAGCCCCTAGATGGCTTCAGGATGGGGGCTGGTCACCAGAAGGACCAAGCACTTGCTTAGAAGGTTGGGACTTCGGTTGATCACGACCATGGGGATGGAGGAGAGAGCCAGAGATTGAGGTCAATCAACCAATTTAATAAATTTAATCAATCTCATGCCCACATAATGACACATCAATAAAAAACGCTGCAGCACAGGCTTGGTGGAAGTTCTTTAGAGGAGTTGATGAATGCATCGATTGATGTCCTGGCCCTGGGAGGGTGATGTGTGCAGATTCCACGGGGAGAGGGCATCAAAATTTTGCTTTCCCTCCCAAACTTCATCCTATTTGATTGCAATTTTTGATTTAAGTCTGTTTTTGCTGAATTATAACTAATTATTTCTAATATAACTTCTAATGTAACATCACCTTTTAGATTTTCTTTTACCTTCCATTGTTATTATTGTCATATGTTTCCAAAATTCTTCAAGATTTGAAAACTTAAAGGAAGTGTGGTGAGTAGTTACATTTCCCTTTCATGCCTAACATTGTTTTCTTCCTTCCTTTCTTTCAACCTTGGTCAAACTTTGAGAAATTTGCCTATTTTATTAGTCTTCTCAAAGAATCACTTTTTGATTATTTATTTTGATTTTGTTAGTTTCTGCTATCTATTATTTTCTTCCTATCACTTTCTTTGATTTACTATGTAGTTATTTCTCCAATTTCTTTCTTTCTTTTCTTTTCTTTTTTTTTTTTTTTTTTTTTTTTTGAGATGGCGTCTTGCTCTGTTGCCCAGGCTAGAGTGTAGTGGTGAGATCTCAGTTCACTGTAACCTCTGCTTCCTGAGTTCAAGCGATTCTCCTGCCTCAGCCTCCCAGTAGCTGGGACCACAGGCATGTGCCACCGCGCCTGGCTAATTTTTTGTATTTTTAGTAGAGATGGGGTTTCACCGTGTTAGCCAGGATAGTCTCGATCTCCTGACCTCGTGTTCCACCCGCCTCGGCCTCCCAAAGTTCTGAGATTATAGGCCTAAGCCACCGTGCCCGGCCCTCCCCAGTTTATTTCATTCAATATTTAGCTAACAAATTTTTAGGTTTCTTCCCCCTTTACGAATAATATAAGCAATTAAGGCTGTATAGGCCCCTCTAACTATTGCATTAGGTATGTCCCAGAAGGTTTTATTTCAGTTCTAAATATTTTATCATTTCCATTATTATTTCTTTTGATGTATCAATTATTTATGTTTTCAAACTACAAATATAGTTTTTGGACTTCTTTGAGACAGAGTCTTACTCTGTCACCCAGGCTGGAGTGCAATGGTGCGATCTGGGCTCCCTGCAAACTCCGCCTCCTGGTTCAAGTTGATTCTCGTGCCTCAGCCTCCTGAGTGGTCAGATTACAGGTGTGCGGCACCATGCCTGCGCATGTTTTTGTAGTTTTAGTAGAGATGGGCTTTTACCATGGTGGCCAGGCTGGTCTCGAACTCTTGGCTTCAAGAGATCTGCCTACCTCAGCCTCCCAAAGTGCTGGGATTACAGACGTGAGCCACTGTGCCCAGCCTAGTTTTTGGACTTCTTCATACAGTTACTTTCCTACATTATGTTTATTTCAGAAAACATGGCCTGTATGACCATGTATGAACTTAAACTTGTTGAGTCTCTTTTTTACTCTCCCTGATTGGAGCTCTGGGCTGGTCTGGCTTCTTTGGCCTCCTGCGCAGTGTTTCCTAGTCCTCTTCCTCTCAGTGAGTCCTTCCAGAATTTTGCTTTTCTTTAGGGGGTCTCAGCTGCAATGCCCGTGACTTTTCACTTCTTCATCTGCTTCCTCATCTGCTGATCCTGTTTGACATTAAAACCCAAGCTTGTGCTTCCCAAGCGCCTGCTCTGCCCTACCTGGCAGCGGCCGGGCCCCAGGACCCGGACTCAGCATCCCGGCTGGCTCTCTCTTGACTCCCACCGATTGGGGATTTCCGTTCTTTATTAGGAGTTCTGCACTGCTTTTAGAAGGAAGCTTGTGACATTTCCGTCAGCATCTGTAGGTCTGTTGTGCAGAAGGGTGTTTAGGTTTAGGTCATTATATCCACTCCATGCTTTTTTGAACATTGAGACCATTGTGTTTATTTTTCTTTAATCTTTCCATTCTCTCCAAACAGAAACTGTACTTCTGGATATGATTCCCTCTAAGTAGAGAAAGGTTCACACAAGGAAGCAATGACAAGAAAAGCACAAACATGAATGTTCCCTTTATCTGCAATTAAGTCACTACTTGTTATGTGAAATAAAGTAACAAGTTATTAATGGCAGAATTATAGAAGTGGAAGGCAGAGGAGTGGTTGCCAGGAGTTAAGGAAGGGACAGAAGCTGGTGGGTTCCGTGGTTATAAAAGGGCCTCAGGACCGAACCTTCTGGTCACGGAGCTGCTGTGTCTTCCCTACGGTGGTGGTTACACGAGTTTACATACTAAACAGACAAACGCTCGCACAGACCTCAAATACACGGATGCCTGGACAAGTTATACCAGGCTCCCAGCTGGCATAGATGTACTTTTATTTTTATTTATTTTTTATTTTTTGAGATGGAGTCTCCATCTGTCACCCAGGGTGGAGTGCAGTGGTGCAATCTTGGCTCACTGCAACCTCTGCCTCCTGGGTTCAAGCGATTCTCCTGCCTCAGCCTCCTTAGATGTACTTTTAAACTCAGTTATCTAAAAAAGGGTCTTGCTGGCCAGGCGCGGTGGCTCATGCCTGTAATCCCAGCACTTTGGGAGGCTGAGGTGGGCAGATCACGAAGGTCAGGAGATCAAGACCATCCTGGCTAACACGGTGAAACCCCGTCTCTACTAAAAATACAAAAATTTAGCTAGGCATGGTGGCTGGTGCCTGTAGTCCCAGCTACTCCGGAGGCTGAGGCGGGAGAATGGCATGAACCAGGGAGGTAGAGCTTGCAGTGAGCTGAGATTGTGCCACTGCAATCCAGCCTGGGTGACAGAGCAAGCCTCAAAAACAAACAAACAGATAGACAAAAAACAGGGGTCTTGTCCCAGATGCCAAGAGCGAGTTCTTGGATCCCACATGGGAAAGAATTCAGGGCAAGTCGCAGAGTATAGTAAAGTTAAAACTGCTTATTAGAAACTATTACAGAGTAGGGTGTCCTCGAAAAGCAAGGAGCACCTTAAACGTAACGCTTGCCTATATAGCATATTAAGGCAAAGAAGAGTGTAATTTATTACAAAGATTTGTGATCAGCTTGCAACAGGCTATTAATAGTTATTTTCTTGTGCAACTGTTGATTTCAGCAAGAATTTATGAATGTGTTGTTGTTATCTCTAAAGCAAACCCTATTCTTAAACTAGGAATGCTTTTTGTTCTTCAAATACCAGGACATTTCCGTAAGTTTTAGTTCTTTACGTAGGTAGTCAACTTGTTCCCTCAACTATAAACATTTTGTGACGGAGAGTGCTCAGCCCCCAGGGAATGTCCCCCAGCAGGTTTGGCTTTATCCAACCTTTGTTCAGGATGGAGTCACCCTGGTTAGGACGCCTCTGACCATTCCGATGTTCTCATAATCAGTGCCCAATACCTTGATAAGAATCTCCCAAGGTATTTGCAACACTGTAAGAAATAGCAATTTGGTTTAACAAGACATTACATCTTGTGCAGAAGTAAATGAAATATACATTTATAATATCCTATCGAGTATTCTAACTCCCTGCTACTGAAACTGCATCAACATCACTGGAGAGCTTGTAGAATACAACCTTTGCAGTGAGCCATGAGCATGCCACTGTACTCCAGCCGGGTAACAGAGGGAGACGTATCTTGAAAGAAAGGAGAGAGAGAGAGAGGAGAGAGAGAAGGAAGGAGGAGAGGGGAGGAGAGGAGAGGGGAGGGGAGGGGAGGGGAGAGAAATGCAGCCTTTCTAGCCCCAGATGTACTGAAGTAGAATCTACCAGTTAACAATATCCCCACGTGATCTGAATTTGTATTAAAGTTTGAGATGCATTTGTCCAAATCCTTTATTAAATTGGTATGCTTAGATTTTTCTCATATAATCTTCAAATGAAATTATAAGGGGCATGATTATAAACAATTATCTAGCAATGATATCTCTTAAGTCCTTGGATGGCATTTCCAAAAACATGAGATAACATTTACTGTAACTCAAGGTGAAAAATGTTTCATCAAAGACTGTGCCAATGTCTGCCCAAAATAATGGGAGCAGCTACAAGGAACACAAAGATGCTCTCAGGGACCGTCAAGGGAAGTCTCATTTGTGACGTCTCTGCAATGTGCTGCGTTTCACTTTTGAAGACGTTTTCCGAGTTTGATCTAAGTTCTCCGTCGTGCATATACCATTTCGGTTTGGGACATCTTGGGGGCACAGAGAGGAAGCCTCGTGGGTCAGGAGTTCTGGTATTGCGATTCTTTGCATGAGTTACCGCTCATGGGTGGCATGACTTTCGAGGTCTTGGCTTCTTTGTCAGTGATAGGAGAGACTGAGCCAGACCAGCAAGTTTCAGGCAATCTCAGAAGTATCTACAAAGGCACTGTGCAGCTTACCCTTGTGCAGAGAAAGATGAGATCCTTGGGTGAGGATCTGAAACCCTCATGTGACCACCTCCCACGCCAGCTTAATGAGAGCAGTCCTGATACCATGTTTTTACCTATTGTATTCTTTGTGCATCCTCATTTGAACAAAGGATGTTGCTATTGAAAGAAGGCTGAGAACAAATGTCTATTAAGGAAGGTCTCATGGAAATACTTTGATTCTAAGTTTAAGGACCATGTAGTTACCCTGAAGTCAATGGGACACAGAACACGTATAGCACTGAGGATAGTGACCTCAGTAAACATTGCAAGATTGATCATTAATTGTCATCTGTAGGATGCAGTAAATTCCTCTTCAAAGTTTAGCCTGTTCCTGTCTTTTAAAATTTAAGAGGGAGAAAATTGTTAAGTACAATGAGTTCTCTGAGTTCCTCTCCAAAGAACCAATGTGTCAGGATGTTCGGCTGTTCTTTGTTCTCCACTTTAAAGTTTAACTTTCTCGTTCTTTACGTCTGTTTGCCCCTAGTTTCAGTAAACAACTCCCTCCTAGCCTCTATCACCTGCTCTGTCCTTAGTCACCTGTTCTGTGCCTAGTCATCCATAGTCACCTGCTCTGTCCTTAGTCATCCTTAGTCATCTGCTCTGTCCTTAGTCATCTGTTTTGTCTTTAGTCACCTGCTCTGGTCTTAGTCATTCTTAGTCACCTGCTCTGTCCTTAGTCACCTTTAGTCACCTGTTCTATCCTTAGTCATTGTTAGTCACCTGCTCTGTCCTTAGTCACCTGCTCTGTCCTTAGTCAACCTTAGTCATCTGCTCTGTCCTTAGTCACCTGTTCTGTCCTTAGTCATCCATAGTCACCTGTTGCGTCCTTAGTCACCTTTGTCCTTAGTCACCCTTAGTCACCTGTTTGGTCGTTAGTCACCTGCTCTGTCCTTGGTCACCTGTTCTGTCCTTAGTCATCCTTAGTCACCTGTTCTGTCCTTAGTCATCCTTAGTCACCTGTTCTGTCCTTAGTCATCCTTAGTCACCTGTTCTGTCCTTAGTCACCTTTGTCCTTAGTCATCCTTAGTCACCTGTTCTGTCCTTAGTCATCCTTAGTCACCTGTTCTGTCCTTAGTCATCCTTAGTCACCTGCTCTGTCCTTGGTCACCTGTTCTGTCCTTAGTCACCTGCTCTGTCCTTAGTCATCCTTAGTCACCTGCTCTATCCTTAATCACCTGTTCCGTCCTTAGTCACCTGCTCTGTCCTTAGTCATCCTTAGTCACCTATTCTGTGCTTAGTCACCTGCTCTGTCCTTAGTTGCCTGCTCTGTCCTTAGTCACCTCTTCTGTCCTTAGTCATCCTTAGTCACCTGTTCTGTCCTTAGTCATCCTTAGTCACCTGTTCTGTCCTTAGTCATCCTTAGTCACCTGTTCTGTCCTTAGTCATCCTTAGTCACCTGTTCTGTCCTTAGTCATCCTTAGTCACCTGTTCTCTAACCGTCCTGCCACTCTGGCTCGCACCCCTGCTCTCTTTAAAATAGCCAATCGGAATTAGCGTAGACTGTGCAGTCCAACCCTAGTAAATAGGGGAAAAATATAGCAGTAGGGCTAGCTGTGTTAGGAATAAGGCCCCCTTCCCCTCCCTTGTCCAGTGTGCTCTTGCCATTGTTCCATCTGTGAGATGCACACTTCTATAAAGGTAAATTGCCTTGCTGAGAAAACTTTTGCCTGAGTGCTATTTTCAGTTGGTGGCACCAAGCATTTACTTCCAACATCATCCCATCCAACAGCCTCACAGTTGCCCTGTTATGGCTGAATGAGCTTGTAGTATAGGCCTGGGGAGCATGAACACAGATTCCAGAGTGAGACTGCCAGTGCCGAAATGAGACTGTTAGTAGTTTTTATTTATTCCACTTTTGTTCTAGGTTTCACTGAGGAAATGTTGGTTTCAGGGTGCTGCTCAGATTCCCCTGGGCTGTTATCTGCATATTACTTTCTGTCTGATGGGTCCTCTGGGTAGCTGACACTGACATGGAGTTCAAAGAGTAAGAGATGACCAAGGGTGACTCCTGGGAAAAATAAAAGGGAGTAGAAGCAGGCTGAGATATGGAAAACCTTCCCGCACTGTGGTGGTCTCACAGCTTAGACCACATTACAGGTCACATGTGGGCTCGGCCAACTCCACAGGGAGTTCTAGGGTGAGGAGCCTCATGTTGGGCTGAATTAGCCAGGCCCCTGTGCCTTTCTGTGCCCACTTCTTGGCTGGGGACTGCCAAGAAAGAGCATGGCGTTAACTTGAAAGCCGAGGTCGATCTTAAATGAACTACCAGATGCAGGTTGGAGAGTGTTAGCTACCTGCACTCATCGCTGTGGAAGAGATAGTTCTTTCTCTAAGGGAGATCTGAGAGCTACTGCCCTGGGGCTGCCATGTAGCTCTTGCTCTCTCTTTTTTAAAAAAATAGCTTTATTGATGTATAATTCACATGCCTTAAAGCTTACCCAGTAAAAGTGTACTGTTCAGTGATTTTAGTAAATGTATAGTTATGTAACCAAAATCACAATCCAGTTTTAGAACGTTTCCATCATCCCAAAATGTTTGCTCCCTCTTCCCACTCCCATCCCCAGCTGCAGGAGACCATGAATCTGTTTCGTGCCTCTGCAGTTTTACGGTTTGTAGAAATGGTATCTAAATGGAATCATACAATCTGTAGTCTTTTGTGTCTGACCTCTTTCACTTGTGTTTCTGAGGTTCATTCATGTTGTTGCACGTGTTAGTAGTCTGTTGCTTTTTAGAAGTGTGCTGAGTAGCATTCCATGATGTGGATATACATTTTGTTTATCTACTTTTCAGGTGATGGGCTAATTTCTGGTTATTATGAATAATGTTGCTATGAACATTTGTATACAAGACCTTGTGCAGATCCATGTTTTCATGTATTTTGGTTACATACCTAAGAGTGAAATTGCTGGGTCATATGGTAATTGAATGTTCAATTTTTTAAGCAACTGCCAAATGGTGTTTCAAAGTGGCTGTATCATTTTGCAGTCATGCCAGCAATGTAGGAAACTACATATCGCAGTTTCTCCATATCCTGGTCAGATTTTGGAATTATCAGTCTTATTGTTTGCAGTCATTCTAGTGGGTGTGTAATAGGTATTTCATTGTGCCTTTAATTTGTATTTCCCTAGTGACTAATAATATTGGCCATTTTAATGTGCTTATTTGTATATCTTCTTGCGTGAATTGTCTTCAGCTTTTTCTATTAATGAGTTATGAGTTCTTTACATAGTGTGGGTACAAGTCCTTTATTAGATATATGGTTTGCAAGTATTTTTTCATAGTCTGTGGCTTGTCTTTTCATTGTTTTTTATGGTTTCTTCAGAAGAGCAAAACTTAAAATTTTGATGAAGTCCAACTCATTTTTTTTTAATGAATTGTGCCTTTAGTGTGATATCTAAGAAATCTTTGCCTAACCTAAGATCAGAACGATTTCCTGCTGTGCTTTCTTCTGTACATTTTATTTTTTACATTAGGTCAATGATTCTCAACTGGAAACAGTTTTGCTCTCCAGGGCACATTTGGGAATATCTAGAGATGTAGATTGTCACAACTGGGTATGTGTCGGGGGAGGGGTGCCACTGGCATCTACTAGGCAGAGGCCAGGATACAGCTAAACATCCTACAGTGCACAGGACAGCTCTCCACAGCAAAGAATTATCCACCCCCACAAACGCCAACAGTGTTGAGGTTGAGAAACCCTGACTTAGTCCATGTTTAGCTAATGTTTGTGCATGGTGTGAGCTAAGGATCCTAGTGCTTTTTTTTTCTTTCTGCCAGCACCATTTGTTGAAAAGAATATGCTACTATACTGAATTGTCTCAGCAGCTTTGTTCAAAGTCAATCGGCCATAAATATGAAGATTTATACCTGAATTCTCTATTCTGTTATTTGATTTACATGTCTATTCTTTTGCCAATAAAATACTTTTGTTGTTGTTGTTGTTTTTGAGATGGACTCTCCTAGGTTCAAGCTATTCTCCTGCTTCAGCCTCCTGAGTAATGGGGATTACAGGTGCATGCCACCATGCCTGGCTAGTTTTTTATATTTCTAGTAGAGACGAAGTTTCACCAAGTTGGCCAGGCTGGTCTTAAACGCTTGACCTCAAGTGATCCACCCACCTCAGCCTCCCAAAGAGCTGGGATTACAGGTGTGAGCCACGGTGCCTGGCTGATACTTTGTGATTATTGTAGTTTCATAGACAGTTTTGGAATCAGGTTCTATAAATCCTCCAACTTTGCTCTTAAAAAAAATTGTTTTGTCTACTAGATGTTCTTTGCATTTTCATAAAAAATTTAGCATCAGCTTTTCAAATTCTACAAAAAAGCCACCTGAGATTTTAATGGATTGCATTGAATCTATACATCAATTTGAGAACTACCATCTTAACAATATTGCATCTTCTAATCCATGAACTTTGTATATTTCACTATTTAAATCTTTAACTTCTTTCAGCAGTGTTTTACGGGTTTCAGTATACAGATGTTACACTTCTGCTGCCAAGTCTATTCCTATTTTGTTTATTTTTAGATGCAATTTTAAATGGAATCATGGTCTTAATTTCATTTTGAATTGCTTATTGACTATATATAAATACAATTCTGTTAGTTTTGTATATTAACTTTGTATATTACAATCTTGCTAAACTTGTTATAAGTTCTTGTAGGGTTTTTTTTTTAATTCCTTACAATTTCTATATATAGTGTCTTA
The DNA here is from genome assembly GCF_047675955.1 of Chlorocebus sabaeus. Lineage (NCBI taxonomy): Eukaryota > Metazoa > Chordata > Mammalia > Primates > Cercopithecidae > Chlorocebus > Chlorocebus sabaeus. The sequence goes on along the minus strand of NC_132911.1, from coordinate 7,458,347 downwards.
TATTCTTGAGAAAAAAGACTTTTATTTCTTCACTTCCAATCTGTATAGCTTTAATTTCCTTTTATTGCCTTCTCTGGGTAGAATCTTTAATACAACATTGAATAAAAGTGGCGAGAGCCATAAGCCTTTAAAAAATTAACAAGAATGCAGAATCCTGAGAACCTCTAGTCTTATATGTTTTAAGTAAGGCTTTGCAGACCCACAGTAAGCTACTAATAGGATTGTTGGAAGGGTAAAATGAAGTACAACATGTAATACGCTTAGTGTAATGTCTAGCAACAGTTAGTCCTCATGAAATATTAGCTTTCAGAAAGAATCTTGACTGGCCGCTGGCAGGCCAGCATCAGGGATCAGAACTTAACATTGAGGACTGAGGCCTGGGTGGGCAGAGGCTGGGCTGGCTCCATGGCTGATGTGGTGGATGATGGAAGTTGTCTGTGGCTTGTCCCCAGCATGAGTCAGCACAATGTTTGTCAGCCTCCTCAGGGATTTCTGGTGCTGTGGGAGCGCTCCCAAGCCAGGATGCTTGTGGTTATAGAGAAATGTAATGTGAAGCGAGTGGACTCAGGAATGACGCATTGTATCGAAGTTCAATTGCTGTTAGAGGATGAGTATGATGAGGGGATGATTTGGGTGTATACATTATTTTAAAATCAAGAGAAAACCCTTCATGATTTCCAGTTTATATGGTTTTCTATAGAATGCCAATTTCTATAGAATGCACTGCTACGTCCCTTCTCAAAGGTTCATTCTAGAAGTTGATCATTCTAGAAGTTGACATCTGTTGAGGGACTTGAAATTGGAGGTAGGAACAACAGCTGAGATGAGCAACAGATAGATAACCTGGAGTGGGAACAGCACCACAGTGAGGGCTCAGTGGCACCTCCAACCTCGCTGGGACTCAGCATCTCGTTTTCCTTGCAGAGATCCTTCGCCTCCTTGGTTACATGTGTTCCTAGGTATTTCATTCCATGGCTATTGGAAATGGGATTGCGTTCTTGATTTGGTGCTCAGCTTGAATGTTATTGTGTATGGAAATGCTGGTTTTTGTACATGGATTTTCTGTCCCGAAACTTTACTGAAGTCGTTTATCGGTTCCAGGAGCCTTTTGGCAGAGTCTTTAGGGTTTTCTAGGTATAGAATCATATTGGCAGTGAAGAGAGACAGTTTGACTTCTTTTCCTATTTGGATGCCTTTTATGGTTTATTCTTGCCTGATCACTCTGGCTAGGACTTCCTAGGATTTCATTTGTTTAGAAGGTGACAGACACATCAGTGTTTCTTATTCATTTATTTATTTGAGATGGAGAGTTGCTCTGTCGTCCAGGCTGGAGTGCAGTGGAGCAATCTTGATTCACTGCAACCTCAGCTTACCGCAACGTCCGCCTTCTGGGTTCAAGTGATTCTCCTGCCTCGGCCTCCTGAGGATCTGGGACCACAGGTGTGCGCCACCACACCCAGCTGATTTTTGTATTTTTAGTAGAGATAGGGTTTTGCCACGTTGGCCAGGCTGGTCTCGAACTCCTGACCTCAATGATCTGTCCACCTCGGCCTCCTAAAGGGCTGGGATTACAGGCGTGAGCCGCCGTGCTCAGCCACAAATCGGTGTTTCTATGAATCAGCCCCAGCTGCCAATTTCCTCTTGAGGACGGCAGGCAAAACGTGGCCAATGGATGTTGTGATCCCTTGTTGGTGATGCTTTGTTCACCATAAAGCAGGCTTGCAGAAGTAAGACACTCAGATGGCACCAATCATCCTGTGTAACACCCCCCATACCTATCTCCTTTCATTACTTTAAGAGAGGAATCTCCGCTAGATAAAAGTCACCTTAATAACTGGCAAATGTCTTTCCTACCTAACAGATAATGTATTAATAAAGATCTTCGAGTCTAAGCCAAGAAGCTTTCAGAGCTCTCTAGTTGTTCTCAGTAATAAAACAATGCCAGTGAATTTCCATTCTGTATTTGGCAGCACCGTGTTCTAATGACAAAGGTCCTGGGACCTTTCAATTAAGATCATTACCAAGCTACAAAGACTGGAATTCTATAGAAGAGGCTGACAGGTCACCTGAGGTCAGGCATTTGAGACCAGCCTGGCCAACATGGTGAAACCCCGTCTCCACTAAAAATACAAAAATTAGCTGGGCGTGGCGGCCCATGCCTGTAGGCCCAGCTACTCGGGAGGCTGAGGCAGGAGAATCGCTTGAACCCAGGAGGTGGAGGTTGCAGTGAGCTGAGATTGCGCCATTGCACTCCAGCCTGGGAATTAGAGCAGGAATCCATCTCAAAAAAAAAAAAAAAAAAAAAAAGGCCCGAAGCTTCTCTGAAACACAAATTCAGTCATCAGAAAGTCACCTGAGAGTTCTTAAGCGCCACAACGCGTGGCAAACATGATACCAAAAGTCATCTTGTATATGCCAGTTCCTTCTCTTCACAATTGTTTCTCACTTGAACATCCAAAGACGGTTTTGCAAGCTGTGCAGTCAGCACAGGCCAGTGAGGTCACTGTCATTGTGGCAATAGGTACTTTTCAGAGGCACAGACCTTGTGCTGGGTGATGGAATCTAGAGAGAGAGGGAAAAGCAGTTTAGCATTCGTAATAGCTAGCCACACAGGAAAGTGATAACCTGTTTGTATATACATGAAACTATATTTAAAAACAAATGGTCAAGAGCTGTGTTGTCCATAGGCCCCCCGTCCATAGAGCACACATGACTTTTTAAATTAACATGAAACAAAATTCAATACAATGAAACATTCAGGTCTCAGTCACACTGGCCAGTCCCATTAGATGCAGGACACAGATGACGCTCCCATCGTGGCTGAACACTCGGTGGGCAGGGTGGGAAGCTTGCCAGCCTGTGACACAGGAGTTCTCTAATCTTAGCTCACCACTTCCAATACTCTCGGCATAAGGCAGAGGAAAAAGAAATACATAAATGAGTTTTAACTGTGACACCAACAGTGAGAGGTGAGCCGTGCCATCCTATCTACCCAGCATAGGTTATTTTTATGGAATACCAAGTGAATAAGCATACTTCCTAAAACTCAGTTCTTCATGGCTCAAATTAAAGGAGATCTACAGTCCCATCAGTTTGAAACTCGACTATTTTACGAAAATTACAAGTTGCACCTGGTCCAGGCTAGCGCTGCAGGTGCAGCTGAAGGATCAGCACAAGTGATCCTGGCAGCTGGCGGAAACGACCCCTCCCTCTTTCCTCCGTCCTGGCCAGTGTCCTGCACTGCGTTCTATTCCTACTGCTAGAAAAAAAGGAATGAAGTCCACTGTCAGCACTGATTGGATGATAAGGTAGATTAAATCAATCAATTGCAATTAAAGAATCACAATGATTGTGTGATTATAGAATTACAATTACAGAGTTATATTTGAAGGAACTTAAGAAGTCACACAGAAGAGTGATAGAAGGTGGAAAGCTATACTGCTGGTATGGTACAAAAAAGAAAAAATGGGTTTATTCTATAAATAGTTTTTAAATGGAAGAAAAAAAATGACTTATCTTAGTTACAGCTCAAGACAGTGTCCCAGAATGTAACTGTTGTCTTCTCAATACAAATGTGCCTCTACCCAGGAGGCCTGGGCCAGTGAGGCACTCTCAGGTGAATTTCAGAAGGGAGGAACACTAACATTTGTGATAGCTTATATATATAAGAAATGATACAGTTAATAACATTGTGTGTAACAGTTATTATTAGTACTAGGCATACTACTTCTCTCCACAACAGTGAAGCAGGTATTATCATGATTCACATTTTTTTCTCTTTTTGAGATAGGATCTTGCTCTGTCACCCAGGTTAGAGTGCATTGGTACAAACATGGCTCACTGCAGCCTCAGTCTCCTGAACTCAGGTGATCCTCTAGCCTCAGCTTCCCAGGTAGCCAGGACTACAGGTGTGCACCACCACACCCAGTTAATTTTTGGATTTTTTGTAGAGCTAATGTCTCACTTTGTTACCCAGGCTGGTCTCGAACTCCTGGGCTCAAGCAATCCTCCTGCCTCAGTCCTCCAAAGTGCTGGGATTACAGGCATAACACACCACACCTGGCTTGATTTTTCTTATGCAAACTTTTGCCATGTGTAAGTTTCAATTTCTTATGTATTCAAATTCTATCAGCACTTTTTCTATTGCATCTGGCTTTTGAGTCATAGGTAGGTGGAAGCCTTTCCCGATACTCAGGTTATAAGTCATTCAGCCACATCTGTATGTTCTTCCAGGCTGTGAAAATTCTCTGGATTCAATTTTTACACTTAGTGTTCTGACTAGGTGTCAATTTTGAAAAACCAGAAAAAAAAATGCAGAAAAAATGATGCTCTTTGCAAATTCATCTAAAAATTCAATATAATCCCCAAATTTCAAACTTTTAAAAAAGAAAAGGACACGTTTATTCTAAAGTTTATGGGAAAGAAAAAAAATGCATAGGAAGATGATTTTAAAAAAGAGAAATAATGAGAAAAAATTTGACATACCAGATATCAAAACAGTCTGTATAATTACAGCAGTAAAATAGAGGTTAGCACGGAATAGACAAACAGATCAATGGACGAGAATAACCAGAAACATGCCCACACCATGTGGGAATGTAAGAGAGGACTCACGGGGGCATTATAAATCAATGTCAATAAATGAGTTATTACAAACGACATGGTCCCCTCACATTATATAATAAGTGAAGTGCAGACGCATTAAAGGTCTAAATTTTTTTTAAAACTATAAATAGAATAATATGAGATTATTTTTAAAGCTCAGAGGGTGAGGAAGACCTTTCTAAGCAAAACCACTAAGTGTATGTGCCATGGAGGAAAAGAGGTGTTTAATTTTATAAAAAATAATAGTTAAAAATTAAAAACTTGGTAATACTTAAGTCACCATCAGCACAGTTAAAGAGACAGAATTTTGTAACATTTACAGCAAAAGTTTAATGTCCGTATTACATAAGCACGGCTATTAAACAGGGTGAAAAAGATAAATAACCCAATTTCAAAAGAGGCAAGGGATCAGGGCAATTCATGAATGATAAATCTCCTAAGATATTCAGACTTATTAGGAATTTAGTAGCCAGGGAATTACAAATTAATGAGATCTATTTTTTTTTTAACTAATCAGATCACCCAACATTGAAACTATGGGTTATGTCCAGTATTGGACATAGGAATTTATAGGACATAGGAAATAGGACTTTATATACTGTTAGTGATAGTGTAAATTGGTGCAGCCTTGTGTATCGGAATGTAAGTACACATATCCTAGGGCACAGTAATTCCACTGCTTTGAATCTATTTTACAGAAATCTTCATGTGCCCGGGCTTGGGCTAGAATAATTACAGCTCAAGAACATCTCTTAAAATTGAATTCAGATTGTTCAATTAGAAAACACACACACACACACACACACACACACGAGTTTAAAATAGCAGAAGTCAGCTGTGTGGCAGGGTTCATGCCTGTAGTCCCACCTACTTGGGAGGCTGAGGTGGGAGGACTGCTTGAGCCCAGGAGTTTGAGGCCAGCCTGGGCAACACAGTGACATCCTGTTTCTAAAATAAATAAATAAATAAATAAGCAGAACAATAAAAATAACAGAAAGACATTAATTTATTATTGTAAATTAATTACCATACCTCCCTATGGTTAAAAAGAATGAAGTAGCTATAGATGTGTTAAGCTGGAAGGATCTTCTAGACATAGGGTTAAATAAAAACTCATGAAAAAACATGTGACTCTCCAATTTATATAAAAACAAATCCCTAAACAATATCTATGTTTATATACATTTATTTCTATGTAAATGTGTGTTTTTTTTTTTTGTTTTTTTTTTAAAACAGACAGGATCTTGATCCATTGCCCAGACTTGAGTGTAGTGGTATGATCATGGCTTCCTGCAGCCTGGAATTCCTGGCCTCGAGTGATCCTCCCACCTTGGCCTCCTGAGTAGCTAAGACTACAGGCATGTGCCACAACACCAGGCTACTTAAAAAAATTTTTTTTTGTAGGGACAGGATCTTTCTGTGTTGCCAAGGCTGGTCTCAAACTCCTGGCATCAAGCAATCCACTCACCTTGGCCTCCCAAAGTTTTAGGATTATAGGTGTGAGTCACTGGACCTGACCATAATATGTTTACATTCATAAATATGTTTTTAAAAGAAATCTAGAAGATACACTTCCATCTTTATTGTAGTTACTTTAAGGAAGAGTTGTAAGACTGGGGGACCCTGTGTACTTCTCTACTGTTTGAGTTCTTTGACTATGAAATCAAACATCACTCCATCCACCCATCTACCCATCTACCCATCCATCCATCCATCTACCCATCCACCCATCCATCCGCCCATCCACCCATCCACCCATCCACACATGTATCCTTCCATCCACATATTTATCATGGTAGGGATAAAGACTGCCTGAAGTATTGATCTTTAAACAGAGACAAGATAGAAGAGAAGCCTACATGTAACCTCATAACAAAGTCTGTACTTTACACCTCTCATGGCCTGCTCTAGGACGTGCTGCCTGAGGAATTACACTGGACTTCTGAGCAGTGGCCTTGAGGTGCACACGGGGCTGTGACTGAGTGTGTGGTCAGCACTCTGGGAGGTCTGAAGTGCATCTGACCACTGAACAAGGGCCGACAGCTCCAGGGTCATGTCCAGGGAGCCCCTCACAGCCCCACGTTCCTAACTGTAAACACACACAGGAAAAATGATTTCTACCCAAGTTTATTTGGCATCTGAAGATAGCCACATCCCCAAATTCCAATGTCACTTCATAGGAATAATCCTCAAACATCCCATAAAATGTGGCCATAGGACAGATGTTAGAGTAATGCCAGTCCTGGCCGGTGGAGACAGAGATGAGTAGGAAGTTGAACTGCCCTTGAGCTGCTCTGTGAAATTTAAATTTAAAAAAAAAAAAAAAAGTTTTTTTCTTTTTCTTTTTTTTTTTTTTTAAAGCAACAGTATTTAGCAGTTCTCGGCAGGCATTTACGCACAAGCTAAAGTTTACTAGCCACGCCTCTGTGTGGTCTTACGGGTAGGATACAGAATCAACATGCTGCCAAAATTAATTTTTTATAGTACGGTGGGCAAGTCACTTTATTTAACTAAAACTGCGATTGCCAGCATCCAAGTGTGGTTAATGGTACGGTGTGCGGAAGTCCAAGAGCGCATGGGACCCATGTGAGCTTTAGCTTTGCTTATCAAAATAAGTAAGCATGTTAGGGCTGGGAGATCTAGCCAGACCTCCACTCTGGTAAGGAATCGCCCAGCTCCCTCACTGTGGGACGGTGGTCACCCAGCCTCTGGGCATCATGGCTTAAGGCAGCCCTTGGCAGTAGAGCCCAGCAGGTTACACACGTTCCTAGAGTCGTTTCTCACAATGAGCCCAGAGCTGCCTGCTGTGTCATTTTCATCTGCTCACATCACATCTCCTCTTTCACACAGCTGTCCTGGAGGCACTGCTTCTGCAGACTGAATACCACCACTCCTTCCGTGATTCTCCCGGGTCCTGACTTCTAGATGCCTCATTCTGGAAGCTCAGAACTCAAGACTAGGTGCCACCTTTGATTCTTCTTTCTCTAATATGCCACATCCAAGCTATCAGCAAGTGCAACTGGCTTTGAAATGTATATTTAAAATCTGACAACTTCACAACACCTCCATCGATACGTCCCTGGTCCTAACCCCTATCAGTAATCACCCAAACCACTGCAAAGGTCCAAGATTGATTTCTCTGCTTCCATTAAAAAACATTTATCAGCACTTTGAGAGGCCAAGTTGGGAGGATCCCTTGAGCCCAGGAGTTCAAAACCAGCCTGGGCAACATTGGGAGACTGTGTATCCATTAAAACAAAAACAAACACAAACAGAGTAAACAAACATATACCAGAGCCTATTCCTCCCACTTAAAATCCTTCTGCAACTTCCATTTACCTCAGAACAAAACCCAAACTTCTTGCTGTTGTTTGTTAAGGTGTCAGTGGTCTGGAATGGTCCAGCTGAAGCTGCCTGCTTCTCCAGCTTCATTTCCTATCGCTTTGTCTTCTCTCCCTTCATTTCAGACACGCTAAACTTACCACTTCTCTTGACCTCTTAGCCCTTACCGTTCCTGGAAGGACCAGTCCAGTAGACCTACAAGAGTCCATCCTTCTCTTCATCATCTGGGCCTCAGCTCAAATGCCACTCACTTGCAAGGGGCCTACCTTACTCCTACTCTCCATACGCACCTGGTTTTCTTCATTGCATTTACCACCATAAGGATTTTTAAAGAAACTGTTTGTTGCCTGTCTTCTCCCTTAAATGTTAAGTCCCACAGGGGCAAAGTCTGTCAACTGCTGTACCTGCAGTGCCTAGAATTTGCTCGGCATATGACAAGTGTGTAGGAAATATCTACTGGGTAAGTGAATGAATGACCTGATACCATGTGGCTGTTTTGTAGCTCAGTCTAATAATACAGCATTTTTTCTACTCTGCTATTTTACTGGAGACATTCACATCGCTGATACTTCTCTAGGACATCCTAAGAATGTGCCACAGACAAGAAAGTCTACCGTTTGCGTGTGACTCCCGGCACACCAACTTCTGTTTCCCATCCAGGAAACGTGTAAGAGGATATTACAGGTGGCGTGTCCCTCATCCAAAATGCTCGAGACCAGAAGTGTTTTGAATTCCAGATTTTTTGGGGGGAGGGGGGCATTTTTGGAATGTACAATGAGAGATCTTGAAGACAGGACCAGAGTCTAAAACCAAAATTCATTTATGTTTCATCTACATCTTATACACATAGCCTAGAGGTAATTTTATACGATATTTTAAATAATTCTGTGCAGAGGCTGGTGTGATTGTCAGGTGTGACAGCATGACTGTAGTCCCAGCTACACAGGAGGCTGAGGTGGGAAGGTCGCTGGAGGCCAGGAGTGAAAGGCTGCAGTGAGCTATGATCGCAGCACTGTAACCAGCCTGGGCAACAGAGCAAAACTCTGTTTCAAAAAACAAACAAATTTTGGGCATGAAACAAAGTCTGTGTACACGGAACCATCAGAAAGCAGAGGTGTCACTGTCTCAGCCCACACCCCATGTGGGCAATCAGTGGTTGTGTGGCATCACCCTTGTTCTCGGCTCACTGCAACATCTACCTCCCGGGCTCAAGCGATTCTCCTGCCTCAGCCTCCCAAGTAGCTGGGACTACATGCGTGTGCCATCACGCCCGGCTAATTTTTGTAATTTTAATAGAGATGGGGTTTTGCCATGTTGGCCAGGCTGGTGTTGAACTCCTAGCCTCAAGCGATCTGCCCGCCTTGGTCTCCCAAAGTGCTGGGATTACAGGCGTGAGCCACCGTGCCTGGCCCTGACTCTGAATTTATATGCTACCAACAAGCAATCCTTTCCTTACACTTATTCACACATAAGTAGTTAACAGTAAAAAATGAGACATGCCATTAACACAGTGGAGACTCATGTGCTCAGGGGAGCTAAGCAGCCAGTGGCATCAGTGGAGAACGGAATCAGCTGTTGAACAGCAGCAGCAACAACACACGACAGCAGGCCTCTGGTCTCCCAACCATGCTGTGCTTTGATTCAAAGGTCAGGGGACACTGCATTTTACGTTTTAGGTGAGAGGGAACATGAGAAGCAGTTACAGGCCCAGGAAGTGGGTCCTCTGGGGACGAGGAGGCATTCTACTGGGTGGCTTTTTAATGGTATCTGCCCCACTGACAATAGTCTTAGAATTTTTAATGGTATCCGCCTCATTAACAATGGTCTTAACACCGACAGCTCCTTTCTGTTGGCTCAGTGTACACAAACTTTGTTTCATGCACAAAATATTTTCTTAATGTTTTGGTTTTTTTTTGAGACAGGGCCTCGCTCTGTCTCCCAGGTTGGTGTGTGGTGGCATGATCATGGCTCACTGCAGCCTCTAACTCCTGGGATCAGGCAAGGCTCTCACCTCAGCCTCCCACGCAGCTGGGACTACAGTCACGTGTCACCATGCCCGGCTAATTTTTTTTTTTTTTCTTTTTTGTCTTAGGAGTCTCTCTTTGATTTTATAAGCGGACATGATTTCTTGTTCCGTTGTGAATGCACACTGCTCTAGGCCTCAGTTAACCCATCACACATGTGCTCCACGCTGTCCACGGGTGCTTTTTCTGCAGTGTTAACATAATCTTCATGGTTGGTATCATCATGAACCCTTGATTCAGAACCATTCTGGCTATAGCTTCATCAGTCAGTGAAATGAACAACTGGAGCCCATTATCAGTGTTAAAAACAACATTAATGTCTACGTCTTCCAGCTGACTGATGAACTCGGAAGGTATATTTTTTCCATAGGTAAGGAGGTCAGACGTCCTTTTCTTCTCACTTGACAAGCTGAATTCTTCTAAGTCACCACCTTGTTCATCATCATCACTGAACACAGTCATAGGCCAGAGGTCACGCCAGGCATGCACAGCTGTACAGTCTTTAGTCACTGTGTTGCAAGCGTTGGCAACAGCGTGTGTGGCTCCGTCGTGCTCAACTCCTGAAAATCTTCTACACCTACACCTGCGTTCCCTGCTGCAAGCATGCAATTCAAGAAAGTGTTTTTATACTTACTTTCCATTGATCTAAAGATACCCTGGTTACATGGCTGAACTAAAGAAGTCACATTTGGAGGGAAGTACACAGCATCAATATTATCTTTGATGACAACTTCAGCTGGGGGATGAGCAGAATAGTTGTCAAGGCATAAGAAAATCTTGCTGTCACCATCCGGTCCAACTTTTCTTCAGCGAGCACAAGAGGCCTGTGCGAAATGTTTGCAACACCGATCAGAAAAGATGCTCCTGGTGACCCAGGCCTTTTTGTTAGTATAATAATGGACTGATAAGAAATTTATTCCTTGAGAACAGCAAGGACAAAAGCTTTTGCCCATGAGAGCAGGTTTACACTTATTGCGTGCCTGCTGCATTTGCACAGCACTGCACAGTCATTCTGTCCTTGCCATCCTTAAATCCTGTAGGGGCTGTCCCATCATCTGTAGTCAGCATCTTTCTGGGGCAACAGCACCCAAATGGTGATGTCTCATCAGCAATACAGACTTGTTCTGGCATCAGATTTTCATCAGTGATAATCTTGGCAAACTCGTCAATGAGTTTTGACTCTGCCTTGTGATCTGCAGATGCTTTAAAACTTGAATTCCATGTCATTTCTTAGTATCTACAACCAGCCTGTTGAATATTCACAGTTCTCTTCAATTTTCAGTTCATCGGGATAGATCTTCGCTTGTTTCATGATCAGCATACCACTGAGTGGCACGTGGTCAGTGTGATGCACGTGTTCAGATCTAGTTTTCCAATACACGATTGACGTCTTCATTTTTAGCTGTATGCAGAGTTTTTCTATTTTTCAATAACTTCTGCTCATCACATTCAGCACAGAACTTCAAAAGTGTATCCTTCTGTGTCTTTAGGTCATATATGGTGGTCATCCCAACACCATACTCTTCTGTAAGACGTTTCACACTTATACTGCTGTTCAGTTCCCCCAACAAGTTGCCTGTGCTATTGATAAACATAAATTCTTCCTCTTTTTCTGATCACTGTTACACATAGGGGGATCTGCAGGCCTTTTTGACATTTTCAGTAATATTTTTACATGACACAGCAGAGAATAAGCAAAAACCACAGTAAGTAATGCATGGAGTTCTTGGCCCCACGTGAGGTATCATGGGGAATCTGTGGTGGGTGCGTCCAGCCTGCACACGTGCCATTTTATTATACGTTGTGGGTGTGCTTGCGTGGGGGAATTTGGGTGTGCATGGAAAAGTTATACTGTAGTTGAAGGGGACTGGGTGGGCCTTTTTTTCCCTTGGGGACACTAAATCAACCGTGTCGTGCACCTGTGCTTTGACTCTGCCCTGTCACATGAGGTCAGGTGTGGAATTTTCCACTTGTGTTGACAAGTTGACACTCAAAAAGTTGAGGATATTGGAGCATTTCAGATTAAAATTAGGAATGTTCAACCTGTATTACGTGACTAGCCTTGAATCCACTATTATTTACTATTTTTTCTGTTACATTTTATAATTGTTTATCATTGGGTATACAAATGCTAATGATTTCAGTGAGTGGATCGTATAAATAGTAATTTTGCTGAATGAGTTGTAACAGCCTATTGACTCTTTATGTTTCTATGTAGACAACTACAAACAAAATGTGCAAACATGAAAACAAAATGTGTCCCTTCTTGTATAATTCTAATTTCTTTTTCTTATTTTATTCCCTTGACTAGGAATCATAGAACGCTGTTGAAGAGTAAGAGTAATAGCATTCATGTGTGTCTGTACCTGACTTAAGCCTTAAACTAAGGTTTTCACCATTCAATATTTGTTGTACGTTTTTTACAGATAACCTCCATAGTTAAGAAAGTTATCTATTCCTGGTTTCTGAAGAGGTTTTTGTTGTTGTTGTTGTTGTTGTTGTTTTTTAAATCATTACTGGGCATTGAATCTTCCCTACTGCTTTTTAACACTACTAAGAAAATTACTGGATTAGAAAAAAGAAGACTTAATGCTATTCATTTATCCTTTCATTCTTAGGTTAAACCACACTTGGTTATGTATGTGTGTGTTTTAAAAACACACTGTCAAATTTGACTTGATGAAATATCTTATTTCGGAGGTTTTTTTTTTTCTTAGATGAGTCTCACACTGTTGCCCAGGCTGGAGTGCCATGGCGCGATCTCAGCTCACTGCAACCTCTTTCTTCCAGGTTTAAGCAATTCTCCTGCCTCAGCCACCTGAGTAGCTGGGACTACAGGCACATGCCACCATGCCCAGCTAATTTTTTCTATTTTTAGTAGAGATGCGGTTTCACTGTGTTAGCCAGGATGGTCTCGATCTCCTGACCTCGTGATCCACCACATCCAGCCTCAGATTTTTATGCACTTGTTTACAAATCAGTTTTTTAAACCAGTATTAGGTCAAGGTTATGCTAGCCTTGTAAAATGAGGTGAATAGATTCCTATTTTTTTCCTGCAAAACTCTATAATGTTTGGTAAAACTTACTACTAAAACTATCTGGGAAGGGTGCCTTTAAAAGTTTGATAGACATAACATAAACTTTACTGTATTAGCTATTTTTTAAGTGTCCACTTCAGTGGCATGAAGTGCATTAGCAATGCTGTGCAGCCATCATCACTATTATCATCAATTTCTAGAATGTTCTCATTATCCAAAACTGAATCTGTAGCCATTAAACAATAATTATCCACTCCCTTCCTGCCTACTCCACCCTTGGTAACTCAACTATACTTTGTCTCTGTGACTTTGTCTATTCTAAGTTCTTATAAGTGTAGTCATATGATATTTGTCCTTCTGTTTCTGGCTTATTTCACTCAACATGATGTTTTCAAAGTTCATCCACAGTGTTACATGTATCAGAAGCTCCTTCCTTTTTAAGGGTGAATAATATTCCACTGTATGGATAGACCACATTTTGTTTATTATGCATCCACTGATGAACACTTGGGCTTCTGCCTTTTGGCTATTGTGAACAATGCTGCTATAAATGTGGATGTACAAATACTGTTTTGAGATCCTGCTTTCAATTTGTTTTTGATATATACCCAGAAGGGGAATTCTTGGATTATATAGTAATTCTATTCATTTTTTTGATGAACTGCCACACTGTTTTCTATTGTGGCTATAGTATCTTACATTCCCAACACTACACGAGGACACAAGGGTTCCAACTTTCCACATCCTTACCAACACTTATTATTTTCTGTGGTTTTTATTTTTGTTTGTTTGTTTTGTTTTGTTTTTAATAGTAGCAATCATAATGGGTGTGAGGTGCTGAGGTGCTACCTCATTGTGGTTTTGATTTGCATCTTCCTAATGATTAGTAATTTTCCTAATGATTAGTAATGTTAACCATCTTTTCATATACCTATTTATATCATCTTTTATATCATCTTTTTTGAAGAAATGTTTATTCAAGTTCTTTGCTCACTTTGAAATCGGGTTGTTTGTTTTTTGTTGTTGACCTGCAGGAGTTCTTTATATATTCTGAAGATTAACCCGTTATTTGCAAATATTTTCTCTGATTCCATAGATTGCTTTTCACTCTGTTGACTGCATCCTTTGATGCACTGAAGTCTTTAATGTGTATATAGTCCAATTTATCTATTTTTACCCTAATTGCCTCTCTGTGGCTTTCATGAGCCATGCCGACCTCTTTTTCTTGCCCACCTTGCATATTATGTGAGACAGAGAGGAGGATCAATCCTTCAGGTATGAACCAGCCAGACTAGAACAAATAATGTCCGATCTGCTCCCTGCAGCTTGAGGAAGGGAACTGGGAACTGGGTTGCCATCACATGCCACAAAACTTGCCTGCAGACTTGAAGATGGCTTTCCTCGATCAGGCATTTGCTGTGTTTGCTGGTTGCTGTATGCATTTGGTGGTTGTTCAGAGCACCTGCAGTGTCACTGCAGACAGCTTCTGCCTGGTTTTAGTGGTTCATGTGGTGGATGAGAGCTTAGCGTTTCCTCGTCTGTCATTTTGCTACCATTCCCGTGTGCAGGTGCCTTTTTAGTGGCTGGTGAGAGGAATACTTTTGATTGCCTATTTGACTTTCTTAAATTGTTACTTTTTAAAATTTTCTTTTTTTGTTGATACATAATTGATTTTTTTTTTTTTTTTTTTTTTTTTTGAGACAGAGTTTTGCTCTTGTTGCCCAGGCTGGAGTGCAATGGCACAATCTTGGCTCACTGCAATCTCTGCCTCCCGGGTTCAAGCCATTCTCCTGCCTCAGCCTCCCAAGTAGCTGGGATCACAGGCATGCACCACCATGCCTGGCTAATTTTGTATCTTTAGTAGAGACAGCGTTTCACTGTGTTGGTCAGACTGGTCTCCAGTTCCTGACCTCAAGTGATCTGTCCACTTTGGCCTCCCAAAGTGTTGGGATTATAGGCATGAGCCACTGTGCCCAGCTGATGTACATATTTTACCTATTTAATTTTTTTAGTGCTTGAGCTTGTTTAGATTTTCTGTTTCTTGAATCCATTTTGGTAACATTTTTCTAAAAATTATCCATCTTACCTGTTTTCAAATTTATTGGTATTAAATTGTTCATCATGTTCTCTTATGATTTTAAAATATCCTTACTATAGCTGCAGTGACAGCTCCAATTTCATTCTTAGTATTTCTCATGGAACCCTCTCTCTTCCTTTTTTTTTCAACATTGTCAGGATTTTTACTATTTATAAGTTTTTTTCCCCACCAAAGACCTCAGTTTTTTGCGATTGCTGAGCCTCTTTTTTGCCCTGCTGCCTGCCATTTTGCTCACATTTAGTATTGTCTCTTTTATTTCTTTCCTCCTGTGTCCTTCAGGATTACTTTACTGCCATCCATTTATTTTCAAGCACCAACATTTAAGAAAAATTGATTAAAAAATAAAATGAGATCATTTCACCCAACTACTTTTTCTTTTGCTCCAAACTGGGGAAGTTTGTGGAACACCAGGTTCTGTGGTATACAGTCTGAGAACCACGACAATCAGTGGCCGTGAAAATGAAAAAGAGTTTTCCACTTGTTGGGCCCAGGATACATTTCTGCCTCTTACCAAGGAAGATTCTGAACTGAAAATCAGGGGCTGGGGCTGGGATTCTGGGTCTTTTGTTAATTCACTGCATGACTCTGGCCTAGAAACTCAGAGGCCCTCAGTTTCCTGCTGTCTAAAAGCAGATTTCCGCAGGTGATCTCAGAATTCATTTTGGGCTGAACCAGTTTGCTTAGGCTACCATAACAAAATGCCTCAGGGTGGGTGGCTTCAACCGCAGACATTTATTATGTCACCGTTCGGAGGGCAGGAAGTCCAAGACCAAGGTGTCACGGGGTTAGTTTCTCCTGAGGCTTCCTGAGAGACCCTTCGGGTTGCAGATGGCCACCTTCTCCCTGTGTCCTCACTTGGACTCTTCTTTGTGCAAATGTATCTTTGGTGTTTATTTGTCTTTCTTTCTTTCTTTCTTTTTTTTGAGATGGAGTTTTGCTCTGTTGCACAGGCTGGAGTGCAGTGGTGGGATCATGGCTCACCACAACCTCCGCCTCTCGTGTTCAAGGGATTCTCCTGTCTCAGCCTCCGGAGTAGCTGGGATTGCAGTCGCCCACAACCATGCCCAACTAATTTTGTATTTTTAGTAGAGACAGGGTTTCACCATGTTGAACACATTGGTCCCACACTCCTGACCTCAAGTGATCTGCTAGCCTTGGCCTCCCAAAGTGCTGGGATTATAGGCGTGAGCCACCACGCCTGGCCTCTTCCTCTTCATATAAGGACACCAGTCATACTGGATTAGGGCCTTGCTCTTATGACCTCATGTTACCTTATTTACGTCTTTAAGGGCCCTAGCTCCAGCTACGATCATGTTCTAAGGACCGGGAAGGCTTCAGCCTATGAATTCTGGGGAGACAAATTCAGCCCATAACATGAGCTCGGTCACTTTAGGTCACTTCGGGTTCAACAGTGACTGCCTAATATGCAACAACAAAAAGGAACACAAGTTCAGCATGCTCCAAAGACACAAGAAAATCTCTCCTACAGTCATAACCCAAAGCATGAATTAAGTCGGTCAATAAGCAAAGACAGCCTAAAACCAAGGGCAGCTTCCCATTAGGAGGTTGAGCTTTGAAGTTTCTTTTATGTCCGTGAACCTTTCTGATCCTCAGAGCTGCAAGGCAGCTGTGACACACTTGAGCATTCGCCCCTAAGCATGGGAGTGTTTGCAGGGGGCTTTGTGAATTTGTAGCAAAATAGTCTTCAAAGTTTCCTGCCACGACCAAAATGCTTGGAGCAGCATATGCATGGCTGGTTTCAGTTCTCAAACCAACCACCACATTTCTAATGGATATAAAATGTTGCCTTGTCTATAATATTTCTTATTCTGAATTGAATAGACAGCTGACTTCTGTGTTCTAGGTTTTTACTATTTTTTTTTTGTCTGCTTTTAATATGCTTTTAAACTTTTTTTTTTTCCAAGACCGAGTTTTGCTCTTATTGCCCTGACTGGAGAGCAGTGGTGTAATCTCGGCTCACTGCAACCTCTGCCTGGCAGGTTCAAGCAATTCTCCTGTCTCAGCCTCCTGGGTAGCTGAGACTACAGGCACACACCACCAGGCCTGGCTAATTTTGTATTTTTAGGAGAGACGGGGGTTTCACCATGTCGGCCAGGCTGGTCTGAACTCCTGACCTCAGGTGATCAACCTGCCTCAGCCTCCCAAAGTGCAGGGATTACAGGCATGAGCCACCACGCCCGGCCTATGCTTTTAAACCTTTACATCTCTGATACAATTCACATCCAGTGAGTTGAGTTCTGTTGGCGTAAGTTTAATGACAGGGACCCAAAAGTTTAGGAAATTTCAAAGATAACCATCTAGGACCATTAGTTTGGCCAATAAATGCAATAAAGGGAGTGCTTAGAAATTCATTTTCTGAGCAAACCTTTCCAAAGCTAATGGTGAAATACTGTTTTAGGAGCTAGCAGTTAATTTTTAAAATATATATATATATATATAGTGTGTGTGTATATATATATATATATATGTTTTTTTTTTTTTTTTTTTTTTGAGACAGTCTCACTCTGTTGCACAGGCTGGAATGCAGTGGTGTGATCACAGCTCACTGTAGCACTGACCTCCCTGAGCTCAGGTGATCCTCCACCTTAGCCTCCCATGCAGCTGGAACTATAGGCTTGCACCACCATGCCCACTAATTATTGTAATTTTTTGTATAGACGAGATTTCACTATGTTGCCCAGGCTGGACTTGAATTGCTGGGCTCAAACGACCCACCTGCCTTGGCCTCCTAAAGTGCTGGGATTACAGGCATGGGCCACTGTGCCTGGCTGATATATACATATTTAAAAGCCTAAACATATCAGATGTTGACATTACCAAATTCCACCAGTTTTAGTTCTCGTTCATTTATATCCTGGTAGAGTTCATCTGTTTTGAGAACAACTCAAAGGAAAAATAATTCTTCATATTGTCTGAATTATGTCTTCGAAATCTACAAACAGTTTCTGATTGGTTGCTGAGCTCCTGGGTGTGGAAACCTGGGTGGGGATAAAATGAGGCCGTCCTTGGAGGACAGAGGATGGAAGGGGGCAGTCCCCATCCTCACTCTCCTCTCTGCCACTTGCCACAGCTTCTGCAGACGGCCTTCCCTCTCTGCGCCTGGTTCCTTATTGAGGCAATGGAAATGTGGACTGCGGTGACTCTGATCAAGCCTCATGTATCTATTGAATCAGGAAGCCTGAAGGCCTGAGGCCTCCCGAGTGGCCCCATGGGAGCATCGTGCATTTTTCTGGTCAGTCGTTAGGGGAAACGACGAATAAGCCAGGCCAGCATGAGAAGGCCTGCATGCTATCGGATCTTTTTCCTGAAAATATCGACATGGGGACATGTTCAAACCAAATTTTCTTTATAAGTTATAAGGAAATCATGTGGAGGCTAAACCTTTTTTTTTTGGCAATGCTGTTGAGAATATTACATTATGTTCCCACAATAGCATAAATGTATGTCTTATCACTTGAATGGAGCCCAGACAATAAAAGGGCGCCTGAGAGTGGAAATGCGCCTATGAGAAAGGCCAAGCCAGCCTTTCGTGATAACAGCAGCAGGGAGGGAAGAGTGCACAGAGCTGACCACAGCACAAATGTCACAGACCCTTGAGGACCGTGCTGGGGCTCAGAGCTCCACCCAAGGGCTAACATCCTCACCCCAGCCGAGTTCCTTCACACCCCAGGGTCTTCGTTTCGTGACTTGTAAAATAGGAATTATATGTCATGGGAGTGTTGGGGGGAAAATGCAATCATTAGCAAATGCTTTCAAATATAATATGTTACCAATATCAGGTAAAGGTAACATTTTATTTCCTAGGGCCGGGAATTTCATTTTTGTTTTCCTGTTTATTTTTCTCCATATTCAACCACCCACAAATGTGCTCTCTCTCAAAAAGAAAAAAAAAAAAAAACCAACAACAACCCCATTTCTCCTTCTGGTTGAATGATTCATCAAGAATCTTGGCCCAAGTACAATACAGTTTCAGGGAAAAAAGACTCCAGGGAATGAATAGGGAACGTAATCATGACCTTTCCGATAACCCCGTTATTAGGCAATGCGGCGCGGATGAAATTCTCCAGGGAGCGAGTGAGTGAGGCCGTGGCTTACATTTTGTATGCTGAGCCCTGTTTGGTGACTTCACACCTCCACCCCCTGTTCTATGCCAGCAAGGTGGGGCAGCTGGGGTGGTGGGCGAGCTGAGGGTCACATCAGAGCTGAGGTCGAAAGAAATTCTTACAAGTAAAATATTCACTAACAATTGTTATGTTCGTAGATATGGAGTTGTTGGTCTTGAGATACAGACCATGCAGGAACAAAAGGCTCGCGGGAGGACGGTGGGGCTAGGATGCTGCAGTCCCAGGGGAAGAGCTGTGGTTTTAGTGCCTACCTTCCTTTCACTCCTCTGGCCAAAAAAAAACTAATAATAATAAAGAAAGGAAAAGAAAAGAAACTTCTCAGAGAGGTTCCTAGTGGCTAAAAAAAACTCCTGATTCTCCACCCCCTGTGACTTTACGACATCTGCAAAACAAGACTGTAAGATACAGAAACAATATGAAGGTACTGAAAAATGATTCTTTTTTTTTCCTTTTTAGAGATGGGGTCTTGCTCTGTTGCCTACGCTGGAGTACAGCGGTGGGATCATAGCTCACTGCAGCCTTGAACTTCTGGGCTCCAGCCAAGCTCCCACGTAGCTAGGACAACATGGGCCACCATGCCTGGCTCAAATTACTCTTAGATGCCCAGGGACCCTATCTTACACAGCAGTTGATATTCCAGTTTGAATAAATTTAATTGATTTTTTTTGAGTATTGTCTTTTCATAATTTAACTTAAAATAACTTTTTCTTTCAATTTGATGCCTTAAAATGGTTTGATATATTCCTAGTTTTTCAATATTGCGATATTTTGAGAATGAAATATTGTCCAGAGAAGCATTTGTTATAATGGAAATTAATGGGAGGAAAAAAAGTCTCCAAAAGACACAATGTGCTTTGTTGAAGGGATGATGAGGACACATTCGTGGATACTGTTTATCTGCCATACTTAACAAGCCTATGTCTGCCACAGGGCATTTGCACTCTCTGTGTTTTCTCCTTTAACCAACATGTGGGGTAAGCTAGGTAGAGGTTATCACTCTGTTTTATACATGAAGTAAATGCATTCCACAGAAAATGGGTGATTTCAGCTAGGCACAGTGGCTCACGCCTGTAATCCCAGCACTTTGGGAGGCTGAGGCAGGAGCATCACTTGAGGTTGGGAGTCTGAGACCAGCCTGGCAAACATGGTGAAACCTCATCTCTACTAAAAATACAAAAATTACCTAGGCATGGTGGCAGGTGCCAGCTACTGGGAAGGCTGAGGCAGGAGAATCACTTGAATCCAGGAGGTGGAGGTTGCAGTGAGTTGAGATCTCGCCACTGCACACTCCAGCCTGGTGACAGAGCGAGACTCCATCTCAGAGGGAAAAAAAAAAAAAAAGTATGTGATTTGCTTCTGGTTAGAGAATAAGCAAATGGCCAACCTGGACCTGGATGAGGCAGGAAATGCAATGCCCTGGACCGTGTGTTCTGTAGGTTTACAAGTGTATGTATGGACAGAAAAATAAACCTTCCTTTATTTGTACATAGCTGCAGCTACTGGATTGGAATTCAATTCACAAAGAGAAAAATACAAAAAAATCTACTTGTCTGTTAAAGGATAATGTTTAGCAGAGGGTGAGAAAGGCCAGAAGTATGTACAGACAGAAAAATAAACCCTCCTTTATTTGTACATAGCTGCAGCTACTGGATTGGAATTCAATTCACAAAAAGAAAAATAACAAGCCAATAAATACTTGCAAACTATGTGATCTTACATCCCAGAGAGTGTGGGCTGGAGAGGCCTGGTACTGGAGATGCCCACTACACTGGGGTCTGGTGGCCGGCGAGTGAGGGGACTCGTCTCACATGGGTGAAGGCTGCAGCACACACAATACCCAGATGTTACCAAGGGCACACGCAGATGTCATAATTGGTGAGAAATCAGAAACAGGACACACGTTACAGGAGGAAAGAAAAAGAGGCTGGGGCCTGTGGCCCAGCCCTGGAAGTCAGAGAACTCTGAAGGGCTTTATGGAAGCGAAGCGTTGGGGTTAAGCAGATAGACATTCACCTCCTGAAAACCCACGGGCGGGAGAGCCCAGCGGCAAAACAACCCGAGGAAGTGAGCAGCCGCCGAGCAAGCGTGACTCCACACAAGGATGCAGGAGCCACAGGAAGGAGCCGTCAGAGCCACCCAACCTGGAAACAGAGGCAAGCTCGGCCCTGAACGGCACACGCTTTCCAAACTCCAAAGACTGCCTGTTGGTAGGCTGTGGATATCAATCGCATGCACAGTTCCGTCAGCTGGCCAGACAAGCCTTCAGGCCCAGTTCTGTTCTGCAGTCAATGGAATTTTGATAATACACTTTTCCAAAAAAACAAAACAACAACCTCTGTTTCAGAACATAGGATGTTTTGAAGGTTATATTCTTGGCATTTAGAAAACAGTAAACAGCCTCTTAGCTTTTGGACTGTAGCTAAAATCATAGTTTTTTTTTTTTTTGGAAGTTAGTTTCCAGGCAAAAGATGAATTACTCTGCGCCAGAGTAAAAAATTATTTTGATTGCCACGCTTTTAAAATATATGAAAGGATGACCATCAATCATGTAAAAGATGTTTGTAAAATGTCCATAGTTAGCTATGAATGTAACTTGGACAAACACAGTATCTACTTGTCTATTAAAGGATAATGTTTAGCAGGGGGTGAGAAAAGCCAGAAGTTTAGGATTTAGAGACAAGCAGAAGTACTAAGAAAGGAGACTGAATAAGAAACATGGAAAGAGATGGAAGCAAAGAGAGAGAAAAAGAATGAGAGAATGGGAGAGAGAGAGGATGTACCTCTAAAGCCAGGTAAGGAACTTGGCCCCAGGTGCTGAAACTGGAGTGATTCATTGTTATGGGCTGAACTGTGTCTGGCCAAAATTCATATGTCGATGTCTTAACCCTCAGTAACTCAGGATTAGACTGTATTTGGAGATGGCGCCTTGAATAAGACAAGTTAAAATGATGCCACTGGGGCTGGGTGCAGCGGCTTACACCCGTAATGCCAGCATTTTGGGAAGCCAAAGCAGGAGGATCGCTTGAGCCCCGGAGTTTGAGACCATCCTGGGCAACACAGGGAAACCCGATCTCTACAAAAAAAAAAAAAAAAAAAAAAAAAAAAGGTTGGGCGTGGTGGCATGCACCTGTAGTTCCAGCTACTTGGGAGGCTGAGGCAGGAGAATCACTTGAGCCAGAGAGGTTGAGGCTGCTCATGAGCCATGATCGTGCTACTGCACTCCAGCCTGGGTGATACAGCGAGACACTGTCTCAAAAAAATAAATAAAAGCAAATAAAACTATGCCAATGGGTGAGCCCTAATCCAATCTGATTGGTATCCTTAGAGAAGAGAAAATTTGGACACACACAGAGACACCAGAGATGTGTGTGCATGGAGGAAAGGCCACGTGAGATCACAGGAAGAAGGCAGCCGTCTGCAAGCTCAGGAGAAACCAACGCTGCTGATACCCCCTCTTAGACCTCCAGCCTCCAGAACTGACAGACAGTGCGTGTTGTTGAAGCCACCCAGCCTGTAGTATTTTGTGATGGCAGCCCAAGCAAACTAACATGTTTATCACAACCCTGTGGAGAAGGATGTGGGGTTTACCCACAGTGGAGCCCTAGGCTTGTCCTGCCACGTGTGACTCCACCACAGGGTGCGTAAGTTGTGGCACAGATGCTGCCCTGCCTCCTCCACATTCCCCAGGCCATCCTTGCTTCACACTCTTCCTCAACCCCCTTCTCCTGGGATCACCGGCAAGTCTACCGGAGCCCGCGTGTGAGCATGGCGTGGATCCAGCCTCCTCTGGTCACAGCTCAGCTCCTACCACCTCTTCCTCCCCAGAACTGCACACAGCACCTGGCGCAACTCCATGAATGCCAGAGTGGGACATTACGGTCACATTGTGCTCACTTTGTGAAATAAAGGATGGAGTCTTTTTATGTCTTTAACGCCCTTCGAGCACATGAGCAGATGGAGTGATCATGAGATGTACCTGGGAGAGGGGATGACAGGGACGGGGGCTTGGGCCCTAACGCTGGGTGCTGCCAGGGACTCTTGAAGTAGGACAAGGAGGCACTGGGGAGGGAGGGTCTAAGTGGGTGCCTGCAGAGCCTGTGCCCACAGGGGTGACTTGGGGTGGCTTTGGGTGGACTGGGTTTTTCACACGAGCCAGGAGAGTCAAGTGGGGAGTCCAGTTAGAGTTCCCATTTCTTTGTGAACTGTGCTTCTGCTGACAGCAAGGAGTGGGAATGCCGAGGGTGACCACATGACGCTGCCAGGGCAGATGCTAGAGGCTGGAACATCAACCCAGGTGCCCCAGCTGCGTGGAAGGGGGTGTGAGCATGGCACCGCCCTCCCTGGAAGCCTGTTCATAGATCTGGACCACACAACAGTGTCTCTGTGCCTAGATTCTTACCTAAGACCCATTTCTCCGACAGATACTTGACTGTTGCTTTCTTCTTTCCGCTGTAGGGCCCGATGACGATGCTGGCCTGGCGGGGGACTTGGCTGACCCGGCCTCCGCACAGGTGGACTAGTTCACAGAGCTTGGCCACTGGGGGGCTGCTGGCAGGCGAGACAAACATCACTGGCTGGTCGGCAAAGAGGGTTCCGCGGTACGGCCCTGCAGACAAGTGGCACTCCCTTCGGCACAGCTGTGGGGCAGACAGAGAGAGAATTACAGAGGTGGGACCACTTCAGTCTCCATAGCATAAGTGAACTGTTGTGGTTTACCTCCTTTTTTAGGAAAAGAATAGACTGAATGTAAGGCTGCCATGCTCCTGTGAATTTCGAATTCTGAGAACCCAGAGAAGATGATGACATTAATGACATTAAACTGACATTTTCTGAAGTATCCATGAGTAAAACTCCAAAGAAATAAATTAGGAAAAAAAAAAAAAAAAGTGTAGGCCTTTGAATTACTACAAATCCTCAAACAAAATATTGAAAAGCAACTGCTAGCAGAACAGAGCAGAGCCGTAGCTAGGCTGAACTCCAGCTAAAGTAACTTGGTGACGTGTGCAAGTGACGGCAAGATTCTAATGCAGTGCAAATGCCGGCTGTGCTGGAAGAGAGTCATTCAATCCAGCGTGCTCCAGGCTCTTGGCAGAAAAGGACTTTTATAGAATCTAAGAAATGCTGTAAATCCAATACCATGGTTTGGACGGGGAAAGGGACAGTGAGGCAATGCAGAAGGAGAATTCCTAGAGCCGTTCCCAAAACACACTAAGTTTGCGGGAGAGAGGTGTCTCGAGGTTGTTTCAATGAGCTGTTGGGAAACATTTCGGAAACTGGGATGTGAAGCTGCTCTGCTTCTCCTTCTGGCGACGTGTGGTCATCTGGTTGACCCAGAGGACTGCGGGAAGGCCCAGTTATTCTGAACACGCATTTTCCTAACTATGGGTTGGTAAAGACTTCTTTTTGAGTATAAAAACCCTCTGAGAGATGCCGTGGGTTATGTGCTATCCACATTTTGTTTTGCATATTTTCCCTGCAATATCTGAAATTAATGGTTCATACAAATTAGAGATTTGAGGGGATGTATGTGAGGGGAGGGATGAAGGGCCTTCTCAGAGGAGTATAACCTGGGGTGCAGTGAGGTTGGGGTCATCTTAGTCAGGGCAGCAGACAAGGTTGACCTTGGAGGTAGGGGTACAGTGGAGTTGGGGGACGAGCAGCAAAGAGTAAGTTCCACAGCCCACATCGCTCACAAAATCAGAGCAACAGTGAACTGTTTTTCTGCTAGGTTTTCACACTACTGTAATATTTAACAAAAGAGGATCCTACTGTGAAAATATAGCTGCAGCATCAATGGATTAGATCCAATACACTTAAATCTGCTCATGGAATTTGCTTTTTCTCTTCCCTTGCGTTGAATTTTACAGCATAATAAATACCGAGCCTCAGTAACTTTCATGTGACTTCCAGGAGACAGTGGCAGCAGGGGCAAATGATTCTTCCTGGATGGTGACTTTGTGAGTATTTTTAGCAATATGTCCTGGGAGATAGGCTGTAAAAAGGGCTATTGATTTAATTTGCAGACAAAGAGACTGAGCTGATGCAAGACAAGAGATTTGCTTTGGCAAATTGTGAGTCACACTGCAAGAAAAAGCCATGGTCCCTAGAATCATGGGGCCAAGCTGCATGGAAATGGGATCAAGAAAGAATATCTTTCGTCTTAAAGTAGGACACATACACATTCAAAAAGTTAACTATGAAAGTATTTGGCCGGGCACGGTGGCTCATGCCTGTAATCCCAGCACTTTGGGAGGCTGGGGTGGGCAGATCGCAAGGTCAGGAGATCAAGATCATCCTGGCTAACACGGTGAAACTCTGTCTCTGCTAAAAATATAAAAAATTAGCCAGGCATGGGGCCGGGTGTGGTGGCTCACGCCTGTAATCCCAGCACTTTGGGAGGCTGAGGTGGGTGGATCATGAGGTCAGGAGATCAAAACCATCCTGGCTAACACAGTGAAACCCCGTCTCTACTAAAAATACAAAAAATTAGCCAGGCGTGGTGGTAGGCGCCTGTAGTCCCAGTTACTCAGGAAGCTGAGGCAGGAGAATGGTGTGAACCTGGGAGGTGGAGCTTGCAGTGAGCCGAGATCGTGCCACTGCACTCCAGCCTGGGCAACAAGAGCAAAACTCTATGTAAGAAAAAAAAGGCCAGGTGCGGTAGCTCACGCCTGTAATACCAGCTTATATAATCCCAGCACTTTGGGAGGCGGAGGTGAGTGGATCACTTGAGGTCAGGAGTTCGAGACTGGTCTGACCAACATGGAGAAACCCCATCTCTACTAAAAATACAAAAACTAGCTGGGCATTTTGTTGCACGCCTGTAATCCTAGCTACTCAGGAGGCTGAGGCAGGAGAATCGCTTGAATCCAGGAGGCGGAGGTTGCAGTGAGCAGAGATGGCACCACTGTGCTCCAGCCAGGGTGACACAGTAGGACTCTGTCTCAAAAAATAAAATAAAATAAAGTATATGATTGTTGAAGCAATACTACGGAAGGGTATAAAGTAAAAAGGGGCTTTTCCTGTTAGACACTGTTGTCTGTGTCTTCTTTGTTGGCAGAACAAAGACTTTTTCTGGGGGCACCAACCTCCACCTGGCCATGTGTTCAAGCCCAAGGAGAAGTCCCAGGACTGGTCCAAGCTAATCATGGTGATCACAATGCAAATGACTGAGCTAAGCATGGCACAGCTGGCCTCAATCCTGGCCAGTGCGACCTGAGAATCAGTCGCTGGTGGGATTCTGAGGGAGTTTTTCTCACTATTATAAACAGACGCATAAGCAGAAATACTTCTTTGCTTGGCACTGTCATGTCTAATGTGATGCCTGGATCACTGAAGCCCCCAGAGGCCACGAGACACGCTGAAAATGGCCCAGTGGGAAGGCGGAAAGCTCTGGGTCCTGAAAAACACTTCTAAGTTACTGACGGACCAAACTGAAATCATCCTTTATTTTGTTTTTATGTCAGAAAAAAAAACAAGCCTAAATTCTTTAAGTGACTTTTTTGTTAAGTTTTTGTTTCTAGAAGCCCAAAGTATCCTAATAATAATAATAATTTTAAATAATCCGCTTATTTTTGGAAATATCTTGTTCATCGTTGAGACTATGAATAATAGATCAGTTCTCACCCCTGCCTCCCCTGCCATTTACCAGAGTTAACAACTGTGAAGAGTTCTCTGTGTATTTTTAAAAATTCTGTAAAATGTGCACACACACACACACACATACACACACAATTTGATATGGTCGTTCCTAACCAAAAAATGAGATCAAATCTCTATCTTACTGTATGGATAAGCTGTAAATAAGCCTTTTTCTAACGCAGTAGAAAAGGAAGTCAACCTCTTGGATGTTTAGGATGTGATTTCAGTAGCTAGTTTCTTTGTGCCGTGACATTACCTTCAGAATTCTGATCTTGGCCAATTTTCCTACCCAGCAAAGCACCATTTCCCCAACACTGGTACATTTTTAAAAGTTAGTTGTGAATTACAAGCTGTAAACATTAGATGCAGCAGACGGTGTTCTCACTGTGTCACCACTGGCTCTCGCCAGGGAGCCTACATGTTACCTGGAGATCAAGGGGAAAACCTCAAAGGCACAGATTCTGAAGTCAACTTGCTCTTGATTATTTTCATTGATTTTTCAATCCCCTTAGTAATCGCAATTTACAGCAATGTGCTCTAAACTCTAATTTTAGCTGGGCAAAGTGGCTAACAGCTGTAATCCCAGCACTTTGGGAGGCTGAGGCAGTTGGATTGCTTAAGTCCAGGAGTTTGAGACCAGTCTGGGCAACATAGGGAGACCCTATCTAGATAGATAGATAGATAGATAGATAGATAGATAGATAGATAAGCAAGCCCGGCGTGGTGTCACATGCCTATAGTTCCCGCTACTTGGGAGGCTGAGGTGGGAGGATCAGTTGAGCCCAGGAGGTTGAGGCTGCAGTGAACTGTGATTGTGACACTGCACTCCAGCCTGGGCGACAGAGTGAGACCCTGTCTCAAAACAAAACAACTCCCCACTCCCAACAAAAAACCAATGATTCTAATTTCACTGCAAACCTTTACACACACACACACACACACGCACACGCACGCACACACACACGCATACGCACACACCCCAGAAACAGGAGTGCATGCAGGACATGTGGAGGGGACAGGCGTAAGTTGGGGAACGATAGCTGGGTGGCATTGTGCTGTTTTATTTTTGTTGTTACCTCAATAAGAACCTCAGAGATAACCAGGCTTATCTATTTATATATTGACCCAGGAGTTTCTAGCTAAAAACAGTTAAAAGATAATTTAAAAAGAAATCATAACTTTCGGGAAGCTGAGGCAGAAGAATGGCGTGAACCTGGGAGGAGGAGGTTGCAGTGAGCCGAGATCGCGCCACTGCACTCCAGCCTGGGCGACAGAGTGAGAGTCCATCTCAAAAAAACAAAAAAAACAAAAAACATAGCTTTCATACAGGTATAAAATGAACACAGTGTATTCATTTTACTTAACTCAGATGCTATAACTGGTTCAAAGGACAATCTGAAGAACACATTTATAGATGAGAAATACTGAAATAAACTTGCGAATGGACAAAAAAAGTTGGCTTTCCTACAAGGTAGGGAGCATTCCCTGTACCAGACAGAATTCATTTCCTGCCTGTAGACAGGCGCGCTTGCATCGCCAGCAGCTCTTTACAACTTACGAAGTTGTAAAACAGCTCCCAAGCAATGAAGGCTGCAAGCAGATAAGCTGGCAGGGCCGTGAGCAGGCCTCAAATGGAGTTTTTCAATGAAGCACAAATGTTCCCCTACAGAACCGAGATGTCTCTTTAAAAGAAATCATGAAAGAAAAGGGGATTAAGTGGAGCTTATGGGCTGCTCCAGGGTTAAGTGGCCTCCAGAATAAACAGGACTGCTCGATCGTCAGAGTGAATTTTGGGTGGGGTTTGAACGAGTTCCTGCTTTCCTCTGCTAATGGTGACATAAAATGACCATTTCATACCCATGGATATACACTGACGTGTACATAGAAGTTGCGGGGGCAGTGGCAGACGCCAGAGGACTTTCTCTGCCGTGAGCTCCTCCTAGGAGCCCTGGGTTGCAGGGGGTGAGGACTGCTAGGAAAGTCTGTCAGTTAAGGCCGAAGGGACATTAGCTTTGCTTTAAAACACATTGCCTGTGCTTGCGTTTGTGTCTTCATCTGATTTAATGGGTTTTAGCTCAGACTCTCCAAATCTATTTACCTACAAGTCTGTTAAGGCAGACTGTGTTGTTGACAAAGCAGAACAGAATTTCCCCACGGCTTCTAGCTTCAAGGAATCCCAGCTATTTATCCATCACCAAGAAGGGAAGCCCCATGGGTGGTTGATGGTTCATTTACTCCAGCCCAGGGGGTTGGATTTCAATTAGTGCATTTGCTTTTCCCTCTAGGTAGAGCTCACCCTTTAAAGTCGCTTCTTGGCTCTCTAACAGTTTTAACATGCACTTTCCCATCTCAACAACAATACAGTGCGTGTCTTACAGGGCTGCAGTTCTCACTCACAGCATTCTTCCTCTGAGCGGTCCAGGAAACACGGGCAGGCCTTACAGTCAAGGCACCTCAGATTTAAAGTATGGAGTATGCGAAACCTTCCTAACTGGTAAAGCGCTCAGTAATGCAAATTCTGGGTGCAACTCAGTGGTTCTTAGTCTAGTCAGAGTTATGCAATCATCAGCACAATCTACTCACACCTTCCTCAAGGTATGACATAAACATTTCTGAATCCACAATGCGGACAATCTCATTAATAACTTTATTGAATCCTGTAGCCCAGCACTGGGGGTCCTCTACAGCCCCACCCCGCCTTCCCCTCCAATCGCAGTGCCCACTGTCTCTTTTAAATAGACTCTGTCCTCATCAAGCCTGTTCTCTGTCCCCCAAATATGCCATATCATTCCTTAATGCACGCCTTTTTTCCCCCAGTTCCCTGCAATCTTATAATTAGTGGTGACACCAATCTATATGTGTTAAAACTCATAGAATTGTATACAAAACAGTCAATTGTACTGTGTACATACATTTAAAAGATAATATGTGTTCTTTTAACGCTCACATTGGTCTACTTTCCATTTTTTCCTGGATCCTAGAAAGGCCTTCCTGTGCTTCCTGAGACACAAAATCCTCTTCCCAGCGCCTGCCTCCTGACCCCAACTCAGGGCTGAGCCACAGAACCAGTGCACTCATCCCCACAGCACTCCCTGCAGAAGTACCTGCACGTTCGTTTGCTGTGTCGTGAAGTGAACGCATTTCACTGTGAGTATCAAGCTAAGTTCTGAGGGTACAAAAATGGAGGGACACAGTCTTTGCTTCTTCAGGACACTCTAGAAGTTACAGACATTTCATGGACAGAAAAGTGGGAGCCGGAGTGGGCTTGGGGCATTTAGGGAGGACTTCATGATGTTGGTATGTGATATGGAGTCGTGAGCAGAAAGACGGTTCCTCATGGAAAGCACACAGGAGCCCCTCAGGTCCTGAGACCTGGGTGTCTGAAGGCCCACGGCATGCGTGAACGCAGCCCAGGGTCACTGGGAGTGAGGGGCAGGGGCGAGGGGTTCGGCAGGCAATAATTGCGAGAGCTAACTTGCTAAAACATTTACATGCACGCCAAGTGATGAGGTGTGGACCAGACCACTCGTGATTACACAGTGTGAGCATGGTTACTGGGGACCTCAGAAACCTGAGCAGATGAGGCCACGGGGGGATTCGTGTGTCAGGAGGCTCACTCTTCAGGCAACGTGGAGGACAGGCAGAGGGGTTGAGATCAGGAAGACCCAAGAAAAAGGAATGAAGTAGGGTAGGGTATGGGGTTGGGGAAGGGAGGGAGATTCAAGACAGAAAGAAAAGTCAAACTCACCAGGAATCCAGTAATGTGACTGGCTTCCTATGTGCACACGGGGAGGTGAACACTAAGATACCTCGGGGGCCATGCAGGCATTTGTAAGAAAGCTCAGCTGTCGAGGTTTTGAGGTTTCCAATGAATAATCCATCTTTCTTTTCCCCAGGTTCAATGCCAACTGAGAGGCAGATACAGGCACTGAACTATAGAGACAAGCCACGTTGATTATTCATAAGGCTGCCTGCAGATTGGGCCTTAGGCCAACGGACATGTGTGTTTGCTAATCTCCTCTGATGACTTAGAAAGACCACCCACGGAGCCACATGGGCACTGGACAAAGGGCCTGCCTCCACGCAGGGAGGGACAAGAGGGGGACAGAAGGCAGGCTTTCTCCAGGAGGCAGCTATAGTTGTGATGAGATTTGATTAAGTTGGTCTTCCTCCGGAGGAGATGGGGGTGAGGGGAGGGGGCGCCAGCCTGGCAGTGGAAAGCTATGAAGGAGGCAGGCCCCTCACCACCCACGGGCGGATGCAGGCATCTGACACCCAGGACACCTGACCGTCCTCCATCGTGAGTCCTGTCCGAGCGGCCAAGCTTTGGTGAAAGCCCCGGCTCTGCACAACCATTTCCGAAAGCAGATCCTAGTGCTGATCATTGCAAAAGAGGTGAAGGCAGACCCAGAGGCCACCATTTGGAAAAACAAAATATTTTTAGGAGTTTAACTTTCTAAAATAATTCTCAGTGTAGAGTTACACGTGACAATGTGGCCTGCACTGAGTCCATCAAAGTTGGAATTAACTGGTCATTGGCCCCGGGGAGAAGGAATAATGATGCCTGCAGTCCCTGGACCTTAGAAAAACGAGAGAAATAGGAACGGAGCACACCATTAACTATTCTGATAATCACCTCAATCCGGTAAAAATAAAAAAGGGCTTCAGACCAGGAAGACATGAAGGCTCCAGAAACTCTGCATCAAACCTTTTCCATTTGCAATCAAAACCATCCCTGCTCCTGGCTGCCACCTCAAAGCATCCTGTTCCCTTGCCCTCCACAAGACAGCTCGAAACCCCGTGCTGCCAGACAGGGCCGCCCACTTCACCTCGCTGTTACTGTCGTTCCTCTCGGCCCTGATGACGCTGTCTGTCTCCATCACTGATCTTGTCCCACTTCCTGGAAGTCTCAGGACATCCACAGGTGCCCCTTCCAACCCCCTCACCCCGCAGGCTCTCGGGCTCCTCTCTCCCCGGGGAACTGCAGAATCCCGAGCAGCTTCCTCTGTAGCTACCACCTCTCCTCTTGTCAGCAGCCCCGGGCCCCTGCCCAGTGGACGCGATTGCCTCCCGCCTTCAGCCCTCCATGTCCTAGCCCCTAAACCAGCACCCAGCCCACCACCCCTCTGTGACTCCCTGGCCCTTCTCTCCACGTTGGGCTCAGTCAAACCAAGACCCGGGTTAAATTCAGATGTCAAGTGTCTCTGCACGGACAGTGCCGTGGGTGGGTCTGGCTGTGTGCTAGTCCCCTGACTGTTGGCCGTGTGGCCCTCTGTGTTTCTAACCACTCTTTCTACCCGGCTCGTCCTCCCCTCCTCACTGCCCATTCCCACCTGCCTGGCCTTCAGCCTATAAGCCCGTTCTCAAGCTCAGCCGTGGCTCCCCACTGAGGACAGTGAAGTCACAGAGCTGTCTCCTGCTCCCCAGCACCCGACACCTGCTGCAGGCCTGCCTTCCCCCGAACCCCAGGCTGCTGGACAGGAACCCCCATAACCCCCATATGGAGGCCGATCTCCCACCAGGCCAACCCCGCTCCTCTCGCCTTCTCAAGGACATGCTCCATCAGGTCTTCCTTCTGTCTTGTTTGTTATGTTTTGGCTCAAAACAGTCACAACAACAAACAACAAAAATGCTGTTATTTCTCCCACCCTGCAAACCCCTTCCCTCTTCACTTCCTTTGCATCTTTTTGTAGCAAAACTTCTTGAAAGAGTGGCGTATGCCCACTAAACTCACACCCTCTGCCTTTGCTCCCATCATGCCCGTGAAATTGCGGTGGTCACAGGTGGTTCTCAGTCCTCTTCTCAGAGGCACCACTAGCTGGGAGAAGGAGCAGGACATGGAAAGCACAGATAGCAAAAGCAGGTGAAGCGGCGATGTGAGCGGGGGTGGCGCCCAGAATGCCAGGCCAGGCAGGGGAGGTTGGAACAGAGGCAGGCCAGCCAGCTGGGCAGACAGAGCCGGAGCAGGTCTGCAACCAGCGGTACTGGAGGCAGTGGGTCAGGAAGACCAGGGTGGAGGCTGCAGGGATGAGGACGTGCTGAGCAGGGCAGGCACTGGTGCTGAAGAGCACGGGTGGGGGAGGATG
The DNA here is from genome assembly GCF_047675955.1 of Chlorocebus sabaeus. Classification (NCBI taxonomy): domain Eukaryota; kingdom Metazoa; phylum Chordata; class Mammalia; order Primates; family Cercopithecidae; genus Chlorocebus; species Chlorocebus sabaeus. Next base: position 7,425,371 of record NC_132911.1, on the reverse strand, counting down.
TGGATTAGCCAGGTCGCAGAGGCAATGGAGAAAGGGGTAGTGAACCTCAAGCAGCCCTCAAAAGACAGGCAGCAGCACTGGAAGGCGGCATGAGGAGCAGGATGAAAGCCTCAGTACAACTCTCCAGCCAGGGGCAGAAGTGATTATGCCCGGGAAGTGGGCTGGCTGGGAAGGACAGAAGGTTGGCCATGGGGATCGGGGCTTGGCTTAAATAGGCATAATCTGATGGGGCAGCTAGTCACCAAATTAGGCAGAGTGAGGGGGTGACACTGCTGTAACAAGAAATGTGTATTTGATTTCTGCCCCGGGTTCCTAGCACTGAGCCCCTAAAACCCTTGGAATTCCCCTAGCGATGCAGGCAGAAGAACGTCCTTCATCATTTATCACAAGCCCTCTCCAACCCTACCTGAGTGTATGCTGGTGAGGTGGCTCCTGGAGGCTGGGGGCTGAGTGCCAGAGGAATGTGCCAGATCTTTGGAGGGCTGGAACTTTCAGCCCCACCCCCACAAGGTCTGGGGTTCACTCAATGACCAATGATTTCATCAATACTGCCTATGCAATGAAGCCCCTTAAAAATCCTGACATTGCAGGGTTCGGGAGCTTTGGGGTTGAACACATTCTGGTGCAGGAGGTGATGCCCCCTGAGAGGGCATGGAAGCTCAGTGTGCTCCGCTGCCTGGCCCTGGGTCCTGTGCACCTCTTCTCTGGCTGTTCTTTTACATCCTTTCATAATATCGTTGGTGATGAATTGGTCAATGTTAAGTGATTCTCTGAGTTTTGTGAGCTGCTCTAGCAAGTTACAAATCCCAGGAGGGGGTCGTGGGAACCCCTGATTTACCGCTGGTCAGTTAGCAGGGAGACCTGGGACATGCAATTGGCATGGGGAGGGAGGCAGGCTTGTGGGGCTGAGTCCTTCACCTGCTAACTCCAGGCAGGTGGTGTCAGAATTGGATTGCAGGACACTCGGCTGGTGTCTGCAGTGAACTGCAGAATTGTTTGGTGTGAAAAAAACCCCCTACATTTGGTGTCAGAAGTGTTTTCTCTCTCTCTCTCTCTGTGTTTGTGTGTGTGTGTGTGTAGCAATAGTAGTAGCAGTAGCCGTAGTAGGAAAAACAGGAGTTTGTTTTCTTTTAGAGAAACAGTTTTGCGTGCAGTTTGCAGCTAGAGAGGGGTCTGGGAGGCATCTGAGCAGAGGTGACAAGCAAAGCCACAAGAGCATGGCTTCATTTTCTGCTAAATTTGCAATTCAAAAGTTCTAAGTTTCAATTTTGTAATATGAAACATTGTCAGTGAAACAGTTTTTGAAAGAACAAGAAAGGTTTTTTTTTTTTTTTTTTGGTAAGAAAAATCAGCATCTTATGTTCTTAGTTTTAAGGAAATGGGCATGATGTTGTCTCAAGTGTATGAAGACAGTTCTGTCAACTTCTGGCCTGGGAGACCCCTGGGCTCTGGGAAAGTAGAGATAACAGACTTGAAAATCCATCCCTCTCTTGTAAGTGGGCTTAGGGGTCTGTACTTTCTAAGCAGAATGATTATAGTTTTTCATCATGGGGGAAGAGAAAGCCTTAAACCAGGGAGCTAAAAAGAAAGATGATAGATGCTGTTCTTTTTCCTTTCCCTGGGCAATTCTGTCATTGCAGAAAGGAAACAGACTGGAGGAAGATTATGGCTTTTGCTAAGAGTTGAACCAGAAAGGCTGGAAAGAGCAGCATGCAATGACAGTTTACGCCAGACTCTGGGGTGGTTGGAACAAGTCGTGAGATTTAAGGTAAGTTATAAAAGGCTATTCTAATCAGTAGCCAACAACATGGCTTCAACAGGTTAAGAAAAAGTTAAATGTTATAAATGAAGACACCTGATTGTAACTTAGAGTTTGCCTAAAATCAAGGTGGCTTGTGTTTTCCAAACCACCTTCTGTCCCTATCCCAGCTCTTGCAGAAGAGAAGAAGGCTCAGTGGCAACCCAGCCCCACACATCTGCATCTATTTAAGAGAACTAGAAGCAGGAGCATTTAACAGTCTGACAACGGAGACAAGAGCATGTCAAAGCAAGGAGACTCTCAAGGCCAGTAAAAATAGTGAACATGGCTTAGAGGGTCCTTATGGCTCTTGGCAGTAAAGACCTCAGACAAAAGCATGTGTTGTCAGGCATGGGAGTGCGGTTTCTCTAACCAGCCTTGGTTTTAATACTGAGATGTTTTAGGATGTTTCAGAAATAAAAGTTGAGAGAACTGCCAAAGAACTGATCCAGACACAAAAGGAGGTGATGGCAGAGGACAGGGTGTATTAAGGCAACCATGAACTGCCCACCCCCCCCACCCGCTATGGTTTACCTGGCAATGTGTGTGTGTGAGGGGGCATTGCTTTGATAATGGGATTCCCAGCAAAAATAAAAGCGATGATGTTGTCAGAGAGGATGGCAGGCGAGGCCTGGGAAATGAGAAGTGGCTCTCTCCCGGGACATCCTCCTCAAATTCTTATTTTATGCAAAAAGTAAAAGTGCATCAGGATAATCGCTCCCGGCTTAGCTTTTCCAAAAGCCACATACAAATGGGACTTTCTGTTCTCCATGACAAACTAGCAGTTAAAGGAAGGCAGAATGCATTTTTTTTCCCCTTGACTTTCTCTGAGTGCGATTCAGACAACTGACATTGGAACTCAGTGAGCGCCAAACTTGGATTTTTTTTCAGCATCATTTGAGTTTTTTTTTCTTTTTCTTTTTTTTTTTTTAAGGCTACATAAGTGATGGGAACATAATTGTCTTGGGAATCCACAAATAACTTTTTAAAAAGTCATAAATCTGGATTTCATGCCTCATAGTTTTCAACAACTGCGAGAAATATGTCAAAACTCGAACGCGGTAGGTTTCTGTCCCCGTTAGTGGGCACAGACTGACGCTCTGGGTCCTGTCCATGTGCTTTGGTGGTAACTGCGTGAACTAGTCAACAGCATGCTGGCTGAAATGCCTTGGTTGCTTTTCACTGTCGTTTTTCAATATCATGATAAAAAAGCACAGGGAAAGAACTATAAAAGTCATGGAAACTTTTATTTGATCCTTAAAAAATGGTCTGATAGGTGGCATAGAAATTTGTAAACCTTATAGTAACACTAGAGTAGGTCCACAGTGTCATTGAAAGTTGGGGGTTTTAAGCGAGAATTTGGGCAGGGCCACCCCCAGCAACTCTGCAGTATCCCGTGGGTCTTCATGCTTCGGAGGAGCAGCTCATCCTAGCTGTGCATTCTAATCACCTGGGAAGCTGTTAGAATGTTGTTCCAGGGGCCCCACCCCACGCTAATTAAGTCAGAACACGGGATGCAGGATGGGGAGGCCTAGGCATTGGTGATTGTTAAAGCTCCCTAGGTGAAGCTAATGGACTGCTCAGGCTGAGGAAAGATTTTACCGTGCCCGTGGTTCTCAAACTTGACTGCTAGTGCAGTCACCTGGGGAGTTTGAAACAATTCCAGTGTCTGGAGCCCCAACTCCGAGCATACTGATTTAAGTATAGGAGGTGTGGCCTGAGTAGCAGGAGTTACAAAAATCTCCCCAGATGATTCTAATGACAGCAAAGGACCGAATTACAATCACAGAGGCTCAGAAGAGCAAGCGGGTTCATATCTCCAACCATAAACTTACATCTGTCAGTAAGCACTTAGCAAGTTAGCCCTGCTGCCCTGCACTGACCAAAGGAGAAGAAACTAGAGTCCCTGTTTTAACAAGCTTGAAGGGTTAGGAGAAGAAATCAGTGCAGCAAATGCAGTGTCAAGTCTAAAACAATTAGACACCCAGTAAAAGATGAGCTTCCTTTTTGATGGATACAGTGCTACAACTCTCAATGCATTTCTCTTTTGCGATTGCCTTTAGGTCGACACCTGTCTTTCCTCTCCTACTCACCTGTGAGCACCTCAACACCTGCTCAGCCCTCCCCGCCACCAGCCGGTGAGCACAGGCAGGTGAGGCCTGGCATTGTTTTCACTGGGCTCAGCTCATCAGGGTCTGGGAGGCCGTGCGCCCTCTCCCACCCTGGCATGCAAGTCTGCTCCGTCTGCCTTTCCTGGCTTGCTCTCCAGTTCCTCTGCTGAGCCTGGAGTCCTGCTTTGGGCTCCAGCTCACCTTGCCAGAGGTGAGCACTCCCCTCAGCCCCTGCCAATCCTCATCTCCTGGGGGCAGATCAAAAACAGTATTCCGAATGGTTGGTCTGGCCCTTCCCAGCTCCACCCACTTCTTGGGGGTGAACGGATCACTTTATTGCTGAACAAATCCTGGGCCTGGTAGGTGTCTTAGTCTGTTTTCATGCTGCTGATAAAGACATACCCAAGACTGGGTAATTTATAGAGAGAAAGAAGTTTAATAGCCTCACAGTTCCACCTGCCTGGGGAGGCCTCACAATCATGTCGGAAGGCGGACAGCATGTCTCACATGGCAGCAGACAAGAGAGAAAAATGGGAAGCAAGGGAAAGGGGTTTCCCCTTATTCACCATCAGATCTCATGAGACTGATTCACTACCATGAGAGCTGTATGGGGGGAAACTGCCCCCATGATTCAATTATCTCCCACTGGGTACCTCCCATAACACGTGGGAATTGTGGGAACTACACTTCAGGATGAGATTTGAGTGGGGACACAGCCAAAGCATATCTGTAGGGAAGGAAAGATTTCTTTCCTCACCCATTGCTAGGTTCATGGCTGGGGCCCTTCCCTGTAACAAAAGAGTAACAAGAGGAAAGCAGGCACACATATTTAGTATGTGTTTCAGGTGACACAGGAGCCATCATAAGGAAAGGAAGGACCCAAAGAAACAGGCAAATGGGTATTTTGTACTTTGGTTTGATGAAGAGTGGATAGTGGTGGAGGAGGTGATTAGACAAACCAGGAGTGAGCTAATGGTGATAAACTGGGGGCACTGAGCAAGGCCTGTTTGTTCCGATTCTTCTCTGTGCTCTGTGTCTTCAGAGACAAGGATGTTCCTTTCCTCCAAGTACTGGGACAGACTCTCTCAAATGAGGATCTTATAACCTGCCCCAGGAGAGAAGGTCAAGGAGGGGAAAGTGAGAGGGGCTTTCCTGCTTCTGTGATTTTCTGAAATGCCAAGGTGCTATAACTGGGGACGGTGTGTCCTGAACACCATCAGCCTCTTGGTTTCCAAATGCATTAGTCTGTTTTCATACTGCTGATAAAGACATACCCAAGATTGGGCAATTTACAAAAGAAAGAGGTTTAATGAACTTACAGTTCCACATGGCTGGGGAGGCCTCACAATCATGGTGGAAGGTGAAAGGCACATCTCATGTGGCGGCAGACAAGAGAAGAGAGCTTGTGCAGGGAAACTCCCCCTTATGAAACCATCAGATCTTGTGAGACTTATTCACTATCACGAGAACAGCATGAGAAAGACCTGTCCCCATGATTCAATTACCTCCCACAACATGTGGGAACTCAAGACGAGATTTGGGTGGGGACACAGCCAAACCATGTCACCTAAGTGGACGCCACACCTTCTCACATACACCCTCCTCCTTCCGAGAATATCTCAATTCAGCACAGCCTTGCTCCCTGTGCAGTGCGGGAGGCGGCAGGAAGCAGCACATCCTCCTGACACTCCGTGGTTGACAGGCACTGGTTTATGTTGTAGGACCTAGGGAAGTTCCCTCCAACTAGGACAGGAATGTTGCTTTAAAAGAACATTAACACCCACCTTACATAGGTTAGGTTTTTAAATGAAGCCTTTATTCAAAGTCATGGTTTGGTTCAAGATGTATAAAATGCAAGACTGATTGTTGTGAATTTTCAAGTTGAATTGGAATGAATTGTATCTGATTTCTCAAAAGCTTTTTACTCCCATCTTTTGAGAGTTGCTGGATGTTTTAGATACATTATTTTATGTGCAAGTAAATGGAAACAACCTCATCATTTCAAGGCTTCAGTAATTTGTTTTTCCTTATAATCAGGCATATTCTTCAAAGTATGAACGAAGTACTCTCCACTCTTGCAATACTTTGGGACTTAGCAATTTATTGTCTGCCTATAGGAGCCACTGAACTTATCAAAAGCTTTACAACTTATTCACAATTTTTTTTATTAAAACAAAACTTACCAATCTCAATTTAGTTTTTTAAACCAGCAAATTAGGTTTAAAATATTTTTACAAAGCCAGGCATGGTGGCTCATGCCTGTGATCCCAGCACTTTGGGAGGCTGAGGCGGGTAGATCACTTGAGGTCAGGCATTCGAGACCAGCCTGGCCAACATGGTGAAACCCATCTCTACTAAAAATACAAAAATTAGGTGGGCATGGTGGCACACACCTGTAATCCCAGCTACTTGGGAGTCTGAGGCACGAGAATCGCTTGAAACTGGGATGTGGATGTTGCAGTGAGCTGAGATCGTGCCACTGCACTCCAGCCTGGGTGACAGGGTGAGACTCTATCTCATAAAAAAAAAATTTTACAAAAATGTCTGGGATTCACAGAACTTAAAACCAAAATTTGATCTCTTCGCTTCCTTCTGGGGAAGGCCCAGACCAGCGCCACTGACCTCATCCCTGCTTAGAGTCTACAGTCCAGCTACTATGTGGTCTGGCTACTCAAAGCACAGCATTGTTACTTTATAAGACAGTAGAGGTTTACAGTGTTACATCTTGGTTTAAGGACATATTGTTCGTTTCCATGATTTATTTGCTGCGGAGTCTTTGGTCAGAAATGCAAACTCCCATTGCACAACACTTTTCTGCTTTTGGGGAATGCATCAGAATGAAAGGCAAGGACTCCCTGCTCTAGTTACAAAACACCCCTGGGTGAAACAAGCATTTTTGCAAAGAGTGTGGGTCCCAAGCGAGCAGGAGTACAGGCAGGGAGGAGAGAAAGGGCAGTGACAGGCTCTCAGGAAGGACAGATCCTAGCTGGATGTCAACTTTCGGAAAAAAGAATATAAAATTCCCCCAACATGAGTAACCATTCCAGATTCAGGGACCCAGTAAGAGTGGGGCTGGGTGTCAGGAGACTTGGGCTCCTTCTGGGTCCCCAAGCACCTGCTGTGGGACCAGGACCACTGAGACTCACAGGGAGAGGTCAGGCGACAAGGAGGGACATAAGGTCCTGTCGGGGTGACCTGAATTCTGTAGTCCTTAGTTCTTCCCCTATGAAATGAAGGTATGGCACTGAACAATTTCCTGATTTTCTTTCCTTTTGAACATTTTCAATGTTGTGGTTCCTTCTGATCTTCTTGCTCTTACTCCTCCTCACTTAGCAACTCAATTTCCCCCCAGTTAATTTCAAAAGCTTCTGTTGTACTTAAGTTGGTAATTCTAAGAAGTTCTGTTCACAGTATAAAAGTAGGCTGGGCCAGACATGGTAGCTCACACCTGTAATCCTAGCACTTTGGGAAGCCGAAGCAGGCAGATCACCTGAGGTCAGGAATTCAAGACCAGCCTGTCCAACATGGCCAACATGGTGAAACCCTGTCTCTACTAAAAATACAAAAATTAGCCGGGCATGGTGGCACGCGCCTATAGTCCTAGCTACTCAGGAGGCTGAGGCAGGAGAATCACTTGAACCTGAAAGGCAGATATTGCAGTGAGCCGAGTTTGCGCTGCTGCACTTCAGCCTGGGCAATAGAGTCAGACTGTCTCAAAACAGCAACAATAGTAAACGTAGGCTGGAGAATTCTGACATGTGCTCTCACATTCCACTGTATTTGAACTGACCCAAACAAAGAGTCTTGGAGGTTTGTTAGGGAATATTTAATTTTTGAAATCCATCATTAGGGTACTGAAGTCTAAAACAGAGATCTGATCTGAACAACCTAGTTTCCACTTCTCGGTCAAAAGCTCTTCTCTTGGCTGGAACGTGGCAGGCCAGTGGGTGAAGCACATTTCTGGCCTCCAGGGCTGAGACCAGGGCTCTGTGGAGGAGCTGTGTCTGGGATGGCTCCATGGAGGGGCTGTGGCTCCTTCCAATGCAACCCTGGAAGGCCACTTGGCTGCAGCCCATGATAGCATGGGGGCCGGGCTAGGTGAGACAGGGAAGGTCCAAGCTCAGGTTCCAGTCCCCATCCCTCTGCCACCAGCAGAGTGTGCCTGTTTCCTACTGGCCAGGGTGTGTGTGTGGATCAAAGGACACACATGTCACAGACAGGTTAAAAAAAAAAGTCAAAGTGAATAAAATAATTTATTGAATACTGATTTTTAATCTTGTAAAAATAACCCTGATATCTTCCCCAAATTACTTTTGAAACTGACTTGCAAATCAAGCATTGTAAAAAGCACATTTATTTCATGGAAATCAGGTCCCTTAGTAGACCTGCTTTTTAATGAAAGATGGAATTGTAGCATACAGAGTATTGACTTGATGTGAAGTTCAGAGAGTGCAGGTGGCAGTTTCAGAGTTAGTTACTAAGTCCCAGTTCGGATCCTCTTCTTAAAATCTCGCACAAATGACTTTCTGATGATTTATCTGAAGCCAAGCTCAGCCTTATGAATAAGGAGCACCTGTGTCACCTACTGAAAGCAGGAAGGTGCTTCCATCCCCAGATTCCCATCCTGTACTTCCTTGCTGGTACCTTTCACATCATCAGTTATATCCTAAAGTGCAAAGGGCCCTGGGGAGAGAATGCATTAGCTAAATTCATTTAAAGGCATAAACACTCTCCAGGACCATTTTCCAGCAAAGTGTATGTGTTTAACTTTTAAAATCAACTTTACTGAGGTATAATTTAAGAACGATGAAATGTAAAAATTTTGATGATTTTGACACATTGAGGTAATAACACCTCAATTAAAATATGCAGTATTTCCATCATCCCGAAAAGTTCACTCATGCTCCTTTGCATTCCATTGTCACCCCACCCCGGACAATCACCGGTGAGAAAACTGAAGACAAAACCGAGTTGGCCCTTCTGAAACATCATGTTAGTGGGACTATGAAAATAAGCACATTCCAATAAGCCCCAAGGCCTCAGACACATGGATGGATCTAGAGCAGTCAGGCGGTAGACGTCGATCACTTTCTCATTTGACGTTTTTTTTTAAAGTCATTTTTGGGGAAACTGAGAAAATACAGGCTGAAGACTAATGTTTGGGGGAGAATGGCAAAAAGTGAAAGCAATGTCAGGAGACTAATGCCCTGGATTTATAGTACACCAGCCACACACACACACACACACACACAGATGTACACACACGGGCACACACATGCACCTATGTACACAGATATACATGCACACGCAAATATATTCGTATTTTTTTTTTTCTATTTTAAGACCAGACTTGCCAGGCCACATTTAGTTTATTGCATCTCTTTAAATAGCCAAAATGAAATAAAATCTGAAAACACAAAGCAAATATGCTTCCGAGAGTGGGGAGGTCAGAACAGGAGCAGAGTTAAAAAGAGTAAAATATGCAGAGTTGGGCCAAGAGGTGACTAAGAGGGAAGGAGATGATAAGATCTGTCCACAAATACCTGGAGGTTGTAAACAACAAGGAAAGCGACAAACCCAACCAGCTAACAACAAAGGGTGACCAGGAATTTGCTGTGTATTAAAGAAAGGAAATGAACCAAAAGGCAAGCAGCCTTCCCCGCTTTGGGGCTCTGAGTGGGAGAGCACAGCCCAGCCCCCCACCCTCCCTTCCATCCATTCCTCCCGCATTCAGATTCCCCCTGGAGAGGCTGGGGTCTGGCTCTTCCACCTATCCTCACAGCCACTGCTGAGGCTCCGGTGGGCTGCCAGGCCACTTCCCACTGGGACTCTTGGTCCTACCTTCATTTCCCTCCATGTCATTGCCATAGAAATCCGCACAGAATGCGAGGACGGTCCCTCTCCTGCTCCAGCCCCTGCCAGACGAAATGTGCACCACCCTGCTCTTGGTGCTTAAGGCTCCCCAAAGTCTGGCCCCTTGCTGCCTCCCTTCTCGCGGGCGAGCCCCCTTCCTAAGTCTTTCTGCTCAAGGACACTGGTTTTCCTGAGCTTGGCTCTCACCACATTTTGTGCCTTGCTACTGCCTTCCAATCCGACTCCATTTAAACTCAGGAAGTTTATGGAGAGCCTTCTGTATTCCATGAAGAGATTTTAAAACTATGAAAAAATTCTGCAGTGCCTGCGTTCAGGAAGCTCCTCATCTAGCAGAGGAGACATACTTAAAGAATTAATTACTATGGTACATTGACTACCCTTTTTATATGATGGTATTTATACTGGTGATATAAAAACACTACTCTGAAACCATAGAAGAGGGTGACACTAATTTCTCTAGAAGCTCTGGGGAATGCTTCCTAGAAAAGCTTGTCCTTTAGATAATTAGGAAAGGCTTGTGTGTGTGTGTGGTGTGTGTATATGTGGTACATGATTGGGTGTGTGTGTATGTGGTGTGTGTTGAGTGTGTGGTGTGCACCGTGTGTAGTGGTCTGTGTATTTAATGTGTGTGTTGTGTGTATGTGTATGAATGGTGTGCATGTGGGTGGGTGGTGTGTGTATGGTGTGTGTGTTTCTGGTGGGCATGTATGTATGATGTGCCTATGGGGGGTGTGTGTGTGTGCGCGTGTGTCCAGTATGATGGAGGACAGGTAGGGGGTGTCATGGCGGGAGGGAGACTGCCACAGACAGCCGGCATTAGGGCAGGAAGAGCCAGGAGGCAACCAGGGGCTGGAGGGAAAAGGAGGAGGGCCAGTTTAAGGAGAGGTCTTGAAAGCTTTGCTCGAGTCTGAATTGGAACCTTCAGAGAAGGGAAATGAGTAGAAACTGAGAAGCACAGGGTGCCCTGATGAGAACTGTTTTCCAGCGATGCACCTGCAAAGACAGCTGAGAGCTGTGAGGGTGGAAGCTGCAGGAAGAATCCTCTGGAAAGTGCAGCGGCCCAGGTGCACACAGCTGGGAGGTCTAGGGACTCTGTCTCCAGGTGGTGGCTGCAGGGAGGCCTAGGGACAGCTCTCTCATCTCCAGGTGGTGGCTGCAGGGCCATGAAGCCAGCCCCCAGCCTACAAGGAGCCTCAGCTCTCCTTCCTGGGGGACTCCAGTTCCTATTTCCTCCCTTGGTGACCCCGTAGTGGCCCTTGTCATCTGCCTCTGCACTGCTGTGTTTAGCGATTCTGAATGGCGCCTGGAAGTGTGTTAAGCACCGTGCTCCTGTCTCCTGGGTGAGATGTCTGTCCAGTAGTTCTAGGCAATGTCTCCTCAATGCACTCACCCTTGATGGGAGCCCATAGCTGCAAAGGAACTGAAGGCCTCCAACCTGCCCCCAACGATGGCCTGTGTGCTTCCTGTGTCACTCAGCTATTGAAATAATGCAACAACCCTCAGAGGTCCAAACCTTTCATTTCATAGTAGAATCATTTTGTTCAGTGTTATGTAGTCGATAAACAAAAAAACTTAAGAAATCTTTCAATACAAAAATGTAAGGTTTTTCTCTTGGCACATGTATTGTGTAGTCTCTGCCGCACCTAGGAAGGGAAGATGTGATGTCACAAGCCTAACTTGCCTCGGTCAGAGGTGTGTAGAGACACTCAGACCCTGCTGGAACCCAGGAGAGGCACCGCCAAGGGTGGGCAGTGCCGCCCCACTCCCCAATGGTGGGCAATGGTAAATGTATCTAAAGGAGCAAGCTCTTAAATGTCAAAAATGGACACTGCCACTCCCACAGGAATACCAGCTACACCTCCACTTGTGCGCTGAGGGCTACAGGTGGCCAGGTCAGCCCCCACAGCCAGCTAGAGAAGGTCTGGCGTCCCTGCCAGGGACCCCCTCTCCCGTGCACTCCCCTGGGGGCCCTTACTAAGCGCTATTAGAAGTAGCACACTAGTGAGTCTTCAAAATACTGGACTCTTGCCAGGATGAGTAGGTTTTGCAGATTAGACAGCAATGTCCTGGCCTGATCCTTTGGAAAAGGACAAGAAATTCCAACCTAAAGATTTCCATGTCTCCACCAACTCAGCTCCAGATATTTCTGTAACTTTTATTTAGTATGAAGCAAACCATTAACTATCTCCTGTGGGGAAAAGGTTATTTTATAGACCGCTTAGTAGCAAACAGAACATAGAGAAATAAAACCACAGTACTTTTGATCTTTATTAATCTCTAATACAATTCCCCAGAGTAAGGGTTACTTTTGAATTCGTAATTGCATTGAAGCAAGTTGTTGTTTTCCTTTGGTTTCCCTCAATCTTGTACATAATTACAAAAATTGGTATACGGGAGCAAGGAGAGAATTCCCGCTTGCTTTATTTAATCTTGATAGCTGATTTTTAAAAATACACATAATCTCTAATTGAATCTCTCTGAAACTTCCTACCCTCACTACTTTCAAAAAAACAAAATGAAGATAAAAAGTAAATCAAGGGGAAAACTACCAGGAGACTATTTCCAACAACAGATGACTCAACAAGCACCTGAGAATTTGTTGTACTTGTGTGTACTAAGCTTCTGAACTTCCTGTTTCAATAAAATACCAAACAAGTTGTGTTTCCTTTACAAATAAGCTATTACATCAAGCCCTGTTCCTATAATTTCAGGTTTTTGTCTCCATTCCAACATTTTCTTTGGCAAATGTAGAAACATTCTAATTAAAGTGGAGAGGAAAACAAGCATCATTCATCACGGTGAGAATAATGGACAAAGAACATCCTCGGTTTTTTCATTCTTTCACTAAGCCATGCTCTACTTTAAACAGTTGGGACCTGGCGTCATGCAGTCCCTGACTAACTCCTAGGTAATGACTTCAAGTAAGCCTGAGTCACTTGAAAAAAAAATTCCAAAGGTATCGATAATTCCTGTCACAAGCTTAACATTCTTTTAAAAATATCCTTCCGGTCCGCGGAGGAAGGCATTCCTTTTAGGTAATCACGTAACGACATCAAGGCTTCTTTGTAAGATACTGAGATTAGGAAGAGGACTTCCTACTCATGACCGTGGAAGCCTAAGTTGAAGGGAATATTCTCACTTCCCAGGCGCGCCTTGGATTTTCACTTTTATCAGGACTTTTAAGAGCCACATATTCGCAGTAAGCAGCAGCATCTCAATAGGTTTAACACTCTTTAAAATACATGGCTTAACGAATCAGAACTAATTAGGGTCTTTTCACCTCCCAGCTCAGCAGGGCTGCATGTGCCTGCATGCACACATGCATTTCAATGCTGAGCTCAGAGGAGAGTAAAAGCTCCTTTCATTGAAAAGCAATGCATTTTGGAAAGTTACATTCTGCAATGCATCAGGTGGGATGCCGCAGCTCCAGCCTGGCCACGCTCAGTTGCCATCCATTCTCTGAAGTGTGAGGGCGCCTTTTGGGTGGCAGGGGGCTCTCCTTAGTCCCACCATGCAGGAGTGAGCCGCATTGCGCTTCCTCACCCACACAGAGGCACGGCCTTCTCACGCCTGTCGTGAAGCCACCCGCTGGCTCACATGTGAGGCTTGCTTCAGCAGACATTGGGGTCGCTTGGGGGAAATGGCGATTACCTTTTGGAAAACCTTCTTGGGTGTGCAGGAAGAAAGCCTGCTTTGCCCCAGGAGAGCTGTTCTGGAGTGTGCCCCTCCCAGCCCACTCCTTCCTCTGCTGAGCTGGTGGACCGCGTGGAGCCTGGACGACGGCATTCCTCACGACCCCCCACCCCATCCCCTTCTTCTCCCCTCATGTCTGAGGCTCAGAGCTGCACTCTGACCAGTCGCCGACTCTCTCTGGTTTCAGGACTTGCGCTTTGCCTCCTACTTTCCAATCCCTCCCTTCCCTGCATGAGTTCTGTTCCTGACTGTGAGATTCTGAAAAGCTTGGCAGGTGCTACATCCTAAACTTGCTCTACAGACCCTTTTCCCCACCCTGGCTCCCCAAGGCGGGTTGTGGGAACCCACGTATTTCCCAGGCACACGGAGTCTCCAGTGCTCACCCTGATTGACCACCTTTGCCTCCCAGAAGCATCCCCTTTCCTCCTTCCTGCCTCAGAGCTAATTTCTGTGCCCAGGAACATCCTCACCCTGTTGAGGGGGTGGGAGGGCACAAGTATAACTAAATACCTGAAGGCCCGCTGAGCTGATGTTGATTAGAAAAGGACATCGTCATCTGGAAATGTGGCTGTTTATTCAGCAGACGTGAGTGGCACGTCCTTAGTGCAAGGCTCTAGGTCAAGTGCTGTGGGCAGAAAGACCAACAAGAAGGGTTCTGCCCTTCCCTTTGGAGAGCTCACATTTCTTCTACAGAGATGGATAAGTGAAGGGCAGGCCCACCTAGGCTGTGCTTATGAGGGAGAGGACCTCTGTGGGTCGCGGAGGGACAGTAGACCATACTCAGAAAGGAGGGGGTTCAGGAGGGGCGCAGTGGGGTGTGAGGATGAGAAAAGCAGGACTGTGTTGAAGGAAATGTTCCCAGAGACGAAGAAATTAGGAAAGAGGGAAATTCCTCTTCATTCCCTCTCCCTTCCGAGCGCTGAGCCCTCCCTCCAAGTGCCGGGTTGTTGCGTCCACAGCAGCACCAGCCCCCAGAGAAAACCCAGCAGAACTCTTGGCCGAGCTGGTGAATGTTCTGGGCTGGGAGAGGGCTCTGGGTTCCTGGGGCTGTTTGTTGTTTTTTATTTTTGCACGGTCTTCAGTATTTCCAACGGCACTTGGCACAAGTACATAAAATCCATCTTATAAGACATATTTGCCACTAGTAGCCAAAATTTGGAGTCTACCTTTTAGTCTTGTCTTTAAGGAATCTCCTTCTAGAAGTCTAATGTCTTCCTGAGGCCTAATAAATAAGACAATGGTGGGAAACGCTGGGGCTTGCCTGTGTTCTGCTTTCACCATTGGCTCCGTGTCGATAGTGATGATGGTAAAGATGGTGTCCATGGTGCCTTGTGAGCAGCCAGACCCCACACAGGACTGAGGCTCATCCATTCGCTCCTGTAATTCTCACTGCAGGCTTATAGGCAGGTGATTTTATTACCTTCATTGAGGTTCAGAGAAGGTACGAGACGTGCTGAGATCACGCACCAGGCAGAGGGCTGTGTCCAGCCTGCTTGGATGCTAAGCCCATTTCCTGCCCACCTTGCCCCATTGCGCCCTTCCTACCCTCTAAGTGTGGCCTACAGGATGGTTTTAGATTCTCTGCTGATTTAATTTACATGAAGAAGCAATTGGTTGCTAACTCTGACTGTATCCTCTATACAAGAGTTTTCTCATTCATTCTTTACTGCGTGTCCTTCTGTATTTTCTCAGCTGGTTCTTAGCTATTTGATGGTCGATAATGATTATTCTCCACTGCATGTGTCTTAGCTGTTTAGGAGGCTATCAATTTCAGCAGAATAGTGATTTATTCTGGCATTGATCTGGCTACGGTTTTCAGTTCTACCATTTTTTGGCATTGTTGCATTGTGGAATCTGTGCTGGTCTCCAGGAATACAAAGTCCAATGCCGTAATACTGTCTCCTGGGCCCCTGTTAGCCCAGGGGTCCCTCTGTGCACCCCTCATCATGCTCTCATGCTCGCGAGCTCCTGTACCTCCACACTGGCTCCAGAGTCTGGCTTCCTTACTGCCCAGCCCATTATGCTGGGTCATCTCCTATGGCTCTGGCGGCCAGGTCCCCTTGGCTGCCATGTGTACAGGCTCATAAAATACCTAAGTTAGACACAACGGAGCCAACCATCCTGACAGATGAGGCTACTTCCCTTAACAGATAAACTCCTTTCATCTCTTTATTGTGTATAACCTGCCACGATGCAGGCAGCGGGCTGTGCCGTAGAGCCACTCATGCAGCTGCAGCAGAGCCTAAGAACGCCAGAGCTCACTTCTCCCCTCTCCTACCTTCCAGGGGAGCAAACCCAAACCCAAAGGGATGAAGTGACTTGGTCCAAGGCACAGTGCCAGGTTGTGGCACAGCTGAGACTGGAGTCCAGTAAAATGATCAAAATATCCTTCAATATCCTTTTCATGTCCATGAAAGATATGTCACACCTGGCTTACACTGTTCAGCACGGTCGGCATGCATAAAAGGGCCACTCTACGGATGTGCTGTAAATGCTCCTGAAAAATGTGCTGAAGGACACAGAAACATACTTTTTTGTAAAAATAAATAAACGAATGAAAAGAAAGAGACTTTCTCATGTGACCCATATTATTTATTTCTTAAATTCTTCACCTGACTCTCACAGGCTCCTTTTTGGGGATTAATCGTCTTCCCTTTTGTAAACTGAAAACAAACAGTTGCACTCTAACTTTTCTGGTGCTTTGTCATCTGTAAAGGGCCATTGCCTGCACAACTGTATCTGACTCTATTACCATCTATTATTGTCTGCATCAACTCTTGCCCCTGTGCAGCAGCCGGAACGATGCTCTGAAGACTTGTTGGACTGTGCAGTCTTCACTCAAACCTGCAGTAGCCGGAACGATGCTCTGAAGACCTTGTTGGACTGTGCAGTCTTCACTCAAACCTGCAGCAGCCAGAACGATGCTCTGAAGACCTTGTTGGACTGTGCAGTCTTCACTCAAACCTGCAGCAGCCGGAACAATGCTCTGAAGACCTTGTTGGACTGTGCAGTCTTCACTCAAATCTGCAGGGCTCCCACATCTCTTTTGGAGCAGAAGCCCACCTGCTGGGTCATCCCGACTGTGCCACTGCCTCCTCTTCCCCACTGGCTCAGCCGCCCATCAGGCCTTGTGCGTGCCACTGGCCGGCTCCCTCTCCAGGGAACGCTTTTCCCCTGCATCTACTTGGCCAACTTCCTGACCTCTTTTAACTCGTTCACCTTCTCAATGGAACAGTTTAGTGCTGTGGACTCGAGTCCACACTCCTGACCCATCTTCCGTGTTTCCATCCCTTGTTTGCTCCAAGCACATACCCTATTCGCTTATTCCGTTCATTCATTCCTGTGTCTCCTCTGCTGGAATGAAGTCTCCAGGTGGAAGGGATCCTTGCCTCTCTCATCCCTGACGTTTCCCAAGTATGCAGGCAGTGCCTTGCAGCAGAGTGGGTGCTCAGCGAATGCTTCTGAATCAATCATCTCTGTTTTACTGATAGGGGAGCAAGGATCCCAAAGACAAAGGGATTTGTCTGAAGTCAGTAAGTTAGTTAGCGACAGACTCAACCTCAAGTCGCCTGTCTTGGACAACTATATAGTCTTAAGATTCACAAGAGGTTCTTGGTTAATATATAAGTCAAAAGTAGATTAGAAAGACTTCCATTTTCAAGAACAGTTTAAAACCATTATGGAGCCCCTGAGGAGAAGGAGCTAAAGTAATCTCTCTTCTATCCCTTTAAACTGGGTCCTCTGTAGCCTGACGCTCTGACACTGAGGGCAGGGCTTTCCACAGGCTGAAGTTGAGATTCTGACATACGTATGCCTCGGCTTCCCTCTCTGTAGCATCGCAGAAATGAGAGGTGGCAAGTGACAGGCCAACTCTTCCTTCCCCTGCAGTCCCCTGCAGGAGAACACTGAGGGCTTCGTAGTGTCAGTACTTTCTTCTCCAGAAAAAAAGGCCAGTTGGCAATGCTCCAAACAATCTGGCCTGATGCGAGCGGGCTCTGTGCCCAGGACGCCCTCAGCAACATGGACACATGAGATCTAAATTCCTTCACTGTTTCAGAATTCACTGGATAGGATCAAGGACTGCTATGTCTTGGTAATGCCCTAGGAGATTCCACGGGGGCCCACAAATGAGTATTTTGGAAAGATTAGCATGGTCCAAGGGAGTGGAAGCCCTCTGTGTCCTACCCTGGGCTGCACTGCAGTGAAAACTCCAGTAAAATTCCACAGCTGTGACTCCCAGGGTCCGGAGGTGCCCTGGGTAAACCACTCATTCCACTCTGACCCGGCTCATGACGCTCTGCTGAACATTCCTAACACAAAGAACCCTTTACCAGAAACGCTCTCCAGGACCTGCATAAGGAATGCTCCTGTTTGGGTATGACCTGGGCACACGGGCGAAGGGGGCTCTTGGGAGGCCAGGCCAGGCCCTGCAGCCACACCCCACCTCTCTTCAGCGAACCTCCTTCTCAAACACAGCAGCCGTGCCTGGACGGCCAGCTGTCAAAACACCAATGACAATAAAAAAACATGCACCCAGGAAAACCCAGGGAGGCTACAGGAGAGAAGAGACAACAGGGAAGGCACCTGGAGCTCACCACCAGCCTTCCATTCATGCTTCTGTCTACTTGACAGAGTGCCAGCTGGGGTCCTTCTGATGGGAGGGACGGCCACTTTTGCATAAGAAGGAAGCAATGAACAGAGGTCTATTTTTGTGGAATGATCTCAATCTTTGCAAAAGAAAGTATCTTGCAAGGAAGAGAAGCTGTCTTTTCTTAAGAAGTCCTATGCGACAATTTCATAACATGACCTCAATAAAAATACATTGGTAATGTTCTAAGACCTCAGAGCTTTATTCCTGCCTCAGTCAAATTGCTGCTTCCAGGCTGCGGTTCGGACACTATGTTTTTTGTTTTTCAGGGTGTGTGTGTGTGTGTGTGTGTGTGTGTGTGTGTGTGTGTTTTTGCCTAAGACCTCAACCAGAGCAAAGACAAAATCCAGCCATAAAAACATAGTATCTGGGTCAGGTGCAGTGGCTCACGCCTATAATCCCAACACTTTTGGAGGCCAAGGTGGGTGGATCACCTGAGATCAGGAGTCTAGGGCCA
Organism: Chlorocebus sabaeus; assembly: GCF_047675955.1. Lineage (NCBI taxonomy): Eukaryota > Metazoa > Chordata > Mammalia > Primates > Cercopithecidae > Chlorocebus > Chlorocebus sabaeus. The sequence continues at coordinate 7,406,790 of NC_132911.1, read as the reverse complement.
GCCTGGGCAACATGGTAAAACCCTATCTTTACTAAAAATACAAAATTAGCCAGGCGTGGTGGCATGTGCCTATATTCCCAGCTACTTGGAAGGCTGAGGCAGGAGAATCATTTGAACCCAGGAGGCGGAGGTTGCAACAAGCCAAGATTATGCCATTGCACTGCAGCCTTAATAATAAATTATGGGCTGGGCGTAGTGGCTCACGCCTGTAATCCCAGCATGTTGGGAGGCCGAGGTGGGCGGATCACCTGAGGTCAGGAGTTTGAGACCAGAGTGACCAACATGGCAAAACCCCATCTCTACCAAAAAGACAAAATTAGCCGGGCCTGGTGGCACATGCCTGTAATCCCAACTACTTGGAAGGCTGAGGCAGAAGAATCACTTAAACCCAGAAGGCGGAGTTTGCAGCGAGCCAAGATCACGCCATTGCACTGAAGCCTAGGCAACAAGAGCGAAACTCTGTCTTTAAAAAAAAAAAAAAAACAAAAATGAAAACAAAAAACCACACCCCAAAAAACATAGTGTCCGAACCGCAGCCTTGAAGCAGCAATTGGACTGAGGCGGGAGTAAAGCTCTGTGTTTATCTGGGGTGTAGGGGGAAGAGAAAAACAAGAGCCAGCCAGGCACGGTGGCTCACACCTGTAATCCCAGCACTTTGGGAGGCCAAGGCAGGCAAATCACTTGAGCTTAGGAGTTTGAGACCAGCCTGGGCAACATGGCAAGACCTCGTTTTCACCAAAAATACAAATATATATATATATATTCCAGGCATGGTGGCACGTGCCTGTGGTCCCAGCTACTCAGGAGACTGAGGTTGGAGGATTGCTTGAGCCCGGGAGGTGGAGGTTGCAGTGAGCCCACAGAGCGTCACTGCACTCCAGCCTGGGTGACAGAGTGAGACCCCTTCTCAATTAAAACAAACAAACAAAGAAAACAAAACAAAACAAAAAAGAAAGAAAAACAAGAGCCTAGATTACTTTAAAAATGAATAAATACAGCCTAAATAGTAGAGAGAATTTGATTTAAAAATGAGATAAACCGATTCTGGCAGGAAAAGCATTATGTGTCTGAACTGTAATCAAATGGGATTCATAACAAGTTTACACCAGGACAGGGGAATCCAGTGTAAGCTAAGAGCAGAACCCAGCCGGGCTTCTCTGAAGATGCCCTATGTGGCTGGTGGGGAGGGCAGGGCAATGCCCTGATGGGGTAAGAGCCCCGGAGTCAGAGTCTGTTCTTCACCTCCCCTGGCCTTAGTCTCCCTAGCTGCAAAGGGAGAGGGCTGGGGACATCTTTAGGGAGCTCCAAGGTTGCTCACAGCTCAAGGACTCTGCTACCAAGTTGATTCCCTTTGGGATTTATAAGTGGTCGAGAGTTACACTCATGCGATTTCTTTTGAAATGACTTTAAATAACTATAGCTTTGACCTGCCACCACTTACCAGGTGATCATCATCTGACAGGAGTTGTACAAATGTCAACTGTCTTGTTTAATCCTCACAGCAGCCTTGTAAGGCAATAATTATTATCCCCACTGAACAGATGAAGAAACTGAGGCATAGAAGGAGCTTCTCCACTTCCTGGGATGTGCCACAGTCTGCATTCCTGCCCAGTGACATTTGACTCCAGAACCAGTGCTTTCAGCCCCCATGCATGAAACCTCCATTTGAAAAATCACATTACAATTATGTGATATGTTTATGTGATAATTGGCAAATTCAGGACTGCAGTTACTTTTAGAGAGGGAGGAAGAATGGAATTGGAGAGGGAAAGATGTAAAGGGAGCTTTAACTTTATAATATTCTGTGAAATGTATAATAGTTACAAGATTTAATTTATGAAAAACACAAAAAATGGAAACCACTATAATAAAATATTAAAATTGGCCAATGCAGGAGGATTGCTTGAGTTCAGGGGTTTGAGACCTGCCTGAGCAACATGGCAAAACCCTGCCTCTACCAAAAATAATTAGCCAGGTGTGGTCGCACACACGTGTAGTCCCAGCTACTTGGGAGGCTGAGGTGGGAGGATCACTTGAGCCCGAGAGGTTGAGCTGCAGTGAGCCATGATCACCCCATTGCACTCCAGTTTGGGTGACAGAGCAAGATCCTGTCTTAAATAATAACAATAATAACAATAATGATAATTAAGATTGAGCAATGCTGAGTGATGGGTACACGGGTGTTATACTCTATATTGTATTGTTCTCTATTGGCTTTCATGAATATAGGTACAAGGAAAAAAGAGATTAGTGATGATATTCTAACAGAGCTTCACATGGTTTTCCATTCTCAGTTTGCCTCGTGGAATTTTTTCCCTACTTCTGTTCCATAGGTTTCCCCCAGCATTGTATTTTGAAAAATTTTAAACATACAGTAAAGAATTTTACAGTGAACATGATATATCTACTAAATATATATAAAATCACTTTCAAGAATTTTATAGTGAACTTGATATACCTACTACATATACACAGAATCACTTCAACTCTTTTTTGTATTTCAACAAATATAGAGTATGCCAAGGGCCAAGATGAGGAATTCTAGGGGTTTAGACGAAGTTGTCCCTGGTGGAATTTGAATGCCCTTCTATCCAAATGCAGTGCAGGAGCTGAGTCTCCTGGGGCTATCTTCACACTTTACCAACAACACTGAAGCAGGAGGAAAGGAAATGATTTGTTTCTCTAAGGGCCACGTGTCCTGGAATACGGTATCTCACCCAACCCACAAAGCACACTGGAAAGAAACCTGCAAAGATGTTTCTAAAGTGCTCTTAGGATACTCTTGCATTTCAGGACATTCAGGTATTTTAAAACCTAGAGGACAGGAGAAAAAAATGCCTGTGTTCCACTGACCATTCATTCCACACATGGGGTGATTTCCATGGGAAAATTTCCATGGCTTCACAGGCCAGCAGCGAGAAATCACGTTACCAGGGTTTGTCACTCAACATTCGATTGTCTACAAATGCCATATGAGATCAAGACCTTAATAAACACTGGCCCTAAAGTTCAACTAGGATGTAGCCAAAACCACAATAAGCAGAGTGACTATAAAAAGTAGGCATGTAGCCAATGACGGTGATTTTAACTACTCATCGCACTGAGCAAGGTGTCAAAATGTGATAGAAAGACCAGGGCCTTGGCCAGGTGCAGTGGCTCATGCCTGTAATCCCAGCATGTTGGGAGGTCAAGAAGGGCTGATCACCTGAGGTCAGGAGTTTGAGACCAGCCTGACCAACATGGAGAAACCCTGTCTCTACTAAAAATACAAAATTAGCTGGGGGTGGTGGCACATGCCTATAATCCCAGCTACTCGGGAGGCTGAGGCAGAATTGCTTGAGCCCAGGAGGTGGAGGTTGCAGTGAGCTGAGATTGCGCCATTGGACTCCAGCCTGGGCAACAAGAGCAAAATTCCATCTCGGGGGGTGGGGGGGGAGGGTGGAAAGACCAGGGCCTTGGAGTCCAAAGGCCCAAGTCTGAAGCCAGTCTCCACTGGCCTGTGAGAGGGTCAAGTGACCTCAGGCAGCCTCGATTTTCTCATCTTTGAAGCAGAGATCACCATAATACCTACCCTAGGGTTACTGCAAGAATCAAATGAGTTAGCAGATGGGAATAAACTGCTTTTCCAGGCTTATTTCCCAAAACTTATTATTATTTTTTCCTTTACGTTTTTCTTACGCTATTGCTTGTGGCAATGTCTCCATGCAGATTTGCATCCAGCAAGCCCTATAAGAAAAATTTTCAGTTTTTAGAACCAGATTCCAGATTAGGCCTCTGGTCAACCAGAACCCAGAAACCAGTAGATTCTGTCTAGTGGCCAAGGGGCATCTGACATGAGTTTGAGACTGCCCACCTCCTTACCTTCCCACCCAGGGCCTGCCTTGCTTTTTGTTCATGGTGCAGTTTTTGGTTACAATGGCTTATGACACATTCCAGAAAACACAAACCAAATGTTTCCATTCTCTTCATGCGTGAGGTGATGATGGGCCAATGCACATTTAGGACAGGGTGTTACTCCCTCCACTCCATCCTCACTGACATCCTGGCTTTATTGCTCATTTTTAATGAATCTGTATATATATTTTTTTCACTTAACGTTATAACACTCTTCCGTGCTCTCGAAAACTCTCTGCAAAAATACTTTTTTCAGCTTGATATGATTTACCCAATCATTGTTCTAGCACCAAATGTTCCTCACTCCCCCACTTTTTGCTATTATAAAGAACATGCTAATGTGCAAAGTTTTAAAATGAAGGTAGCATTTGAAATGCAACACAGCAAGATCGTTTCAAGGGACAGTGCCATGTCTTTTTAGTGCATGTCTTTTAGATATTTTAAAGTAAAACTAGTCTTTTATGAACTGAGACTTCTCTTTTTGATTATTTTCATTTTCATAATACGAGTTCTGTAGAATTATCCGATATATTCTGCTGTATCTTCACATCTCATTGATTTTATGACAATTCAGGTATAAAAGCATTCCCATGACTATATAATGGTTTGGAAATCAGTAGATCTTTGACAATTTACACGTAATGTATATAGTTGCAGCACATGCCATGGAAACACTTGAGATCACTAAGAAAAAGCAGAAAACTTTTGGCTGAGCAGCTATTTATAGTTCTCATCGCAGAACATACTTAGACATTCTACTGAGATGGAAGATGAAAATGCCTGGCACACAGTAGGCAGTCACTGAAGTTTAGCACCCTTCCCTTCCCCACTGCCTTGTCTTCCTGAAAACAAACTTTGTTGTTCAGGATTTCATCATTTCCAGATGCCGGTGCTCCAAGTGACATGCAGAGCAATGCACGCTGATGTCAGAAAGCCTGGAATTTCTGGTGGGAAATCGGCCGTCGATGAACTCATTGGATACAAAGATCCTGTTTTCATGTCAATATCCTCAGTAATAAAAGATGAAGGAAGACAGGAAGTATAGCATATAAATATTCTCCACTCACTGTCATTGGCCCAATTTTTACTGAAAAGGATTCCCATAAATTGAGGTATCAGTTGTTTTTGAAGAAGGAAAAAATAAAAGAATCCTTAATAAGTGAAAAAGCCATCGATTAAGGTCTGAGCTCTGTGAAATGCCTTCATTGTCTATGTCGCTACATTTCCTGACCATCTATCACCACAGAGAAAAAGCTGTCTTCCCTGAACCCACAGGAGGATGTTCCAGAAAAACTCTTGTTGTCAATTCATCATCCAGGCATTTTAATAATTTTGTACTCTTGTTTTCATACAGTGATTAAGAAAAATCTACTTGTAAAAGCAAAAGAATCCTTTCAGTGACTGCCTTTCCATTCACTGTGTGCTGCAGTTTCTGCCTTTCCACCTCGATCCTTTGTCCTGGTGGCCTGTAAGTAGCAGGTAGACTGTGAAGGATGGAAAGCCCCCTTTCGAGTCTTTTCTGTGAGAACTGTGAGTGCTGGCAGACACTGCAGTGCCCTGGCCCAAGGGCAGCTGGTGAGACCTGGGCAGAGAGGAGACAGGAGCATGAGGCTTGGCTGGGAAGCCATGGGAAGAACCATGGAGAGGCTAACAATTTAGTAATATTCAAAACGGATGTTGACTATTGAGTTTGTACCTGGAGGACAGGAGAGAGCAGGCGGGGAAGCCCAGAGACGTGGCCGCCAGAGACACAGTTCAACATGTTCATATGGACCCAGGCAGTTCAGCGCTGGCACAACTGGACTCATCCCACTCCAGGAACCTGGCTGGACACAGCCTCCCTGGAAGATGTCTGATCCTCTCTTGCCATCCTAGCATGTCCCTGGGGAGGTGAAGGGGCTCCGCCTATCCCCAAAGACCTTGGCAAATATTCCTTACAATCACAAAGTGCAACTTCTGAGGGACATTCTCCTAAGTACAATTTTCTTTTTGTTGCAGTCCCACTTTACACTTAAAAAAACATAAATTTTAAGCGAATATATAGTTCTTGCTCTGGTTACGGTGACTTGTTTTATGAAGGGATCGCTGCTGGGCTGGCCTGGTTCTGGAAAGAGAATGCCCCCTGAGAGCGGCTGCCACTCTTCCCTTCTTGGAGGAGGAGAAGGTGGAGGGGATAGGAGGCACAGTGGTCCCATCCGGGCCCGGTGTCAGCCTGCTTCAAGACTAGCCCTGTGGACACTGTCAGCCACCCCTGCAACCACAATCAACTCCACACCCTCGGTCTCCCCATATACGATCACTTGGCAAAGTGGAAGCCCTTTTACTTCTACCTTTCCAAGATGGGAAGCTGACTTCAGACAGCTTAAGACAAATGGTTGAGAGATGTGGCAGGTTGAGGGGAGCCTGAGCTCTAAGGACTCTGCGTTGGAATCTACTGTCCCCAGCACGTCAGTGAGAGGACACTTGCTCAGAGGGCTCAGATACATAAACTGCATCCCCAGTAGAGTCAGGAGGGGAAGTATCTCCTCTGTGTGCTTCTGGGCATTGCTAATTCACCATCCTTTAACTTAGTCCACGTCTACGCTCTCTGGACAGTGTCTCCACAGGGACTCTCTTGCTTTCTTATCTACCGAAGCTACCTTGCAAGTAATAATGCATTCTTATAAAGAAGCATGAGGCTGCAACCTTACTATCAGGAACTTTTTGAGACCCCAATAAGCCATCCAGTCCCCAAGACTGCTATTCTTCTGAAAAATTATCAAGTGATTTACAGCTACATACAAATCTATGCCAAAAATCATAGTCAGATTCATAGCAATGGAAACTGGAAAGAATTCAATGTCCAGCAATCACCAGATGAGAAACAGTGTTCTATATCTTGAGTGTAGGGGTGATCACATAACTGTATACAATTGCCAAAAGCCATCTGAACCACATGCTGAAAGCACTGAATTCTATTGTATGGAAATTACACCCCGTAAAGCTGGGGGAACAAGAACCATGAGCTGAAATGCTGAAATAAGACAAAACAAAACAGATTCTAAGCCAGGAGTAGATCTTGGGATAGAAATGTCTGAGGACACCCAGTTGGAATTCAACATGGCCAAGTGGGAAGTCGATTCAGAGGGCTCTGTATTTGCCAGACTTCAGTGAGTCATTTTTCCTTTCGAATTATTATTATTTTTTATAAAACAGGCATCAGACACCCTTCTGGTCTATATAATTCAGACCACCAGAGATGTGCGTGCATACTCACGCCAAGTCTATACAGATCATCAACAGCAAAATAAATGGCAATTTCCAACACTGAGAAGTGGAAGCAGAGGTCCCTAGTGCTGAGCCGAATGAAAAGCACTGGCTGGTAAGCCAGGAAACTGCCGCCTGCAGGCTGCCTGCAAAGGGGCTCGGCTCCCACAACTTGCACTCTGTTAGCAGAGGTGTTTCCATCAGACAGGAAGCAGCCCAGGGAATTCTAAGTCAGGATGTCTACGTTATGGGTGGTTTAGACTAAAGCCAGTGACAGGATTCGGGTGGTATGTGTCCTAATCTCCCATCCCTTCAACCCGTCCTGAACAGAACTACCAGCTCAATCTCACCAAAACTTGCCCATAGACTTTCAAGGGCTCCCGCAGCCCACAGAAATGAATGGCTTGAAGCTCAACGTTCAGTCTTCCTTTTTCAGCTTAGTCCTTTGATCCTCACTGGAGTGCTCATGGTTTCTCCTGACCGTCTCTCACTGTTTGCCTTTATTTCAGGCTCTCTTTGCCAGAAATCCCCCCAGACATGCAGTTCTAAGCCCTATGACTGGCACAGAGTGGGCAGATGCTCAATAACTGCTGAAAGAAGGGTGGTCTTCCTCCACATAAAGACACGCGCTGCACGGGTGCTCTACGGGGGGCTGTGTCAGCAAGCACCTTTGACCACAGAGGCTATTCACAGGGAAGTGTGGAGGCTGGAGGATAGAGCGTGGACCCTGGGGTCCAGCCTTAAAGGTGGGGCAGTTAAGAGGGTGTCTATTTTGTCTATGCAAAACTACCTTCTCTGAGTGGTCTGAGAAACTTAGCTGGTCCCATCTGTATTATTGCCCAGCTGCCTGTTTTAAAGGAAGGATGAGCTGGGCATGGTGGCTCACACCTGTAATCCCAGCAGTCTGGGAGGCCGAGGCAGGAGGATCACTTGAGCCCAGAGGTTCAAGACCAGCCTGGGCAAAATACAGAGACTCTGTCTCTACAGAAAAATCAGAAAACTGAGTTGGGCATGGTGGCACATGCTTGCAGTCCTAGCTACTCAGGAGGCTGCAGTAGAAGGATCACTTGAACCCAGAAGGTCAAGGCTGCAGTGAGCTATGTTCACACCATTGCACTCCAGCCCGGGTGACAGAGTGAGACCCTATCTCAAAAACTCAATAAAGGAAGGATGGCTTCACTTGCTTTCAGACAAACTTCTGTAGTAACAGCTGTGAGTGAACTTGGGTTAACACAAGGAGGTACAATAGAAAAATGCACACTGTTCCCGGACTGTTGGCTAGCTTCCGTGTGATAGAAACTAAGCCGCTGCGTTGAAAACTCTGCCCTGCAGTCATAGGATGGTGGGTCATGGAGAAGGAAGTACAGGCCAAGTTTCTCAGTCACCAGACTTCATAAAGAGGAGGAAAGAGCAGTTACATGTAATTTCTCTCTCTTCCTATGGACCATATGGAAGGAAGGATATTTAATTGAGTATGGGAATCCAGCCAAAATGACTAAAGTGAAAGTGATGCCTGATGTCACAAATACATTTTAGTAAAGGAAAAAAAATTACAGTATTCTCTCCCTTTTGACATTTAGAGAGGTAAACCTTGGGAGGAGGGATGGAGAAGGCTGCCAGAGCAGTACAATTGCATGTTTCCGAGGCGGCAGACAACGGCTCCAGCTGCAATGGCGCACCCGGGAAAAGCCGGCGTTCCTGGGAAGGGGCTCCCAGACAGCTGTGAGGGCACCAGGCCACACTTCCAGCTGTGGTGGCCACACACAGCTTCTCCCTCCCCTCAGTGTCCACCCAAAGTGTCTCATTCAAACAGGAAACTCCTGGGACAACTGCTGTGGTGGGCATGGATCCTGCTTCATGTGTAATATGCTTGCTGTGTCTTTTGTGGCTGTGCGCTAGTGAGACCCCACCTCCTTTCCCTGTGGAGTCCCCACCAGGAGAACTTTCTTTGCATTGCTGATAAATCCTTTATTTGCTGTGGAAAAGTCCAGAAAACAGAGACACTGTGTCTTAGTCTGAAAATATTAGAAAAATACAGTTTTGCTCCTAATACTCCAACTGAATTGCTAGAGAATAGTTTACACTTAACAAAACACAACTCACTGTGCCCTCACACTAGCGTGGGGGTCAGGGGGGTTATCTACTGCTTCACGGAGCCTTGCTCATCCAAATTGCCAATTTGACTCAACAGGAGGATTCCTATATTTTATTTGGGCTTTGACACTCTTGAATATTTCTGAGATTATCTCTGGTTTGCTATTTGTTAATCAAATATGGGGCAACTGTGCAACTAGGGGACACAGTTTGACCAAACCTGTTTGGCAAAAGAACCATGTTTGCAAGCAAGGACTTCCCCAAATAGCTCAATCTTATCAGATGATGACTGCATTTGGAAAAGCAAGCAGGACAGGCCCGTTTTATTGTAGAGTCACTGTAAAAAGCCACTACAAACTGCTTTGTATATTGTCAAATTTTGGAAAAGATGAAGTGACATGTAGTGAACACTGAGAAATACTTCATAAGATAGATAAGCCTTGTTAACTTTTTTCCTGCCCCAGTTATAATGATCTAAAAGAGTTAGGTCTGGAATGAATTGTGTTCTGGTACCAAGTTTATCGTAGATGTGAAGTGTATCGGTATATGCAGCTAAAAGGATTGGGATAAGCAGAGATTAAAAAAGAAAAAGAGTCCAGTAAGAGTTCTTTTCACAAAAATCTCTATCTGCTGTGTCTCCTTTTAAATCAGTTGGCATAGGTTTTGGGGGTGACTTATGTTTGCATTAACTTTCAGCTTTTTATGGTTCACTAAACCCTAGACTGTGATATGAATGTAAACATTTCACGAAGAGGAGGAATTCACATCCCAGACGGGTAGCTGCACCAGATGAACTTGAGGTTTCCTTCCGCCCTGAGTTGCTAATTCTGGAGTGTTGTTTTTAAAGCGTGTATTGATTTTGAAATCAATATGTGACTTTTGATTACAAATTCAACATGCGAATCTGAGGGTTTCTGTTAAAGATTAGCAGGTCTCTGGGAAGTGACTGTGGCAGGAATGTGGGAAGATGATGAAGGTGATCAAAGAGAGTGCTGTAGAGGGCAAATGTTGCCAGAAAAGCCATGCGTGCGTTAGACCGGTGGGAGTTTCAAAGCACAATCACATTTGTATGATGAATCTTGAACTACCCACCATAACAAAGGCCACCCACCTGAAAGTAGTAAATATGCAAAATTTAGGACAACAGAAGGTAGGTACAAAATGCCAAAGATATGTCTCAAAAAAAATAAAAAAACAAGAAATGAACACCAATAACCTAGGGGAAAAAAAAAAAGGACTCCAAGACCATGAGGCTCTATGCAGTTGTCTCTTCTGCATCCAGTTAGCTGAGGCGTCTTTGCCACAGAATAACCTACCTCGGATAACTTGGAGAGCTACTGATAAGACGTAGGTGTGAGCTCACCCCCAAGGCCTCATTTCCAGTCACCTTGCCCTCACTACTCCAGGCCAGCTCCTCCCTTAGGCACTCAGGGGTCCTTTTCCAAGAACTCTGTCCTTCATTCAGGTGTCCTGTGTTCACCACCCTCGCTTCCTTTTGCCCACTTCATTTTATTGTACTCTTGATGTTCTATGCACACACACTTGATCTCTTCCCTGTGCTGACATAATATGCACATCCCAGACGGCAGGAATTTTCTCGGTTTTATTCTGCAATATACAGCCAGTGCCTTGCAGCACGTGAAAAGTCTTCAGTAAATATTTGTGTGTGTTTTTGTTGGTGTATTATTTATAACATCTGAGGAGTCTTTCCTAGGACACTCTGCCAGTTATTATTTGCGTCAATCCTGCACGTTCTGCACATGTATCTCATTTTTAAAAATTTGTTTAGAATAAAAAAAAAATCTAGCATAAAGCAAACTAAAATGTGTGCTGCTTTAAAGTATTAAATAAAGCAAAGAAAAAAATTCACTCTGAAAAAAAACCAAAGAAAATTCTCAGGCCTCTAATATTCAGTGAGGCACTGTGCTGGTTAGGACAGAGATTGCCAAGAGGAAAAGCAGCATTTTTACCCCAGGAGTTTTGGTTGACTACAGAACAGGCCGCATGCAACTCGATTTCAACGTGATGAATACCTGAACGCTGACTATGTGCTGAGTAAGTACGTGCAGAACTTCAGAATGACAGTGAGGACTCCCCAGTCATAGTGGCCCAGCGAAGACTTCATGGAAAAGAAAAGTAGGACCTTAAAGGATGGGAAAGGCTTTGAAAAGCTGAGACCCTTGTGGGGCTAAAAGACTTTAAGAAGAAAGGCTAGCAGGAGCAAGAGCCACAGAGCTGAGACGCACCACGCTATCTTAGAAATGCAGAGTTTCCAAGGGAAACAGTAGAGAAATAAACGGCTGGAAAGAGCCATACTGTGAAGGGGCTTGAAAGGCAAAGGATTCCAGACAGTGGTTTCCTTGGATGGGGAAGGCAGGGTAATGGGGTATGTGGAACCCAGAGGTGGAGGTGTGCACCAGGGCTCCTGGGTTGAGAGCTAAGTGGTAAGTTCACAGTGTTTACCATACTACTAAATACAAACAAAAAATAACATTAAAAAATAAAATAAAGGAGCATAGAGCAATGAAGAGAACATGTACTGAATCGAGGACTCTAATTAATCCAATTCTGTGTGTCTGAGGTTAAATAAGCAAATACACAGACAGATGCACTTTGGAGTCAGACTTGGGTTTGAACTCTAGCTCTGCAATGCCACTAAACTTTGCTAAGCTCCAGTTTCCTCAACTGCAAAATGAGGTTACCTATCTTGAAGAGTTACTATGAGGATTGAAAGAGATCATTAAAATGGCTGATACACAACCATAATAACAGTTAACATTTATTGAGCACTTTGTTATATGTAAGGCGTTATTCTAAATGCTTTACAGGCACAGTAAGTTGCAGCTGCAATGTCCATTTCCAGCGTGCTGACGTTACTATGTGAAGGCAGCTAGAGACCCCTGTTCCCATTCAGATGCCCTTTACAACACAGGTTTCCCATCCCACAGCCAAGCACTGTAGGTTACCTAATGCTGACCAGTGGCTATGGTCTGAATGTTTGTGCCTTCCTCAAACTCATGTTGAAGCCTAATCCCCAACGCGAGGGTATTGGGAGGTGGTGCCTTTAGAAAGTGAGCAGATCATGAGAGTGAAATCCTCACAAATGGGATTAGTGTCTTTATAAAAGGGACCCCAGAGAGCTCCCTCATCCCCTCAGCCATGTGAGGTCACAGAGAGAAGGCGCCATCTATGAACCAGGAAACAGGCCGTCACCAGACATGGAATCTGCCTGGATATTGGACTTCCCAACCTCCAGAACTGTGAGAAATAAATTTCTACTGTTGATAAGACACCCATTTTATGATATGTTGTTATAGCAGCCTGAACACATTAAGACATCAGTTGAGAAAATTTTAATATAATTTAAACTTTCTCTAAGACTATGGAAAGCAGGTACTAAAGATTTAGCCACACACAGTCTGAGTGTTTTCTTCATGTAACTTCCTAACTTTGTTTTGTAAGAATACTAGTATTGTAAAAGTGTCAGAAGATATTGTTTCATTTTACATGAAATCCTGATGTTTAGATTACATGCTAATAATTTTTAAAAAGGAATAACGGAATGATTGCTGTTATCCCTAATCTTGAGTTCTTGATCATATTCGCCACATGATTCAACGACTTCTCTCGGCTCTACAGTTACAAATAGCATAGGGACATGGGATTTCTGGAAAGAAACTACATGTTAGTAGTAAATTCATCCCCATTTATGCTGGAGGTTGCAATTTTGTATGCGTGTGAAAAATCAGACCTTGGTGATGACCTTGAGCAGTAGGGTATAAATAATTCCCACATGGTTAGCATTCCAATAATGGAACACTAGGCATAAATGGGTTAAGAAAATAATACACAGTTGTCCCTTGGTATTTGTGGGGCTCCAAGACCCCCACCTTGGATATCAAAATTCATGGATTCTCAAGTCTTTATATAAAATGGAGTATTTGCATATAACCGATGCACATCCTCCCACATAGTTTAAATCATCCCTAGATTACTTATGATAGTTAATACAATGTAAATGCTATATAAATAGCTGTTATACTCGATTTTTTGTATTTTTTTATTGTTGTGTTTTTATTTCATTTTCTTGAATATATTTGGTCCACGATTGGTTGAACCTACAGATGCAGAACCTGCGGATGTGGAGGGCTGACTATAGTCATTGACTATGAATCAGTAACATTTAATGTACAAAAATGTTAAATGCAAAGTTATTGACAGGAATAGGAAGCAGAAGACTTGTATTCAAGGGATGCACTAACTACCATCATGGCCCTCGAGGAAGTCTTTCTGTCTCCTGGGTCTTTTTTCTCCTCTATAATGTGAGGTTTGTCCAAGTCCTTCTCCAGCTCTGAGTTTTGTTTAGTTTTGTTTTTGTTTTGAGATGGAGTCTTGCTCTGTAGCCCAGGCTGGAATGCAGTGGCGCGATCTCGGCTCACTGCAACCTCTGCCTCCCGGTTCAAGCAATTCTCCTGCCTCAGCCTCCCGAGTAGCTGGAATTACAGGAACACATCACCATGCCCAGCTGATTTTTGTATTTTTAGTAGAGACGGTGTTTCACCATGTTGGCCAGGCTGGTCTTGAACTCCTGTCCTTGTGATCCGCCCGCCTCAGCCTCCCAAAGTGCTGGGATTACAGGCATGAGCCACCGCGCCGGCCCCAACTCCGAGATTCTTTCAGTTTAATACAATAAAGGGCAATCGGCTGCATCAGCAAAGTGTGAGTATCTGCGAATGGCTGACCTACACTGGAGGAAGAAAGTGCTGATGGATATCATGGAGACTTCGTGAGTACAGGGCAGACTTTCCCTTTGGTTGGCTGGGGTCTGAGGCCGTCACATGCTCAGACCATTCCCTAGCCCAAGAGTCTTGGTGGATGCAGAGTCATCTTCCCACCATAGTGTCTACCAATACTTCCCATTGTCCCAGTGCATGTGGCTTCTAGGGAACAGGCAGCTGTTCAGACTGAGCCTATGAGAGCTCGGCTGACTACCCAGGAGTTTGAACCTGACCCTACTGACAGAAAGGGCCAAGGATGGGGCAGCCACACTCAGTTTCCAGCAGGGGCATGGCCTTGGCAGCAGCATCCTGACCCAGCAATGGTGGTCAAAGTAACACCTCACCAGGCCAGTTCTGTGTGGGCAGGCTGACTGTGGCATAGCCCCCTTAATATTATTCAATAAATTCCATTTCTGCATAAGTGAGAAACCCTCAGTTTCCCTTGCTGATAACTAAGAACCCCTCCTGTGACCACTGGCAACACCAGCTTTGGGGCTGTAAAGAGCTGTTGGTGTCCTTTAGTTTTTCTTTCTTTTTTTTTTTTTGTGAGATGGAGTCTCGCTCTGTCGCCCAGGCTGGAGTGAGTGGCGCGATCTCGGCTCACTGCAAGCTCCGCCTCCCGGGTTCCCGCCATTCTCCTGCCTCAGCCTCCCGAGTAGCTGGGACCACAGGCACCCGCCACCACACCTGGCTAATTTTTTTGTATTTTTAGTAGAGACGGGGTTTCACCGTGTTAGCCAGAATGGTCTCGATCTCCTGACCTTGTGATCCGCCCGCCTCGGCCTCCCAAAGTGCTGGGATTACAGGCGTGAGCCTCCGCACCCGGCCGTCCTTTGGTTTTTCTAAAACCGTCTTCTTATTTTCTTGGTATAATATGCAAACCACTTGGTGTGTGCATTAAGCATAAGATTAAGGGGTTAATTTTATTTCTGCAATGACAACAACAACAACAAAAGTATGACCAAAAAGTCCGAACACTACATATTAACTACACTCACATTTTCTGGGCACCAAAACAAATGCTTAAGCACTTTTCATTACAAAGCCCCAGAAAAACACTTTCGTCACTAATGCAGGATTGCGTCAGAGGGCGACAGACAATCCAGCTCTGCCAACACAAGGACATATGGCTCCTGGTATCTAAAGTGGGACGGAGTGGAGGGCTGACCACCATAATTTCCCAAGGGAATGGATCTAAACTGTCTCATTCACTAAAGCAATCTTCCTTTGATAATCAGTCAAATGGAGGAGAAGGGGACCAGGAAAGGGGGTGAGCGCACGCATCAGACACCATACCTGGTACTCTGCCAATGCCATTTCACTCTCCAAGTAACCCGCCAGTTATTCTCATTTAACAGATGAAGAGGGCTAGAAGCTACAGGTGGGTGATGCCAAGATGGAGGTGTCAGGTGTTGAGTGAGGTTTAAGGGAATGAAAGACGTTCTCCCTTCCTCTGGACACAGCTCAGTCTGGTGCAGTTCTCAATATTTGGAAGCAGCCTCCATCCCACAGGGCCTCAGTATTCTGCTCCCTTTGAAATATCCCCAGATCAGATCGTGCAGCTCCACCGTTCTGGATGGCTGGCCCAATGCTAGGATTTCCAGGCTGTTTATGCATAAAAAACATGAACTCTGCCCTGGGAAGTAGTAGCTCCAGGAATAACATGGGCCAGAGAAGCAACTTGTGCTCCCAACATTGAATGTGTTCCAAATGAGCTGAGAACAGAACCACGTGTGAGTCTGAACCACACCAGGTGCCATCCGCCTTTATGTTGGTCTGCCTTGTCTTCCTGAGAAGTGGGACATTTGCTCAGACCTGTAATGAGCCTGTGTTTGTCACTGAGAGCTTGGACAGGTTGACACCTATCCAAAGAACACATCTTCCATGCAGGGTTTTGAATTGTTGACTACTTATATTTGATTCTCGTCCTTCTATTTTCTCCAAAATACTAGCATTTTGGTAGCAATGAAATAGTCTGCTCTTAAATAGAGGAAAAAACAATTACATAGTGAGATTTTGGTTATGTTTAGAAAATGATCAAGTATTTTTCTCTTTTAATCACTAAATGCACTTACATTTAAAATATACTCTGAGAAATCGGCATAGAAAAGACGGATATTGGCCGGGCGCGGTGGCTCAAGCCTGTAATCCCAGCACTTTGGGAGGCCGAGACGGGCAGATCACGAGGTCAGGAGATCGAGACCATCCTGGCTAACCCGGTGAAACCCCATCTCTACTAAAAAAATACAAAAAACTAGCCGGGCGCGGTGGCGGGCGCCTGTAGTCCCAGCTACTCGGGAGGCTGAGGCAGGAGAATGGCGTAAACCCGGGAGGCGGAGCTTGCAGTGAGCTGAGATCGGCCACTGCACTCCAGCCTGGGCGACAGAGCAAGACTCCGTCTCAAAAAAAAAAAAAAAAAAAAAAAAAAAGAAAAGATGGATATTAGTTATTCTGTTCTGAAAACAGGCATATTTTTAAGCCCTTAAGTAAACACATTCTGGAAAGGGGTTTCCCAAAGTTTTAGGCTTCGAGCTTTGTTGTTTTCTCACTTTTCTTTTGCCAACGAAAATGCTGTTTAGAATTGATATGGAATAGTGAACAGCTGCAGGCTCTGGCTGAGTGCTTTACTAGAAATACCAGTTTGGGAAAGAATTTCAACCCATTTCCCTCTCCCATGAGCCACCACAGTGGCTGGAGTTTAATCCTCTCACAGACCATGTCCAAATGCCTATCGGGACAGTCGAGTGTCTGGGAAACAATGCCAGTGTGGTGTTTTTAGCTGTTGGTGAAAGCAGAGAACACGTCTGATCTACTGAGCAGGCGAGTGAGGCTCTCCCCAGACATAGCAGGAAAACTCCTCACTTCCAATGCAGAGATGCAGGAGATCCTGCTGTCTCACAGGAGGGCACACAGCAAAGGGGACCTATCCCCACAGACACTCCACCTCGGAAGTGTTTGACCTTTCTAGAGCTACTTTGGAGACGGAGGCAGACATAGCTTCTGGATTAATTAGGCTCTGGATCACTTAGCTCTGTAGGGAGATTAACAAGAATCACTAAAGATCTTTCTAGGCTACAAGGTCATTGAAGATTCCTTAATTTGTATCTCTTGTACGAGTAGCACAGTGTCTTTCACATTTGTTAAATTGTGAAAATAGGATTAGAATAATACAGTGTCGTGCTTAGCCATCTATTAAACCTAACACACCACTGCAGCTTTGTGGCATATAAAATTATTCTGCCTTTCATGAACAAAGATTTATCTTCATGGAAGATATTCAAATGCAAGCCCTTTAGCTTATAGCAGCTGTCCAAAGGAAGTTCTAAAGTTGTCTTGAATAGGAATGGCAGAATACGTGTACATAATCTTGAAAAATTATCTGGAAGGACAGTAATTATGGAAGTTCTAGTGTGTTTATTAGACAGTCATTTGTACATTCAGAATATGTGAATGTGTTTACCCCAGGACGATCTATTCTGGATCAGGTAGTGTGCATTTGATGATTTGATTCTGTGTGGAGCTGCTGACCTACACATTTAGTGGCTTCATCCAAATTCACCAGGTTCTGGAGCACACGTGGTGATGGGAAGGGAGAGGCCCCATGAAAACATCCCAGCAGCACCACAGTGTGGAGGACAGAAGCCCCACGCAGGGAGGCCCTGGCTGCAGCACTGCACATGCTCTGAGGGAGAGGCACTGGCCACTTGGATTAACAAGATTTCCCTTCGCCCAGAGCCGACAGCAGGTTCACAGCATCCTGGCCTCCTGTACAGCAGAAACCCAGTGGCTGGGACAGAACAGAGTATCTTGCCACTTGTCCAGAGCGTAATTCCAGTGGCAGGACTTTCAGGTTCCTTGGCAAAGGGGCCCTCATCACAGCAGGCAGCAGGGAGAAGGAATTCCGCAGAATGGGCAGGGCCCTGCATCTCTCAGATTTCAAAGGAGGCGCCATTGCTTTTATCTGAGCAGGGGTGGCCGAGACGAATGCACAGACACCATTTCAGAGAAGACAGTAGGCCAGGCACTGTGGTTCACGCCTGTAATCCCATGTGGTTCACGCCTGTAATCCCAGCACTTTGGGAGGCCAAGGCAGGTGGATTACCTGTGGGCAGGTCACCTGAGGTCAGGAGTTGGAGACCACCCTGACCAATATGGTGAAATCCCGTCTCTACTAAAAAAAAAATAGCTCGGTGTGGCGGCGGGCGCCTGTAATCCCAGCTACTCAGAAGGCTGAGGTAAGAGAATCACTTAACCTGGGAGGCGGAGATTGCAGTGAGCTGAGATCCCGTCATTGCACTCCAGTCTGGGCGACAGAGGGAGACCACATCGCAAAAAAAAAAAAAAAGAAAAAAAGAAAAAAGGAAAGAGAGAGAGAGAGAGAGAGAGAAAGAAAGACAGACAGACAGACAGACACTGGCCACATTCCAATAAGGCCTGGCCTCAGACTCACAGTTTCGTGAGGATAATGAGCCATTATCAACTAACCTCACAACAATGGTTACAGAGGTATGGATAAGTGCCTAAGTGCTGAAGGCCCTGAGGTTGCCCTGCCTTCCTGCAGAGAAACAGGTTCTTCATGAAAGAGGACCTTCTTTTATAGGGTGGCTGCAATTAACGAGCCTTCGTACTTCTAGGAAACACTTTTACTGCAGCAGAATGAAGCTTTGCATAGCTATCACCAGGAACTGTGTGGACTTTTTTTTTCTTTTCCCTCTTGAGGTTGAACAAGAAGCAGAAGAACCAAATGGCAACGGTGTTTGGTGGAGGCTGCAAGGTAGCACTATATTTTAATTCCTTTCCTATTACTTTTTTTTTTTTTTTTTTTTTTTTTTTGAGGCTGTATTAGTTTGCTAGGGTTGTAACAAAGTACCACAAACTGGCTTAAACAGAAATCCACTCTCTCGCAGTTCTGGAGGGCAAAAGTCTGAGGTGAAGGTGTGGGCCAGGGTTGGTTCCTTCTGGAAGCCAAAACCACGAGAGAGGATCTGTCCCAGGCCTCTCTGCTAACCGCTGGCGGTGGCTGCTCATCTTTGGTGTTCCCTGGTTTGTAGAAGCTTCACCCCGTCCCTACCTGCCGTTGTCACAAGGCGTTCCTCCTATATCTGTCTTCACATGACTGTCTTCTTACAAAGACAACTGTCACATTAGATTAGGGGCCCACTCCACTCCAGTATGACCCTATCTTAACTGATTCCATCTGCAATGGCCCTACTTCCAAAGACAGTCACATGCTGAGGTACTAGGGGTTAGGACTTCAACATGAATTTTGGGGAAACAAAATTCAACTCATAACAAGGACCTTCAAAGAAGTGACAAATTATGAAGAGTTGCATGCTACTAATTATATCTTGTAAGTTTTACTCATTTTTTTAGTCACTTGCAACATTGTACAGATACCATGTAGGACCTTTTGACTGACCAGCCCGGGTCTTCTTTATCACCATCTCTTCTAGAGCCATGATCCACAGAACAGGACAATATGCCATGATCTGCAGAACCTGCACCTGTGACACCATGGCCAAGGGTCCCTGATAATGGAGCTGCTTTGCTGCTTAACTTTGTCTAGAAAAACCCAGATTGCTAAGCTTTATGCAATTTATACAGCTGTTCTTCTTCATCTGTTTCATATACTGTTTAATATTAGTTAATATTGTGTAATGAGGCTGCCATTGAGATTAATCATGAAAATAGGTCTTCCTGCTGCTTCCAACCCAGGTGGCTCTCTTGAGCTCAGACCCATATACGCAAAAGGAAAACTCTAACTGGAAGTCTCATAGCCAATTTAAACTGAACCTGTGCAAGCTGCGTGCACTGCCTCTCCCCTCCCGAGCCTCTGAGAATCCTATCTGTGTACCTGCCAGGCCAGAAACTACAGAACCAGTAATTCTTGACTCTTCCTTCTTACTGCTTTATCCAATCATTTTATTTGTCCTGTTTGTCATTTATTGCCGTATTTGAATCTGTAGCTTGATATCTTTCATCACTTTGAGAAAATCTTCAGTGATTATCTCCTTGGATATTGCCTGCCCTGTTCTCTCTCCCTTCCTCTGGAATTTGGATGGACTTTGTCAGACACTCTTCCTCCATCCTGCAGGTCTTCTTCACTTTCCGTCTTGGTCCTTATCTCATCTCTCCGTCCTACACCTGGGATGACTCCTTTTCACTTATCTTTCCGCTTCAGGTGTGTCTAATGACTTTAAATGATAAATTCCAATCATCGTATTTTTCATGTCTGTAAGTTTTCATTTTAAATCTGCAATATTGTTTTCTTGAGTTTTCTGTCCCCGTTAGGTGTTTTCAAAATTTTACTTTACATCTTTAAACATGGTAAGTGTTATGAGTAGAATTACATCTCTGACAGAAAGATGTAAGTCCTAATCCCCAGCAAATCAGCATGTGGGCTTATTTGGAAGTAGCGTCACTGCAGGTTTAACTAGTTGAGAGGAGGTCCTCCTGGAGTGTGGTAGGCTCTTAATCCAATATGACTGTGTCCTTATAAAAAGACGGCCATGTAGACAGGGAGAATGCCAGGAGACAATGAGGCCAGCAACAGCAGAAACTAGGATGGGGCAGGGAAGGACCCCCTACAGGTTTCAGACGGAACATGGCCCTGCTGACACCTCAATGATAGACTTCTAGCCTCCAGAGCTATGAGAATAAATTCCCATTGTTTTAGGCACCCAGTCTGTGGTACGTTGTTACCACAGCCTTAGCAAACCAATACAGCAGGGACAGATGTTTTTGCTGGTCTGTTTTTACTATTTTTTCTTTCTGCTGCTTTTTGCGAATAGTACTATGTTTTCTTGTGTGTTTATTTTTGTCTGTGAGTTGCCCATTATTCTTGGGAAACCGTAAGAATATTTTGAGACCCATGATGAAGGTGCATTCTCCCAGAAAGGATTTTCATTTGCTTCTTCCACAAACCTAGCGGATTAAGGTGAGCAGCCTGGGACCACCTTAGAACAACTCACTGTGGTTTTTTCTGACCACCTTACATTTACTGTAAAACCAAAGAGGGTGAGCTTGTAGTTATCTTCTCAGGGATGGGCTCCCCTCTTCTGGTTCTGCTTAACATCCAGGCATGTTTTCTTGTTTGCTCTGGAGAATGGGGTGGGCAGGTTTACTTCTGCCTCCCTGACACTGGGGTAGAGCCTTCCTGGAAGGAGGTCTCTCATCAGATGCTCCCATTCCTTTGGGTCCTGGCCTTTGTCTTCTGTCTGAACCACATTGGCCAGGTTTGGCAAATGACTCGATGGCAAAGCTCTTTAATAGTTCATGTGATTCCTGCCTTCCCATAAGTTTGGGCAGAATATGTACTTATTATCTTGTCACTTTATAGATGCTTTAAAAACTATTGCTAAGTTATTTTATTTTAGTGTTTTTAAGTGTAAGAGTCAATCCCAATACCAAACCAATCCCATTCCTGGACTCCCTGTATTCCATCCGTCTAGAAGGCCTATTGACCACCCCTCTTTAACATCATGAGTCCAATGTTAATATTCTAGCACAAGCCACTATAATATCTAACCTGAATTACTATAGCAGCTTCTGCTCTGGTCTCTCTGCCTCTACTCACACCTCCTCTCACCCCTTCTGCACATAGCACTCCAGGGTCCTTTCCCAGTCACATCAGGCCACTCCCCTGCCCCAAATGCTTTATGTCCAGGATACAAACCCAATTCCTAAGCAGACTCGGCAGCAGCTAGTTCCAGACAGCATCTTCAGACTCACCCATCTCCTCACTCTTGGCTCAATTATTGTTAATTTCTTCTAAGTTCCATGGTCCTGTCTTTTATTTATTATTTATTTATTTATTTATTTATTTATTTATTTATTTATTAAGTACACAGGCAATTTTCTCAGCCTGGAATGTAATTTCCCTCGGTTTTGGTCTTTATTCAGGGAGGGAGAAAGGGCAGAGTATGTTCTTCTTAAATAAGTAACAATGTGGATCTAAATAAACAGTGAAACTATTCCTGCTGTTCACGTAACCCTCACGTGGTTTGGGAGGCTTCCCATGTGGCGGCTCCCTCCTGTACTACCCAGGGCCTTATGCAGCAATGCTTGTGCATTGAGATGGGACATCTGTTCACCTTGTTAGACTGTAAGCTTGGGGTAAGCAGGATTGGTCTCTAAACTGGCTCCTCATGAAGCCAGACAGTACAAACCTCTTTTTCTGCTGTTGCAATAGTAGTAACCTTATCACCTGAGGATACAGAGACAGCTCCTAGGTCTGTGTATGCTAAATCAATGCCTAAAAGTATTTTTTCACCGTGTGTGTGCACATCTATCTTTAACGTCTGTATATGGTGTGATATGCTTTTGCATTAAAATTAAAATGAAAGCATTGTAGGTTGTATTTTAGTTGCAATTGATGTAGGTCCTAAATTACCTATTATTTCCATTAACAACTGTAATAACAGTCATGGATAGATTTGCCTGTCACTTGATAGGAGATCAGCAGAGGGAGCTAGTGAGTATTACAAGTCGATTTGATACTCGCATCTTAAATAGGTACCATTTTTTAATTTTTATTGTAGTCAAGCAAGACTTTTTGATCTATAAATAAAAAAGGTGATTTAAACGTGCATCAGGATTTGGGGGGAATGTACATATTATTTTTTTCTGTAAATATTTTACTAGAATAGTTTCAGGCTTTCAAAATACGTTATTGATTTTTTTTTTTCCCCTTGAGGGAAACTGATGTCAAGAACTTAATACTGAAATTTTACTTAAAATTCTCTTCAGTCTTTGTCCAATTTACTTTTCTCTTTTGTATCAGTCTGTGTTTGACTTTTAGACTTCTTACTTGAAATGGAACATTTTAGGGAAGTATGCTTTAGTATTAATGGGGTACCAAATAAACTGCTTGAAATAGCGTTTCTAAGAGAAAAAGTGGAGGAATACATTCTGGATTATTAGGAAAGACTTGAATCGTCATCAGACAACTAAGATTCATGAGGGGACAAGAGTGACAAGGAGTATTTTTATACACTTAAAGCAAACATCCCTTCCTTTTATGTGTAACTATTTATTATAATTCTAATAT
Source organism: Chlorocebus sabaeus (assembly GCF_047675955.1). Lineage (NCBI taxonomy): Eukaryota > Metazoa > Chordata > Mammalia > Primates > Cercopithecidae > Chlorocebus > Chlorocebus sabaeus. The sequence goes on along the minus strand of NC_132911.1, from coordinate 7,383,729 downwards.
AATTCTTCAAAAACTCCTTTTTGTACTTGTAAGTCTATAATCAAGCCTAATTTCCCACAGGAAGATTTTTTCATATAAAGTCCTCCAGATGGACAGGGATACCAAAAGGAGGTCATGGGCTTTTTTTTTACTTCTTTGACATAAGCAATTTTATTTATGTTAACCTATAACCAAGAGAGATAATATATCTTAATGTAAATAGCACATGTGACACTTTTATTTCTTTTTAAAAAAGGTTTCTCAATAATTAAGATAACAATTTTATAAATTTAGATTAAAGAAGAATTAATCTAGTTGGCATTAAGCCACTTTCAAATGAAAATTCACTCTAAGAAATTTAGATCTTTATTAGGATGGTTATGACAAAGAGACTGGACATATTTTTTAGAAGCAATGGACTTTGAGATCTCTACAACATTGATGAAATGGATTTGGGAACATTTAATGTGAATTTTAACAAATAAGCCCACCTCAAAGCCACTCATGAAATATGGTGTTTGTCAAAGGAAAGACTTTATTTGACTTAACACAGGTCATGTTAGTAAACACTGACATCAATCCATTGAAAAAAAATGTTTAGCATTTCTTTCTACAGGGAGAAAACAGGACACAGAATGACTGGCAAAAATATTATCAGGCAAATGTACTCATCTATTGTTTTAGAATTGTATCCACTCCCTTTTAATGTTGTGACTTGTATCTTGACCTTCTGGCATTTTTTTGATGGGAAAATAAAATATTCCATAATAATACTAGAGAATGAAAATATTTAAAAATCAAACAGCATAACAGTCATGTAAACTATTTCTAAAAATGCAAGGAATTTTTTTCTTAAAAAAAAAAAGATAGTTACTTGGATATTTCCCAAGCTACTAGTAAATAAAAAGCTCTTCCCTTCAACGTCCTTCAGGTTCCATATGACACACAATGCAGCTCTAAAATATGAAATTCTTTAGCAGATGTGATGCTGGTTTGCGGTAGTACTAATTGGGAAAGATTCGGGAATCTCTTAAGTTTCTTTAAAAAACAACAACAACAACAACAATCCATCTGCTCTAAATGTCATTCACACACAATTTCACAATGAACACAGATAAGTCAGAATGAATGAGTACTTGGAACGTCCATAAACCACCTAAAGAAGAATGCCAAGCACCTGAGAAGTCACATGAACAATGAAGATTTTCTCCTGTTGACTCTGATCCTTCCCACTCACAGGGTTTCTGTGGTTCTGTGTCAAACAGAAGTTACACAGCTGCGAGGAGAAGATAATTGTCCGAGATAAGGCCTGGGCTGTGGAGGCCTGGGTCCTTTAACGCCTGCGCTTACTCTATCTACCCGCAAATGAAAACACAACTATAATGCGGGGGAAATGGCTGTTTCCCAGGAAAGGAAATGGCCTGAAAACACATCTGGCAAAGAGCTTTCTGTCCGTTTTGGCAGTCAGATACTTATTTTTAACAAAATATACATTTGCTCACCTTGTACAAAGGTGAATTCTGCGGAGTCAATGCCCAATTCCAAGCGGATGACACTTAACTTGTATTCTAAATATATTGGGCCAGCTATTTTATGTCAAATGCTATATTTATATTTAATTGCAACTAGAACAGGAAATGGTGCTAAACTGCATCTCAGAACTGTTTCTATTCTAAAACATACATCATATTCTTCCAGCTATCCACATCGGATGAAATTAAACCAGACAAAGCAGAAAAGTTATTTAAGCGCAAACAATGAAAGGGTATATAGAATGTACATATAAAGCTTAACTGATCCATTTAGACAGTATGTTGGATTTCCAAGGATTCTGTCCTAAGCTAGTTAGTAACAATTTGATTTCAGGTCTGCATTAATGATGTGGTTTCTGCACTTGTAATAGGATGGTCCCGGCTCAGATGCCCGAGGTCCACATGGGATGTCCGGTGAGCTTCCATACAAGACTCAGCAGCTCTGGCTCAAGAGGACTGAAGGCCGCTAAGAGTCTTTGGCAGTGAGATGGATTCTGTCACTCGGGATGTGTGTTTGTGCTGCACAGAGGTGACGGCCAGTACTGCATAGTGATTCTTGATGATCTCTAAAGGAGGTTGTATTTGCCATGTTAAAGAGGGGCAAAATTATTGCTTTAAATTCTCCTTAAATTCATAACCATTAACGTAAAAGACAGACACACACAGGCACTTGGCTAAGGGAATTCTTGTCTCTCTCTTCACTGAGACTTGATTTCCTTATCTGGTATAGGGACAAAAGCTACCTTACATGTTTATACGTGTGTGTTTATACTTTTCTTCCTTTTCTTCTGTCCTTACGGTAACTTGAAGGGGCTTTCCTTTGGTACTTTTTTGAAATCCCATGGCTGGAATTATCCTTCCTAGCATTCCAAAGTCAGGATTGAACACTAGTAACATGATGAGCCGCTCTGGGGAATGGTAACGGTTGATGCAGCAACATTTTTGCAAAATGGCTCTAGACTACATTTGTGGGTCTTCAAATCTGGTTCAACGTATATCAAAATGGAGTCGAAACAGATCTTCCAGGAGGCATATAAAGGAATCACTATATAGGGAGCCTGCTTTCAGAAAGCAGATTTTTTTTTTTTTTTTTTTGGCAGGGGGGCAGGTGTTGGCCAGTTGTGACTTTAGTTCTTATTAATTATTGCATACAATTTGTGGGGGGAAGTAATAAAAATAACTTTAACAACAGTTTTATGTGCAGCAAACCTTCTAATGGTTTTCCCTGTATACCGAACATTAAGTTGTGTATATAAACATGTTGACTGATTTAGATGGCCAAGATGTCTCCAAAGTCCCTCCCAGCTTAGTGTGCCAGGCGCCCAAGAGTCCCGAGTGTGCCCCTCTGTCTGCAAATGGCTAAAATCAAAACATAGTGTCCCAGCTTCATTTTTTAAACTATTTCAGCCCTGGAAGTTCCTCATACATCAACAAGGCACTTTCCAAAAATTAAGGCCAGGCTGCCCAAATAAGCCTGCAGCAGTCACCGCCTCCCAGGCCTGCAGGCAGTGGCGGTGGGAGGAAAGCAGCCTGTAGCCGGCCAGGCCACGCTGAGGATGGGAGACAGTCTCAGGAGGGTTTGCCCAGGCCTGATGGAAAACGATGTCAGGACAAACTGCCCTATAAATGCAAGGCAGCAATGTGCCTTTAAGTATGTCTGAGCCCTTTCCATGTGTTTTTCAGTTCAGCAGGGCTTTTTCAAATTGCATGCTGGCCAATCCATTGCTGGGACTGTACAGGTTGGAAAGGCAAAACGACCCCGGGCCTGGGTCAGGCTGGTGGCCCCATTTCCATCCCTCGATTTAGACAAATGCTGAGTATTAAACTGGCCTGCTGGACAACAGCAGGGGTCATGGGGGCCCACTTGCAAATTCTGTTTGGCCACCCATAGCTTGGGGGCTGCCCCACTTTGTGCTGACTTAGCATCTGTTTTTGGTTTCTGGTTGCTTATGAGAGCTGCATGGATGGCTCTGGGGGAACCTGGGATGGTTTGGCTGTCATGAGTCCTATTCCACATTCAGCCAGTGATGGGTCCACGCACCACCCACTTCCACGGTCCTCAGGAGGCCCTTTGGCTTTTCTTGTTTGTGCCTTAGGGCCTCTCCAACTGGGCAAACTGAGCCAAAAGGGCTGGCCACGAGGTTCTTTGTAACATTGGCCTCTTTCTGGGAGTAGGTAGCTGTGGTTTTTCTGGTGTCGTCAACCAGGGTAATAAGAACTTGAGACAGTTCCACAGAGAACACATGGGAACCTCTGAAATGTCAGCTGATGACACACAATATGGGGGAGAAAACAAATAGGATTAAGGAAATAAATCGCACTATGCACAGCTGTTCAGCAGAACTATTACGGAAAAAAATTGGGTGGGTAGGCAGGTGGCTTTTGGGAACCTGTGACTATGTTTCTCGTCTGACAGTCTCACCTGCCTCTTGCCTGACGTACAGCAGGGAGGAACACCCAAGATTGTCTCTGGAGTTGTGAGACCCCCCCAGTCAAGCCTCATTGAGAGTGAAGGGGTCCCAGATGGGTGGCCTCAGACCCCCAGGCTGCATGGCGGTGTTACTGGACACCCACAGCTCCAGGCTCTACATCTAATGCCTTCAAGGGCTTCCCATTGGCTCCCCCAGGCTTCCTGGTCAGTGGCCTGATGGACCCTGTCTCCACTTCCCTAGGGGCCGCAGCTCTGAGCTGCCCAGGCCACTTTCTGGTCCCTCTCCCTACCTGGCATCCCTGATTCACTTCAATGTGGCACTTTCTCTGGGCACCTATTCTATCCCTTTAGTAAGCCCCTGTAAGCAGTCACACAGAAGGCTGAGCCGAGGCAGCAGCTCTCCCCTGTTCACACGGTGGTCACCACACTGTGTGCACTATCCATGGCCTTGCCGATCATACATGGTCATCACGCCGTGTGCACTATCCATGGCCTTGCCGATCATACATGGTCATCACGCCATGTGCAGTCAACAGCCATGCCAACCACACATGGTCACCACACCATGTGCAGTCAACAGCCATGCCAACCACACATGGTCACCACATTGTGTGCACTATCCATGGCCTCTCCAACCACACATAGTCACCACACTGTGTGCACTGTCGACAGCCATGCCAACCACACATGGTCACCACGCTGCATGCACTATCCATGGCCTTGCTGATCACATATGGTCACAATACCGTGTGAACAACCCATGGCCTTGCTGATCACACATGGTCACCACACTGCATGGACTATCCATGGCCTTGCTGATTACACGGTCACCACACCGTGTGCCCTGTTGATGGCCATGCCAAACACACGTGGTTGCCACACTGTGTGCACTGTCGACAGCCATGCCAACCACACATGGTCATCACGCTGCATGCACTATCCATGGCTTTGCTGACCACACACGGTTGCTGCACGGCATACAGTGTCAATGGCCTTGCTCACCACACATGGTTATTGCACGGTGTAGACTGTGGATGGCCTTGCTGACCACACATGGTTATTGCACTGTGTAGACCGTGGATGGCCTTGCTGACCACACATGGTTATTGCACTGTGTAGACCGTGGATGGCCTTGCTCACCACACACATGGTTATTACACTGTGTAGACCGTGGATGGCCTTGCTCACCACACACATGGTTATTGCACTGTGTAGACCGTGGATGGCCTTGCTCACCACACACATGGTTATTGCACTGTGTAGACCGTGGATGCCCTTGCTGACCACACACGGTGGTGGCTGCACTGTGTGTACTGCCGACAGCCCTGCCAACCACACACGGTCACCACACCGCGTGCACTGTGGACGGCCTTGCCCAGCACCTCCTATGCCCACAGACCACCTAGGCTCTCGGAGGCCAGCAAGCTCCAGTCCAGGCCGGGTTTCTAACAGCCTATGAGCTAAGAATGTTTTTTAAACTTTTACATGATTGGAGAAAATACAGAGAATATTTCATGATGTGAAAATTACAAGAAATTCAAATTTCAGTATCACGAACAAAGCTTTACTGGAGCCCAGCATGCTCACTCAGTTAGGCTGTCCATAGCTGCTTTGCACCACATCAGCTTTGGGTGGTGGCGATGGTGGCCGTATAGCCTGCAAAGCTGAACATTATTACCATCTGACACTTTACAGAGTTTGCCAACTCCAGGTCTAATAGAGCTTCCCCTGACTCTCTAGTTCGGATAATTTCCATTTAGGAATCTCCAAAGAGCTGTTCCTCCCATGTTCGGAACTTGAGGGGATTTGAAAAGGACGGAGTCCATGCCAGCTGTGCACAGCATGTTATCTGCCCAGAAGCATCATTGTCTTCCTGTGTGCTCTGACTGCTCTCTCTTATCACATCCAATTTGTACATGGGTCTCTCCCTCTCCATACACTATTAGCTTCTTTAGGTCAGATACCCAGTTGCCTTCATCTCTATCCCCAGTGCATAGCGTGGTGTCTGACACAAGGCTGGCAGACAAAAAGTACTGTGGTGTGCCCACTTTCTATTTGTTCCTTTTAAACTACCCTATTTGCCTGGAAGACAACTGAATGACTTTTAAAACCACATATGCCGGCCAGGTGCAGCGGCTCACACCTGTGATCCGAGCACTTTGGGAGGCCAAAGCAAGAGGATCACTGGATGCCAGGAGTTCAAGACCAGACTGGGCAACGATAGTGAGACCCTGTCTCTACAAAAAATAATCTTAAAAAAAAGGTAAAACCACATATGTGATATTAATACCTTATAATATACTTTTTCAAACAGGAAATAAAAAAATTGCACCCTATGGCACTGCCTCACATTCAGAGAATAGCACAGTTACACTATTTGATGGTGGAAGAACTGATTCCCATCTAATGGAACGTGCCTGTAAAGAAAAAGAACTAATATTTCTAAACACACAATTATATCTTAATCCTAAAAACCCTACAGAGATAAAATGATCTCCATTTTATGAGTAGGGAGACCGAGGCTTTGAGAATTGAAGCATTTGCCGGAGGTCACACAGAAGCAGGGTTCTAACACAGGTCTCATCTTTAAGACCTATATGCTTTATTCGACGGAGCACTGTCCGGATGGGTATAGCGTCTTTCATGGGTTCCCTTAGTGGAAACCAAGTCCAGAACCTTGGTGGAATCGTAGTACCTCTTCTACTGATGGAATCCTTCCAGAGAGCGTCTTCCAGCTTTTCTGTGCGACAGAACCCTTTGGTTGTCTGGTGAAGCCTATAAACACCTTCTCAAAAGAAGACACATGCTACTTTATTCAAATGTGCAGTAGCAAGATCTAGGGGTGGGTTTAATAAAAATGTATTTCAGAGTATTGTGACAGCAAATAAAAATAGCTGATTTCTGAGGATGAGAAAGTCACAGATACTCACACTGCTGTTTGTTAACTATTTACAGATAAAGGAAAGGCTGTCTTTCGGTTAGAGCTTAGTGAAAAATAAAGATCTTTTATGGGTAGATGTGGTCTGTTAAGTCAGTGTACCAGGTATTGAGCGCTCACTGGGAATAATAAACCTTGTATCTTGAGAGATAAACAAACCACAGCAAAGGCAAGGGGCTTTTTCCCTATGCACACTTGGGCTGGTGAGTTAACATATTATTAATCTTATGGGTGCAGCACACCAACATGGCACAAGTATACATATGTAGCAAACCTGCACGTTGTGCACATGTACCCTACAACTTAAAGTTTAATAATAATAAATAAATTAAAAAAAAACATATTATTAATCTCTGAAGTATTAAGTTTCAGTTGTTAAAGGAACTGACTCGTAGGATTTACAGAGCCATAGGATTGAACTTGAAAAATCCTGTGAGTGCACCCCTTGAATTGCACAGATGAGGACATTAGAGCTTAATTAAAATAGGGAAGTGATTTGTCTGAGTCTAATACCAAGGGGGACTAATGTAATTGATAATGTGTTACAAAATGCTGATATGTCAACAAATCCTGACACAATAAAGAAGTTTGTGGGCTGGGCACGGTGGCTCACGCCTGCAATCCCAACACTTTGGGAGGCCAGGGGCGAGTCAATCACAAGGTCAGGAGTTTGAGACCAGCCTGACTAACATGGTGAAACCCCGTCTCTACTAAAAATATAACAATTAGCTGGGCGTGGTGGCGTGCGCCTGTAATCCCAGCTGCTCAGGAGCCTGAGGCAAGAGAATCACTTGAACCCGGGAGGCAGAGGTTGCAGTGAGCCGAAATCGCCCCACTGCACTCTAGCCTGGGCCACAGAGCGAGACTCCATCTCAAAAAAAAAAAAAAAAAAAAAAAAGTTTGTGTTCCTCTTTCCACACACACACTTAAATTCTAATTTCTCTATTGTAATGTAATGAACTTAATCAGTACAGTGCATTGTTAGTGTGAATATCCAAGTGGATTTTTTTTAAAGAATAAAGGTCAGAGCTCAGAAACTGATGTTTATAACGTGACTTAATAACAGAAGATCTTCCTATCCAACTGTTTTGAAATGAAAATCTTTTCTAACTTGGCTAGTGTTTCAAGAATCAAGTAATATCAATGAATCTATTTTTCCCTCTGAAAAGGCACACGTTTACAGGAGCCAAACTTCTTCCTCTTTATTTGTAATAACAAAAATAAACCGAAGTCCTGACCTATTTGTAGTATTTTTATTCCTAAAGGAAAAAACAGGAACTTTCATTGTACTTTAACATTAAAGTTATTACCTCAGATATTTTGCCAGTTTAGCACGGCAAAATCAGTTTCAGACAAAAGAGATCAACTGCTCTCTCTAGGAAATACTTAATTGGGGTGGTGCCTAGGAAATGCCCAGGGGTCCTGTGACGGATCGGTTTTTCCCAGAGGGTTTCTGCGGCATGGGTCCTGGTTGGACGGCAGGCATTCTGCTCTGATTTTTCCTGTTGCCTGGCTAGTGACCCCCTACAGGAAGATAACGGATAAGCCAGGAGGGCGGAGCAGCCCACTACACATGTCTGGCTGCTCTTATCAACTTATCATATAAGGAAAGGAAAGTGATTGATTCGGATACTGACACTGTAGGATCCGGGGAGAGAGGAACAAAGGACCGTGAAAGCTGCTCTGTAAAAGCTGACACAGCCCTCCCAAGTGAGCAGGACTGTTCTTCCCACTGCAATCTGACAGTTTACTGCATGCCTGGAGAGAACACAGTACTAAAAACCAAGTTTGCTACTGGAAAAAGAGGAAAGAGAAGACTTTCATTGACGGACCCAGCCATGGCAGCGTAGGAGCCCTGCGTTTTAGACGGCAGCAGCTCGGGACTCTGGACCTGTGTGTGCCTTCAAGTTTGCTAAGCTGCTGGCTTATTACTGAAGAAAGAATGTGGCAGATTGTTTTCTTTACTCTGAGCTGTGATCTTGTCTTGGCCGCAGCCTATAACAACTTTCGGAAGAGCATGGACAGCATAGGAAAGAAGCAATATCAGGTCCAGCATGGGTCCTGCAGCTACACTTTCCTCCTGCCAGAGATGGACAACTGCCGCTCTTCCTCCAGCCCCTACGTGTCCAATGCTGTGCAGAGGGACGCGCCGCTAGAATACGACGACTCGGTGCAGAGGCTGCAAGTGCTGGAGAACATCATGGAAAACAACACTCAGTGGCTAATGAAGGTAGGAAAAAAATCCATCTGTCTTTGTGAACAATCCATGCTATTAAGATCAGCTTGGCAGCAGCTCAGGTTTTAACAACCAAAAAAAAAAGAAGAAGAAGGATAAAGAGGATTAGAGCTGGAGAGCGGGTTGCTGGTACCCTCAAATGAAAGATCATTTCTTTTATTCTATCCCAGGGTGTGTGGGTAGTCCCCGGGGTGAAAATAATTATTTGGAAAGAATGCCAGAGTCAATACAGAAAATCTCTAAAGTTAGAAATCTCTACTAACAAGGTAGAGGAAATACACTTCTCTGCATGACTTGTGTGCCGTTTTGTTTGTTTACATCGTTTAAGCTCAGTAACACCCATCACCACGGAGGTTCTCAGCTGGTTGCAGGCAAGTGAGGGAAGGCTGTGAACCACAGCAGCCCGCGAGCCAGGAAGACCGTGACAGGCATGCTGATGACCGAGGCATAACGGATGGAGTCAAGTGCTTTACCAATTTCCTGAATTTATTTACTAAAATAGGTTGTGACTCTCGGTAAACGAGAGGAAATTAAATAAAGCAGACCTTGTGTTTCTCAGAATCTCAGGGCCCTACCGCTAAGGGCTTTTGCCGTCTGTAAACAGGGGCACATTTCCCAAGCGTCCCAAAGGTATTCAGCACTGCAGCCCCCATCAGTTCCAGCAACCAGTGCGGCATGCGTCCCCACGTGGGACGGTTATGTCCAAGTCATGCCACGACAGGACGATCTGACAGTTTGTTCTTGGGGTGATTCCACTGTTTCACAGATGATCCCACTGTTTCTTAGACTTTTTATGGAGATGTAACCAAAATAGGATATTGAAAGCTCTGTTTTTCTTTCACAAATAATTTTTTTTACATGTAAACATGGGAGCTATTTATATAAAACCCAAAACGACCCTGGAATGTTCTTTATATGGACTATATGTATTCTAAAGGAAGTTTAAACGAAATGCATACATTAATTGTTAAGTAGCATGATGATGCCATTACATCACAATGTTTACATGGCAGGGAATGTGATTATCTAAAGGTATATAGTCTTTTAAAAGTTGGTAAGCCTCATTTGACACGTTACCCTAGAAAAGCACAATTATTTTCTCACTCTTTCATTTCACCATAAGCCTTTTGTTAGGACACCTTATCTGAATCTCAGAACGGATTTTGGAGCCTAATCTGTGCTTCTCATTACCTCCCCTACCTTCAGAGAGAAAACAACTAAGTTATTATTTGAGTCATGAGCTTAAACGAATCAATGTGAATGAATGTTCCCAGCACCACTGGTTACTGTGTCAAGAGGCGTCATTGAGAACAACAAAAACTTACCAAAATGACCTATCAAACACAGATTTCATGTAATATAAAACTCACTAGCAACGTCTTTTTAAGCTCCTGGCTAAGTGCTCCAGTAAGTTTCCCTCCTTTCCCAGGTCACTGTGGTGTGCTTTTAAACATCTTCTAAAATTCATAGCTGTGTAAATAATTATGCTAAGCTTAAAAAGTATGCAGCAACACAGGTTGAAATATGTGGAAGGCAAACTATATCCTAAATATCTGCTTAACTTGAACTTCCTATTTCTTTGTAAATCGTCATGCTGATGTCTAATGACTTTCCCACATCTACCGTGGTTACAGAGTCACAGTGAGGGATGAAAGACGCATTGCAGTAAATATTCTAATCTGCCCGACGGGCAAGTCATCTCCTAGAAGAAATGGCCAGGAAATATAAAAGACTGCTTTGCTAAATGCAAGGCTGCTAAATTGTATTTGCTTAATTAAGCCTACGTTAGGTATACCTGAAACTCCATAAGCAAAGCTCATATTTCTTTCTTAGGTAAACTACCTCTTCTGTTGGGTCTTTGAGATAAAGACAGAAAAAGACAAGGAATTCTATGTTAGGCGACCAAAATTTCTTCCTTTCCAGGTTCACTTAGTCAATATTTGAACAGCAGTATCACAATGCTATTTCAAAAGTCCGTCTTCAGCTGTCTAGTTAAATACCATTTCACCAAGAATGACTTAATGTTTATCTTTGCACGAGCTCCACACCTGTTCTCCCAGCCTATCTCAGCGATGTGCACCTGAGAAAGGCAATTTGCACTCTCGCTTGGTTTACAGGCTTCTTTTGGGAATGAAAACAAAAAAGCAAAGATGAAACCCACTTAAAGTGATTAAATGTAACCTCTCTGTTTGTGCTTCTCCTGTGTTTTGTCACCTGTGATAATAAACACTGATTTTCTCATGAGGAAGAAAATAATATAAAATGGAATGATAGATAAGCCACACAGTTAAAGGGTCATCATTACAACCTAACACCCACTGATTTGATTAGCACAGAAAGCAGCAGCACAATTCTGTGTTTTTCATGGTTTTACATATTTTCTTTTGAGCTATTTTTTGGAAAAAAAAAAAAAAATGTTTCCATATCTCCTTTCTCTCCTGGATCAGCACTAAAAATGAAAGATTGAAAAACAACCCACTACAAAATCTGTACACTTTTAGGAAATTAAAACACTTGTCAGGAAGGAAATTAAGACCAAGTTTCTGGTTCATTTTAGGGCAAATAAATAGTAGTTCAACCTCTGAGTGGTCAGCATAGCCTAGGGAGGTTCGACTAAGAAAGCAGGTTTCACATCACCAAAAGGTCCCACGCTGCCCCTTTTATCTGTCCGGCAAAGGAAGTGTCAGGCTTCTGAATGAACTCAGAGGAATATGAATGGAACAATACAGGACAGCTCACTCGCTGTGTAGTAGTTAAACAAGGATAAGATAAATTCATGATCGCTAGCACATGAAACACACTACAATGGACCAAAGACTACTCATGCTACGTCTCTCTTGCTAATCCTGCAACTAGTCTGAACCTCTGCCCTGGTGATATTAAACACACTTTATAAAAACTCACAAATAATTTAGCAAAACGGATTGTATTTTGTTAGGAGACCAAAGGGATGTTTTTTTCCTGATAAGAGGAAATATGGAAAGGAAATAACTATTTCACACTGATGAGTGCCTCATACCTATAAACAACTGCAAGTCTCTGAACACTTTAAAACAGAATGATTTGAAAAATAAACTTGATGCCTACTACAGATGCAAACACTTCCTCTGCCATCTTTTTTGTTTGTTTGTTTTTTAAATGACACAAGAACAGGCTGGAAACTGTAAATGTGAATTGCAATCCTTTTCTTTCTTTAAAAGTAATAACAGTATATCTTTTTAATAAGATGTGATAGCTACTACTCATGAATCAATGCATAGGAAACCATGCAGTTATGCTCTTCAAACATAGCTGCTGTCACTGGGAGAAACGGATGGTGAGAGGCTCGTAGAGGAACCCAGCCCGCCAGCCCCACCCTGCCCTTGCTAGGGACTGTGTGTGTGTGTGCGTGTGCATGTGTGTGTGTGTCTGTGTGGCTACAAAACACTCATTAGCTGTATATTAAAACAACAACAATAAAACCCAGGGCTTGGTTCATTAGAGGAAAGAAAAAAATCCCATCCCATTCACAGCCACTGGTCTCTTGTGATAGTGGAGGACAAGAACCATTACTGTATCCGCTGGCTACATCCTGAGTGGTGAAATATGATTGTGCTCAGTGTTAGTATTACTATATAGTAAGGAATGCAGTAAGGAATGTAGAAGAGACAGTTTCACTATGATAGGGGAAGTGCAATATATTTAATTTTGGAAAATACAAATATAGTTTACTATATCTCTTATGCAATATGTGTATGTGTAGTACAATATGTGCCTCTACAGTATATAAAATATATAAAATATAATACATGTTTACTCTATGTGGATTATATATTATACATATATCATTTGTTTTCTGTGGTCAAGTAGTCTTTGTTTACTATACGGCGTTGTCTGAGATACTGGATTAACTAGTCAGATATCATACTATTTGCTTGCAGAGTCTAGAACTAGGAAATGGATTTCCATAATCTTACCTTCTACTGAGACACCAGATAATCCATTTAGTCTCAATACTGAAGTCTGAAATTTTTCTGATTTTAATCAATTTGGCTCTTTACGGTTGTCAAACAGGTTGTAATCCACAAGTGTATCTGTAATCCACAAGTGTACATGGAACTTGAGAAGGATAATCGTCTTATCAGTGGTGATCAGATGCTCAGGATGGTCCATGGTGCTTATTTTAATCCATAAAATAACTAAAATTTTGTATATTTAAAATGGAAAAACAAGAGTTCAAATCAACTCTACCATCATGGGAGTAATTTAAAAAATAAAACAAAAATATTTTGAAAGATATGGGCAAGGTAAAAAAAAATGTCAGGCTATTGAAATGGTGGAAATAGGAAGCAGATTCTCCTTCCCCAGTCTTCCATCCCTTTCTTGGAGATTAGCACTCAGAGATTTCTTTTACCAGCCCTTTATTTAAAATGCCAAATTTAATATCAAATGTACAGCTTTCCTTACAAACTATCACAAGAACAGAAAACCAAACACCACATGTTCTCACTCGTAGGTGGGAACTGAACAATGAGATCACTTGGACTCGGGAAGGGGAACATCACACACCGGGGCCTATCATGGGGAGGGGGGAGGGGGGAGGGATTGCATTGGGAGTTATACCTGATGTAAATGACGAGTTGATGGGTGCAGCACACCAACATGGCACAAGTATACATATGTAGCAAACCTGCACGTTGTGCACATGTACCCTACAACTTGAAGTTTAATAATAATAAATAAATTAAAAAAAAAAAAAAAAAAAAAAAACACACACATACAGTGGCATTTGTAGCATAATCAGGATCTTTCCTGGCCCACAAATGACATGACAAGAGGTTGGAAGGAAGATTGTATTTAGGAACAAAGAGCAACATTTGAGAGATTGAGGTAAAGGAATAAAGGTGTGTGTGGGGGCAAGGGCAGGAGAGACAGAGACACCACCTGTGAGGGGATCAGTCAAGATGAGGAAAAGAGGGAGAATGTGGCACAACTGTTTTGACAGGGAAGAAAGGAGGTGGTTTATATCTTTCCATATCTGGCCACAAAATGACAGCACGGCCTGGACAGCTTTGTGGATTTCCTGAGTTGAGATCAAGAGGATGCATACGATGAATCATGAACATGGACAGACTGTTTTCCAATTAGCTGTTCACAATTTGCAGGATGTTTACGGTACTTAATGGCAAGTCAGCAGGCAAACCAGTCTCTCTCCCCCTGTATATATGTATGTTTGTGTGTGTGTGTGTTTACACACATACACATATCATATTAAATACACAAAATATAGATTTGTTCTATAGGATAGTCCTGTAAGATTGGCTTCATTTGGCAACTGATACAGTCGACTCTAATTAAACAGGGCCCATCTAGACAGCCAACACCTATTCTCTTTTCACTATAGCCTCCTTGGGCTTGAAGGAACCTAACAATGAGAATTTTCTCCTAAATTATTCTAGAATTATTCTGATATAAAGACAGCCACTCAACTTTGCAGCCGCACCATTCATCACTAAGGTAGCGATCCTGACAGGGTAGCTCTGAATCACTTTAAAGCACTGTCCACCCCTCACCTCATTTTGCCCCGGGAATATCTCTAGCACGCAAGTATGGTAGGTATGGTGGATGCAAGCCTGTATATTTTTTTAAGTCCCTTATAAACACGGGGCATGCTAACACTAGTGCCCTTTGCAGTTTAGCTGCCTTGTATGGATTGCCCAGCGGTAAAGTAAATACGGGAAAGCATGCACATCCCCTCCTCTGACAAAAGCAGGCTTTTCCGTGGGGCTGGGAAGCCTGCAGAAAGCTGCTGAGAGGAGTGTGAATGCGTATGAATTTGGGCCGAAGGGTGTTATTTCTCAGTTCATTTGCGTGAGTGAGTGAACACCACACGACCCCCCCCGCTTCTGGGGGGTTTCAAGTTCGGGGTGGGAGCCACGAAAGTTTATTTATTGTTCAAAAAATATTTATCGAGGACCTGCACGTGTCCAGGTAGTGCTGGTTCTAGGTGCCTGGAAGAAGTCAGAGGGGGAAGAAAATGCCTAAAACCAGGCACAGTGCCTCACACCTGTAATCCTAGAGCTTTGAGAGGCCAAGATGGGAGGACACTTTGAGGCCAGGAGTTCAAGACCAGCCTGGTCAACAGAGAGAGACCCCATCTCTACCATGGCACACAGCTGTGGTTCCAGCTACTTGGGAGGCTGAGGTGGGAGGATCGCCTGAGCCCAGGAAGTCAAGGTTGCAGTGAACTATGATGGCGCCATTGCACAGCAGCCTGGGCAACAGAGTGAGACCCTGTCTCTTTAAAAAAAAAAAAAAAAAGACAATGCCTATGCTTTTGGTCAGTAGTGTAGCAGCAGCTGGTATGTGCTGCACAGAAGGGTAAATGAATGAAATGAGAAATTAAACACAGCGCAAAAGGGAGTCAGGCATGGGCGGGACTGTGGGGTGGGGATGATGTTAAGTCCTTGGTCACTACATGGAAACCCTTTCATAAAAGGAAAATCAATTAGAACTATTTCTGAACGTTTGCTATTCCTATTACCTAAGTAATATATGGATATTGCAAAAAATGGAGAATATACAAAGACTGACAAAAAGTAAATATTAGGTATAATTATATGATTCTGAAATAAACATTCTTAATATTTAATGCTTATATGTAAACACTGTATATGCTATAGTACTTATTATATAGTACTTATTAAAATTACCTCTTCAATAATTTGTTTTTATTAAAAATAAAAAAAAAGTGAGCCTGAGAAGTTAAGTAACTGGTTGACACCCCTGGTTAGTCTTGGCAGCAGTTCTCACCCACTGGGACTCCGATCTTTAGACAAGTGCAGGGCACTCCTAGGCCAGCATCAGGACCTGAAATATCAAGTCCCCGCAAAAGACTTGACAGATTCCGGTTGCTGAGAGCACAGCTTTGTTATCACCCCTAGATAGGTGAGATGCCAGCCCTTCTATGTGAGGATGGTGCTGAAGCTGCTAAGAAAACAGGCAAAAACAAGCAACTGGGAATATCCTGTTTGTAAAGGAATGATAAGAAATTCCACCTTGTAGTAGAATTGGTGCAATTGGTTTAATTGGTACAACTATTTAATAGTTCAGAAGACTAAAAACAAATTTAGGTGGCTGGGTGCGGTGGCTCATGCCTGTAATTCCAGCACTTTGGGAGGCTGAAGCAGGTGGATCGCTTGAGCTCAGGAGTTCAAAACCAGCCTGGCCAACATGCTGAAACTCTGTCTCTACCAAAAAACACAAAAATAACCCAGGCGTGGTGGTACATGCCTGTAGTCCCAGCTACTCAGGAGGGTGAGGTGGGAGGATCATTTGAACTGAGAAGGTGGAGGCTGCAGTGAGCCAGGATGGCACCATTGTTCTCCAGCCTGGGTGACACAGTGAGATCCTGTCTCAAAAAAAAAAAAAAAAGGACAACCCCCTCCGCCAAGTTGTTATAAACAAGGGGACGTATACATGGATATTCTTACAAACCATACATCTAGTTACAGCCCTGTTCTGGAAGTTGACGGGGTGAAATGCTGGATTTCACAGTACACCACTTGAAAGGCAGGCCAATGAAATTCAGTCTCAGGGAAGTTCCATGTGGCCTTGCCTTCCCACTATCAGAGTTTAAAAACTATTTGAGTGTTATTGTCCATCTAACCTTCTACAGATGGGATCACCAAAAACGGCCTGGCACTTGCATTATGTTAATGCTTAAAAAGAAAATGATGTGAAGTTGAATGATTTGATGTAAATAAAAACAGTAAAACAAACAAACAAAAAAATCATGGGCAGTGGTTTAGAATAACAGTTTGAACCATTTGTTGGGATTAAAATGACTGTTTTATGTGTGGTTTAAAAACAGGGAAAGGAACTCTGCCTACCACCGCCGGGACTGTAGGTCAGGTGTGCCAGCCTACTGTCTTTAATATTTTAATTAGATATTTCTCCATGAAATCACTTTTCTTTTCTGTCCTAATCCTTCCTTGCATCAGTTGACAAAAGATGTGAAACCTATTAAAAAACTCCTGAGAACTGGACCTAATCCTTTTACCAGAGCCCCTCCTGCAACCAGCTAAAACCTTTCTCTTTGCAATTCATCTAGAACCTCACTGAAACCCGTGGACTCTCCCGCTCCCCCGGAGGGCTCCTCTGATGGTAATTACTTTCTCCAAAATCAGACTGGTTCTCCCTCTGAGCAACTTTTCACATGTCTGTGAATTATTTTGGAATCTTTGCATTAACCTGACAACTTACCACCACAAAATATTCACAGTTGATATTTAATATTTTCATATTTTTAAAAACCAACGACCAAATTAAAAATATACATTAAAAATTACCTGTCATTAAAAAATATGTAATTTTAAAATTTTTATGGACAATGGAGCTTTTTAAAGAGATGAGATACTAAGATATACAAGTCTTGGGAAATGGATTATTTTATCATGTTGATGACATCTCATAGAGAAGGAATCATTTTCTGTGGGCTGATTAATTATAATCATAATTGGCTTTTGGGGGAGAGAACATGAACAAAGTCTTAAAAAGAAGCAAGCAGCTAGCCTTTCCATTTTTTTTTTCCTCTCTTTTTAAAATCCAGCTCTTGTAGGATCTATTTCTCAATTTTGTCACATTTAGTCCAGACCAACTGGGCATCTGTCACACTTACTCCCATGTTAACACTCTTGTTGACTGGAGGTGGACTGTCCAGGTGGCTTAATCTGGGGATAAGACTCCTATTGGTCTAATACGGGTCTTATCACAAGGCTACTAGATACCACCCACATCTCCCTGTCTGAAGTACTCAGTATTTCAGAAAATACATTAGCACCTTCATTATGACTGTTCTGGCAAATTTCAAGGATGAAGGTTAAACCTGAGTTGTGGGCTCGTCTCTGTATGTCACAAACAGTATCCAACTGGACATGCTACACACGGAAGATTTCTATTTTGTCTGCCCAACGCGTATCTTGGTAGTTACATTCAACAGCCAAAGGGGAAAAGACGCCATGAAGTTGTCTTATGTGTAAATCCACGGCCAGGGCCATCCTTGGTATGGGTGGCTGAATCACGTGGGACTTTATAAGGACCGTCTGACGTTCGCTTTTCTGTTCAAGAAGTGCCAAAAACGAATGGGGAAACTGCCAGTTCCCCTCTGCCTGAGGGGCCTTGGAGGCCCCAAGACCACCAACCAGAAGGAAAAAGGGAGAGGGTTAAAAAAAAAAAAAAAAAAGTGAGACCATTTCAGGGATTTTGTTTCTGGCCCAAGCCAGCCTCAAGAATTTAGCCAAACTACAGCAAAGGGATATGTTCGTGTTCTCCTGTAGTTTGAATAAAGGCATTCTATACCAAAAGAAGAGGTATCTTGGACACGGTCAGATTCAAGAAAATCTGATTTAAAAAAAAATGTTGACGTGTGAAGTCGATGCCATTACCATTAGACCCGTGTGCCTCTGAAGTTATTCTCGGGGGTGCTGGTGTACTTTTAACTATATAACCATCAGAAGACCCTAGTGAGGGCTGGCTAGGTTTACTGGTGCAATCTGAAACTACAGAATAACATTTTGTTGTTGTTGCTTTACTTGTTCCTTTTCATATGTAGTAAATGATTTTTTAAAAGACTATTTTTTTTTTAGAGCAGTTTTAGATTCACAGCAACATTGAGAGAAAAGTACAGAGAGTTCCGACAGGCCCCCTCCGTGGCACACACACAATCACCTCCCCTATGATCCACATCCTGCACCAGAGTGGTGCATTTGTTCAAACTGATGAATCTACATTGACACATCATTATCACCCAGAGCCCGCAGTTGACATGCTGTACATTCTGTGGGTTTGGACAAATGTATGAAGCCATGGATCCACCACTGAAGAATCACACAGAGCAGCTTCACTGCCCTAAGAGTCCTCTGTGCTCTGCCTGCACAGCCTTTCTTCCCCTTAACCCCTGGAAACCCCTGATCCTTTTACTACCTTCAGTTTTCCCTTTTCCAGAAGGTCATAGAGTTGGAATCATAAAATATATAGCCTTTTCAGATTGGCTTCTTTCACTTAATAAGTGACTTTAAAAAAAAAAAAAAAAGCAGGAATAACTGTAGAATGATTGTTTAGTGATCTCTTGCCTTAATTAACTGGCTGAAACAATCACTGTGTATCTTCGGAAACGGTACCAGTTTTGTTACCTACATCAGTGAACTTGTAAGATTATTACGTGTTTCAAATAAGATGATGGATAGCAAAGGGTGTTGGAAACTGTACGATGCTACACAATTGCAGGAACTATAATTAGAATGAATTTTAACAGGAACACCAGAAAGACAGTTACCAAGATCTATACTACATCTCACGTTAGTTAAAGGTTCTAATTCCAGTCACTCTCATTGGGTTAAATGATCTAACTTCTATACCTCTGAGTTACATGCCTCAAAGCACAAGTTTACTCTGAAAGATAATGAATTCCTTTTCAACACTGAAAAGGACCATCGTAAGTGTTTGTGTAAAATGTCTGTATTCTGCATATCGCATGAATGCCTCTGTGGAAACCGCTCCAGTACTGTCCATTGGGTAACACACTGCTGGGACTGCGTTAATATGGCCACATTCCATCATCACATGTAATTCATCCCTTCAGGTTCAGTGTGTGTCGTAAGCAATGCTGCTTCTGCATGTTGTTTCTATGGCAGAAGAAGGCAGGAACTAAATGATTATTACAATATAGCACCAAACTACCTTCTAAGCAGGCATTTGGGGGTTAAGCAGTCAAGCCACATATCTTAGTAGAAAAGATTCAGAATTTCTAAGAGGTACCATTTCCTCTGATTTTCTTTGGGTTCCTGACAGCATTTTCTCTGCCATAATTTCTGGAATCAACAGATGATATCAATTCTTGGTCATCTACTGGATAATTACAAACATTAGTCTGAAGATAGTTGAAGGATTGGAGTTTTATTAGACTGTGTAGTCTTTGGAACCTCAAAAAATTATTACATACAAATGTAGCTTAAAAATTCCCTAAACAAACTGGTCTTAATGGGAAATGTTGGTGTAAAAATGCTGCCTGAGAAAGTACGTTATTGTATTTTGCTGAATAACATAAAACCATCAAATTCCAACCACAAGCTAATTATCTATGCCTAACATTTGGCATATATGAAATTCCTTATTTTTTATTTTTTTTTTTTTTTGAGACGGAGTCTCGCTCTGTCGCCCAGGCTGGAGTGCAGTGGCCGGATCTCAGCTCACTGCAAGCTCCGCCTCCCGGGTTTACGCCATTCTCCTGTCTCAGCCTCCCGAGTAGCTGGGACTACAGGCGCCCGCCACCACGCCCGGCTAGCTTTTTGTATTTTTTTAATAGAGATGGGGTTTCACCGTGTTAGCCAGGATGGTCTCGATCTCCTGACCTCGTGATCCGCCCGTCTCGGCCTCCCAAAGTGCTGGGATTACAGGCTTGAGCCACCGCGCCCGGCCATTCCTTATTTTTTTTTAACTATTAAGGAATAGGTTCTTAAATTTCCTTAAACTTTTCCAACTTTAATATAAAAAATTGTTAATGACAGGAATTCCTGACCTGAATCATTTTTAACTTAACTGTACCAGTGACCTGTTCTTCACAGTGTTGATGATTGGGACAAAAATGTTATGAGTTAAAAAATTAAGACTAATCAGAACACCAGCCCCTCAAATAACAACTGGTTATTTTGTGATGTGAAATTGTGCATAGTTTTCAAATACAGCATGGCTCCCTTCTAGGTAATAACAAAAACAATAAATCCACACATGCTTTTACCTTTAATTGGACAACTTTTAATACATATAATTTGTTTATGGTTACATAATTGGCCTGTCCTGTGCCATGAAGACGTCACAGCTGCCATGCATGGAATTAATTGATGGCACACTACTCTGCCTTTCCCCTTCTTCACCCCCAAATACTGCTGCCACTAAAATAAACAGTCTCTGCATGAGAAAGAAGAAAAAAAATCACGAATAAGCAGACCTCTCAGCTGAACTAGGGCCTTTTCTCTATCCAGCTCAATTTTAAGTGATTTAAAATCCTAAGTCAGTATCAGCAGGGATGGTCAGCCTTGAGTCAGGGGCCCAGGAGCCGTGGAAGGTAAGCACCTGAGGAAATCCCTTACCGAACGCACTTGCCCCTTCTCAAAACAAGGGCCTTGGAGTGCCTTCATTTGCTTGTTTCAAAAGTCTACAGGGTTCTTGCAGAAAGGACACTGTTTATTAGGACAACAGTCAGAGAAGGTCAAAACAGAGAGAGGCACTCCTTCCCCTTGGGCGCCTTGGGCTGCGATTGTGAAATGACAGTGGTGACCACACTGCTGACCATCACTGTGGTGGCATTTATCAGGTGCACGCCATGTGGCTACATCGTCTCACTCAATTTCACAACAGCTTGTCCTATATGGGTAAGAAGCTCGAGCTCTGAGAGGTATCAGAAGGTACACAGGCCGCAAAACTCTGATAAAATGTCTTCCTTTCAGAGCCTCTTCCAATAAAACATATAAAATCCACACCCCCTCGTGTGTGGGTCAGGAGGGACAACAGACTTCACCGCCAACGCCCGCCACCCTACACAGCCCACAGCTGTCACACCAGGAGCACACCCCTCACCCCAAGTGGGAACAGATGTGGAAAATCTGGGACACGGTGAGCAGAACAATTTTGGCACATACTTTTGTTTCCGCTTCACCCCAGAGGAGAGGTGAGGAGGTGCTGGATGCTGAGTGGCTGGCTTGGTGCCAGGGCAACAAGTGGCTGCAGAGCCGGGGTCACCGCACGTGTCTGGGTGCAGCCCTGCAGTTGGGGGTGTGTGCAACCACCCCACGCCACACTGCTTCACTCCCAGGACCCACACACACAGGGAGAGGCAGAGCCCTTGGGGATTCACCTTCCACATGGCTGCGGCCTGAGCTGGGCATCAGTGACGCTGCCACCCTTCACAGCCACCTAGCGGCAGCCAGTGAGAAGAATCTGGAGATGGAGCGGCAGCTTGGTGAGGCTTTCCAGATGGGGAGGGATTCATGAAGAGGCACGATAGTTGGTATAAAATTAAAGTGTAATTCTTTTGAAGATGGCGTTGTGGAAATAAAGGGTGGGCAAAATCAGCACTGATAGCAGGCACATCTTCCATTCACGGCACGCCCCCATCCCCGAGTGATCACCTGGGCAAGGCCAACCCCAATCTCTTCATGGATCTAGATGCTGGCATGGATATAGCTCAGACTCGAGCCCTGCTGTCTCTGTTTTAGGGAATCTAGTTTTTTTTTTTTTTTTTTAGATATAACTTACATAGAATAAAATTCACAAATCGTGAGTGTACAACTTGGTAAATTTTTATACCTGTGCATACCTGTGCAATGACCACCCAGCTCAAGATATAGAGGACTTCCTGCCCTGCACATGGCTCCCCCGTGCCCCTCCTCATCCATATCTGTGCGTACCTGTGTGATAACCACCCAGCTCAAGATACACAAGGCTTCCCGCCCTGCAGCGGCTTCCTCAGGTCCCTCCTCGTCAATATCCCCCTCTTCTCAAGGACAATCCCGACTCTGCTTTGTCACCCACCATGGGTTAATTTTGCTAAGTTTTGAATGTCATATAATTGGAACAATCAGTGCATACTCCTTTTTGCTCTCTTTTATCTGTGATGCATCCATGCTGTTGTGCATGTTAAAGTTTGTTCTTTCCCGTCACTGTGCAGTGTTTTGCTGTATAACACAATTTACATACGCATGGTACTGCTGTAGATTGACATTTGTGTTCTTTTATGGAAGTCAACACTTCAACACTTAACTGTACAAACCCATGTATCATTTTTCTTGTACTGTTATCTCTGAAATCTGTGGAGCTGGACTGACTTAAAGCTGCTTTGACTGAGTTCCAAGACTAACCTGCCTTCTAATGAAATCCACTCTTCAGAAAATATGTTGAGTGGTCTTGGTGTTTATTCCATGGTGCCCAGAACTAACTTTTGAGGATTAGATTGATTCATTAAGTACTGGTCAAACATAATTCTCCCCAGGTTATAATCAGAGGTTAACAAGGAGGTACTGAAATACAACAGGCAGCTAAAAAGCGATGAAACTTTATCAACAGCCAGTGGAAAAGAGGGTGGGAATAAAAGGAAGGACCCAAGTGCCTATCTGCTGCTCACTCTGGTCTTTCAACCCTTCCCTTCCTCCCTGATAGCACCTTATTTTTCCAGCATCATCAGAGAGAGATGCTTGTTATACACAACAATTTTCCCAGTGAGAGCTGGCTTCTGTGAGCACGAGGGCCTTTCTTCCTTTTTTTCAAATCTTTCTTCTTTTTTTTTGAGACAGAGTCTTGCTCTGTCGCCCAGGCTAGAGTGCAGTGGCCGGATCTCAGCTCACTGCAAGCTCCGTCTCCCAGGTTTACACCATTCTCCTGCCTCAGTCCCCCAAGTAGCCGGGACTACAGGCGCCGCCACCTCGCCCGGCTAGTTTTTTTGTATTTTTTAGTAGAGACGGGGTTTCACCAGTTTAGCCAGGATGGTCTCGATCTCCTGACCTCGTGGTCCGCCCGTCTCGGCCTCCCAAAGTGGTGGGATTATAGGCTTGAACCACCATGCCCAGCCTCAAATCTTTCTAAATTGCATTAAGCTTCACCTTGTATGACTTATGGCCATCATTATAAAAATCCATGAGGTGTACTTTCTGTACCTAGGCTCATCAGCCTGCCTTGCAAGTTTGGCTGGTCTGATCTTTCCTCTTGAGCGCTTACTAGGACCAGTGATATGCAAGTAAGCTGCAATGAAAACCCCAGCATTTTCCTCGAGCTGGCCAGAGGAGAGCTAGTGACCACTGGGGATAATGATTGAGATGAGGATCCAAATCCCAATTCTGAGTTTAACACTGCCATTTTCGGGAAATTTCTTAGGCTAGCATGGACTTGTCCGTGAAAGGCATCTCAGTGGCAGGGGACCAACAGCTGGGAAGTCAGGCACGAGTAGAGTACTGTCAGGTCTACACACACCACCTGAAAATGCTGGGGTACAGGAAAGGTATTCTAGACAAAGCCTTCACGTAGGCTCAAACTTTGGCCTCCTAAAGTCAAAGTGTGCCTCAAGCCACTTGAGGAGAGGGCCAAGATTCTAGTGGAACCAACTACTCATAATTCGAATCCCAAAGAGCAGCCAAAACTCCAATGTAGGTTCTTCCGCTGCGGGGGATTCAATAAAGACACTAAACCACAAAGCTTAAGCTGGCACTTGGACCACTTCAATTTGAAACTAAACTTCTACAACTGAGGGAAGCTTTCAAGAATTCACTACCACTGATAAAATTAAACTGGCTTGTAGGAGTCATAACCCAAACTAGAGAAGTAACCACAGTGAGTTTTGGTTAAAAAAAAAAAAAATGGGGGTAAGATGACTCACTGAAACAAACAAACAAACCTAACAATAGGAAAACCTCTGCCACGGCTCCTTTCTTCCGGTGCTCCCCTGGCCCCACATTCCCACCGGCATGGGAGCTTTTGTTCCCACTGAGTGACTCAGTGGAGATGGGAATCTCTAGTGACTTGTGTGAACCAGTGTTGCTGCAGCTCTGAGAAATGGCGCTGCTGTGCTGTGTGTCACACACCATCACTCAAAGGCACTCACTGTTTGATAGGAACATGTGCCCATCAACTGATGAGGCAAGTGAGTCAGCCATTCTACGGTGGTCCAAAGTGCTGCTGTGGCTCTGTGCCCCTTTGATAAATAGAGAAATATCTCTTGAAATAATTTGTTTTCCCTTCCGGTTGTTGAGTAAAAATTCAAGCATGCAGAAGAAAACGTCAATTCTGAATGGCATGCTTTTTATAACTCATGGCAGCGGAGTGAAAGGGGAGAGGAATTTTCCACTAGCTTCCATTGCAAGAGACACGCATGCAAGGCAGGAGGGTTAGAAAGAGGGGGCGGGTCTCCATAACTGAAACTCATGATGGGAAAATGATTCAAGTCCCTGTACTTTTACCACAAGCATTTGGAGAATCACACTGAAAGTTTACTTCCCAAATTGCTGTGGTGTTCAAGTAAATTTGGCTTTTCTGTATAATCTAATGTTATAAAACTAGTTCATCTTAGAGCAAGTGAGGATGGCAAGGAGGCAAACTATAAATTACAAGCAGAAATGGACCACATGAGTTTTGTAAAACTGGCCCCAATCTACACTTCCAAAAACGCATTAGTCCGATGGCAACCATGGTACCCACGGAACACGTGCCTGTTGCTCTGAGAACGCTTGTTCCGAGGTACGCGGTAGTTACAAATGCTGTTCACCTGAAAGAAGACGGGGCCAACCAGCCAGCAAGGAACTTGCAAGGAACATGGCTGTTTTTCCTAGTGATTTCAGAAGTTAGGAAAACACGAAAGGATACATCTTAATGAAGGTCTTACACAATTTATTAGTTCTTTTTGACTTACTAGTTTTCCGATAAACATATAAAATCATAGAGATTACAATTAAAGGCAATACCTGGATTGGGGGAAGGGGAGGAAGAGGGTAGGTTGCGTTTATATCCCACCAAGTGCAAGGTTCTAAGCGAGACGTTCTCAAATGTTCTCAGCTCATGGCACCCTTAGTGATTCACTATTTTTTCTCTGTTGATCTCTAGGCCAACAGAAATACCTAACAGTTGCTTTTATTAAGTGGTTAGTTCCAAATAATTTAAGTACTTATGTCTTGACAATTTAGTAGCTATTTGAAAATACCAATATACATATAAATTGAGTTTTAAGAAAAGATCATTTTCTTTCTTAAGTAACCCCAGTGAAGTATGAATGGAATATATTTGCCAGTTAGGTACTGCCCTGGCTTCTCACA
This sequence comes from Chlorocebus sabaeus, assembly GCF_047675955.1. Taxonomy (NCBI): domain Eukaryota; kingdom Metazoa; phylum Chordata; class Mammalia; order Primates; family Cercopithecidae; genus Chlorocebus; species Chlorocebus sabaeus. The sequence continues at coordinate 7,357,781 of NC_132911.1, read as the reverse complement.
CTTTGGAATCAAATTGGACACTGCCACCTGCATTTTACGTTCTATGCTAATTTTCCTGTAGTACTTGCTTTTCACAAAGAGCAACCACCAAAAACCTAGCTTTACAGAGGTACAAGCTGATACTGTTGAAACTGTGAGCTGCATTGAGCTATGAATTCTTCCAGTGGCTGACAGACACTGAGTACTGCTGGGCTTCCCTTGAATATTCAGACTGTCTCCCTTACTCCAGTTTGTTTGTTGCAAGGACCCAGGGTGCCTTGGCACACAGTTTGGGAACCATGCTAACTCATTCCACTTAATTTTCACACTAGCATAGCACAGTAGGTATTTATATACCTGTTTTATCAACCAGAAATGTGGTGTTAGAAAGTATCGAGCCAGTAGTTCCTAAGGAACTGAACTGGGACTCAAACCAGGTGTGTTTGATTCTCAAATCTGTACTGTAATGAAGACTCTACAATGGCTTCCAATGTCACAAATATCGCTCCTCCCCCAACTCAATTCAATATGAATAAAGTTATTTTATTCAGTTTTCTATCCTATGGCTCAAAAGTCAGAAACACTTGCATTGGAGTAGTTCAAAGCAGAACTAAGTTCAATCAATTTCACTTTTCTGAGAGTAATCTTGTATTTAGTCCAATGGGCAATGGGTAGAACTATTATTCATAGCACAGATCATTTTCTTCCTATACTTGAAGCCACTGAACTCCAACAAAATCTAATACATGACTCAGACATTTATTTATTTATTATTTATTTTTAGACTAATGGGAACTGCATGAATTCTTTCTTGGTCTTCCAAGAGCAAATGCCTTTTATGCTTGATCCGGAAAGAATCGTGTTTTGGAATGTCAAATTACTAATATACCTAACTGAATACTTTTAACCCTCATCAGATGGCCAGAATGGTTTAATCCACAGTTCTCTGTAGACAGTTACTTTAAAATTACTTTTCCAAAGTTCATTTCGTTAGGCATTATTTAGGTACTCCCAGATGAAAATGGCAGAGACAAATAAAACCACCCATAGTAACGAGGGTCATAGTGTCACAACAAAACTTGTCAAACATTTCATTTTTAAACGTCTTTTAGTTTTTAAGAGAATTTTTGAGATATAAAACACAGGAGATGGATAAAGTATACTAACCTGAAATTTACAGCTTGGTAACTTTTAAAATATGAATTCACTCATATAACTAGCACCAAGGACAAGATCTAGGAAGCATTTTCGGCGCTCCAGAAGGCTCCCTTGTGCCACCGCTCAGTTCACAGCCTCAAACTCCTCCCACCCGGAAGACATTATTCTGACTTCTGTCACCTTTAGTAAGTTTGGTTCGTTCTTGAGCTTCATGGAAATGGATCATCCAGTAAGCACTCCTAGGGTGTGGCTTCTGTTACCCAACACGATGTCTGCGATGGCATTCATTTGACAGCGATCCATTATGTTATTTGTTAAAATGGAACTGCGGAGCATGAGCACATCATACCAGTCTCCATGGAGCAACATTTAAAAATCGAAATAATAATTCTATTGTGAGAACAAAACTAGGGAGAATACTCACCACAGCATCTGATGTTAGCAGGTTCAATCTAAAATCACCTAACTGGCCTCAAAATATATTTTGAGTCTTCCTGATGTGGACAATTCAGCAGATGTTATAGGTTCAAGTCAGGAGGTAAGGGAGGCTCTTTCATGGCAAAGTGTGACTCTAAATGCTGTATCTGTGTCTTTATCTTAATGAATTCCTGCTTAGAGTGCCATTTTCTGTAAAAATTACTCTAGAATGAGGAATCCTATAGACATAAAACGTGGGTTTGCACTTCATTTTATGGCCAAGTTGTGCCTATCGGTTCTCACTCAACCCTCTCCCCCTCCAATACATGAGCGACACACCCTGAAACAAAAATTCGACAAACTTCCTCCGAAAATGACTTGGAAACGTCCCTAGAGCTGGTATTTTGTAAAAAGCAGTTTGACGTAACATATATTTTGTAGTAAAATACTCTCTTATTTTGGGTTAGGAGGTCTTGGAAGACATAATTACAAGTTCAATGATTTGCCCAAAGTCATAATCACCATTTGCAGTTCACAGTCTCTCTTTCCAGCACAGTCAGACTATAATCATCACAGAACACAGTGCATGTGGTTTTAGAACATTTTTGCTGGACTGCTGGCCACAGACAGAAGTAGAACATGTTTATGGGGTTTTCTATGGTCTTCCATAATAAACAGAGGTCCCAGCTTCACTATCGACATTTGAAATGGAAAACAGTAAATATGTTGATACGTACGTGTTACACTTCCTACCAAATTTCAGATCAAGAAATGAAGATAAAAGTTATATTTGGAAGACAAAAAGTTATACTATTCTCTGTCTTGCCACATCATCTGGGTATTGAATATTGTTTTGCTTTGGCTGCATTGCTTCTTATCTGAAAACATTCTACTGCTGATCAGATCTAAAATAAGGTTAAAATGCTTAAGATAAATTGCACCTTTAAAGATTAATGTGCAAAACAGCCGTGTTAAATAATTTGTGTTTCTAATGTGAGTTATAAAAAGATTGCTCCCTTTCAGCTTCTGCAAAGCCCAGGCAGATGTACAATTCCTAAAAGTACATGCACACAGGGGGTTTAAATTATGTAAATAAATATGAAAATATGAAAAAACTCGTAGCTTTAAACACTTGGGAGAATGGGAACTGAATCAGAGGTCGAAGGGACAGATCATCTCATCCAATACAAGGGGTAGATTTTCTTCCTAAATAGTTCAGGAAAGCATGAACTTCAGCGGTTATGAAATCATCAAATTTTAAAAAGCTGCACCTACAGCTTTATGAACATGAAAATCAAAGAGGAAAGAACACATTTCTTTTCTGAAAATCCCCTGGCCTTACACGACAGCGCTCTTCCCTACGGTTTGGGCGGCTTTATTCCACAGATGGGAGCTGGATGCTTCTCACCACCCACGCACGCTGCCCATCAGTGCGTTTTGCTCACAGGCGTCTCAAGTTGCTGCAGGGCACAGAAATGTGTGTTTGCATCCATTTACTCTAACCCAGGAGAGCACAGAGAAAAGGGTGTCCAGGCAGGGGGAGAGGAGCAGTTCACTGGAGAGCCATCACCCATACTGAGAAAATAACTGTCCAAACACATTTGTGGACGGCGGGTCAGTAGTGCATCTTCATGTACAAAAGATGGCTTGTGTTCCCGCTGAGTCTTCGTGTAAATTAATCCTGTGTATTTTGAGCATCTTCCAATATTATCTCAAATATTCTCTCCATTGGAATTCTTTCAACGTTTTGGGTGCTAGCAGAAAGAGGAGATAAAGAAGCAGAAAGTCTTGGCTGGGGGTGGTGTTGGGGGGTTTCTGTCCAGAGGCAGTGGGACCCGGCAGGGCACACACAGCCCTGCTGTGAGATTTCTCAAGCGTTCCCATCCGCATTCCCAAGTCGCTCCTCTCCCTTTTTAAAACAGAAACAACACATGCTTCCTGCTGGCCTTATAAAGGACAGCAAAAACTAGTTTGCCTTGAAAGTGTCTTCTAGAAAATTATCTAAATTTAGAAAATCGTCTAAGTTTCGCTAGCCTTTTCCCTTTTCTAGCCATTTAGAACAGTCATTGTGACCAAGTAAATTCAGTTTATGGTAAAAAGAAAAAAACAGCCTACTTCAGAGATGATCATGCTACCTCCTCCACAGAGCTCCACCCAGTATTTTAGCAAACCCACATAACACAGAAAGAGACAGCAAAAACAGGGCAGAAAGGAGATGTAAATGGCCATCAGTATCTGTATACTTCATTGCAAAAATGAAAAAGAAAGAATGTTAACGCTCCTCAGACAGCACTTTTTTTTTTAAAAAAAAAAGATAAGAATAGGCACCAGTACAGCGGTGAGAGTGCTGGATGGGGCGTTGGGAGACCAGGGTTTTAGTTGGTACTCTGCTACCAACTAGCACTGTGACCCAGGTGCTAGCGTCCTTCTTACAGTGATAGTTCAACAATATTACAGGGTCTAAAGCCTCCCCCCATTGCCCACCAAGCTTTGGAATGTCTATCTCTTAGAGAACTGAAACACATACACACACACACCCCTACCTCACATGTGTAGGCAAATGTATGCATATATGTCTCTAGACAGATATACATACGATTCTACTTGGCATAGAAAACACTGAGACATTTTGTTACATTATTATTATTTTTTCTTTCAGTGTACCTTAAATTCAGAAAGGCAAGAACACTCTAGTTTCATTTAAAAAGGAAGTTCCTAGTATATTGTAGCCTAAATGTGTCAATCTCATTCCTAGAGCTAAATTTTAACTGCTTCTATTTGTAATCATTTATCATTCAGTACTTTTTTTTTTCTTTTTTTGAGATTGGGTCTCATTCTGTCACCCAGGCAGGAGTGCAGTGGCACGATCACGGCTCACTGCAGCCTCAACCTCCTGGGCTCAAGCGATTCTCCCACCTCAGCCTCCTGAGTAGCTGGGACCACAGGCATGAGCCACCATGTCCAGCTAATTTTTTAAAAAATATTTTCTGTTGGGCGCAGTTGCTCACACCTGTACTCCCAGCACTTTGGGAGGCCGAGGCAGGCAGATCACGAGGTCAGGAGATTGAGACCATCCTGGCTAACATGGTGAAACCCCGTCTCTACTAAAAATACAAAAAAATTAGCTGGGCGTGGTGGCGGGCACTTGTAGTCCCAGCTACTCAGTAGGCTGAGACAGGAGAATGACTTGAACCCGGGAGGTGGAGTTTGCAGTGAGCCGCGATCGCACTACTGCACTCCAGCCTGGGTGACAGAGCGAGACTCTGTCTCAAAAAAAAAAAAAAAGTTTCTGTAGAGATGGAGTCTCACCATGTTGCCTATGCTGGTCTTGAACTCCTGACCTCAAGTGATCCTCCCACCTTGGCCCCCCAAAGTATTGGGATTATAGGAGTGAGCCACTATGCCCGGCCCTACATTCAGTACAGTTTTTAAAAGAAAATAGTTTTGTATTTTCTTTCTACCTCTGTAGGGAAAACATCACTAGTATCTTCCAAGCTGAGAATTTAACAAAATATCCCAAAAAACAGACGAATGGTGAAGTCTGCAGAATAACTCAGCGGCCACCCAGGACCTGCCGAGTGTCTCTGCAGTCGCTCTGCTGCTGCAACCTCATCTCACTTCTGCATGGCAACCCTGGCTTTGGTTTCCTGTCTCCAGGCCTACCCTGCCCCAATCTCCTAGAAACATTGTCTTTCTCAGAACATTGCTTTTTCTGTCCTCTCCTCTCCTCTCCAGCATTGCTGACTGGGGGCTATAAATACAAGCTCCCCTTCCACGTGGCCCCGAGTCACCCACTAGCCTGTCTTTAGCCACTGCCCACAGCCTGGGGCCCATGAGACTTGGGGTGGGCACTGACTTTCTCTGAGCCTCACTTTCCTCCTTCATTAAAGGGGCCTCAGAGCATCCCCTGCTGTGCCAGGGAAACCCTCTGATGTTGCTCGAATTAACCCTCTTGTGCTGCTCGGAATTAGCTCTCTGGGCCCGACCTGCCCTTCAGGACATATCAGAGACAGGCCTTGCCTCGGGCCTTCCAACAAACCCCCAGGCCATGCCCAGGGACCTTGGCTCCACGCTGCCTCAGAACACCCAGCTTGGGAGCCTCCTCGGCACTCTCACAAGCACAGCTCCCAAACCTGGGACATTAATGCCCACGGGGCTCCACCTGCCCCCTGGGGACAGCAGTTCCCATTCTCGCCCCAGGTGGATGTTCTGAGACATCGTCCCAGGGCTCCTTGGAAGGTCCTGTGGGGCTTCTCACCAGCCAGCACGGCGGTGGCGGCCCGAGTCCACGTGTGCGAACCACCCTGCCGCGCCCCTGGCTCCCGCGCCTGTCCTGCATGGCTGCGCTCTGGGACCACTTCCTAAATAAACTTCCTGCATGCCTGCCTTTGTCTCAGGCTCTGCTTTTGGGGAAACCCAAGCTAAGGCAGTGTGAGAATCTGGTGAGAGAGAGGTACACACACACACACACAGAGAAGCATTTTGTCATTGTAAGCTGCTGTAACCATTCTTGCTGTGTGTATATATATATATGCAGATGTGGCCTGACAACATCTGCTGCACTGTGTTTGCTCCTTGGCTTCCAGGAATCTGTGCAAGTGTCGGGTCCGCATCACGTGCCATGAGGCTGCAAGCGCACAGACATCTGGGTAAATATATGTGTGCCCTACGAGAACTCTAAAAGACACCCGTGTAAAATGTGACACCTTTTGCGTATGAAATGCCGAAAGAAATTTACATGAGGTTACTATAGCAGTCTCATTAAACTTACATATATTTAAAGTGCCCGCTATTGATGAGAAATAGCCACTTTATCAGTAGAAAATAACTGGAACATTTTGAAGAGAAAAACACATTTCCTTCTCACAGTTTGGAGTAGCGGTAAGGGAAATACACAAATAGGTAAAATGATATGAACATATGTAGAAAAACATATATTCCAATATGTGTGAAAAAAACTAATGCAAAGAATATTCAGCTGCACTCACAGAAGAGCAAAGCAGATAGGATTTGCCGGAGCACAGATATACTGGTACACTCAAATTATTATAGGCTGTATCTATCCACAGGAGGAGGGGCACGGACTATTATGTTAGAATGCCACCAGCTGAGGCCCACAAACGTATTTCCTACTACATCTTGGAGTTTGCAGTGGTCAACAAGTGAACTTTCAGTCTCTTATGCTAGCAAAAGTAGGAAAGGGGTTGGCTATCTAGATACAATATCAGAAAGTCACTCATAAATTACTAAATGGCCGGGTGCGGTAGCTGATGCCTGCAATCCCAGCACTTTGGGAGGCAAGGCAGGCAGACTGCCTGAGGTCAGGAGTTTCAGACCAGCCTGGCCAACACGGCGAAGCCCCATCTCTACTAAAAATACAAAAATTAGCCATGCATGGTGGTGTGCGCCTGTAACCCCAGCTACTTGGGAGGCTGAGGCAGGAGAATCGTTTGAACCAGGGAGGCGGAGGTTGCAGTGGGCCGAGATCGCGCTGCTGCACTCCAGCCTGAGCGACAGAGCGAGACTCCGTCTCAAAAAAAGACAACAAAAAATTATGAATAGAAAAAAGCAAAAAGGCTAGATCAGAACAGATTCGTTTCAGGAAGTGCTTGAAAGACCCTATGTGGGCAGGCATCCACGTGGTCAGGGTGGGTGAAGGCAAGCGTGCTCCTTAAGACAAGTCACAAGACCCACCAGGGAATTGGCACCAGAGGCCAGGCTTCCCTCCCTTGGCCTTTAGTTTTTGCCTCAATTTCCAGGGCCTTACACTGAATGTGAAGAAAAGGCCAAGACTATAAAAACAGTCAACAGATGGCAAGTAGCTTTGGCATGGGCTTTTCTAGGTTCTAGAAATGCAAGTCTGGCATTAATATATGGAGAAAACTTGCTTCCCACGTCACAGGGCATGTGAACATCACCTCTCACTGTGGGTAATGCGCCTACCCCCCAGGCTCTGGCGACGGGGTTAGGAGGAAAAGCGCTGCCCAAAACTCACATCTCCCAGCCCTTCCCTCTTTAGGCTCAGCCTCTGCCATGAAGTACTGCTGAGTACACAGCTGCTTAGGCAGCAAAATCTCCAGAATGAAAACACACACACAAAAGCCCAACTCTAAAAGGAGGGGGAGGAAAGCCCCGTTTTGCCACTTTTCTGTCTGGAGACCTCAAATGATGTTTCAGAGTTTCCTCATGACAGGGAACCAAGAACATTAGGTCAAAAGCCTCCCAAACAGAATATCCCTGGATTTAGTAATCTTACACTCAAGTTTTCAAACTAATTGCAAGAGCGAATGTTTTGCTTGTTGTTACTAGGGTGTATATGTAGAATGGTTGCAGAGTTTCAGTATTCTATTCACTCTTCAAGTAAGAATATGTAAAACGAAACGACACAAATACAGCATGGTTTGGGGATCAAAATGAAACACAAAATGAGTATCTTTGCTGAGGGCATGCAATGGGAGATGGTGGGACCTGAGGAGGAAGAGAAGACTCAAGGAGGAGACAAAGGCGGCCGTGGTACGAGGCCACTGGGCAGCTGGGACAGCCAAGGACAGCGTGTGCCCAGGTCTGAGGCCCATGAGATTGGGGCACCAGTCAGGAGGCAGTGTGTGTCTTAAAAAGAAGGAATCTGGACCTTATCCTCAGGCAAACCTGCAAGGGAAGAAAGTAAGCTGTGGTCACCAGCTATGCATGTGGCTTCCTGACTCTGACAGTGAGATGAAAGGAGAGCAGCTGGAGGATGCATGGCCATGGAGAAAGAGAGAGCACAGTGGACCCTGAGTGGGAAGATGGGATCATGGGGGTAGAAAACATGTATGTGTGTGTGTAAGATAGATGATTGCAATATCTTATTTCTAAAAAGAAGTGGGAAACAGTAAAATGTTTCCAAGGAAATCTCAAATTATTTGTGAATTTACTAGAAAAATTCAAGGGTTTGCTAGAAAAATTGAAGGGCTGGGTGGGAAGATAGGTGGATCATTGGGATAGAAAAACATGTGTGTGTGAGAGAGATGGTTGCAAAATCCTATTTTTAAATTGGAATGGGCAACAGTAAAATGTTTCCAAGGAAATCTCAAATTATTTGTTAATTTACTGGAAAATTCAATGTCCTTAGACTCTCTAATTAATAGTTTTTGTCCACCTTAGGTCACTCAGATGGACAAAAACTAATTAATAAAAAGGTCTAAGGACCTTGAATTTTATTTAAATAGAAACGAGCTCTCAACCAGCATCTACAGTTGGTGAGAAATAAACATCAGAATCTCCAAGTTGGGGATAGTTTTCATATATTATCTATGTTTTCCTTTACTGAGCCAATTTCAAGATTACTTTTCTTTTGGTATAAAAAGTAATAATCACAATCTTGGTGAGAAGGAAGATAGCCAGATAAACTTTTAAATGTGTAATCAATCTGCCATAGTTGCCTCACAAATGGACCTATTTTTCTTGTCAAATTTGATCATTCAAAACGTTGTGGGAATAATAAAAAACTTCAGGACATATTTTACACTAAAATAAATATATATATATAAGTGTAAACATATATATATATATATATGTTGCGTTAAAATATTTCATTCTGGTTGCTGGAGCTTCGATGTGTTGCCAAGTTTTAAAGACTAGGTCTGGGGTGCAACTCTTTTAGCAAATCACATAACACTGAGCAGCAAACCATGCAGCTAGAAGGACTGCTGTGACCCTCAATGTTAAACCTACATAACCCACTTGAGTTCTGAGAAAGGAAGAACAGCTCAAGGCCCCACACTTTGCCGAGTGTGTCAACCATCAAGAAGAGGACAAAATGAACACACACTGTCCTCGCACACATGTAAAGCGGGACCTATTCAGACACGTGTGCCCACAGATCACGCTCATGGCATGATCCTCTTCAGATATGAAGGCGCTGGCAAACATTCCTGCAAAACATGAATATGTTTCACATGCTACGCATGTGAAATTGGAAAGAGCCGGGTCCCCTCCCACGGGAGGTTCAAGTATCTTGGAACTGTTTTGATGAGAGCAGTTTGGTGCAGATGACAGGGATGGGAAACATTCTCCAAAGGCAAGTGGAGTTTGGTGCTGCCAGTGGAGGATGGCTTATTTACTGTGTTTTGTTGTTGTTGTTGTTGTTTGTTTTCTTGTACTAAGACTTCATTATCCTAGAATGGAATTTCTTATTTCTGGGCGGGTTTCTACATTTCTAGGTTTCAGTCACAGCCAGTAAAAATAAGAGAGACACTAAACAGAAAGATATTCTAGGGCAATAAACTAGAAAATAAGTAAGTCATCAAGGTCAAGAGACAGGGAAATTTCAAGGTCTGTCATCCATGTAGATGAGCCAGATGGCTTTGTTTCTAGGTTTGTTCTCATTCTCCTTGATATGTGGTGATTTATGGAAAAGCTACATTAAATGGGAGATCTTTATTTGGAAATGTTCATTTTTATACTATATGATGGACATCCATAGTCTTTCTGTATCTCTAAAAATTACTACTAATCTTTGGAGGAAAACACAGATTCTTTTGTCAGGATGCTCCCAGAAGATAGAATTGGCACTGCTCATCTTTAATTCTGGGCTTTTCTGGTGGTAAAAATGGCCCTCCACTGAGGGGTGGGTGGTCTGTCTGTTTTCTTAAGGCACTGTGAAGCCTGGAATTGGAAGGCATACTCAAGCCAATTTTGAGATATATCACTTTTGGCTCTTGAAAGGCAGGAAAAGTATGAAGTGGCCTCTGGGTTGAACTAACATTTTGCTGAGGGTCATTCCAGTGCTCAGCACTGCATCCACCTGTGCTGATGTGAGGCGCCTGGAATCCTGAGACAGCGATTCCCATACAGCACAGACAGCGCAGGCACCCAAGAAACACTAACTACCATTACTGTGGCTGTTCCTGTTGCTAATGTTTCTGGGGCTAAATACACAGTGTTCTTCCTTGTTTTTAAAGAGTACCTGACTGTCACATCATACATTTCTCTTAAAACCTTAATTTAATTTCATGACTTCAAGAGTAAGAACATATTTTTATTTTTAATTTTTTTTTTTTTGAGACAAGGTCTCACTCTGTCGCCCAAGCAGCAGTGCAGTGGCATGATCATGGCTCACTGCAGCCTTGATCTCCTGGGCTCAAGTAATCCTCCCACCTCAGCCTCCCCAGGAGCTGAGACTATGGGCATGCGCCACCATGCCAAGCTAATTGTTTTTTGTATTTTTTGTAGAGATGGGTTTCACCATGTTACTCAGGCTGGTCTCAAATTCATGAGCACAAGCAATCCTCCTGCCTCAGCCTCCCAAAGTGCTGGGATTACAGGCATGAGCCATCACGCCTGGCTCAAATATCTTTTTCAATCGACACAAAATATCTCTACTACTGGACATTTTTGTTTCTGTTCCATTCTTCTCCCAAAGACTTCAATTAATTAGCAATGCAGTCAGTATCATACAAAATTTTCTTTTATTTAAATGACACACGCTTCAAGAGCTGTATATTTTTATAGACACTATATACATATATGCTATATCCATATCTGTATATACACACATCATGTGTATTTGTAATTTGCTTTTATGTAAGATTAACATACACGGACACACATTATCTCACCCACTGTGTACCTATACTTTGTCATCCTGAATAGTTAAAAAGTAGCAATTTAAAAAGGAACTTGCATTCTATTGTTTTTATGTTTAGAAAACAATATGGCAAGTTAAGAAATTTTATTTTTAAAAATTGGGCCTGTATGCCGTTTAAAGTTCCTAAGTTTAATTTCAAATTGGAATTTGACTTTAAGTTTTCAATGATAAACAATCCTCTCATTATCTCTGGAAAGTTGCAACCACATCTGACTCAGTAGCTCTAGAAATGGGGGAAGGCAGTATTAGAGGATTCCTTTTCCCTCTCTGGTTGTATGATTTAGAGTGACAAAAGACAATAATTTTTATTTAGCTCTTAAGTACTGAAATCAAGAAGGAGGTTAAGACTTTTTATTTATACCACTTTGTAAATTATTATTTCTGAGTATGGGTTTAAACTGAACTCCAGCTGGAGTCTATCTCTATAGTTCCAAGCCTCCCAGAATGAAACGTTTTAAATATTATCTTGGCTGGGGTGGTGTGAGGAGTAACCACGACAGTGCCTCTGGGTGACACACAGCTTTAACTTCAACCTCAAAAATTCCATTACTCCCATGGCGACGAGCGGAGGGGAGAATTGTGAACTGCTATTTATGGCTTCTTTTAAATAGTTTATTTCAATCACAAAAGTTACAGTTTTATAAAGGCAGGGGAGGAAGGAGAAAGAATGAATTCAGAAAGCTCACATGCACCACAAAGCCTGAGCTCACTCTGAGAAAGGGTTAGTAAGATTTCAGATTCTTCACATTTTATGAAGCCTATAGTAGAGATGGTTGCTGGCCTGCCGGTAACAGTGCTTGTTTTTGTTGTTGTTGTTGTTTAATAGTGGTCTACTCTGTTTTGATTCATATGGAAAAGTAAAGGCTTCAGCCAGATGCGGTGGCTCACACTTGTAGTCCCAGCACTTTGGGAGGCTGAGGCGGGTGGACGGCTTGAGTAACATTTCAACAAAATGATTTTACACATGCTTGGAGCTCTAGTACAACTATCCCTTGATATCTATGGGGGACTTACTCCAAAATACCAGAGAATACCAAAATCCACAATGCTCAAGTCTCTTCCACAAAATAGGGTGGCATCTGCATATAAGCTATGCACATCCTCTCGTATATTCTAAATCATCTCGAGGGGACTTAGAATACCTAACACAATGTCAATGCCATGTAAATAGCTGCTGTATTGTATTGTTCTGCAATTTTTGTTTTTTTATTGTTGTAATGCTATTTTTTAAAAAACTATTTTGATGGTGTGGTTGAATCCGTAGATGTGGAGGCCGCAGATGGAGGGCTGACTGTGCCTCTCATGCATCCTGCTCATCTGACCCATCCAATATCCACAGGAGGACGACTGCCAGGGAGGGAGCCTTAGTGACCAGGCTGAGGGGCGTGAAGGGAGCTGGGAGCTTAGAGAAGTGGGGCAGAGTCGATGGCGAGGGGGCATCGGAAACAGTAAACTTATAGTTCCAGTCTAATCCTAAAACCATCTGATACCAGTCACAAGACACAATCTATGAAATGCATCAACAAAGAAACTCTAAGACAGAAACTCTACCCTTCCCCTTCTATTTTCCTACTCTTAAAGACGGAAAGCACGGAATTATTTAGTGGTGAACATTTTGGGGGAAATCATGTCTGATGACTGACTCCACAAATGGTTTCTCTATAAAGAATTTCAAGTTTTTAAAGGAAGGCACCAGAATCGGTTTTATAATAATCTTTCAATTATTCAATGTAATAAAAAATGTTTGTTATACTAAGTGAAAAGGAAGAAAACATGGTTTCTGCACTCATGAGTTTATACTTTGGATCAGTGAATGGAACAATGGTTCCCATCATTAGATTATTAAAAAAAAAAAAAAGAAGAAGAAAGGAAATTAAATGTTAAGTATCTGGAGTTACATATATACAACGACTTTAAAAGCATAGCTTAACTCCTCTTTAAGATACTCCTCTGACCAACCAGAAACCCTATTTTACATATGAGGAAATTAGGGTCCCAAAAGGTTAAGCAACTTTCCTAGAACCAAGGCTATAAAGCAGAGGGCAGGCTTCCCTGGCTCCAAGCCCAAAGGCTCTTCCCATGTACTGAGTTATCTTGCAGTTATACATAATTATATAATTTTACTGCCATAGACAGGGATAGCTATACCAATGGCGGTGAAATGAGCTTCCTCCTTCTCTTGTGTTTCAGTGAATGCTAAAATCAGTCAGCATGATCATCATCTTTAGTAACTGAGGGAGAAAAGAACCAGCCCATGGCACGTTAGGTGATACATGGGCCAAGGTGGGATTAAAAGTTTGCTTGATACATGAAATGACAAAATTGTGAAAAATGCATACATGTTAGGAAAAATTTAATAAGTTGAATGAACTTAATAAGGAGGAAGGTGGGGAAGACCCCACAGAATGTGGAACTGAGTGGTGATTCTGTAGGTTAAGAAGTGCTCCTCTCTTTATACACTGTCTTAGAGCATCTTCTCAAGTCTATGTGGAGAAAACAAAAGTCTAGAACGTGAGAGAAATAGTGATGCTTCTTTGTATCAAATTATCATTTCCTGCACTGCATGGTCAGAGTTGCAGCTGGGTAGGAGAGACACAACCCCACAGTGGCAGCACCCAGCAGTCAGTGGCTGCCCTCACCACCCTCTGTGCCCGCCACGACGTGAACTTCTAGAGGAACACAGAAGCAACCAGTAGCCTGTCTCCCTCCTTTACGTGATGTGACTAAGTTGCCAGATTTTGCATAAAAATAAAATCACACTGTATTTTCCTGCTAATGATTAAAAAAAAAGCAAGATTCCAAAAGGAAGGCAAGGTACAAGTCTTTTAATAGATTTTTTTTTTTTTTAAAGATAGGGAAGACATGACAAATATTTAGGAATCAGGTTTCCGGTCACTTGACTAATGACTGCCTTCTAACACTGTTCTTTTCTAGCTTGAGAATTATATCCAGGACAACATGAAAAAAGAAATGGTAGAGATACAGCAGAACGCAGTACAGAACCAGACGGCTGTGATGATAGAAATAGGGACGAACCTGTTGAACCAAACGGCGGAGCAAACGCGGAAGTTAACTGATGTGGAAGCCCAAGTAAGTAAAGCCACATAAAGCACACAGTGTCCCCGCAGCTAGAGACTAGCACTTGGTCACGTCAGGAGCTTCCTCAATGAAGGATAAGAAACTAAAGAAAGCACCACCAAAGGAGAAAAGGAATGAACTGATAAGAAATTAAGGATGTATGGCTGGTTATGAATTTAAAATCAGTAAATGTTTTTGTTTTTCATACTGAGGTTAAATTTCATGTGTTCTATCTACTGAAGACATCTGAGTCATTTTCATGCCACATATCCCTGACTGCTGCAAGAGGAACACCCGCTCTGTCTCCCTGGTGCTTTCTGGACTCCGGGAATCATTTTCCATTTCTAAGTCCTAAAGTCTTTGAACATTTGAGAAATGAAAAGCACTGAGGCAGAGAGCTAGAAACTCTGGCCTTAAATCTAACTCTTGAGTTAAGATAAAACCTGAATCTCAATTGATAACACAGCCTGCGGAATGAGTTTATGGAGAAGGAGACGAGTAGGACAGTGAGAGGCGTCCGGCCACAGAAAAGATGGTGTGTGCCAGAGCAAGAGCCTGGAGTGCTGCCACGGCTTCAGGTCCGCCACCAACCAAATAAATGCATCAGAACAAGGCACTCACCTTTTCTGGGCCTCAAATAAGATAAAGGACTGGGCCAGACAAGTGATTGCTAAGTTCTCTTTCTACTGAGATTCTATGAGCTAGTGATTAATAGTAACAGAAAGAAGACTATGAAATAGTAAACTTGTGGCCAGGTGCAGTGGCTCATGTCTGTAATCCCAGCACTTTGGGAGGCCAAGACAGGTGGATCACCTCAGGTCAGGAGTTCGACACCAGCCTGGCCAACATGGCGAAATCCTGTTTCTACTAAAAAATACAAAAAAATTAGCCAGGCGTGGTGGCGGGCATCTGCAATCGCAGCTACTTGGGAGGCTGAGGCAGGAGAATTCTTTGAACCCAGGAGGCAGAGATTGCAGTGAGTTGAGGTCGTGCCACTGCACTCCAGCCTGGGCAACAGAGTGAGACTCCAACTCAAAAAAGAAAGCAGGGGGGGGGGGGAATGAAGCAACAAAGGAACAAACTAGTAAAATAACAGCAAAATAGGAAAATTTCAAAAGAAGAAAATTCACCCAGAGTCATGCTAAACGACGTACAACATGTGACCCAGTGAACAGCCGGGGTGGGAAAGGGAAAAGCTGCTATTAGCAGCACAAATGCAGATGCTCCAAGTTCAAGGCCGTGGTCGTGACTCTCGGCGGCCAAGCCTGCTTTCTGACTCCTCATCCTGGCTTCTTTACAGGCTTTTGAAGTTAGTGTCTTCCCACTCTGGGCTATAAGGAATGCTTTTTAGAAAAAGAGTAGATTTAAGTGAAACCATCCCTACTCCATATTATTCCTATATGCCACCTCAGCTGAAAGGATCAAGAAATGCTAGATGTCAGCCAGGAGAGGACATGAGAGCGGAGATGCCATCAGCCCTGCCACTCTCGTGAGACCCATTCTAGAAGGGCACAGCTGTTCTTTCATTGTCTTCCTAAAAATGGTTGGATGAAGTAAGAGAAAACAGTAGCAAAATGATAGACAAACAAAAGACTTCTAGATAAGAGCATAGAATAACAAATTACTTGATTACCAGGCCTTTTCACAATATCAGAACAGTTCAGGAAAAACAGACATAAATATTTTACATAATGGATCATAAGGTACTAAAAAGTTAATCCTAGGAAGTCATAAAAATTAAAGATTTAAAAGTCAATATATCAATATACATCTACAATCAATTATTATTAGGTTGGACCAAAAGTAACTGGAGTTTTTGCCATTACTTTTTTTGTTTGCTTTTTTTGAGATGGAGTCTCACTCTGTTGCCCAGGTTGGAGTGCAGTGGTGTGATCTCGGCTTACTGCAACCTCTCCCTCCCGAGTTTAAGCAATTCTCGTGCCTCAGCCTCCCGAGTAGCTGGGATTACAGGCACCCGCCACCAAGCCCGGCTAATTTTTTGTATTTTTAGTAGAGACGGGGTTTCACCATGTTGGCCAAACTCGTCTCAAACTCCTGACCTCAGGTGATCCACTCGCCTTGGCCTCCCAAACTGCTGGGATTATAGGCGTCAGCCACCATGCCTGGCCACTATTACTTACAATGGCAAAATTGCACCAACCTATTAAAATAAATTAGTAATGATTAAGTCACTTGCCCCACCTTTCGTTAGTAAGACTGATGGGCAATTTAATAGCTCATCCAAAAAATGTCCCATAAGCATTTTAAAAATATAACATTTCTTATATTTTAAAATAATAGTTAGATCCAACCCTGGGAGCTTGGCAAAAATTTTAAAAAATAAAATAAAATCATAGTAATGAAAAAGTGTTAGGACAGAGCAGCAATGCAAACCTTGCTGCATCCTATAGAGGTCAGAGGCTTCACAGCATTTAACGTGCTTGTGTTGGGTCACGTGATTTAAACAAATGCCTATTGTGAAACTAGATATCATGTTATCCAGGATTACAGGAAAATAAGAAAACAGATGGAAAGTAAACAGCTTTTCCATGTAAAGCCCAACTGAACACATGAAAATGGCGGAGCCAGCTGGGCACGCTTGCTCAGATCTTAATCCTAGCACTTTGGGAGGCCAAGGTGGGTGGATCGCTTGAGCTCAGGAGTTCAAGACCAGCCTGAGCAATAAACCCCATCTCTACCAAAAATACAAAAAAAAAAAAAAAAAAAAAAATTAGCCGGCGTGCTGGTGTGCACTGTAGTCCCTGTTCCGTGGGAGGTTTAGTGAGGCACAAGAATTGCTTGAGCCTGGGAGGCAGAGTCTGTAGTAAATGGAGATGGTGCCACCACACTCCAGCCTGGGCAACAGAGTGAGACCCTGTCTCAAAAAAATGGCTGAGCTTAAGGAAGGCCACAAAGAGACTGAAATATGTACCCACTCTGTTTGAAGGCATTTGCTGAGCAGTTAGTGATTTTGTGAAATAGACTTAAATTCAAATAAGAAAATTCCTGATTAGAAGCAAGGTTCTCCAAGCTTGTCAGAATGAGAGACAATCGAATTGAGCATGATGGGTGGCTAGAGGTCTCATATCTTAAAGGGAATGGCAGATCATTAGCTGGCCTGGGTAATTTAGAGAGTCCCCTGCAGATGAAGGCCTTCAGGCTGGTCCAGCGGTTTGATGCTCTCCAGAAAAGTGATGTGAAAAACAGTTACAATTACTATTAGGCCAATCACGACTTATATGCCATCCTTCCCTGCCTCCCCACCAAATTTTACTCATTTTATAACCCTTATGAATTAAATAGGAGACACAATTTTCCAGTTCCTTTTAGAAATAACCAACATAGAATGTTTGGACCCAAAGAAGACGTAGGCCAAATCTATATTCCAGGTGTTAATATTAAAACCCAAACAAAACCTTACGTTGGCCAAGGATTTTATTCTCACAGAAGACTTTTCGTGATAAGAACTAAACTAGCTCTAAGGATAAGCCTATCCCTGAAAGCCATGCTGCGGCCCAGCCAAGGCTCCTGGAAATGACATAAAGACACCAGCTAACAATGATTCTTTCAAGGTCCCCGGTTCCTTGGCAACAATGCTGACTGACATTTGCATGTGCTATCACATCCGGAATAAGCATGACATGGAGGAAGTGAGTAATCGATTCTTCCTGCTGAGGGGCAGCCAGGCGCTAGAGAATCCATGGGACAGTGGCACTGGTCATGCCACACAGTAGGTCACAAAAGCCCGCACAGCAAGGCTGAGGCTCTGCTTCATACTGATGCTATATGGCTTCGATTGGTTCAAACAAATTTTAAAACAGGAAAGAGAAATGGCAAGAAGAAATAAAAGTCTAAATAAGTGGTGACAAATGAGGAAATGCCAGGCTAAAAAATTATCTATATCTTCATATAATGGAAGCATGTGACTTCCAATCTCTCTGTCTACTGACAAATACATATAAGAATAACATTTTGTTTTCAGCAAAGGGAAAATACTTTTGACCTATGAAATATGACCATTTGATACTCCTACTTGTCTCATTGTGTGAAATAGAATATGGCAGACTAGAAAAATAACATTCATTATTTGACACAAACCCCATTGTCCAGAACTACTAACCATTTTTCAAAATAGAGACATAACGGCCGGGTGCAGTGGATAATGCCTGTAATCCCAGCATTTTGGGAGGCCAAGGCAGGTGGATCACTTGAGGTCAGGAGTTCGAGACCAGCCTGGGCAACATCGTGAAACCCCATCTGTACCAAAAATATAAAAAATTAGCCGGGTATGGTGGTATGCACCTGTAATCCCAGCTACTGGGGAGACTGAGGCAGAAGAATCACTGAACCCAGGAGGTGGAGGTTGCAGTGAGCCGAGATCATGCCACAGCACTCCAGCCTGGGCAATGGAGTGAGACTCTATCTCAAAAAAAAAAAAAAGAGACATGTAAGGAAAAGAGTAAAAAGGTTTAACACACTGAGATGTGATCTAAGACACTGAGCCTTTTCTGAAAATGAAAAATATGCCAAAATAAGATACTTGGGTTAATAAATAATGTTTTGGTTATGTTTCCTCTAGCTCGGGTACTTTAATGAAAAGGAAGTTAGAAAGTTAAACTAATTAAAACATAATTAATAGGAACTTCATTTTGTTACATTTAGGTATTAAATCAGACCACAAGACTTGAACTTCAGCTCTTGGAACACTCCCTCTCGACAAACAAATTGGAAAAACAGATTTTGGACCAGACCAGTGAAATAAACAAATTGCAAGATAAGAACAGGTAATAACAGTACTAAAACATTTATAGTTCAGAATCGTATACTTTCCAGATACGAAAGTCAGTCTCAAATGATGAATTATCAGAATGCTGAGTTTCTTCATATCTAGTGTAAGGGTCAGAAACCTCATGAGGGAGGAGAAGGGAGAGGGCTTGGAGAAAATTCTTGCACAGGCACAGATCTCCTAACACAGTCCTGGATTTTACCTTTCATTCCCTGGCCCCTTAAAGATCCTCTTACAGTAATCCTCCAAGCCCTGCCTCAGTATTACACATGCTAATCTATTTTAAAAATACAGCTAGTGTTGTGGAGTGAAAGGACCACTGGCCCAAGCATTTTATTTCAGTATTAACTTGACCAAGATCCTTTGCCCTTGGGGACTTAGCTTCGTTCAATGCAGAATGATCCACAGTATGAACGCTACACTTATACTATAAGCCAACGCACATTTTATGATCCAATGCTTCCTCTTCGAACACATGATAAAGTAAAACCAAAAATTAATATTAAACATGATTATATTAATATTTAAATAAAATATAGCAAAATCTCAAGATCAACAATAGAAAAAAAATTGTAGGTGATAGGTGGGGACTGTTTTCATAGGTCTGTTCCACTTGGGACATAAGAGGATAATTTTATGCACATACCTGGCGTGCCTATTTCCCTGTTTTTAATCAAGACATGTATAGACAACATGGAACATGGCTATAACAATATGTCCTATTTGACAATTTAAACAATTCTTTATTCTTAACCAAAAATGATAAACTTCTTGTTCAATAATTGTTCTTTACTGTTAATCAAGAACTAAGCTGAAATAATTCTTTCTGTTCTTTGGATATCAAGTTTAAGTCATTATTGATTTAGGGTTTTGAAAAGCAAATCGATGTTTAAAATTCAAACATTTTTCTTTCATGTTTCAGATTTCTCCTCTACAAAGAGTAAATGAACATTTGAGAGCAATCATTGAGATATAACAATCCGGCTAATTTCATTGTCTTTTCTGTTTCCCTTTCGAGACAGGGTCTCACTCTGGTTGCCCTGGCTGGAGTGCAGTCGTGCCATCTCAGCTCACTGCATCCTCCATCTCCTGGGCTCAGGTGATTCTCCCATGTCAGCCTCCTGAGTAGCTGGGACTACAGGCGTGTGCCATATACCCAGCTGATTTTCTGTATTTTTTTTTTTTTTTAGTAGAGATGAGGTTTTGCCATGTTGCCCAGGCTGGTCTCAAACTCCTGAATTCAAGCAGTCTGCCCGCCGCAGCCTCCTAAAGGGCTGGGATTACAGGCGTGAGCCACCGTACCCGGCCTCATTTTCTTAAAATAGTTTTACTTAGTAACGTTCTCTCCAACATGCTGCAGTGATTCCTGGAACACAAGGGAGCTGGAGATTACTATTCTCTTGCCTGTTATACAGTGATGTTTGTGACAAACCTAGGATATGTCCAGTTTGTAGAACACACCCTAATACTGAATACTGTTTCCCCAATTGGGTTTCAAATTTAGCATGCCACAATGTGAAAACTACTAATTTGGGTCAATTATGTCCCCCAAACATCATCTTTGCAAATATTTGTCCAATCATATTGACTTTCAACTATGCCTGTAGGAAGAATAAGCTTTTTCTCACAGCTGTAGAAACCATATTCTCTTTCATCACAGATACAAAATGAAATAAAAAGTTTTTTTTCATCAACAGCTATAAATAATTAAAAAAGAAAATAGTGTTGATGATTTTACAGGTATATGAGTTCTGCATGCTGTGTTTTCTCCCTTAAATTCTGATTGGCCTATGATTTTATTTGCAAGAATATCATTATAAAAATATGCAAATGGTATTTCACATTGGACAAACTACATTTTAAATAATCTTTTATAATTCCCCAAAAGAGCAATTGCTTTCTTTATAAAATAGATTCCAGCCAGGCACAGTGGCTCATGCCTGTAATGCCAGCACTTTGGGAAGCCAAACTGGTAGGATTTCTTGAGGCCAGGAGTTTGAGACCAGCCAGGGCAACATAATGAGAACTCATTTCTACAAAAAATAAAAAAATTAGCCAGGTGTGGTGGCACACACCTGTAATCCCTCCTATTTGGGTGGCTGAGGCAGGTGGATCACTCGAGCCCAGGAGTTTGATACCAACCTGGGCAACAAAGAGAGACCCCCACCTCTCCAAAATCACATACTGATTTACAATGATCAGGGGGCTGGAATACATTTAAGAGCTACAACTGAATATCTAATAATAATTATTAATACTGATTGTTATTGCTTATGGGTGAAACATGTAATGGGTAGGCAGTTCCTTGGCTGGTTAATATTGTTTACAGGGTTAAAGATTCAGAAAACGTTACTATCAAAAAAAAGGTGGATTTACAGATCATTTGAACTAAAAGGGGCCCGAGAGGTCATCAAATTGAATGCCTTCATTTTACATAGAGCTTTATTTAGATAGATATGCACCGAGACAGACGTGCCTCTGAGGTCCACAGCAGGGTGGCTGCCCATGTGACACAGGCAGCCATGTGCAGAGGTGGGATTCCCAGCCCAAGGCTCCCTCCTTTCGCCTGAAGGTGCTCGTGACACCAAAGGTGACTTGTCACGGTCTCCATTTTCTCTTCAGTGAAACCGTGACCTTCATATGTATTCCCTGTGATAACTTCTATTTACAGAACTTACATGGCCACAAGGGTAGTTTTTCCTCAAGGGAGAGATTAATAGCCTCATCTTTTTAGCTTGATGATGTGAAGACCATCAAAACATCTAAATTTCCACAGTCTGAAGACTATGGTTCATAATGCTTTCATTTCTTGATTTTTCTCCAAAACCCTGAAAAACACCTTGTACATGGTAGGTGTTCAGTACCTCTCTGTTAAAGATAAACGGAAGGTAAGACATGATCTGAACCCAACTATCACTCAGTGAAATGTGCCTGTCAATTTCACATGCTTTCGGTTCCTAGGAAAGTAAGTGCAAAGTGATTCCGGAGGCTTTAGATAATTCACAGTAGTGTTAAATGGCCGGTTCAAGGTTTCTTTATCAACTAAGTGGGAAAATAATTTTTCTCTGCTCTTCATATGCCTTTTCAGAAAAGCTAGTGAAATGTATAGAACATTTCACTGGCTTCTAATGTGACATTAACAGAAGCTGTGATAACTTGTTAGTAGCCAGAACATAATTCTGAAACATAAAGATGCCATCATTGATACATTCCATTATTAAATAAGAGAGCTGACTTATACTGGACTCCAAAAAAGGGAATATGAGGTCTCCTTCCTTTAAAACAAAACCTTGCAATGTGCAAATTCGTGTGTAATAAACTTTATATTGGAAGGAAAATGTCAGAGAGAGGAATTTGACATCTGGTCACTGTTTTACTATTTTTAAAAGTGTCTATATTTTGAAAGCTTTATTTACTGGCCTTGTACAAACAAAGTGAAGATACTGAAACATCTTTAGTTGCTGCTTTTCCTGCAGCGATCACAGAAAGCCTCTTTAGGTGCTGAATAATGTAGTGTCAGGCTATCCAATTTTCCTCTTCTATCTTATTAAAAAAAAAGAAAAAAATGCCAGCCAGGCACGGTGGCTCACGCCTGTAATCCCAGTACTTTGGGAGGCCGAGGCGGATGTCTCAGGAAGTCAGGAGTTCGAGACCAGCCTGGCCAACATAATGAAACCACATCTCTACTAAAAATACAGAAAATTAGCTGGACCTGGTAGCGTGCCTGTAATCCTAACTACTTGGAGGGGCTGAAGCAGGAGAACTGTTTGAACCTGGGAGGTGGAGGTTGCAGCCAGCCGAGATTGTGCCACTGCACAACAGCCCAGGCAACAGCGCGAAACTGTCTCAAAAAAAAACCAAAAAACAACCTGCCAAGTACCTTGACTATGTATGTCTTTGAGTTGGTTCCTGGGAAACAGTTAATATTCTCAAATACACGGCCTCTACTCTCTTGGATTTGTTTCCTCTGGCTTAACGGACAGGAACTACTTTTAGTTTAAAAGTGGTATGCTCTTCATTGAACATATTTGTAGTAACGTATGTTTATAACTTGAAATTAGAAAGGCAAACTATATAACCATTAATAAAATATCTTAGGACTTGCATGGCATAATTTTACCAGCTCTCTAAATAATGTTTAAAAAGCTTTTCGGCCAGGTGCGGTGGCTCATGCCTGTAATCCCAGCACTTTGGGAGGCAGAGGCAGGCAGATCACAAGGTCAGGAGATCGAGACTATCCTGGCTAACATGGTGAAAGCCTGTCTCTACTAAAAATACAAAAAATTAGCCTGGCATGGTGACACGCGCCTGTAGTCCCAGCTACTTGGGAGACCGAGGCAGGAAAATCGCTTGAACCCGGGAGGTGGAGGTTGCAGTGAGCCGAGATGGCACCCTTGCACTCCAGTCTGGGAGACAGAGCGAGACTCCATCTCAAAAAAAAGGAAAAAAAAAGGCCGGGCGCGGTGGCTCAAGCCTGTAATCCCAGCACTTTGGGAGGCCGAGACGGGCGGATCACGAGGTCAGGAGATCGAGACCATCCTGGCTAACACGGTGAAACCCCGTCTCTACTAAAAAGTACAAAAAACTAGCCAGGCGAGGTGGCGGGCGCCTGTAGTCCCAGCTACTCCGGAGGCTGAGGCAGGAGAATGGCGTAAACCCGGGAGGAGGAGCTTGCGGTGAGCAGAGATCCGGCCACTGCACTCCAGCCTGGGTGACAGAGCCAGACTCCGTCTCAAAAAAAAAAAAAAAAAAAAAGGAAAAAAAAAAAAAAGAAAAGAAAAAAAAAAAGCTTTCCAAGGGCCCAGCTCACATGTTAACTGTTAGGTATTAAGTACATGCGACAGTGCTGGTTAGATTTTTTAGAGAAGGAAGGGGGCCACATTAAAAGAAGGAGAGAAGCAGATTTCAGAGTCAGAAAGTTCTGGGATTGGATTCTTCCCCTGCCACCTGCTGTGTGTGACTTTAGGGATGTGATTCATTGTCTCTACGTTTCTTTTCTTTTTTTGGAGACGATGTCTCGCTCTGTCGCCCAGGCTGGACTACAATGGCATAATCTCAGCTCACTGCAACTCCACCTCCCAGGTTCAAGCAGTTCTCCTGCCTCAGCCTCCCGAGTAGCTGGGATTACATTCATGCACCACCACACTTAGCTAATGTTTCTATTTTTAGTAGAGACAGGGTTTCACCATGCTGGCCAGCCTGGTCTCGAGCTCCTAGCCTCAAGTGATCCACCTGCCCCAGCCTCCCAAAGTGCTGGGATTACAGGCGTGAGCGACTGAGCCCGGCCCTCAATGTCTCTAAGTTTCAATTTCCTCATTGGAAATGGGGATAATAATGTTAATATTAATTTTAACAAACATCCATTGAGTGTTACTGTGTGGCAGGAGCTAGTCTAAGTATTTACATTTTAAAACTCATTTGTTCCTCAGACCAACCCCATGACCTAAGTAATATTATCCTAATTTACAGGTGAGGACATTAATGCATAGGATGACTAAGTAAACTGTTCCAAGTCACAGGCTGGTAAGCCAGGACTTGAGTCTGAGAGAAGTATTCACCTCCTGATGAAGGAGTATTTCTCACATAGCATTAAGTGCTATTATTATCATTAGGATTAATATTAAAATATAAATAGTTTAGGAGACAGCTAATATCCTACCCAAGGGTCCAGCCCCGTTGAAACTCTACCTTCTCAAAAAAGCACATCATGAGCACTAAGCTTGAAAGAGCAGCACCCTTCTTCTGAACGCTTGGCATCTAATACACGTATCACCTCTGTCCCACCTATCCTGGGCCAGATGGGTACCTTTTCTTGTGTATATGCATAAGTCCGCATGTACATACATACATGCTTATATGTTTACATATATACACACATTTATATATCTAATCTTCTCAGCAAGTTTCAGAGATTCCTTAGGGCTCTGGTAACATCTTATTACTTTATAACCACCACAATATCTTAACAGAGTGCCTTGGAGAAGTAGAAATTCAATAAATATAAAATATTTCATTAGAATAGCCTTCACTAACTAATAATTCTTTTCCCTACAAGTTTCCTAGAAAAGAAGGTGCTAGCTATGGAAGACAAGCACATCATCCAACTACAGTCAATCAAAGAACAGAAAGATCAGCTGCAGGTGCTGGTATCCAAGCAAAATTCCATCATTGAAGAACTAGAAAAAAAAATAGTGACTGCCACGGTGAATAATTCAGTTCTTCAAAAGCAGCAACATGATCTCATGGAGACAGTTAATAACTTACTGACTATGATGTCCACATCAAACTGTAAGTTTACATATCATGTTTTCTTCAGCTTTAATAACCTTTAGTCAGTAAAACTCTCAAAAGACTAAAAAATTTATCTTTCAGAAAAGGCACTATTTCTCATATATTTCATATGAAATATCTACCAATTAAAATGAAGGAAGAAGAGAAGGGGAAATATATGTTATACTAATTATTATGAAGGAAACACCCCAAACATACTTTGGATTCATAGCAGTAAAGAGCCTACTTTTAGTTAGTTCCATCACTAATTAGAAGGATAAGACTAGGCAAATTACTAAACCACAGTGGATATTAATTTATTTAGGTTTTACTTGGGAAAAATAATATCAGACCCATGGGATGGCAATTAAGATTAAATGAGATAATACTCTCAGTGAGTGGCATAAACTGGCACTTAAGAGATGCTAGTTCCCTTATCTTGCCAGGTTCTTAAGCACATTTTGCCTTCCTTATTATTGTTTTACTTTGCAGCTTCTCTTACATATTGGAGGGAAGGGCCAGGTGTGGTGGTTCATGCCTGTAATTCCAGCACTTTGGGAGGTTGAGGCAGGAAGATCACTTGAGGTCAGGAGTTCAAGACCAGCCTGGCCAACATGGTGAAACACAGTCTCTACTAAAAATACAAAAATTAGCTGGGCGTGGTGGTGGGCACCTGCAATCCCAGCTACTAGGGAGGCTGAGGCAGGAGAATCACTTAAACCTGGGAGGGAGGAGGTTGCAGTGAGCTGAGATTGTGCCACTGCACTGCACTATGTCCTCAGTGGGATAATGGCCTGAAGGGACAGGCAATGGGGTTGTGATACAGGTAACAGTGTTTAGGGACATTCTTTTAAAATTCTTCCATACTAAGTTTACCCTATTCTGTTCAAGATGAAAGATCTTCAAAAAGTAATAATTTAATTTATGTGACTGTGAAGTATTTTCATTACATATAATTGATGATCAACAAAGGAAGTTCGGATTATTTGAAGTATTTTAATTACATGGAATTAATGACCAAAAAGTAAATGTTAATCTTTTCAGAATTAATAAGAAAACAGTCTGAAAGCAAACTTTCTAGAAAGGTTAAAAAAGTGGCACAGCCTTTTGCTTACTTAAGAATTCCAAAGTAATAAAACTCTCCAAATGATTGGGTCTTGAAATAACAAGTCTTTGTCTTTTCGTGAACTCTGTTTAAATGCCTTACTATTTTTTAAAAGCAGCTAAGGACCCCACTGTTGCTAAAGAAGAACAAATCAGCTTCAGAGACTGCGCTGAAGTGTTCAAATCAGGACACACCACGAATGGCATCTACACGTTAACATTCCCCAACTCTACAGAAGAGATCAAGGTGAGGTATTCGTCTCCCGTTACCAACTCCCTAGCTCTAGGCAGGCTGCTTTAGAGAGTGAGGAACCAAAGAGCAGAAGTCTCTCCCCAAAGATCTTCCCCTGCCCCACACAGTACAAAGCCATAGTTACTGGGCAGCTACCTCACCTAGAGCGCTTGCCAAGGGCTCTAAGTTCCGTTGCTGTGCAAGAAATACAGAAGCTGCATATGAATGACATAGAACTGTCCATCTTATCTTCGGCAAGAAATATGTTCTCCTTGTATTTTGCTTGAATAATGCATACTGTCAGCTGTTTTTCCTGAGGTGTCAGACTCATTTCATTAATTTTAAAGAAAGTATCTTCTAAAAACTGAAGTTCGAATAACCATAGTGCATCAGCCATAGAGGTTTCATGAAATTAATAATTTCTATTGCCATGCCAAAGTCATTTTTCAGTGATATGAGTGTTCTTTTTCATGAGCGGCTGCATAGTGACTTGTACAGTTTGCTACCACTGCCCTGCCTCACGCGAGGATGGCACTTTTACCCACCGTGGTTTCTGCTCTAGCTGAGCAGACGCTAACACAGTGCCACAGACCAGCGGTGTCAGCATCGTGAAAACAGTTTCAACCAGTGGACTTGCTGACATGGTCTCGGGGACACGCAGGATTCTGAGGTCCACACCATGAGAACCTCTGGGGCAGGCGATTCTAACCTCATCTAATGCAGTCTGGAAGACTCGAAACACACCATAAAGACAGCGTTCATTTTCTTCTCAAGCAGGGAGTTCGCTTCAAGGCATACGTTCGATTATTGCTTGTATTGTGAGTTGACTGCAGGTACTCACGACAGGCAAAGCCACAACACAGCTTACCTCAGTCATTCCTAGTTCTGCAGCCTCACTCAGAGAGCCTGTCTCCTGAAGGTGTTTTGGGAGATACTGAATTTTAGATGAGAAAAAAAAAAAAAATCACTTTTGGAGAACATTTCAATGTGGCTTCTCTTAAACATTTGATAGAGCAGAATGATATTACATGAGAATCAGTGTGGTGAAGGGTTATGTAACTACTGGATAACTGTATATATTAAATGTCTATAAATACATTTGCATATAAATGTAAAAGCAGCTACATATTGAACCAACACAAATAACTACAGAGAATACACTGGATACTGTACCAAAATGGAAAATTTCGAGGCTCTTGGAAGTATTATCTCTTTAAACTAAGTATTATCCTAAGTATTTAACACAGTATCAAAGAAAAACACTTTAAAAATACAAGCATTAGGGTTTTAAAGACCTGGAAGTTGAAACAGTAACATGTATCTTGATTATGAATGGAAAAGATAAATACTGTGCTATTCAACATAATGCTTTCCAAAGAAACCTTTCTAATTCATTCATGCTGTGTTAGATCAACCCTGAAAATTAGTTAATGTCCCTAACGCCATAGAAGCAATACAACAGGGAAGGAAGGGAACAAACTGACAAACAACAGTCTGTTGCAGATGAGAAGGCAATGAACAGACTCTAGGCTAAGACTTTCAATCTCTTTTGCTATGTGGTTTTCATGACAAGTCTGTGCATGTCATTGTCTGTCACCAGATGTTGCCATGTTCTTGGCCTAGGGTACAGGAGTGTCAAGAGGGGGGACAGAGGATGCGTGTGAAATGGGGATGCCATGGACACCGATGCAGAGGGACAGCCGCTAACTGTGCAGCCCCATCACGTTGTTACATCTATGTTTCTCAGCCTAAGTGCAAGCTTCCCACCCCAGTGCACTGTCCCACCCCACGGCCCCCAGAATGACTGAAATACTCTGCAGAAAGAGGAAAATACGTAGTACTCTGGGATTATATGAGCCTCAGGTCATGGTTGGAAACTTCAGGATTTCTATTGCCTTTAAACACTTGCTATAAGAGAAACTCATTTCCTCAGCAGGGAACAGTAAGCTTTCAAAACCTCAATTTTCTCATCTCGAAAATAAGTGGTGTCAATTGTTACCTCTAAATTCCCTTCCAGACTTAAGACTCCATAACTCACAATCTGATCCAGGGAGAGATACACAGGCTTGGATGTAAATTCTGGCTCTGCCATTTGTGGCTCTGGGCAAGCCATTTAACCTTTCTGAGAGCTCAGTTTCCCCATCTGTAACACCACAATGATACCCTCAACCTTGGGGGTTATGACAACACAGGGACAGCCCCTGGGGTAGAACTTGGGACAGGAAATGGGAGTGGTCACCATTTTCACTGCCTTCGAAGACTACCAGAGAATTTCTCTGCCTGGCAGGGGACCCGATTCTGCCCTGGTTTATCTAATTCAAGAAAAGAATGTTCAATTGGTCTTTGAGCAGATCTTTTGCTAAAAGGCCAATATATTGCAGCTTTAGTTTTGAAAAATTCATTAGGTTCTTGTACAAGAGAGAGACTGCCAGATGACATGTATCAAAAGCATGTATGCTTTTGCTAGAGACATGGTTATTTCCTTCCCTAAAATTCACAGGACACCTGACTCCTAATGTTTGTCTCTATGTTTGCTATTTAACCCATTACTTAATCATTGCCTCAGAGTTGAAGCAAGTCAAATATTATTTGCTGAAAAACCTCAAGCTTTATAGAAAGATATCAGGTTCCTGCACCACGCAGCAGTGGACAGATTAAAAATATTAACTGCCCTTAGATTTGTTGTAATTGGAGTGGTAAGGTCTTGGGAAGTATCTGAGGACTTCTGTTTTTCTGATCCTGATATAATCAATTTCAGCACTTTTACTCAGTATCTTCTGGCTGGGTGGATAACTATTTGAACACTATCTTTCTCTGCAAGTTTTATAGTCCAATTAACCATAATACTCCCGTTTTTACAAATCCTCTGTTCTTTTTTCTAAAAACCTGGATGAAGTACTAAGAAAGTGTTCTAATAACCTTATCATCATCACTAATGGAATCAAAGCGAATACGATATGGCTCAAATCATTTACGTGCTGGCAGTGACTCTTAGACATTTGAGAGTCTCGCCTCTGACTTCCATAACAAGATAAACTTGTTCTCTGAACAAGACAGAACGTGTATTTAAGTATTGGTAACTTCATAGCAGTGATTTTGACACTGAAGAATCAAATATTCTTGGAACAAGGATAGGCTCACCAAGAAATCACATCAATGCTTTCAACCCAAGAGCATACCATTTAGGATACAGGATCAATTTCAATATACGTACATGAATTCTCAAACCAACTTAGCTTATTCAGCTGGTTTATGAAATAGATTTTTAAAAAGACATATTGATAGAAGTGAGCAGCACTGACCATTTTGTTGACCACAGGAAAATAAGAGGCAGTATTATTCATGAACTGATTTAAACTTGGAACTGTGTTGAGGGACTTTTGGCCTATTTACCAAAGGGTCAGGTTTCTCTGTTTTTGGCAGCATTATGTCAGTGGAAAAAACATAACAGGAATTAAAGAGACCTTATTCAAATCCTATATATCACTTCGTAGGTGAGTAACTGATCAAATTAATCTAACTTTACTAAATCTTTTCTTCTTTCAAAAATGCAGAATTATGATAGTACAGCAGCGTTGTTGTGAGATTATCAATAATATACACAAAGTATCTGGCAGAGTGCTTGGATGAGAGTGGTGTGTAGCAATGATAATAATCATAGCAATACAGAGTGATAATAAGGGGTTAGCTTGAGCAGACTGATTTTCTACGTCAGATTAATTTAAAATGAGGAAATACTTTTCTTCTTAATAAATGTGATTTTCATTAATGGCACCTATCTTTCCAAACATGAGCGCCATTGGGGAAGGCAATACGAGCTGGGTGACCTTCCTGGAGAGAGACCAGAACCATGCTGGGGAGAAGTCCCCTGCAGACCAGGCTGTTCCAGGGACAGTTCTCTGGTTCCACTGGCAATGAGGCATCAGGCAGCCACTGCACTTCCTCTGCACCCCTCTTTCCTCATGTAGGAAATGAAAGAACAGGACTAGCACTCTCTCGGTTCTCTTTCTGCTCTCCTCTCTAGGATTCTAACTCATAAACAGAGAACAGTGCGCACTGAAGCTTACCCTGCCAAATTGCCTCCATTATGCTCAAGAAGACCACGGGGCACAACAAAGGAAGAATATTTATAATTGGTTTTGAGCCTTAACTTCAATATTTCCTACCTTGTATGTGGCAGAAAATTTATCTTGGTTTCTGGAAAACATGTTTCGTTCTACTGTAATCTTATTATTTAAAACTATTTATGTAATCTTATTTTCAGGGGTTTTTAATTTCATAATAAAACTCCAGCTGAGTTGAAATTGAGCATGCATGCGCTTAGCTTAAGAAAGAATTCTGTGTTCTGGACAAAGTTTAAACCCACAGAGCCAGTTTAAGAGCAGAAATAAAAAGAGTTGATTAGAGAAAAACTGTGGGCAATGAGCAATGTACAGAGAAGACTGAAGTCATGCCCTTGAGGCCAAGCTGCTAAGCCAAGCTCAGGTCACACACCTTGCACCAGGACACTGGAGCCTCAAGGCCCTTGTGCTCAGAGGTGAACCAAAAAATCTGATTAGTGTTGCACATAAAGGAAGCCAAACAGCCCCACAATATGAGAATGTAACAAGAGTCCTCCAAACCCTATGTTCAAAGCATATCCCCTTCACATAGCTCTCTGCAGAGCTGGCAGGGGCTGGCAATTAATGAAAGGTTTCAAGGCTGTGAACACAAGTCAATGGTTTTCTACAGGATGGAGATGTGGGGTTTGGGGCCAATCTGCCAAAATGTGCCATTCACGATGAATCTCTAAAAAATAGCAATCTCTGGGCCAGCCATCAGGGTGGGGTCTTTACCCTGGAACAGATGATGACAAGCGAGTCACATTCTCATCAACACTTTATATTATGTTACTGTTTATGTTTCACCATCATTTTAAATCCATCACTTTCAATTTATTTGAAACCATCTTTTTCTTAGACAACCCCGATGCTCTACTCCGTGCCTTATATCCCAGAGAACCCTCTCGGCCGAGTCCTGTATTCGGGGTCTACATTCCTCCTGCTTCTGCTGCGTAAGGGGATGGGGGCTCTGTCACTTATACCTTGCATTCCCGTTTGCAGGCCTACTGTGACATGGAAGCTGGTGGAGGCGGGTGGACAATTATTCAGCGACGTGAGGATGGCAGCGTTGACTTTCAGAGGACTTGGAAAGAATATAAAGTGGTATGGACGTTCTTTAAGGCATCAGAAAAGAATTTCCCTTGTGAAAAATAGCTTTCAAGATCTGTGGAACCTTAACCACCAATCCCAAACTAACCAATTACTTTTGACATAGTTTTCTTTTTGGTAGAGATGGGGTTTCATCATGTTAGCCAGGATGGTCTTGATCTCCTGATCTCGTGATCTACCCGCCTCGGTCTCTCAAAGTGCTGGGATTACAGGCTTTTAAAATTGGTGTTCAAATTAGTTCTTCAAATTGGTATTTCAGTCTCCCCTTTAAAGAATGGCCAATATAAGGTAAACTGCATCAAAACAAAAACTGCAGCCAGGCGCAGGGCTCATGCCTGTAATCCCAGCACTTTGGGAGGCCGAGGCAGGTGGGTCACCTGAGGTCAGGAGTTTGAGACCAGCTGGCCAACATAGTGAAACTCTGTATCTACTAAAAATACAAATATTAGCCAGGTGTGGTGGTGAGCACCTGTAATTCCAGCTACTCCGGAGGCTGAGGCAGGAGGATCGCTTGAACCCAGGAGGCAGAGGTTGTAGTGAGCCCAGATCATGCCACTGCCCTCCAGCCTGCCTGGGTGACAGAGTAAGACTCTCTCTCCAAAGAAAAAAAAAAAAAAAAGAAAAAACCTGGCTGCCACTGCTTAGCTTATTTTTAAAGGTGGGCTCAGCGTTTTTTTGGTAAGCCAACTGTTTCATGGTGCTTCACATTTCCATGAACTGAACTGTTTACACTGAAGCTTCTGCTGGTGGCTCCCCAAGTAGTTCTCATTATCCTAATACAAATTATCTTTCAGCAGCAGCTTAGTGTCTAATAACTGACCTGTTTAAAATCCATTTTCTTTTGGGGAGGACTCTGAATTGTCACAGCACCAGAAGTAATTTCTGCTATTTGATAGTTATTCTATGTTAAGTTGACGGACTATCCACTTCAAATATACAAAGAAAAAATTACATGAAGTAATTGAATTTAACAACTTGCATTACAGGGATTTGGTAACCCTTCAGGAGAATATTGGCTGGGAAATGAGTTTGTTTCACAACTGACTAATCAGCAACGCTATGTGCTTAAAATACACCTTAAAGACTGGGAAGGGAACGAGGCTTACTCATTGTACGAACATTTCTATCTCTCAAGTGAAGAACTCAATTATAGGTAAGTGAGTTACTGGTAACTGAAAGAAAAAATTAAAAGATTTGTGGCTGGGCGCGGTGGCTCACGCTTGTAATCCCAGCACTTTGGGAGGCTGAGGCGGGCAGATCACGAGGTCAGGAGATCGAGACCATCTTGGCTAACATGGCGAAATCCCATCTCTACTAAAAATACAAAAAAATTAGCCGGGCATGGTGGTGGGTGCCTGTAGTCCCAGCTACTCAGGAGGCTGAGGAAGGAGAATGGCAGGAACCCGGGAGGCGGAGCTTGCAGTGAGCCAAGATCGTGCCACTGCACTCCAGCCTGGGCCACAGAGCGAGACTCCGTCTCAAAAAAAAAAAAAAAGAAAAAAAGAAAAAAAAATTAAAAGATTTGCTGGGTGACTATTCTAGAAAATGAGAACCACAATGATTTAACCAAGATCTAAATTACTCCTTTATTACCTTAAATGGAAAAACATCTTGTTTCTCAGAATTATTACCTCTTTAAGTTTCTCTGGGTTTAAATTTCTAACTTTGGTTATAACAATATAAAAGCAACTTCATACAAACAGTATTTTGTCCGTTGTGTTTACTGTGTATCTTCAAAGCCTAGAAGAATTCTGCCTGGTAGATAATTGGCTTTCATAGATACTTGTAAAATCGGTGAATGGTAAGTGTTCCCATGATGATACGTCATACGAATAGCATAAATGATGGATACTTGTGACTGTGATGTTTTATTCCAAAAGGTTTCAAAAGTTAATCTGTCTTTATGAAGTTTAAACACATTCAATTGTGTTCAATCTCAAAGTCAAGATTAGTTGTCAAGTTTAGAGATGGCAGAGTTAGGTGGGATGGTTAGTCAACTCTCCTCTCCTCTACAGGAAATACATCAGATTCACAGCATTCCCTGAGTGTTTGCCTTGTCCTCACCCATTTGGTGGCAATAATCATCAGTAATAGCATGGGCAACCTTGACCAGGAATTTGCTTTCTGCCTCTAAAATGCCCCATGAGAGTGGAGACAGAGAACAGCAATGGGACTTGACAACCTAGTGTGCAGATAAGTATGGTGAAGCCACAGGCACAGTAATGCTGGTACACAAGGCACAGAGAGGCAGTCTGAAATGTGTGCGCAATGGCAGGGGCAGAGAAGTGAGACTGTGTGCCCAGTGGCACCAACACCAGCCTAAAGGAGTCTAAAGAGCACAGACTGGTGGCACCCGGTGATCATGGAGCACACATTATGAAATAACCGCTTTGAGGTCAGAAATCAGCAAACGAAGGTCAACACGAACATCACATCATCTGACCTACAGTCTCGTCTTCATCTCATTAATGCCCAAGTCAGACACTCTGCTCCAGGACCTGAACAGTCTGAAAGCAGACACAACGTTAAAGTCCTTGAGCAGGCTGCCCAGTGGGGGGCTGTAGTGGGCAGCACAGAGAAGTGGCTGAACATCAAGTTGCCTGAACAACCAACTGAAAACTCTACAATGCCCAGTATGTCCTGTTTTACAAACAGTGAATGGAAATTCAGAAGCATGTTTGAGAAACAGATATACATGGATGTGACTCTTTAAACATCGGTGAAGCATATTCACTATTCTCATTATGGAAAGACCAGGCTCTCCTGGAGAGGTAACGACCGAGATGAATGAGAAGATAGGTGTTTGGGCCTCACAGCAGTTCCAACTTCACTCCAAAGAGATCAAAACTTCAATGAATTTTGAGACACAAGTGGCTGGTCATTGTTTTACCTCCAAGTTAAATATTTTTTCAACTGGCAATAGTTAGGAATCTACAACAGAAGAATTAAAAAAAAAAAAAGAAGCACAAAAAATTAAGGATTAGGCTGTTTGTATAAGAAGAGTTTTACAAAATGGGTCATTACCCTTGTACGCTGACATTATAAAAATATTTTAAACTGTGATGGTTCTTAACAGATATTTCCTTTAGAAATTCAATCAATTTTTGGATAGGCCATTTGGAAAAGCATACACATTGGTTTAAAGCTTAATTTGCTTGGCAAGATAAAATAGATATTACATCAAAATTATTATCCTATAAAACATGATGCTAGCATGATAAGAGAACTGTGAAGGGACTGAAACTTTTCATAACTGCAAATGCTTGGAGACGCCCATTGTATGCAGCATGTAAGGGATTTTTTTCCGGAAGAAATGTTCTCCAAGTGTGGGAAAACTGGAATATACATGTTATAAGAAATGGATAAATGCATCAGTAGAATTTGATTCTTTCCAGTAAAATTAAAAGCTATGTGTACGTTAAACCTTAAAAATTGGTCACTTTTCACACACATTCTGGCAGTTTCATATAACACTGAGGTTTAATTGTTAAATGTTGATGTTACCTCTTTACTCCACTGTCATATAAAATAATCCCTGGCAAAGCTGCAGAGATTGACAAAAAAATCAACCCACACCAATGTAAAGCAACTTCAAGAATATGGCCATTCTTAATAACCAAATTTTAAAGAAAGCACTTTAAACCAGGGAGCCATAAAAGGACCTAAAATTATACAAAATCTTTCGAACAGAGACTCATAAAAAATAGTATTCTCCCTTATTTTTCTTGCCTCTGGGGAAAACTTAACAAGTTCCATGAGAACTAAACATGTTCAAAGGAGTCAGGAGAGTTAAAAGATAAGCAAGGGAAGTGGTTCGTCTCAATCCTGTCTATGATTAACGGGAAGACAATGGAAAGAAAGTAAAGTGTTTCAAAATCCCAACAAAGATGAGTATTTATGACATTAACATTTTGCAGCAGGCATTTAGAGACTGAGCTATGGCCAGTCTCACTTTTGAAACGTGTAGGAAAATACTGAGACTCACATGTCCAGTCCAGGCCTTAGGATGAAGTTTCTAGGGCTGCCTTAATACTGAAGACGCTTAGGAGCAACACTTACGGAACTCCACATCACATGGCCTCATCCTCATCTTTTCACAACGTCTTCAATAAACAAACATCTCTGTTTAGGTGTGCACCAGTGTTGAAACATGGCAGAGGGGTTTGCTGCATCTGGTGCAAATCCTACCTCCATGACTTAAGAGTCTGACCTTGGACAAGTTCGTATCTCTGAACCTCAGTGACTTTCAGTGCAAAAATAAAGATGGCGGCCACCACTGCAGGTGGTTACGAGCATCCAGTGTGCGTGCAGGTGTAAGCACCTGGCCTGGCCTGACCAGCAGGTAAAACTAAAAGAACCTTTTCTCTCTTCTTTGCACTCTTCCAATACAAACTGATAAAAATTATATTATTCCAATGCGGCAGATAGTAAACATTAGCAGGTTTTACAAAGAAGGGCATCATCTTGGTGCTTCAAATACACTTCTCCTGCTACCATTGCAGGATTTGCTTTGTAGGCTCCTCGCCTGGGTCTTCGTCTGTCTATTTCTCCATCAGGATGTGAGGACTCAATGTGCCAACATGGCATACCCCATTACGTGATGCCTGCTCTGATCTGTACAGAACCATCTGCCAAGGGGCTTCTTTGCAGCAGAAACTCCTGAGCATAGTTATGGAAAATTTAAAAAAAAAAAAGAAAAGAAAAGAAAAGAAAAAACAACCTCAAAACATATTGTCTTCTCCCTTCCCCTATTTGCTCCTTGCTGGTACACAGATGACCAATAATAAGTCGTATTTTTGCAATACAACTTACAATGGCTCAACTTAAGATTTTTCAACTTTACGATGGTGTGAAGATGATACACATTCAGCAGAAACTACACTTTGAGATTTAAATTTGGATCTTTTCCTGGCTAGTGATATGTGGCACGATGCTCCCTTGTGATGCTGGGCAGCGGCAGCAAGCCACAGCTCCCAGTCAGCCCTATGATCACCAGGGTGAACAACAGACACTGCGTGCACCATGTTGCCAAATGGCTCTGCCTGACTGTGGGCTAATGTGGGTGTTCTGAGCACATTTAAGGAAGGCTAGGGCTAAGCTACGATGCTCCGAAGGTCAGGTGTATTCCATGCATTTTCAATGTACAACATTTTCAACCTTCAATGGGCTTATCAGAACATAGCCCCATGGGAAGTCAGGGATCATCCGTATTGTAAATAGTGTCTAACTTACTCGGACATTTGTTCCTTTCTCAATGTCTAACAGTTTAATTACTTTACACTACTATACAGACATGAAGCAATGCAGCCACAAGGATTTATTTTCAGCACCGTTCTGTAGATTTCTTCCCCAAACTCAGTGGCCATTCCTTGTCTGCTGCATTCTCCATCCCCCCGGGGTGCCCTGTGGAAAATGATGTTTGAGGTTGCCCAGTTGTGTCAGGACTCTGTCTCTATGGAAGATGACTGGAGACCTGGGAGGAGGACCCTTGTGCTGCATTTCTCTCTCTTCTGTTTATCTGAAAGCAGCAGGAAAATAAATTACAGGGCTCTACAGTCGCTGCTGATAGTTGTGCAAGTGATATGTGTTGAAGGCTTCATGAAAACATCCCTCTTCGCCGAAGGATTTCATGATAAGTTGGTTCCTGTTTATACCAGTGCAAAATATTTTGTCCAGAGTATGCATTAGTCCATTAACGAGTACAGAACATGCTTCTGTAGAATAGCATTCTTCATTACGAAAAATTTTCCACTATGGTAAATCAATGACCCTAGCCAATTAAATTTGTTTTTTTCTCTTTGCACGCTTACAGGATTCACCTTAAAGGACTTACAGGGACAGCCGGCAAAATAAGCAGCATCAGTCAACCAGGAAATGATTTCAGCACAAAGGATGCAGACAACGACAAATGTATTTGCAAATGCTCACAAATGCTAACAGGAGGTAGGGATGACTTTCCGTCTTCCTATTTGTATTGGCAAGGAACGATTTCATAGAGGGAAAGGCTGGCAGTTTGGACTTCAAATTGTGATTGGTAATGATGTCCACAATTTCATACGTAGACACACTAGCTTGACATAGATAAATGTGTTTCACTTTTTTTTACACTAAGTTTTAAGTGAGAATATGATATGGAGCTAGACTTGTCAGCAAGCCAACCGTGTTTCCTCAGGACCTAGCCCTGGCAAGGAGAGGGGATATTTGATTCTTAGCAAGCTCTCCTGGGTTTGTGCTTGCTGGATACTAGAGAGATGGTTTAATTACATTTTGCTTTATTTAAAAAGTTAAAAATTCCAAGTAGCAACCGAAACAGTAATACAGATTATAGAAATATTTCCAAATAATAATTTAATGTTCAAACAAGGAACTTCCAGTTGTCATTTATTATTTATTTATTTTGAGACAGAGTCTCCAGCTGTTTGTTTATTTATTTATTTTGAGACAGAGTCTCACTTTGTTGTCCAGAAGGGAGTGTGATCGCAGCTCACTGCAACCCCTGCCTCCCAGGCTCAAGCAATTCTCCTGCCTCAGCCTCCCCAGTGCTGGGATTATAGGTGCCCACTACTGGAGCGGCTAATGTTGTATTGTTAGTACAGAGAGGGTTTCATCATGTTTGCCAGGCTGGTCTCAAACTGCTGACCTCAAGTGATCTGCCTGCCTCAGCCTCCAGAAGTGTTGAGATTACAGGCGTGAGCCACCACACCTGGCCCCAGTTGTTTTTTTTAAAAAGATTTCATTAATATATAGCAAACACCTATAAACACAACGAGTTGACCAACCTCTTTTAGTAAATCAAATTAAAATGAGTGATCTTCTACTTCAAGGCCTTTCTGGTTTTCTACTTTTAGTATCAGACTGCCATAAAACAGACAATGAAAACCACACTCATAAGCAAAAGACCACTGTAGTAGTCACTTAAAATGGATGGGTTGGTATTCAGAAACATTTGAGAGTTCAAACATAGGAATCGACTTTTAGAAAATGTTATTTTTCTGGCCTGGTGGCGCACGCCTGTAATCCCAGCACTCTGGGAGGTTGAGACGGGCGGATCACCTGAAGTTAGGAGTTCGAGACCAGCCTGGCCAGCACAGTGAAACCCCGTCTCTACTAAAAATACAAAAATTACCCAGGCATGGTGGCAGGTGCCTGTAATCCCAGTTACTCCTACTCAGGAGGCTGAGGCAGCAGAATGGCTTGAACCTGGGAGGAGGAGGTTGCAGTGACCCAAGATCATGCCACTGCATGCTAGCCTGGGGGACAGAGTGAAACTTCATCTCAAAAAAAAAAAAAAAAAAAAGAAAAAAAGAAAACGTTATTTTTCTGATTTTTTAAAAGTTTAGAAATTCACTGACAGGAACAAACACTACTACTTAGTAACTGAGACAAGAAAAAAGTCTGACAAATGCTGTCAAGTTAGTTCTTGAAAAACACTGAAAGATTTAAAGTAGCAACAAAAACTCTGCCAATAGTGCAAAATGAATGTAAAGAATAACAGGAAAAATGGGAGGGTTTAATTTCTAGAGAACATAAATCGTGTCTGCAAAAATTAATATGTTACCCACCCAAGAAAACCAAAAGTAAGAACTATGGTCAACATATTTTATAAATGAAAGTTACTACATTAAACAAATGGATGACCCAAGTTATGATGCATTTACACTATAGGAATCATTAAGAGGGCTGGGCGTGCACACTTGTAATCCCAGCACTTTGGGAGGCCAAGGCAGGCGGATCACCTGAGGTCAGGAGTTTGAGACCAGCCTGGCCAACATGGCAAAACCCCATCTCTACTAAAAATACAAAAATTAGCCAGGTGTGGTGGCGCACACCTGTAATCCCAGTTACTCAGAAGGCTGAGGCAGGAGAATCGCTTGAACCGGGGAGACAGAGGTTGCAATGAGCCGAGATCACGCCACTGCACTCCAGCCTGGGCGACAAGAGTGAGACTCTGTCTCAAAAACAAAACAGAACAAAACAAAAAAACAAACAAAAGAAAACAAAACAAAAAAAAGCATCATTAACAGTCAAAAGGAAGATTTAGTAATGAAAATAATATGAAATTTGTTAATCTTCAAGTCTTTAAATTTCATGCCTTTTATACTGAAAGAATCAGGCCTCATAAAAAAAAAAAAAAAAAAAAGAAAGAAAAAAAAAAGCAATCCTCTGTTTCCTGAGAAAGTATGACTACTATTTGGTAACACAGGTCCTCCCTACTAACCATGATTACACCAATGAGCAAAGCCCTCATACTGATTTTGCAAAAGCTTCTTGTTTCCCTCATCCTGGCACAATCATCCTTTTTAAAGCTGAACAGCAGGGAAAGTGGTCAGGTGGAGGAGCCACAGATACCTAGGGCTTCGTTTCCTGTCTGCCCTTCCCCCTACATGCTGGACCCAGCTCTCTCCTTGAGAAGGTTGTGGTTGTTAGACCACCCGTATGTGGTGAGCTTCTCAGGAGAGTAGGAGAATCGCATTAATAACCAAGGAAACAATATATTTACTTACTCAAATCAAGATTTAGGGGCTGAGAATGTAATTGGAAAAGAGACTGAGGAGAGGAAAAACAGTCCAAGAGAGAAAGTGGAGTGGTCTTGCCTGTGAAGGGGTCAAATTCCAGCCAGTGGTCTGGACCATTAATGAACCAGCCTAATGAGCAGCTCCATTCTGCATGGACACCAAGTTCTCTAGTCAGACAAGCTCCAGAAGAGACTGACTTATGAATCTGTCAAAGTGCTGAATATGTGAAGGATTCTGAATAGAACACACAAACTTCCATCCAATCTGCATTCATCTGAATCAAATGAAGTCACTGAGCTGTTACCACCAGGAAAGAATGTAGGAACCTGGATGAAATAACTGGCACTCACAAAGCAAAGTGTAAACACAACATATACATAGAATATATATATTCTATATATAATATAACATATATTATATATTCTATATATAAAGGATAGTCTATATATACATATATAAAGAATATACACATTCTATATATAAAGAATATACATATTCTCTATATACATATATAAAGAAAATATATATATATATATTCTCTTTGGCATCAGAGTTTTTATTTAAGAAATAATACATTACAGGTAAGGCTAAAGAGGCCCTGCCAGTGCCATTCCCTACCTGCTGCTTGGGTCGAGGTTAATTCACTTTATTAATTTTCCTACATATGGAGATATCAATCATAATTATTTTCTGTATTTTAAAAATTAATATAAGGAGTATCATACTGTATGTGTCCCTCCAACACAGTGTTTTTTTATTCAGATTAATATTGTAAAATCAAGGTTACAGCAGTCCTCGCTTCTCCTTAGGGGAAACATTCCAAGATGTCCAGCAAATGCCTGAAATCACAGACAGTATCAAACCCTATGTGTTTATTTTTTCCTGTTCACACATATTTATGAAGTTTAGTTTGTAAACTAGGCACAACAAGAGACTTAACAACAATAATAAAACTGAATAATATACAACGTATTGCTTCCAATTTCATGGATATAAGATTTGTTCTTCTATAGATCTTAGCACCCTTAGAGTACGATTTTGTTCTCTCATTAAGTCAGGAACTTTCACCTTTTCACTTAAAGGAAGCACTTTACAGCTTCTCTTTGGCATATCTGAATTGCCAGCATCATCACTCTTGCACTTTTGGGGCCATTATTAAGTCAAATAAGGGTTACTTGAACATAAGCACTGTGATACAGCGTGGATCCACGCGATAGAGGGGATCATTCATGTTCTGGGAGGGAAGAAGGGGACAGCAGGAGATTTCATCCCGTTACTCAGAACAGCATGCAATTTAAGGCTTATAGATTATTTCTGCCGCCCAGGCTGGAGTGAGTGGCGCCATCTTGGCTCCCTGCAAGCTCCGCCCCCCGGGTTCTCGCCATTCTCCTGCCTCAGTCTCCTGAGTAGCTGGGACCACAGGCGCCGCCACCGCGCCCGGCTCATTTTTTTGTATTTTTAGTAGAGACGGTGTTTCACCGTGTTAGCCAGGATGGTCTGGATCTCCTTACCTTGTGATCCACCCACCTCAGCCTCCCAAAGTGCTGGGATTACAGGCGTGAGCCACCGCACCCGGCCCCTGCTTATAGATTATTTCTAGAATTTTCCATTTAATATTTAGAGCCGCAGCTGACTTCAGGTATCTGAAAGTGCAGAAAGCGAAAACAGCAGATAAGGGGGGACTACTGTGTTGCTTTCTCTTACAAACCCCAGCATGCTCCTGTTTTTGGCCAAGACCAGAAATTAAGGTGTAGATGGGCTTCACTCCCACAGCCCCCGTGCTGGGCACCTCTCCTGCCCTGGCTCTAGCTGAGTGAGCGCACACTCTCACTTTAAATTTCCTCTTTGTCTCTGAAACATAGAGACTTCCTTTTTATGTAGCTCCACTGAGTACTTAATAGTTTGGGTTAAAGTTCAATGAAAAAAATCCTTTAATAGAGCAAGGGGAGCCTGAGCAAGTCCAGCCCACCATGTTGCTGGGACTGGTAAGTAATCCTGGTTGAAGGAGAGTTTTCCAACTGTGCCTCAGATGTTTGCTTATCCCTGCTGTAAGTGTGTACACACTGGGCTTACCAAATAGGACTGTGGAGAATTCAGGCCTCTCCACACAGCATAAGGGAAAAGGTGGAAGAACACTTGTAAAAGCATTTACAGTAATAAAACTGTGATGTCATGGGCGTACAGCTGGAAAACCATCCCTCTGCCAGTGCACATCCTATACTCACAATCATCTGCATGTGCCTACTCCACATGCCTGCAGCGTGCCTGCTGGCTTAGCTGAGTATTGCTGTCTTCGTTGTGGGTGCTGGCATCACCTAGTTCCTAATTCCTTCTGTGTTTTACTTTCACAGGCTGGTGGTTTGATGCATGTGGTCCTTCCAACTTGAACGGAATGTACTATCCACAAAGGCAGAACACAAATAAGTTCAACGGCATTAAGTGGTACTACTGGAAAGGCTCAGGCTACTC
Source organism: Chlorocebus sabaeus (assembly GCF_047675955.1). Classification (NCBI taxonomy): domain Eukaryota; kingdom Metazoa; phylum Chordata; class Mammalia; order Primates; family Cercopithecidae; genus Chlorocebus; species Chlorocebus sabaeus. The sequence continues at coordinate 7,314,934 of NC_132911.1, read as the reverse complement.
GCTCAAGGCCACAACCATGATGATCCGACCGGCAGATTTCTAAACACCCGAGTCCACCTGAGGAAGACTGTCTCGAACTATTTTCAAAGACTTAAACCCAATGCACTGAAAGTCACGGCTGCGCACTGTGTCCTCTTCCACCACAGAGGGCGTGTGCTCAGTGCTGACGGGACCCGTGTGCTCCAGATTACAGCCTGTAAACTTTGTCACTTAAACTTGCATCACTTAACAGACCAAAGCAAGACCCTAAACATCTGTAATTGTGATTAGACAGAACACCTATGGAAAGATGAACCCGAGGCTGAGCATCAGATTGACAATTTACAGACTCTGCTGTCACAACGAAGAATGTTATGTGCAAGTTTATCAGTAAATAACTGGAAAACAGAACACTTATGTTATACAATACAGATCATCTTGGAACTGCATTCTTCTGAGCACTGTTTACACACTGTGTAAATACCCATATGTCCTGAATTCACCATCACTATCACAATTAAAAGGAAGAAAAAAATCTCTAAGCCATAAAAAGACATATTCAGGGATATTCTGAGAAGGGGTTACTAGAAGTTTAATATTTGGAAAAACAGTTAGTGCATTTTTACTCCATCTCTTAGGTGCTTTAAATTTTTATTTCAAAAACAGCGTATTTACATTTATGTTGACAGCTTAGTTTTAAGTTAATGCTCAAATACGTATTTCAAGTTTATATGGTGGAAACTTCTAGGATCTCTGAAATTATCAACAGAAACATGTGCCATTTTAGTTTATATGCAGATTGTACTATTTTTTTCTGCCTGATTGTTAAATATGAAGGTATTTTTAGTAATTAAATATAACTTATTAGGGGATATGCCTATGTTTAACTTTTATGACAATATTTACAATTTTATAATTTGTTTCTGAAAGAACTAATTGTGCCTTGTGATAAGGAAACCTTTGATTTTAATGATGAGGAAAATTATACATTTCATTCTATGACAAAGAAACTTTACTATCTTCTCAACTATTCTAAAACAGAGGTGTGTTTTCTTTTCTAGTAAGATATATTTTTATAGAACTAGGCTACAATTTAATTTGTAGTTGAGAAAAGCCTTCTATTTAAGAAATTTACGGCCGGGCGCGGTGGCTCAAGCCTGTAATCCCAGCACTTTGGGAGGCCAAGGTGGGCAGGTCACCTGAGGTCAGGAGTTCAAGACCAGCCTGGCCAACATGATGAAACCCCGTCTCTATTAAATAATACAAAAACTAGCCAGGCGTGGTGGTGGGCGCCTGTAATCCCAGCTACTTGGGAGGCTGGATCAGGGAGAATTGCTTGAACCCAGGAGGCGGAGGCTGCAGTGAGCCAAGATCACGCCACTGCACTCCAGCCTGGGTGACAGAGCAAGACTCCATCTCAAAAAAAAAAAAAGAAAATTTGAGAACACAGCTTTATACTCAGGATTACAAAACCATAAACTCCTAGAGTTTTAACTCCTTTTGAAATTTTCATAGTACAATTAATACTAATGAACATTTGTGTAAAGCTTTATAATTTAAAGGCAATCTCTCATATATTCTTTTCTGAATCATTTGCAAGGAAGTTCAGAGTCCAGTCCACAACTAGCATCTACTATACGTCTGTCTTTACCTTAAAGTATTCTACCATTATTTTTTCTTTATTCCATTTTAAAATCTAATTTATTTTACGCCAACTTCTCCCCACTCCCTTGACGTAGTTTTAGAACACATAGGTGTTGCTACATATTTTGAGTCAGTGATGGACTCTGGCAAAGTCAAGGCTCTGTTTTATTTCCACCAAGGTCCACTTTTCCAACAACTATTTAACTGAGTCAAGAACCTCCCTACCTTAGAACTGTATCTACTTTATATTTAAGAAGGTTTTATGAATTCAACAACAGTATCATGGCCTTGTATCAAGTTGAAAAACAACAGAAAATAAGAAACTTTCACAGCCTCAAAAGACAACAATAAGTTTCTATGATATTTCAATGACAACAGTGATGGATACCTAGGCAGGGAAATGATAATGCAAGAACAACTGGCAACAACACAATTCATATCAATTTTTCATGTAGGCAGGTGAAACAAAATTCAAGGACAAATCTCATTATGTCATTGGGCATCATATATAATCTCATGACCGAGAATGGGGGGAATTTGTGTTTTTACTTTACACTTAAGTTCCTTACACAGTATTTCAAACAAACAGTTTTGCTGAGAGGAACTTTTCTCTCCTTAAGAAAACATTTATAAAGCTGAAAGGAAATCAAACAGTAATCTTAAAAATGAAAACAAACAACCCAACAACCTAGATAACTACGGTGATCAGGGAGCACAGTTCAACTCCTTTTTATGTTTTAGCCATACGGCCTACTCAAACAGCTATATAACAATACGGGTGGCAGATAAAAATCACCATTTATCTTTCAGATATTAATCTTTTGAATGAATAAACTGTCACATGCAAGTTAACATTTTTGAACATGAAAGACAACTTCCGCACAATTCTATATCCAACCAAACCTTAAATTACCCACTTAATTATTACTTCATCTTAAAAAAAATTAGAACCCAGAACTTTTCCATGAAGCATTTGAAAGTTGAAGTGAAATTTAGGAAAGTCATAAAAATATAAAGACTGTTATCACAGCACCAGCAAGCCATAATTTTTAGATCTATCAGTTCTGCATAGATCTATTAACAGTAAAAACATTAAGCAAGATATTAGACTACTTGCCCAAGAATTCAGTCTTTTTTCAATTTTGTTTTTCTCAATTCTGAGGACTTTAATCATTAAATTTTCTTTGGACTGCATTCCTGACTACTTTTTGCAGAATGGTCTCACGTTCTCACATTTGTTCCCACAAATAAATTGATAAAAGATGTTAAGTTCTGTGAATGTCTTTTTAATTATGGGCATAATTGTGCTTGACTTGATAAAAACTTAATTCTACCCTTACGTTTGTAATAATTTCTTGAGAACACCAAATTGCGTTTACCATCATAAAACAATATCTGACTTACAGGAGCTGCAGGGAAGTGATTAGACAGTTCGAATGGCTCCTCAGAAATCCAGTGACCCAATTCTAAAGACCATAGCACCTGCAAGTGATACAATAAGCAGATTTATTATACATTTATTAGGCTTAGCAGGCAATAAACCAAGAGTCACTTTGAAGACACAGCAAAAACAAAACAAAAAATTCAGCAGTGATACACTCCGCAGATCTGAAATAGATGTGTTCTCAAACAATAAAGTCCCTTCAGAATCTTCATGTTGCATAAATGTTATGAATATTAATAAAAACTTGGTTAAGAAAAAGTCTCAAAACAAGAAATCTGAGTCACTATTCTCATGAGGCCGAATATTTAAATATCATCCTGTTTTTACACAATGAAATATTATATATATATTTTTAATTCCAAGTTTCTAATTTGTGAAGTTTTATAAACAGTCCTCTATAAATATTCCAGACTTTTATTAATTAAAACAGTGAATTAACAGAAGATGGATCACAAGCCTAAATTCAAAAGCAATCCCTTTGGCTTGCGACTTTGTTTCTAACATTGGCTAATACTTTCAGAAGTCCCCTGGAATACACTTGAAATTCCTTCCCAGACTTTGGAAGAGTAAAATGTCCCATAAACAAGCTATCATCATCATCATTATCATCATCATTATACTCTGAGTATTTGAATCCCCACACTTTTAAAGGATCAATACAATATTTTCCTTTTTAATTCAGTAATATCTGAGGTTCTGCAGCCATCTCTACTCCAGGACCAAAATCCCTGAAAATCTGTCTCTATACGGCCGAAGTTTAGAGCTAAAATAATAAAGCTGGATTATATAATTCCTGTTTGTTTATTTGTTTATTTATTTATTTATTTTTTGAGACAGACTCTCACTCTGTCATCCAGGCTATAGTACAGTGGTGCAATCTCAGATCACTGCAACCTCCACCTCCCAGGTTCAAGCGACTCTCCTGCCTCAGCCTCTCGAGTAGCTGGGACTACAGGCACCCAGCACTACACCTGGCTAATTTGTTTTGTATTTGTAGTAGAGATCAGGTTTCCCCGTGTTGGCCAGGCTGGTCTCGAACTTCTGGCCTCAATTGATCTGCCAACCTCAGCCTCAATGCATGTTATTTAAGGAGATATACTAACAATATGTGAGGCTCCCCACAAACTCATAAAATTAACCCAGAAAATAAAAGGTAAAAATCAGGTTCATTTCAGACAAGAGGCGACATAAAAGAACAGTGCAGTGAGAAATACAATGGACCAGTGACAGCAGCCAGGAACCAGACTTAAAAATGCGTGTGGCGTTCAAGTTCAAATACAATCCACATTAAAATGTCAACCGAATTTAAACAACCTTATGGAGAAAATTTATGTCCTCTGAATTTAGCCCTTTCTAAATGTTAAGAAAATAAAACCATAAGAGGCTAAAGTAGAGTTCTGGTCAGTAAATTAATTAATTTACATAGGCATCCCAGGAATTAATATTGTGTAGAGATAGGAGAAAACACTAATTGAGTTGTATTAAAATCATCAAATCAGAAATACAGTGTAAACATTTTGCTCCAGTAGTTTCATCGGCCAAACACATCTTTACCTTAATAGAGTGTTCAAAATAGTGAAAATCTACTTTGAAAGAGCACAGGTAAGGCTGTACACAAACTTAAAAACAAAAGGTTGGCTCAACATATTTCTCATAAGAAGGGCAGAGTGAATTCAGCATCCACTGCATCGGGAATTCAGCATCTTGTAGGTAACACATTACATAATGAAAATAGTGTTTTTTACATTGTAATATTATCATTCATAAAACCCAAACCTTGCTGATGAATGTAAACAGTAACTACATCTGTGAATAGAAACTGCTTTATTTCTTCCTGTCTGATTTGTACGCACACTTTATTTCCCACCTTATTACACTGGGTAAGACCCTCCTGTTCAAGGCAGGGAAGGAGCAGTGAGAGCATTAGAGTTCTTTGAACAGCTTTGTGAGGCAGACTTCTTCAGTTTATTGTGGTATAGGATATCATAAAAACCTAAAGTGTTCAACGTAATGTACCTATGTTCAAATCAATGTATCTATTATGTTAATGTGTCTATGTTCAAATTAATCTATAGAAAGCACAAGCTTTTTTTCTGTCTTTATATTTTCGAAGCCACTTTAGCTTCATAGCAAAGTTAAGAGGAAGGTACAGAGAGCTCCCATACACCTCCTGCCCCGACACATGCATTTCAGTGTCTCCCACTGGAGTGCTACATGTGTTGTACCCAGTCATCCCATGTTGACACATCATTATCACCCAAAGTCCACAGTTTAAATTACAGTTCCTTAGAAGTGAAAAGCACATACTATGATGGAGTACTGGTGCTGGCCAGTGGTTGCAGTGCTTCCCTAAGCTCTTTTCAACTTCTTATTTCTTCTTCTTTTCTTTTGAGACAGAGTCTTCCTCTGTCCCCCAGGTTGGAGTACAGTGGTGCAATCTTGGCTCACTGCAGCCTCCGTCTTCCAGGTTCAAGCAATTCTCCTGCCTCAGCCTCCTGTGTAGCTGAGACTACAGGTACACATCACCATGCCTGGTTCATTTTTTTCTTTTTTTTTTAGTAGAGATGGGGTTTCACAGTATTGGTCAGCCCTGTCTCGGCTTCTCAATGTGTTGGGATTACAGGCATGAGCCACTGCACCCAGCCCTCTCAACTTCTTATTTCTCAAAGAATTACAAATATCTGAGTGATCAAAAGGATTACTGTTAAACATCGGTAAATGTTACATCTCCAATTAGGATCAATCACATTAATTTTTATTTATTCATTAGCTTATTAGTATTTTCTTAACTGCCTAAGAAATTTTCTTCAGCCAAAACCAAAATTTATTCACAAAGTATTTCATAAGCAAAAGCACTGAACAAGGTATTCAATTTTTGACTTCTCAAAAAAAATTTAAAGAGGGAAAACAACAAGCAATTATTTCAATGTCTAAGTGATGAGAGAAAACTTGGCAGTGGGGGGGAAGGCAATCTGTAAGAGGGATTTTAAGTTGGGCTTGAAAACATGACCCCATTTAATAATGACTCCCTACTGGTATGAAAAATACAACTGTAACACGAAGCTGGTTTAACTCACTGGAAAGCATTAATGATTGTGTTGAAAACATTTATTAACATTCACAATTTTTGATAGGCAACATTACTGTTAATCATAACAGTAAATTTATTCCACATTTCTAAATAGCCTGCCTTATCCAAGCATACCGCCCACCATACTGTGAAATTCAACTGCAGTTGTGGTACTAAGAATACCCGTGGGAATGTAACCGGAAAGGAAAAAGGCGGGGGGAGGGGGGCGAGGGGGCGAGGGGGCTTCCGTGTGGCAAAAGTCAACAATATTCTTTTGCATACAAAAGACTCCACGCTGTGTAAAACAGGGGTCCTGGTACCAGTTTGTGGCCTATTAGGAACCAGGCCACACAGCAGGAGGTGAGTGGCGGGTGAGCCAGTGAAGGAAGCTTCATCTGTATTTACAGCTACTTCCCATTGCTTGAATTATCACCTGAGCTCCACCTCCTGTCAGATCAGCAGTGGCATTAGATTCTCATAGGCGCGTGAGCCCTATTGTGAACTGTGCATGCAACGGATCTAGCTTGCACGTTCCTTATGAGAATCTAAAGCCTGATGATCTGTCACTGTCTCTCGTCACCTCCCAATAGCACTGTCTAATTGCAGAAAACAAGCTCAAGGCTCCCACTGATTTTACATTACGGTGAGTTGTATACTTATTTCATTATATATTACAATGTAATAATAATAGAAATAAAATGCACAATAAGTGTAATGTGCTTGAATCATTCCGAAACCATTCCTCCCTCACCCTCTCAATCCCCCAGTCCCTGGAAAAATGGTCTTTCACAAAACTGGTCCGTGGTGCCAAAAAGACTGGGGACTGCTCGTATAAAATACCACTTGATTAATTAAAAATCAAATCTGATAGTTAGAAACTTGTCCCACAGATGTAAGCCATAGGAATGTAGCTGATTTCAAACAGTTCAAAAGTATGTTTTACATTCCACTTTACTGGATGATACTTTAGGAGTAAAGTTAGACATATCTTTAATTTAATCATTGAAAGTGATTGGGGTGTTTCTACCACTGTCTCCTCCATCCATCTCTCACTCCACCGACTGTGGTAAAAAGTGTGGTTGTAGGTGTTTATGGAAGGTTATTTATTATAAGAGGTTTTTTAAAAATTATTTACATTATTTATTATAAGAGTAACAAAAGTAATAATTATTAATTTGTTACCAATTTAAGCTAACAAAATGATAAAAATCAAATTACAAAGATTTTTCTCATCAGATTTTATAGATCCTTTATCTTAGTTGTTAGGGTAATTGGTTTTCTCAAACAACATTTATGAGAGTTTGCTAGTTTGTATGCTGTTTTGGATTTTTCTAAAGAAAGAAGAAGAATATTTGTGATTCTTCCCCAACTAGACAGTGTAATATACTGGTTAAAAGCACAGAATTCAACAACTGGGTTTAAACCAATGTCCACCTTTTTACAGATTTATGACAAGGGGCAGGTTAATTCTGCCACATGAAGACATTATGTATCATTATTAACTACATAAGTACCCATGTAGTTAATGAAATAGTATAGCAATGAAGTTATTTCTAGGTTATACTGAACTTCAGGAGAAAAAATTGGGAATGTTAGTGGTACAATTTTTAACAACAAAATAATAGGGTACTTACGTCCCAAGCATTTTCAAGTCAGAAAATAAAGAAGGTCTAGTCTTCTGAAGAGACCAGCTTGAACTGGCAAAATTTCAAGGCAATAATATCTGTTCCAAAATAAGCTATTCTTCTGTATTTCCAACACATCTCATAGCATCAAGAAATGCTTCCTATAATTCCATAAAGTTCTTTTAAAAATACAAACCTATTTAGTAGTTGTAGTCATGCCTTAACAAAGCAATTTCCCACATGTGATGACTTTTTTAAGTGAGGTGAAATTGGCATAATATACAATTAACCATTTTAAAGTGTGCAACTCAATGGCATTTTGTATCATGATGCTGTGCAACCAGCACCTCTTTCTAGTTTCAAAACGCTTTCATCACCCCAGAAAAACATCCTGTACCTGTTAAGTAATCACTCCCCATCCCTCTCTCCCCTCCATCCCTGGTAACTTCTACCTCGTTTTCTATTCTATGGCTTTACCTATTCTGGATATATTGTATGAAAGGAATTATACAACATGTGCCTTTTGGGTCTGGCTCCTTTCACTCAGTGTGTTCAAGGTTCATCCAAGTTACACTTTTAATGAAGGCTAGTGATCGGTGTCAAAAATGCTTGTTGAATAATAACAGTATTTAATATTTATTGAGTGTATACTGAGTACTTTATTTAGGTAATCTTTCCATTCTTTTACAGATAAAGAAACCGCCTTGGCCGGGCACGGTGGCTAATGCCTGTAATCCCAGCACTTTGGGAGGCCAAGGTGGGTGGATCACGAGGTCAGGAGATTGAGACCACGGTGAAACCCTGTCTCTACTAAAAACTACAAAAAATTAGCCGGGTGCGGTGGTGGGCGCCTGTAGTCCCAGCTACTCGGGAGGCTGAGGCAGGAGAATGGCGTGAACCTGGGAAGTGGAGCTTGCAGTAAGCTGAGATCGCACCACTGCACTCCAGCCTGGGGGACAGAGCAAGACTCCATCTCAAAAAAAAAAAAACAAAAAACAAAAAACTGCCTTACCCAAGGTTACACAGCGACGGTGTAGCAGGGTTAGCAGTAAAATCCACTGCCTTATCCACTAATCTTTTCAAAACACATAGCGGTCAGAGAATGCCCATGTCAAGGTTTACAGCTATAGAAGATAAAAAATATTCTCTAGGCTATCTTTGGAAGTAGATGCTAGAACGAAGGTGGGCTATGAATTGAAGAACAGCTGAACTCAAATTCAAAATTCACCATTTTTGACCGGGTGCAGTGGCTCACGCCTCTAATCCTAGTACTTTGGGAGGCCAATGGGTGGATCACTTGAGGTCAGGAATTTGAGACCAGCCTGGCCAACATGGTGAAACCCTGTCTCTACAAAAAACAAAAATTAGCCAGGTGTGGTGGCATGCACCTGTAATCCCAGCTACTCAACAGGCTGAGGCACAAGAATTGCTTGAACCCGGAGACAGAGGTTGCAGTGAGCCAAGATCGTGCCATTGCACTCCAGCCTGGGCAACAGAGTGAGACTCCATCTCAAAAAAAAGTTTTTCTCGTTTTTTTTTTTTTTTTTTTTACCATTTCCAAGCACTGTCGTATTTTGCATCCTGGGGACCCAATGCTGGGTCACAGGACCAGCAGCGTGGGCCTCACCTCAAGCCTGAGCAGACCCAGACCCACTGAACCAGGATCTGTACTTGAGTAAGATCCCCCAGGTGATCCACACGTTAGTAAGGTTTAAAAAGCACCGCTCTAGCTGTCTCATAAAGAAAGGGGCAGGAAGCTAAATATCTAACACAGCCTATTCAACCAAGAAAGGGAAGATGAGTAATAAAGTACTGAAAGTATGTGGTTAAGAACGTGTTTCCCTTTTAAACGACATTGACTGACAGAGACTGAATTCTAGGTGGTGAGAGGGAAAACAAGCTGCATGCTGACCTAGGCTTGAATATTCTTACGAAAAAGCTCAACTCAGTTGGACACAGACATTTAAGTTCAATTTATTCTGCTTGCACTCTACCTAATCCTTTCCAGTTTCCAAAAATGAAAATGGGTGATTCTCAGATGTTAAGACTTAACTACTCAGTAATATCCACTTTATAAATACAGCTAAGCAATGACCAGGGCGACCCCGCATGTCACCACTGTACTCACATGTGAAGTCCAAACATCTTTATAAATAACTAAGTGCGTACTTCTCTTATCAAAAGGAAAACAAAGAAATAAATATAACAAATTCCAATGTAACTAAAATAAATAGCAGAAACATCACTTCACTGTATGAAAACACAGCAGAAATTATTACCAACACAGACAATAAACCAAATATTATGGCTACTAAGAGTGATCACTATTTTTTGTTAATCTTTCCGCAAGTTTGAATTACAAAGTTGTTTTTCTTAAATGAACATCAGGTCATCTTATATTAATGAATTTTAACAAGAAACACATTAACTACGTGGGTAATTTGCAATTTAGGCTGATGCATAATTTTTATGTAATATATTTTTAACTCATCAGGGGTAAGAAGAAATTCTGAGATTTTTTTTAAAAAAACCAGGTCATCCATCAACTCATTTATTCATTCAATAAATGAGGACTGAGTTCCATGTCCAATCCTAGGTCCTGGGGCTATGTAAGCACACAAGCACATTCTCTGCCCTTGAAGGACTGGCGATTGATAACTAACCAGTATCTAAGTATCAAAAGAGGACACTTACATTTTTAAAACATTCTTCCTTGTGCCAGGGAGAGTACGGTTGTCTCTAAAATACTGTCAAAACTACTGTTTACAATTTAACACTTGAAATAAACGATCTACTACAATAAACTGTACACACAGAATATTAGAATTACATAAAAAGAAAAAAGATGGTGAATAATAGTATGTGTGTATATTCTTTCTTATTTTGTTGTTACCCAGCAAAACTAAAGTCGAAAGAAACCGCAGGGCCAGGCGTGGTGGCTCACAAGGAAGAGGAGGGGGGATTGCCTGAGCTCAGGAGTTCGATTCCAGTCTGGGCAACATGGTGAAACCCGGTCTTTACTAAAATACAAAAAATTAGCCAGGCATGACGGCGTGCACCTGTAATCCCAGCTACTCCCAGCTACTGAAGAGGCTGAGGCAGGAGAATCACTAGAACCCAGGAGGCGGAGGTTGCAGTAAGCCGAGATCACACAACTGCCCTCCAGCCTGGGCGACAGAGTAAGACTTCGTCTCAAAAACAAAACAAAACAAAACAAAAAAACAAAGAAAGAAATTGCGTAACATTCATTGGAGATGTGGTGTGTGTCGACAGAGTTTGAATTTGTGTCCCCATCCAAATCACAGGTTGAATTGAAGGTGGGGCCCAGTGGGAGGTGACTGGATCCTGGGGGCAGAGTTCTCACGAATGGTTCAGCTCCGTCCCACCTTGGCACTGCATAGTGAATGAGTTCTCAAGAGATCTGGTTGTTTAAAAGTGTGTAGAACTGCCACGCCCTTTCCTGCTGCTCCGCCCATGGAAGATGGGGCCGCTTCCCGGCTTTGCTTTCTGCCATGATTGAAACTTTCCTGAGGCCTCCCCGGAAGCCACTATGCCTCATGTACAGCCTGCAGAAGCGTGAGCCAATGAAACCTCTTTTCTCCATAAATTACTCAGTCTCGGGCATTTCTTTATGGCAGTGTGAGAACAGACTTATACATACGTGGCATAGCAAAAAATCGTGGGCAGCCTACAGAAGAAGAGTGGGGCCACGCTAAGGACAAAGCACTTGACTCTGCCATAGACTCCCTAGAGCCACTAACCAGGAAGCAGACAATGGTATTTACACGGCAAAGCTAAGTATGCAGTCTCGGTATTACCCAAGAGTACAATAATTTAACAATAATCATTATCAGTTAATCAATTAATTACTTCAGCCCATCAATAATTGGATAATGAAATATCATTAATAATTTTATATTAAATAATTGTTATTAATTATTATTAATAATATTAATTTATTTAACGATTTAATATAAAATATTTAATTCTAAATTTTTAAATTTTAAGTTTTAATATTCTAAAAATTAGTATAAAGTATTTAATATTATTAAATATTTTTAAATAACATTACTAATTATTAATATATTATTAATATATACGATGCTTGTTAAATTATTAGGTGGAACTTTAATATTCTGGCAGAGAAACTTTTAGAAACAAGAACCCATGAAAAACAACTAAAAAATAGATCTATTATGAACCTATGGCAAGCTGTTAGTTTAGCTGAGAAAACTGCATTACATAATTGTCACTCTCTGGTTAAGGACAGTCTAACAAATTTTCTGTGCTAAATTTTCCAATGAAATTCATTTCATTTGGAATTCCTATTCAATTCATTGGAAATGAATTTTAGGAGAAATGCATTAGGTGGATCACACATCAGAAGTATCAGGTAGCAAAATGTACAATGTTGTCAATTATAGCTTTGAAAAAAAGTACAACAGTTTTCTAAAATCCAGTATTTCTTACATCAGTTCTCTTCAAAAAGATTAACATTGTGCCTAAAACCAAATTCACAGAGGGTCCTCACACAGAGACTGTAACAGAAGTATGATGTTCCTTGGAAATCTATTTTAACTTGGGGATAGAGTTAAGAAGCCTTGAAAGAATAGATGGTTAACAATGTCCCCAAAGTCCCTGAGGGACATCTAAATGATATCTAAATGATGGACAGCTGAAGACAGTTTTTGAAGTTACAGATAAAATCAAACCATGGTTGAATTTTCCAATGAAGACCTGAAGTTAAGATATTCTGTGCTATTATTTAATACTTACAGCGAGAACTGCTTGATTGAGATGTCAGAAACAAAAGTGAAAATTCTGATGCCTGGCAGAACACTGCAAAGGTTAAAGTGCACCTTTAGGTAGGGCCAAAGCTTGGAATTTGTGCTGCAGTTCAGCATGGACCAAGTTGAGGTCCTAGAGGTCTCAGTCATAAAGCAAAGGCGGGGAACTGAGGTCTACAGTGAAGACCTGTGTTACCTCGCGGTTGATCCAAGTTAATAGAAAAGTAAAGACAAACTGTGACCCCTGAAGGCTATGATTTGGAAAAGGATGGGTGGCAACAAGTACCCTCTCGACCTGTTAGCCTTATCCATTTAAAGGATTTGCCAAATACAGCAACTTTTTCGTTAATACACATAATCTTAGTTTACTTTTTAAATTTTTTTTTTCCCTGATAACTCAGCCAACAGATTCAAATGCTTCTCAAGGCCACACTCAACTCACCATAATGCAACCACATTGCCAAGCACCAGGATGATGATCTGTGTTGCCGTTGGCAATGCTAGAGGGCTCGAGTCACACTCCATGGTGTCCCATTCGCTGCCAACCAATCTCTCTGATGTAGCAGCAGCAGTACGTCTAGGAATAACGTATGAGCAATACGTCTGATAATAACCCCTAACTCAGCAAATGGCACCATTACACATAACCCTAGTGCTTCCACTGCTTTATGTACCATTGACTCTTCAACTCTCTTAGTCATTGGATTCAACCTGCTTTTTTCAAGGTCTCTGACAACATCCACCTGATGAAATTGAACAGTGGCTTCTGTCTCCTCTATTCACCTTCCAGCAGCACTCAGCACAGCTGAGCATCCTTCCTTCCTGAAACAGTCCCCCTTCTGACTGATGCCACGTTCCCCTGGTGGCTCCCCGAGGTTGCTAGCTAGCCGTTCCCGGGTCCCCTTGCCTCCCCCTTCTCCCTGACTTCTGCATGGCGGCACAGCCCAGAGCTCAAACCTAAACTCACTGTTTTCTTCATTCTACACTCCCTTCCAGTTACCATGGCTGGAGTGAATAACCTTTCCTCTGAACACATGTACATATATATAATCTGATATGTGATATCTCTATTTGAATGTCTAATAGGAATCTCAGACTCAATATGCTTACATCAATTTTTTATTGTACCCCAAACCCTGCACACAATTTTCTCCCCCCAGAGTTCCCTAACTCAGCAAATGGCACCATTATCTATAGTTAGTTGCCCCAGGAAAAAATTGAGGTGGGAGTCTTCTTGACTTCTCCATTCCCACACACCTCACATTACAGATTCCACTAGATCTTCCTAGGAAGTGCACCAACCTGCTCTCTCCTCCCCACCTATCGACCCCTCCTCTAGACACAGCTGCAGTCATTTCTCACCTCGATGATCCTAGTTGCCTCCTGCTGCCCACCCTGTTCTTACCTCCCTGCAATCCTTTCTTTGCTGAGAGGCCAGAGCCACTCTGTAGTTAAAACAGTCTGATGGCTTCTGCCTCCCTCGCTTTGATCTGCACAGCCATACTGGGGCCCTACAGCCTTCTCCAACACCTGTCCTCCTCACTCCTGGTGCCTCAGGTATTTCTCTTTCTTGCAAAGGTGCAGCCTTAGGACCCGTGCACTGGCTTTTCTGTGCCAGGTGCATTAGGTAGATTCTGTCTAGCACCTTTAGAAAATTAAAGAAAAAATATTAATGTAAAAATTTGAAAATGGTGATCAAAGTTTATTCCTAATCATGTCTATGGTTGCATCTCAGGGTGACTCCACAGTCTTCTCCCACTAAAAAAATCACTTTGACTCTTTCAAACTCCAACATTTATCATTCTTAGCACTCACAGGCTTGTCCACATCTTTTCAAATGTCCTCCTGGAAGGCAGCACCAAAGCCTTCAATTTTCCAGATGAATCACTTTTTGGTATCTGTCCTCAATCAGGAGACTATGGTCCTGGGAAGCATGGCGGCTCCAACCTGGGAAATGCGCACCTTGGGGTCTTGCCAGGAGCAACAGACAGGGGGATGGAGGACCTAGACCGCAGCGCCTGCTCCCCATGCTCCCAGTGGCCAGTGGCCAGTGGCCATGCTGACACAGCCTGCAGGAGCCTCCGCAAAGAACAAGCTCCAGCACTGTTCAGGAACCACCTCAAGTGAAAGGAGCAGACAAATTCTGTCTCTATGCCTGGGCAAAACCAGAATCCATTATTTTAATAAGGAAAATGTATAAATTAGGTGTCCTGGAGATAGCTGTTCATAGTCACTCCCTTAAAACAATGTCATGACAGAGATGTGTTTCTAAGATCCACATTCAAGTCAGACAAACTATTTTTGCCCAGAGTCTCCATCACTAAACTCACTGTTTATTTGCAGCATCCTTCTCGGCTGCAAAAATTTTCTGTCAGGATCCAGTGAGCATGGGAAAATACTCTGTGAAGTATAAAGTCCTTTACCAAGGTATAATCTGTAGCAGGATAAAAAGGACTTTGAAATCAAGTCGTGAAAGATCAGAGACCCAGGCCTGAGATCCTAGTTAGCTTGCCAGTGCGAGCAATAAATGTCTGCTAGAGAGAACTGAAGAGAACCCTCAGAAACTCAGCGTCAGTGTGACACACCAAGTACAACGTGGCTGAAAACTATTCCTAACATGAGTTATGAAGTTAATCTGCCATCTTAAGGTTAAAAAGAGAATAGTTTTTCAAGATGATCCCTTTTGAATAGACTTGGGAATGCAGGGTGATGAACTAACACCAGTGAAAAGCCGAGATTCCAGTTCTGGTTCTACCATGAGTTATAATTTTAGGACAGTGGCTCAGCATTTCTTTAATGTAAAATGAGAAGCATGAGCTGAGTGAACTGCGTGTGTTCTTCTAACAGTTCATTGATTCTATGCTCACCACTGATAAAAACATGTCTCATCTGACTCACTGCTTACTAAGTTCAATGTGGATCACATTATCTCAAGAAAATAGTTCATGATGACATCGTTTTTGATTAAGAAAACACTAGATTATTTGTTGATAGTTAGCGGCCTTGACATTTTGTTATAAAGCTGATTTAGCTTTTAAGCCCTGCACTTGTATTTATAAATGAATTAGCTTTAAATCTCTATTTTCAGATCCTTTTCACAAGCTGCTCAGGACCAAAATCTTAAAATCTGAATACAGGCTGAGTTATTCCTCACCGTACTGGACAGAGTGACACGGAGTGGTAGCTGGAAAAGGGGAAGACTGGATCATAGGACACTCCGCTTGTATTTTAGCATCCACAAAAGGGCTTTGAGGGAAAGTAGAATTGTGGACAAGTCACAGGAAAATGCAGGAAACACCAAATTAAGTGAGAGTGGGATAAAGAGTATTTAAAGTTTCAAATTGTACTACGCTTGAACAACACATAACAAAACAATGCGAGTCTAAAGGGACACTTTGGTCAAATTAATTTCTTTATTTTTCTGTTGTGTTACTTCCTGTCTCCCATAAATAGGAAGCTCGGCAACTCCTGGCATGGTTTTCTATTTCCATGTATCTGCCAGACAATTTGGTCACGAAGGAGGAAAAACATAAATTATTCTCCTTCCTGAAAACAGTAGAGCTAACACTGGAGGTGTGAACTGCTGTAAACATGGAAAAATTGCCAATAAACTTCTCAAAAACATTAAGTCAAAATTCAAACTGAATTTTGTTATAAAATCGTCACAGTTTCTGATATGACTAGCTGGGCCACATACAACCATCTAATTCTGAAGAACTGCTACAACTCTCCTTTACAAGAAATTTCCAGAGAATACCACACAAACCCTGAAATAAAAACATGCTCAGTAATGTTTTTCTTGGAGGCAAGTTTATACTGCTAGCCAAAGAGAATATTTTAAGAATCCCCCAATTGCACTGGAGACAGGGTTAGAAGGAGGAGGACGAGAGAGAACGAGAGTGCCAGAGACAGAAAGAGAGATTACTTGTACACAAAGTCAATGTATATAATATATGATATGGATACTTCAAATCTTGACCCTAAAAGAAATTGGAACTGTGAAGTTTATATCTGAAGTTATATACAAGACATAAATATTAAATTGGGTGCTAAGCTTTAAACATTATGTAGAATGGCTTTGTAAATGGTGCTGGCAACTATCCTCTCTCAAATTTCTTATGTTTATACTATTGAATTAATTTAAAAGTTAAAGGAGGGGGCCATGCAAAAAGCAGCAGTCATCTTTGTCTTCTTGAAGACTGAGATGAACAGAGAAAGTGACTCAGCTTGTTTCTAAAGTTTTTGAGGGTGCAAGTCAGCAGCAACCTATGAACATCAATACAATATAAATATCTGTTGGTGTGATTTATATATGTGTGATATATTATACCTGACAGCCATCATGGTTACCTTGTAATCACACAAACAGATATTTCACCTGAAGCCATAGGCCATCTAGGCCTTCTCAATCTCCCAAGAGTTGATACTATTCACAAATAGCAACATCATCAGTAAGGCAAGGGCAATACAGACACACATTTGTGACCTTTTGCCATGAACAAGGGGAAAAAAGGTAACACAGAGGGCAAAGAGCAATTTAGGGAAAGTTGAGTTTTAAAATTATTTTCATTTTTTTTAAGATAGAAGAGCTGGGATGAAGTTTCAGTGCTAATAGAAGTATAGGGACAGAGGCAGCAGTTGAAGGTACAGGAGCCTGTAAACTTCAGCACACAGAAGGAAACCTAGTTCTGAAACCAAGACACTAGCCTGGTCCTACCAGTGCCCAAATATCTCCATTTGGAAAGCACATTAGATATGTAAGATATACTTTTTTTTTTTTTTTTTTTTTTTGAGACAGAGTCTCACTCTGTCACCCAGGCTGGAGTGCAGTGGTGTGATCTCGGCTCATTGCAACCTCCCTCTGAGTTCAAGAGATTCTCCTGCCTCAGCCTCCCAAGTAGCTGGGATTACAGGTGGCTGCCACCGTGCCCGGCTAATTTTTGTATTTTTAGTAGAGACAGAGTTTCACCATCTTGGCCAGGCTGGTCTTGAACTGCTGGACCTCGTGATCTACCCACCTCGGCCTCCCAAAGTGCTGGGAATATAGGCGTGAGCCACTGTACCCAGCCTAGATATACTTTTTAATTTAAATTTACAAATAATAAAATTTACTCGTGTGTGCATGTGTGTGTACAGTTCTCTGTGTTTTAATACATGCATAGATTCTGTAACCACTGCCACTAACGACACAGCACAATTCCAGTGCCCCAAAGATGTAACAGCTGCTATTGCTCTGCAGAGGCAGATGCTACTCCCACCTTAACGTGTGGCAACTACTCATCTGTTCTCCTTCCCTACAGTCTGGCCTTGTCTAGAATGACAAAGAAATGGCCTTATACAGTACGTGACCTTCTGAGATCAGCTATTCCACTTGGCGTGATGCCCCCGAGAGTCATGCAAGTTGCTGCACCTATCACCATTCCTTCCGTACACTCCACAGCATGGATGGTCCAGCTGGTTGATCCATTCACCCACTGGAGGGACACCTGTGCTGTTTCCAGGTCCACTTGATAAGTAAGACTGCTACAAACATTCATGTACAGACTCTGTGTGAACACAAGCTTTCATTTCTCCAAGGCAAATATCTGGGAGTGGGACTGCTGAGTGGACATTTAGCTTTCTGTGAAACTGCCAAACTGTTTCTCAGAGTGGCTGGACCACTTCCCACTCGCACTAGCAGCCGTTCCAGCTGCGCTGGCTCCTTGCTAGAGTGCGACTGTTATTTTTTATTTTAGCCATTTTAATGGATATGTAGTGGATCTCACCATATTTCTGAAGTGAGCAATAATGATGAGAATCTTTTTAGATGCTTATTTGCCATCTGTGTGTCCTCAGTAAAATGTCTATACAAGTGTTTTCTTTGCCAGTTTTTGTTTGGGCTGTTTGTTTTCTTATTGTTCAGTATTGAGAGTTCTTTATATATTCCAGACATAAATCTTTTGTCAGATATAAGGTTTGCAAATGTTTTCTTCTGATCTCTTCATAATATCTTTCACAGAGTAAAGCTTTCAATTTTGATGAAATCTAATTTACCAATGTTTTCTGTTATTGATAATGCTTTTGGTGTATCTAAGAACTCTTTGCCTATACCAAGATCATTTTTCTTGTTTGTTTACTTATAGAAGTTTTATACCTTTACATTTAGTCTATGATCCATTTGGAGGTAATTTTTTTGGCCCGTCTAAGGTACAAAATGAGATTCTCCCTTCCTTCTTCCTCTCCTCTCCTCTCTTCTTTCCTTTCCTTTTCTTTTCTTTTTTGAGACAGGGTGTCTCTCTGTCACCCAGGCTGAAGTGCAGTGGCATGGAATTGGCTCATTGCAACCTCCATCTCACCGGTTCAAGTGATTCTTGTGCCTCAGCCTCCTGAGTAGCTGGGACTACAGGCAGGTGCCACCATGCCCAGCTGTTTTTTTTATTTTTGGTAGAGACAGGGTTTCACCATGTTGACCAGGCTGGTCTCCAATTCCTGACCTCAGGTGATCCACCCAAAGTGTTGGGAAGGTTCCTTTTCTTGCTTGTGTATGTCCAACTGCTCCAACACCACTTGTTGAAAAGACTGAATTTCTCCACTGAACTGCCTTCATGCCTTTGCCAAAACCCATGGGATATATTTTTGGGGCCTATTTCTGGATTCTCTATCTGTTCTATGGGTCTACCAATACCACACTGTCTTGAGGACGACAGCTTGAAGGGATGCCCCAAAACCAGGTAGTGCCAGTCCTCCTCCTTGTTATTTTCTTTCTAAATTGTTTTGGCTATTCTGGTTCCTTAACATCTCCACAGAAATTTTAGAACCAGCGTGTATGTATCTTGAAAGATTCTGCTGAGATTTTGAATGGAATGTGTTAAATCTATAGATCATTTTGGGGAGGAGTGACATGTTCACTGTACTATGTCTTCCAATCCATGAACATTGTATGTCTTTTAATATACTTAGTTTGTTGATCTTTAAAATCAGCATTTTGTAGTTTTCAGCATACAGATCCTGCACTTATTTTAATAGCTTTATACTGAAGTTTCAATGGAATTTTTGCATCTGGATGACTTGCTCAAGTCAGTTGTCAGCTCTAATTGCTGTTTTGTAGATTACTTGTGACTATCTACATAGAAAATTGTGTTGTTTATAAATAGAGATAGCTTTATTTCTTCCTTTCTAACCTACATGCCTTTTATTACCTTTTCTTGTCTGATTGCCTTGTACCTCATTCATTCACTTATGTGTCTTAGTGCCCCAGGTTCTTCCCTCCAGGCAAGGAGTCCAGACTAAAGATCAGAAGTTTATTAAATAATGTGTTTTAATGCCCACCTTTCTCATATCAGGTAATCCCAGAAGAGATACAATAACCTAAAATTTCACCCAGTTCTGTTTCTGTGTATGATTAGTTGGGGAGTACTGGCAGGACACTGAGCAGAGACATGCAGACCACCAGGGAGCAGGTCTCTATCCACGTCGACAGCAAAGGCAGTACGTTCTCACGTCTGACCTCTATGGACTGCTCAAAGTTCCAAAAGAATAAGTTGGGTAAAGAATCCTGTGCAGATGCGTATCTTTAGAAATAACATTTTTTCCTACAAAACCTGAGGGAAGGAGAGTAGTCAGATGAAGATACAGAGACAATTTGAATTGGAGAGAAATAAAACACAGAACTCATTCACTGATGCTAGAGTTATTAAATAGACAGTAGTCCACCCTATCCAAAGGGGGTACAGTTCATGGCCCCCTGGGGGATGCCTAAAACTGTGGATAGTTCTGAACCCTACATATACTATGCACAATTTTTTTTCTTTCTTCACAATTTCACAAGTGAAAGACTCATTTTTTTCCATAGATCTTAGCTACATCAGCATACCATTTTTCTTTCTTTATTAAGTGGACAACGTTCACCTTTTCACTTAAAGAAAGCACCTTGGAGCACCTCTTTGGCATATCAAAGTTGTCAGCATCAATACTCTTGTGCTTGGGGAACATTATTAGGCCAAATAAGGGTTCCTTGAAGACAAACACTGCAAAACCACGAGATTCTATCTGATAACCAAGAGGCTACTAAGCAAGGGCAAGCAGCACCTACTCCAGGTGGAATGAAGGATGATTCACATCCCAGGGAGAATGGAGCAGGATGACCTGAGATTTCTTCATGCTACTCAGAAAAGCATGCATTTAAAGACTTATAAATTGTTCTTTTCTGGGATTTCCCATTTAATATTTTCAGGCTATAGTACCTGAAACCACAGAAAGCAAAACCCTGGATGAGGGGGGGACTACTGTCTTTCATCCAAATAAACATAAAGCAGTACTAGTAGATAATTAGGTAAGGTGATCCCCAATTGCCACCAATGCAAATCAATAGTGCTTACTTTTGGAATTTCAGTGTTTCCACTTCACAACTAGAAGTACTAATCTCTTTAAACTCTGTCACAGCACGGAAAAAAGACCACGGCCATTCTTGAAAATACATGTGTAGCTTTTGCATGTTATAATTCTACTGGTTTAAATGAACACAGTATGAGTATGAATAGAATACATTCTTGGGAGAGGAGGAGGAAAGACGGATCCCACAGATGCAAAATGGTAACACAAGTAACAGATGATGCTACTGTCATCAGAAAGCAATGCTTTGGAGCAACCTTAGGTTGAGGATCAAAGTAAAAATAGAACTAATAACAGATCATTTCAATTGTTACAAATAACAAAAATAATTATATATTTTTAAAAACTATCTTTAATGTATAGAAATAAGGGCAAATAATGTTACAGATAGATATACATAGGATAAAACCTATCCAAATGGGATTGAAGGAACATGTTTCATCCTAAGTAAATCCATCTGTACAAACAATCGCTGAACTATTTTGGCTCTGCAAACCACTACCACCACAGGTCACAGTATTTCTTGGTCACACATAGAGGAACGCTCTTTGACTGTGAGAATGTGCATTTTGTGTTTCTTTCAGCGTCTTTCTAACCTTGCTTCTGATTTATCTTAGAGACTACTCACTTCCTGCTCTCTACCCTCCCCGTCCTCCTGCTGCCCCAGGACTTGGCACTTGTTGAAGGGCAGCAGCCCAAGGGAGACCAACAGGAGGAAAGACGGGTGTTCCCAGCTCACAGGAAAGTGTGCAGATCCACAAGGGTGCACGCCGGCCTGAGCGCTGATGTCAGCACTTCAGGGTGACCCACTCTATCAAAATGCCTTGTTTTAAAATATGCAGTTCACACACAGGGTTTACCCAGTCATAAGAGAGAACCCAGCAGCCACGCGCGATTCCCAGTAGCACATTCAGGGTGCGAAGTGGCTTCCCGGAAAGCACGTGAGTCGTGGTCTCACAGACGTCTGGTGCAATTGAAAAGCCTTTCAGTTTATCCACAACCTGGATGACGACATTCTGCTTTCTATCAAATCGGGGGGAAAATGAACAAAATGAATGAGTTTGTTGCACATGAACATCAAGGCAGTTGCACTCAATATTGGTAATAATAAAACTAGAAAGCCAACATTTTAAACTGATTTTGGTTATGGTGCTTATGTCTTAACTGACTTACAATCAATGGTTTGGAACCTGGGGAAATAAACTTCAGATCTCAATTCTATTTTAATGGCTCAGAAGACAAGCCCACAGGTTGTCAATGGCTTCCCACAGTGGCTGGGCCGGGTAGGGACAGAGCCAGCATCAGAAACCAGGCCCCTGGTCGGGCGCGGTGGCTCCCGTCTATAATCCTGGCACTTTGGGAGGCCGAGATGGGCGGACCACGAGGTCAGGAGTTCAAGATCAGCCTGGCCAATGCGGTGAAACCCTGTCTCTACTAAAAGCTACAAAAATTAACCAGGCGTGGTGGCACGTGCCTGTGGTTCCAACTACTCGGGAGGTTGAGGCAGAAGAATCACTTGAACCCGGGAAGTGGAGGTTGCAGTGAGCCGTGATCATGTCACTGCACTTCAGCCTGGGAGACAGGGCGAGACTCCACCTCAAAAAAAAAAAAAAAAAGGAAACCAGGCCCCTGACATCAGACCAACACTCTTCCCACCGGGGCAACAATTTGTTTTTCAGGCCTATTTGAACCTGTCTGTGCATGCTAACCAAGATCCTCACTTATTTTATTTTGAAAACGTAACATTTATTGAGTATCAACACACAGTTTTTCTACTAAAAGGGGAAAAAAGACCCTTTTTATTAAATCATCAGATCAAATCTGGGACCTATTTGTCACAAAGCTCATGACCATTACCGCTTCTCTCCTGCTCTGTCATTCCCTTAATACTTAAAATATCCTTTAAAAAAATATATTCCTTCCATCCAACTTCCTTACCAAACAACCCTCAGTTCTTTCCTCCCTTTTATAATAACCTTTCTATGCCTTTAGTTCTGACATTGGTTTTCTCTCTCTCCCAGAAAATTTAAAAAATCCCCAATGAAGGGCTTTCTAAGCCACACTGTGATATACACAATAACATGGTGAAACCCCGTCTCTACTAAAATCACAAAAAAATTAGCTGGGTGTGGTGGCGGGCCCCTGTAGTCCCAGCTACTCGGGAGGCTGAGGCAGGAGAATGGTGGGAACCTGGGAGGTGGAGCTTGCAGTGAGCCGAGATTGCGCCACTCACTCCAGTCTGGGCAACAGAGCGAGACTCCGTCTCAAAAAAAAAAAGAAAAAAAAAAAAGAAATAAACATCTCTCCTCTCCAAAAATTATATTACAAAGAGGAAGATGTTATTGTCTATGCTTATACAGACTGTCTCTAACACTCTTCCTTCCAAATGATGGTGTTCCTTAGTTTTATTTTATTGTTTTGAGACAGGGTCTTGCTCTGTTGCCCAGGCTGGAGTGCAGTGGCACAATCATGGCTCACTGCATTGTTGATTTCCTGGGCTCAAGTGATCCTCCTGCCTTATCCTCCCAAGTAGTTGGGACTATAGGCAACTCACCACCAAGTCTGGCTAACTTCTGCATTTTTTTGTAGACACAAGGTTTTGCTGTTACCCAGGCTAGTCTTGAACTCCTAGTCTCAAGCAATATGCCCACCTGGGCCCCTAAAATCACGCCCCTGGGATTATAGGCCTAAACCAATGCACCCAGCCTTCTTAGTTTTGTCTCTAGTGATGTTAGGTATGTCCATCTCAAGACCTGTTTCTTTATCTGTAAAAGGAAAGGGCTGAATTATATCATGCTTTTAAATTCTTAGAGATCCTTAGGGTAGAAAAGATGTGTGAGTCAAGATCTGGGCCTCATCACCACTTCAACCCGAGAATCTGTGCTTGAGTCAAGAAAAATAATTAAATTTGGAAAAAAATAAAGGCAAAAATGATAAAAGAAAACAAAAAGTAAAAACCTCTAA
Source organism: Chlorocebus sabaeus (assembly GCF_047675955.1). NCBI lineage: Eukaryota > Metazoa > Chordata > Mammalia > Primates > Cercopithecidae > Chlorocebus > Chlorocebus sabaeus. The sequence continues at coordinate 7,291,051 of NC_132911.1, read as the reverse complement.
ACCAGACACTCCCTAGAACCCCATCCTGAGGCTGGCAGCTACTTGCTGGATGTGCCAATAAGTAATGAGTGTCTCTGCAAGGCACAGCTAATCCACATAAAATCAGAATGTCCAGGTCTTGTTCTTAACTATCACAAGAAGTCTATGTGGAGAAAAAAAGAGTAAGACATGAAGATGGCCTAAATGAAAAGTTTTATTTTTAAATCTTGAATGAGAAAAGAACTAGTTAACTAGTAATTTTTTTTTTATTTTGGAAAAATACACAGACTTTAAAAAATATTACACATATATTCAATATTCACTTCTGTAGTAGACTATTTAGGATGTTCAATATATTTCATAATATATTTACAAAAATTTTGAGTGACCCCCTTTTTCACTATATAATGTATGGTATTCGATAATCAATCCTTTTATTTTTAAGCCACAGGCAGGAAAAGGATCCCACTACTGAAAATGTTCTAAACGTGCCCCTCTCTGCGGCATATTTTTCACTGAAATGTTCCAATGTTTTGATGGATGTCTTAAAACCTTAAAACCTATGACTGATATCAAAAACATGGTTTTCCCCTTTAAACAGGAATTCAAAAATCTGTTGCAAAGAATATAGTACTGTATTTTTGTTGGATGTTCTTTGTTGTGTTAAATGTTTAAGGGAGATGATAAGAGCATGCCAACAAGCTATTAACCCTTCCACAAAATGCACAGATAGCAACTTTCATACTGCTGTGGAAAGCTTTCTGCTGCAGTGTTGCTTTAAGACCTTTAAGGGAAATGTTTTGGTCAACGATGTTCCACTTCTTGAACATTCATGAAGCTATTTGGTATCAAGCAAGCAAAAGAACATCAAAATGAGCACACACCTCTTAATGCTGCCTAAACAACCCCAACATTTTCAAGGCTAAATTGCTCACATTTGGTACATGTTTAATTTTCAGTGACCTTCTAACTCAGATATTAATTTTGTAAAGTAAAAGTGATACAGGAACAGATTGACGAATTGCCTAAAGGCACCCAGAATTACAGTATATGAGAGAAAAGGTTAACATTTTACATTGAACAGAAATCAAAACAAGTACTTACTCAGATGGCATGCTTGTCATGACTAATGTTCTTGTTGGCTAGAGATTTCAAACAAGAAGGAACAAAAAACAGTCAAAAACATAAAAAATATTTTTCCCACAGAAATAAACTTTAATAAGTTTTTTGAAAAGTTACATCACTTAAAAATAAATATTTAAGCATATATCAAAGAAAAAAACCTTTATATTCCTGGAAAAAACAGCCCAACTGATAGAAACTCAGATACTATCCCAAAAGCAATCCAAAATAATCCAGATATGAGGTACAAGAGCAAAAAAAAAATATTTCCCCCAGGAATCTGTTCCACCAGTTAGCCAGCAGACCTCCAAGTGTGTCAACATCTTTACACACTTCAAAGTGAGAAAGGGTAAGAAGGGCGTTTTTGTAGACTCGTCAGCCACTTTTCTCAAGACTTCTAGGCAACCTCATTCTCATTTCAGACACATGTGTACAATAATGCTTGTGCTTCTGTTGCACCTGTCAAGCAAATCCCCCCCACACAGAAGCATGGATAATGGAACTTATTTGTTGTGTTGACATCTGCTATTAACTGGAATTGAAAAAAAAATTTAAATAAAATGTTTAATTTTTTTTGCTTATCTAAGAAATGCACGCTGAATTGCATAAAATGTAAATGCTATAGAAATATATAATCAGAAATACAAATTTCCTGTAATTCCACCAGCTAGAAATGACTATTGTTTAACAATTTGGTAGTACATTCAGCCAAATGGTCACTCTATAGGAGTGTGTGTATATGTATATGCATGCATATACACATATAAACAAAAATGAATTAACATTATTCATATACGTTTGTAATTCACATGAAATACTTCAAATGTAACCAACTGTGTAGTATAACCAATTGTCTTGAAAAGTCAATGTGAAGTGAATGATAAGGAACAAAAGGCATTTGAAGGACCCCAGGGTTGATGAAAATGACAGACATGAAGGGGTTTGTATATTACATATTTGGGGAAGGACTGCTGGTTTATACCGATCTTGTCTCTGTTGGGTGAAAGAAAACAGAGTCTGATTTGCTAGTATTTTTCGTTTGTCTACTTTTCTACTTTGGCTTCAAAACAATTAAGAATTCATGCTATCAGGAAGTAGACATCTGAATAAAATTTTATATTCCTGCTTTTATGTTTGGCCCATGACTGAATTTTTTTTCTTTTTCTATTTTTTTTGAGATGGAATTTCGCTCTTATTGCCCAGGCTGGAGTGCAATGGTGCAGTCTCGGCTCACTGCAACCTCCATCTCCCGGGTTCAAGCAATTCTCCTGCCTCAGTCTCCCAAGTAGCTGGGATCACAGGCACCCACTACCACACTCAGCTAATTTTTGTTAGTAGAGACAGGGTTCCACCATGTTGGCCAGGCTGGTCTCAAACTCCTGACCTCAGGTGATCCACCCACCTCGGCCTCCCAAAGTGCTGGGATTACAGGCGTGAGCCACCATGCCTGGTCTGAAATTTTAGAATTGAGGCTTATAAATTATCTGTGTCTGTTTGTATGTCTGTTTTGTATTGCAGAAATGCCACTGTAGTGAATACTTACAATTTTATATACCTTGGCATCTATTTTGAACATAAGTTTAACTTTCTCATACCAGAAACAGGACTTAGTTTCCCTTGACAGCTTCCACCTGCCACCCCCAGTCCTCAATGTGGTTGATCCAGGATCTGCCTTATACACCTCCTCTTTCTGGTGACGACCTCTCTAAGGGACAGTCTACCTGGCCGGCCCTGCCAGCCCCACACCCCTACATGGACTGTGGAGTATGCCACAGTGACCACCACTCAGTTGCTGTGTGATCCTGAAACTCATGACTGCCTGTTTTAAACTCACCAACTAAAACTCCCTGCAGGAAACCTGCTTGGACAATGCCCTGGCCCCCAGTAAAGGTGTTGGCCCATGGGTCCCACTCTCTCTTGCTCTATGCCTGATACTTCATTCTTTCTTCTTGTGACCTGGGGATGGAACACTGCCTTCCCAACTCATGGCGCCCTCCCTCTCTAGGATCTGGAAGTAATAAATCTTGGAACTTATTTCCTATCTTGGTGGTGTGTTGAATTTGCACATTCCATCTGAAGAACCAGGGGCTCTCCCAGGCTGCCTGGGTTTTCCCCGGGATGCCGGGGAAGAACACAAGGGCAGGCTTTGAGCACCAGAGCGATAGTCAGGCAGTCATAAACTGAAGAGGGGTCAGAAAAGAGCCACAAGGGCATCTGCCAGGATAAGCACATTTCCCACACGAGGAATGCCTGATACTGGGCCAGACCACAAGGCATCAGGCTGTTCACCAGGTAAAAGGAGTGCCCGTGAAGGGTACCCAAGTAAACACTTGTGCCCTGCTCTCCAGCATTTTCTGTTAGGGCAGGGTCGTTAGCTGCTCTGGTACTGGAAGCCCAGTGTGGCAGGGGAGCTTTCAAAGCAGCTATTCTCTCCCATCCTGGGATAACCATCATGAGATGGTCTCACCAAATGAGGATATGATCGCTCTTAAGGATGTTCTGTTCTGACTGGCTTGGAAATAAAGAGGCACCTATAAATTGAATATTCCTAAAATTCCCATAAATTAAGGAAATTGAATTTCCAATAATACTTTCAACAGACTAAAAACAGTATTCCTATAGAAACGTAAATGTTTTAAGAATTCAAGTTCACATATTTAGGTAAATCTTTGGCAAATGAGACTAGGTGAATATTTGGGGTTTAATAAAAACAGTCATGTCTTCTATGAGTTGTCAGCATTAAGTATTATTATTATTATTTTTTAAGATGGGGTCTCTCGCGATGTTGCCCAGGCTGGTCTGAAATTCCTGGCCTCAGCAATCCTCCCATCTCGGCCTCCCAAAGTGCTAGGGTTATAGGCAAGAGCCACTGTGCCCAGCCAGATTACACATTGTTATTCTACTTGTGCATGTTCTTACAAAAGCTATACAGATTTACTGATCAAATAAGTGAACGTTACTCCTACTTAAGGTTTAAGACTATGAAAAAAATGTAAATTTGTGCTTAACCAAATTGAATCATTAATCTCACAAACCTTTTTCAACAATAATTTTTAAAATTATTTATTTATTTACTTTTGAGAGACAGGGTCTTGCTCTGTCGCCCTTGGGGGAGTGCAGTGGTGTATTTTTTTTTTTTTCCAGAGATAGCAAGGTGAACCCATTGCATGTTAAAATCTTAGTAGTATTATGAAGTTAGTTTTGACCCCACAGACTCCCTGAGTTCAATCCTAAAGTGTCAGTTTGCTCCAACTTTGTGATGGAAACATGTCATAGAAATCCAGGTACACTAGGGTTTGGTAAAACCACATATCAAAATCAGAACCAGGATTGAAATACATTAATGTGGATGATTTAGCTCGAGAAGAGCAATTGTACGATGGCTATGATGAAGAGTATGATTGTCCCATTTTAGATGATGACAGAGTAGCTGATGAGTGAGATAACCAAATGAGAGAATGTGGAGTTATCGTTGATTACCATGGTTGTGATATCTTCCCTGAATGCTGGTTTCATACAGTTTTTGTGCTGAGAACAGATGCCAACGTACTGTACGAAAGACTTGAAACGAAGGGTTATAATGAGAAGAAACTAAAAGACAATATTCAGTGTGAGATTTTCCAAGTTCTTTATGAAGAAGCCACGGCATCTTACAAGGAAGAAGTCGTGCATCAGCTGCCCAGCAATAAACCAGAAGAGCTAGAAAATAATGTAGATCAGATCTGGAAATGGATTGAGCAGATCAAAGATCATAATTCTTGACTTATAAGACTAGCTACTTTACAATCACTCTTGCTGATATATCTCTGCAGACATCATAGAAATTGTTAAAGTATCAGGAACACTTTATTAAAATCGTGTTGCAGGACTAGCAAGCGGATAGAATAAAGGTTTATGCCTGTGTTTCTTTTTCTCCATGTGAAAGCTAAACATTTCAAATACAAAAAATATAGCATTATCAAGGATTGAGACAAAACTGTCATTTCAATGCTTAAATTGCTAAAGAATAAATAAATCTGAAGAAACAGGTGGATATCTTTTAAGTTTATTACAGAAAAAATGCAGATGATCTCTTAAAATAAAGACTAAAGATTTTTTTAAAAGAGAAAAGTTTGCTCAATATTGATGAGCCCATTTCTTTGGTTTACTGTTTACCACATTCACCTAAAAAAATAAGGGTTTATTCTTTTTTCTGTACAATTGGCTTAGATTCCAAAGATTCTGTGTTTTATGAGAATAAACTTCTTTGGTTTATATTGACTTTATTATGCCCTTGAGTATTCAAGAAATCCTGTCTCTTAGGAAAGAGCTAAGATTCTTTACAATCATGTTACCTCTGTGTTTACTTTTAAAATCTTTTACAGTCACTTCGATGAAATAAGTAGTCAAATATTGTTTCTAAGTTACATGAGCCTACTGGAATCAGGTATTCAAAATTTCTTGATAATTTTTGATATTTTGCCTTCCCCAAATCAAATCCTAAATGATATATTTTGTACTTCAAACTGTCTGAGGCCGGGCATGGTGGCTTATCCCTGTAATTCCAGCACTTCGGGAGGCCGAGGTGGGCGGATAACCTGAGGTCAGGAGTTTGAGACCAGCCTGGCCAACATGGCAAAACCCCGTCTCTACTAAAAATACAAAAATTACCCGGGTGTGGTGGCAGGCACCTGTAATCCCAGCTACTTGGGAGGCTGGAGCAGGAGAATGGCTTGAAACCCAGGAGGCAGAGGTTGCAGTGAGCTGAGATCGGGCCACTGCACTCCAGCCTGGGCGACAGAGTGAGACTCCATCTCAAAAACACAAAACAAAATAAAAAAACTATCTGAGATTCCCCAGACACACCTGGAAAATAACAAGTATTTGTGCTTTTACTTTAATAAAAGACAGATGCTCAAAATAATCAGGAGATCCATTTGATCTGTTACTACTGATAAGTTATATGGGGACAAGTTGTCAAATCAAAAAAGATACTTAACCAGCCCTAGGTTAAATATATGTTATTAATATATAGGTGTTTATGTCCCCTCCAAACTAACCCTCTTTATGTGACATTCTTGGTTTATTCTAATTATATGCTTGGCATATTCATTGTGTGTTATGTCTTGGGACTATTTTGTTATATCTGAAGATTTTTTCTGTAAAGATTATATTCTTCCATTTTTATAAATTAGATGTAACATCCACTGTTCTTTTAAAATAAGGTTAATTATGGTGTTTCCAGATGCTGTATCTAGAACTTTTTTGGGTTGACTCCATTTTGCATACCATAACTAACTTTACTTATCAGTTGTCAATACTCTTGTAATGAACTCTCGATAAATTTAGTTTTCAAAATTATCAGTAATATGATAACCACAGCCATTTCTTTTGTCACCTACAGATTTCTGTTTTTCTCTGACACTTCCCTGATCAGCATCTGCAATCAGTTATAGGCCAGAGTGACTTACCTTCGACCAAGAGGGGGCTGTTTTAGAGCCCCGTGGAGAAGAACCATGCTGGGTACTTTTGGGTACAGGCTTCTTATGGCATTGTCTAAATAATGCTGAGACCCCACCAGGGGAAGAGGATTTCTATAACTCTCATTGAGAAGCAGAGGGATTCACGAGACTAACCCAAGATCAAGTGGAACAAAAATTAATGACTAGGCCCAGATGAACTACTGAAGGTGGACTGTGGCTTTTGTTTGCAGTATTGTTGCTATTTTAATGCTCTATATTCTGGATGCATAAGGGACCCTTTCTCTTCTCCCTCTCTGTATCTCATAACAATTCAGTCTACTGTGCTTTTATAAACAGAAAGGAAACATTTGGAAATGGTATCTTACTATCCCTGCCTGATCCCTCCAGAATTGTGAAACTGTCATTGAGTATCCTTCTTTTCAGGGCAATATAATTATTTGCATAGATTAAAAACAATCCATCTTCCTAGTTACCAGGACACAACTGAAAACAGTGGCTATGCAACCACGGCCTTTGCTGAAATGTCATATTTGAGAGTGATATTCACTTACTCAGAAATAACCAGTCACCTAAGTCCTCAGGTTGATTTTATGGCACCAACACTTACAAAACCCTCTTGGGGAAACAAGCCTGGTACCTTGCTTACAGTGTTCTCAGCCTTACAGGTGAGTAAGGAAGGTCACTTTATGGGAGGCCCAAGATCCACTGAGCATGTTGGGCACCCCAAAACAAAAAAGGCATTCCCCCAAATTTATAGGCACTGCAGGTGAAATCTGAAAAAAAGACCTGCGATACTTAAACTGTAGCAGCCTCCATTGTAAGGAGATTTAGAGAAAGAATAAGACGATTCCCTTTGGAATGGTATGAGCAAACAAAGACTTTCCTAATTGCTATTTGGATGGTAGAAAAGATACCACTTGGTTTATATTCATCTTATAGCAGCAACACTACTTTTCTCCTTCAGTTTGAGACAACACTCCTTCAGTTTAACAACCGTCTCTACATTTTCTACTAAAGCTTATAATGGTGGAATAATATAGCAACCACAAAGTGAAGGTACTGCCTCTGATTCTTGTGGCATGGCCACTGGCAGGGCATGGTTTGGAGGCCCACAAGTTTATGCATATTCATGAGTTACTAATGGGTTTACTTGCATTCATGAAACACGAGAGGCAGCAAAAGCATAAAGCATATATCTTAACATTTTAGTTAAAAGAATGAGGATCTCAGAGCCGGGCATGGTGGCTCACATCTGTAATCCAGCACTTTGGGAGGCCAAGGTGGGCGAATCACTTGAGGTCAGGAGTTTGAGACCAGCCTGGCCAACGTGGTGAAACCCCGTCTCTACTAAAAACACAAAAATTAGCTGGGTGTGGTGGCAGGCACCTGTAATCCCAGCTACTTGGGAGGCTGAGGTAGGAGAATCGCTTGAACCCAAGAGGCGGAAGTTGCAGTGAGCGGAGATCGAGCCACTGCACTCCAGCCTGGGCGACAGAGCGAGACTTTGTCTCAAAAATAATAATAATAATAAAAAAAACCCCAAAGTATAAGGATCTCAGAAATGAAAAAACAAGTACAAAATTCTATTATATGGACAGCTCCAGGAAGCTGAAACCTTTATCTTATTATTAGCAATATGTTAATATGAGATATTACTCTTCCATTCTTCTGGACACATCTCACAAATTTAAGTATGTCAAGGTATCTACTACAGAATGCCTACTACAAAGAAGAAAAACAACGCTTTTCTGTTTTTAACATTGTTATTCAATGACAAAAAAACATGCAGGATTCTTTTTCTTAATAGGAAAAGCACACAGTTACGCGCATCCAAAGGCAATCAGAGCAAACGTGAAAAAGGTGGTCACGTGAAATAATCCACTGACCAGTGAGAAACAATAACCAACATGAAACACTAACTACACAAAAGAATTTTCTGAAAATTCTAAAGGAATAGAGATGAGGGAGCGGGGAGAGAGAGAGAAAAAGAGTATTGAATGGATGATTATTTGGGAAATAGTAGAGCTGATTTTGTTTTAGTAAGACCAGAGGTAGGTCAAGTTAAACAGATATACTCATTTTCTTAGTGATAAATAGAAACATTTTAAAAAGAAAACATTCTTTGAAATCTTTTGGGTTTAGGTATCAGCTCTTTGGTAAACAGTGAAATTAATTTTCCTTAAGAATAACTAAAAAAGGAGATAATCCACATATTCACAAAGATTATTAACCTTGTTCATGACCAGTATAAGCCCATCTAAATATATATGGTACTATCAGAATCATGCATTCACATAAATTTTGACTAGAGAGGAAATTTAAAAAAATAAAATCCAATATGAAAAAAGATAAATTCTGGAAAAATGTCTTCAAATCCCATCCTGAGGATATTATACGACCTAGATCCCTGGCAGCTACATCATGTAAAGCACCTTCAGAAAGACTCAGTCTGTGGACCCAAGAGACCTCAGATCTTTAAATGAGTAGCTTATTAAATATAATAATAAGCTATAACATTAAATATAATAATGTTGATATCCCCCATTTTTAATTTTATACATTCTGTGATCTAAAGATGGGTTCAATGTAAAAAATTGAGACTAAAATCTTTAACTTTCTTTTTTGTGTGCTTATTTTTGAGACAGGGTCTCACTCTTGCCCAGGCTGGAGTGCAGTGGTACAATCATGGCCCAGAGCAGCCTCGAATTCCTGGGCTCAAGCCTCCCTAATAGCTGGGACCACAGGTGGCCACCATCATGTCCAACTAATATTTTAAAAACTTATTTTTAGTAAAGATGAGGTCTCACTTCTTTGCCCAAGCTGGTCTTGAACTCCTGACCTCAAGCGATCCTCCTGCCTCAGCCTCTCAAACTGCTGGGATTACAAGCATGAGCCACTGTGCTCAGCCTTTAACTTTCTTATAGTAACAGTTTCATAATTTAATTGTCCTTCCTTATATATTTTTTCCCTTAGGTGGACTGTTTTTTACTCAAATTCAGAGACTTTTAATATTCAGGTTGCTCTGTTTTTCTAAAAACTGTAATACCTTTTCTGAACAGTCTCAAATAATACAGTAATAGTGATCCATACAGCACCAGTATCAGTTTTCAATACTTACTATGTTAAATATTTTTTCTAATTTTCATAGCAAAAAAAAAAAAAAAAAAATGTACCTCCAAGTAGTTCATCATTAGTGTCTAAAGTGTTCAAACAATACATCTGCACCACCTCAATTAAAAAGATGTTTCATCTAGCAAACTCAGTATCTAACACTAAAGCTCCCACGGGGTCTACACATGCACCCAGCTCCTTGCTTCTTGTGGAAGTCACTGGGGACCCCCAACGTCAGATCTTATTTTCACATCATCCTCTCCAGGAAGAGGGGCTGGGCAGGCAGAGGAAAAAGAAGCCTGGGGTCCAGGTGTGTGGGAGAAGGGTGCGGGCCATGCTTGCAAGACAGGGCAGGTGGGAGGACAGCATAGGGGGCACGCACAGGTGACACCCAGGAACATCCAAACATCCCCTTTCCCCAGACAGAGGGCCGTAGGGAATTCCAGCCCATGCAGAATAAGGGGCAGCGGCAGGAGGAAAGAAGCCACAGAGCCCAAGACCATGAGGTACAGGGTGGGTGCACTCTCACCTGCGGAGGAAAGGCCGCCTCTGAGCTCTGGATCTTTGCTGGTGAACTCAAAAAACAATGTGCTCAAATTGCTTAAGCTAAGGTGTAGGGCAGAAACTCCTTATACTACCCACTCTAAGTATAACCCCAAACTCACCAAAGCAAATGGGCTGATCTTGGGGAAAACTATGCAAATTCATGGATTTCCTGGCTAATGCTACTATTTCGATAAACAGACACATACACACCTCTACCTTCCAACTCCACAAGGATTACTCCATGGGCCAGGCATGGTGGTACATGCCTGTAATCCCAGCATTTTGGGAGACCCAGGTAAGTGGATGGTTTGAGGACGAGAGTTCAAGACCAGCCTGGGCAACACAGTCGAATCCCATCTCTAAAACAAACAAACAAAATTAGCTGAGTGTGGTGGCATCTGCCTGGAGTCTCAGCTACTCATGAGGCCAAGGCTGGAGGGATCACTTGAGCCCAGGAGATCAAGGCTGCAGTGAGCTATGATCTCGCCACAGCACTCCAGCCTGGGCAACAGAGCAAGACCCTGTCTTTAAACAAAACAAAACAAAAGAAGAATTATACCACAATTTCAACCCTGTAAACTGTTTGATTCCTACTTTCCTATCCATGGTCCCTCATTTTTGTTAAAACTTCACCTGAGGAAGTAAAGTGACAGAAAAATACCAAAAACAAAAAAAGGACAAAAAGACACAACCTATAAATTCTGGGATAATATTTTAGTACTGCTTTTAATGATGAGAACTAGATTGCAAATAAATAGCAAATATACTTCAAAATGAAAAGCAGAAGATATTTCTGCAGAAAAATAAAACAACACAACTTCAAAAAAAAAGTTTTCAAAATTGAAAATCACCGATAAGGGAGACCAGAAGAAGTGCTTCATACCGAGCTGCTCTGGTTTGACAGTCACTGAATATTATATTCTTTTCCTATAAAGACTCACTATTGATATATGAACTAAGTCTAAAGTCATATCCAAAAGTCACAAAAGGATATGCCAAAAATCTATTTTAAATGCCTCATAATTTTTTTTAACAAACCCTGTTATAATGCCTCATTAATTTTGAATTGCAGTTTTTGTCCTTCTATTTAACCCCTTCTGAATAATCATGTTTTTATTCCCTTTTTTAAAAAACGAATCGAAATTACCCTGGATTAATATCAAATAATTTATATTCCTAAATAATATTTGGAAGGCAATAACCTTTTTAAAAGTGTGAAGAGTTAAAGACATAAGGAAAGGCAAAGAAATAAATATAATTGAGGGTCAGGCACGGTGGCTCAAGCCTGTAATCCCAGCACTTTGGGAGGCCAAGGCGGGTGGATCACTTGAGGTCAGGAGTTTGAGACCAACCTGGCCAACATGGTGAAACCCCGTCCGTACTAAGTACAAAAATTAGGCCGGGCGTGGTGGCTCACGCCTGTAATCCCAACACTTTGAGAGGATAAGGTGAGCGAATCACCAGGTCAGGAGATCAGACCATCCTGGCCAACATGGTGAAAACTTGTCTCTACTAAAATACAAAAAAAAAGGGCCGGGCACGGTGGCTCACGCCTGTAATCCTAGCACTTTGGGAGACTGAGGTGGGCGGATCACGAGGTCAGGAGAGAGAGAGAGAAAGAATTGGGGAGGAAATAATTGTTCCTCAAGAGAACACACATACAACTTTCCTGGGAAAACCACTCACATTTAAAGTAAATTCTAGCCTTTAGGACAAATGCGTGCAGCTCTGCATTTCTGTGTGTCTACCTTACCCCGTGTCTGAGGAGCATAACAAATGAAGCCACTTGTCCCTTATTAACACGAGTCTCTGATGTCAGTGGAAATAAGCCGTAAGGTTTGCAGGCCTCCCCCGCCCTCCGCCCTTCCTTTCTTTGGTTCACTCTCTTGGCTTCCTCCTCCGCTGTGGCAGTTCCAGGAGATGCGTCCAGCCACAACAAAGCTCTGAGGACCCGGGGAGCATTTCTTCCCAGGGCTATCACAAGTGAGAGAACACTTTCCAGAAACCTCCCAGGAAGACTTCCCTTCACATCTTGTTGGACAGAAGTGAGTCACAGTCTCGAACTAATTAGTGGTAAGAGGAAGAGAATGCCGGTGATGTGCTGAGACGGCGTTCGAGGACGGGGTGGACACGGGGTGGTGGGAGCAGCGCGGTGGGAGGGTCACTTGGCGTGAACAGCTCCGCGGGAAGTGGCCGCTGCCTAAAGGAGAAGGACTTATACCAGGCAGGCGCAGTGCAGAGCACTTTTTATCTCCAGGCCCTTTACTCCCTTTTAAAATAAAAATAAGGATTCAAGTTTGCTACTTCAGCAAGCTATTATTTTGTTTGAGTTTCTGCATATCTCAAACAGATTAATTTGATATTTCTAGACCAATTTAGCACAGTTTACTATCATTAAGCTCACTCCCCCCAGATGGTGCATGTAGTAAGCTAGACCTTAGGAGCTAGCAGCTGTAACTATTTAAATTGGGCCTGCACATCTCTCCTTTGCTCAGTGCATAGAATGCCTACCAGCAGAACTTTTCTTTCTTTTTTTTTCCTTTTTTCTGAGGTGGAATCTCGCTCTGTTGCCCAGACTAAAGTGCAGTGGCAGGATCTTGGCTCACTGCAACCTCCACCTCCTGGGTTCAAGTGATTCTCCTGCCTCAGCCTCCCGAGTAGCTGGGACTACAGGTGTGCACCACCACAACCAGCTAATTTTTTGTACTTTTAGTAGAGACAGGGTTTTGCCTGTTGGCCAGGCTGATCTCAAACTCCTGACCTCAGGTGATCCACCCACCTTGGTCTCCCAAAGTGCTGGGATTATAGGCGTGAGCCACCATGCCTGGCCAAAGCAGCAGATCTTAAATAGATTTCTTCAGCTAGCTCCTCTCTCAGTGCCTGTGGGTCTCCCAGTGGGAAATGTCCTCCGTCCGTGGCCTCTACCTTTACATGGCCTAAGATGACCACTGAGGCACAGGAGATCCACCCTGGTTGGTCCTCATTTCTCCCACTTCCAGTCCAAAACACATTTGACAATTTCTGAACCACATATTTACAAGGCATGCAAAATCAGTTATTGAACAAAGAAAACACATTTTTAAAAAGATGGAGGTCTTTGAAGATCCTATTTAATGTTTTCTGTAGAAACATTTTATCTCATACATAGCAAGAAAAAAAAACATGCTAATGGGCGCTGACGGCAACTGTTAGGCTATCAAGAGGCAGCTGTTTTTTAAATGGCTTCATCAAGCAACATCTGCTGATGGACCCCACACCTGTTACAACCAGCACATCCCCGCCACTGCCAGCTCTGGGTACACGCTGCCAAAAGTGATTTATGAAAGCAATTACAGATCACTGAAACAGCTGTGTTGGAAACCAAGGGCACCTTCGATCTTACAGACCTCACCGGCCGGGTGGTCGGCACTAAAGGCCCTATCTTTCTGCGTACAGCGGGTCTGAACAATGGAAATGATTTACATGGATATTTACAGACGGTGTCAGGCTCGAGGAAGTGTGGCAGTTCCCCTAAATGTGTGATAACAACATACCCGTGCCGCATGTTCAAGAAAAAAAAAAATAAATATCACCTGTTCTTTGGATGAGTCACTGCTCTTTCAGCTTGAAAGTTAAATTTAAAATCAAAGCTACAAGAGTGTATGCTTCCAGCCAAGTGCACCATCTAATGGAAAACAGCCAAAGGCCTGGCATTACTGCAAACTGTAAAACTGCATTCATAAAATATTAGTGTCTCCATCACAACAGTGAAGTACTCATTCCAGGACCCTTTACTTGAAGGACAGGAAACGGCAGGAAAATCATCCATTTTACATGAAAAGTGGCTCAAGTATTCTATTTTCCCTGCTCAGGAAGGCATCTGTGTCCCTGCAGCTCTCTCTCCTCCTGCCTCCAGCTGGCCTGCCACACTGCATCTGGGCTAGGACTTTCCCACCCTCTGGGCATCTAGCACTCTTTTTATTCCCACCACTGGGACCCTTTTATCTTCTTTCCACTGCAAGGCTCCTTCCCTGGGGAAGCCAGACCCAAATGAGCTGTAATTCCCAATCTACTGCCTCCGCAATAAAGACATGATTGGAGCTCTCTGAAATATACTTTCTTTTCAGCGTCTCCATATGACTGAGAAATAGAAAACTCAATCTAAAAAGAGGTCACAATGCTCAATAAATGACAGCTGTAAGTACTCTATCACAACTCACACAGGTCTACTGACAGATCTCAGTTCTTTCAGGAAGGTTCTAGTGATCTTGGAGATGAGGAAAGCATCTCTCGAAAACTGAGGAAGCAGATCCCCCAAGCGGGCATTTCTGACCGCAGAACTCAGTCTTCTGCCTCCTGGGTGAGATGACAGAGCACAGTTTCATGCTAATGGCCTACATCTCACCCCCAAAACAAAGATTCTCAATGGGAGGATGACCATCAGCTCAGAATCACCGGAGGAGCTTTTAGGAAAGGCTATACTCCTATCCTCACCCCATGCCCAGAGACTCTAGTTTGGCCCTGGCATGCCTGTGGTAAGTTCAACAAGAGATACTGTGTGGACTGTCCCGGAATTTTGAGGGTCATTTTCATTAAAGACACATAGTGGTCTCTGGGAGTGGGAAAAGAGGAAGCAGGTGAGAGAGACCTACTCTACTCCAAGTTGTAGCTGCAAAACAAAGGACAGTCAATATGCAGACATGACCCTCACCCAAGTTTGTGCTGAAGAAAATAGCTAACATTTTTTGAGCACTTCTATATATCAGGTACTATCTTAAACTCTTTGCATGTTTCAATTCAATTAGCACAAACCCTTTGAGGAAACTGGTACTATTATTAATATTATCCCTGCTTTATACACAAAGAAGTAGAGCCACAGATATTAAGTAATTTGTTCAACACCATGGAACTCACAGAGCAGGTGAGTAGCAGAGCTGGGATTGAACCCAGGCATCTGGCTCTGGGGGCAACGCTTTAGCAACACTGCACTGCAATGCACAGTCTTGGAGAAGAGAATCCATCCTTTACTGAAAGAAGACTGTCCCTCAAGTTTAGGAAGAATATTCAAAAATAAGTGAAGTACATGATGATGATTCCATGATTACTGAGTGATGGTTAAGAGCACCAGAAATGTTTTAAACATGTTCACTCAAAAAGTAAAAGGGAAATTCATGCATCTCTTATTTACTCAGAAAATATTTACTGAACACTTACTTTGTTTGTGATGCTATATCCTGCTGAGTATTAAGAGATGAACAGGATATAGACCATGTCCTTATGGGCTCATATTCTAGCAAAGATGTAAGAACAAGCAAGTATCAGAGCATATGCAAGCTATTACTTGTTTTGCACCCTATTTGAGAAACTTTTAGGAATTTAAGCATTCTATCTTTAATTTTTTTAAACCACTATCAAAATAAGTATGCTCTATTTGTTCCTTCATATCTCTCCAGGCCTCCAGGCTCAGGAAAGCCTCTGTAAACATTTCTGTGCTCTGACCCACAGCTTGCCTTCACATGCAACAAGCTGGATTGGCAGAGATGGCTCCAAAAGGAGATTCTAAAACTTAGCCACTCATAAAAAGCTATCCTGTTGATAACTCGCATTAAAAATGTTGCTGAGGATAATAATCAATATTTTGAACAACAAAATCCAGAAGGAGTAGAATAAACCAAATACTTGGATAAAAAAAATTATATTCATATATTTCTATCAGAGTGCTGGTATCTATACAGAGCTTCTTTGGGTTCTGTGTCTGATGATATTCAACAAGTAACAAAGAAAACAGGTCAAAATTCGTCATAATATTTTATATTTCTCCCTCTGAAAAGATGTGTAACTATCAATGTCAATGACCTACATACTGCAAGCTAAGATTACAGAGGTAAAAAAATTGCTTAACTGGATCCTCAAAATAAAGTCTCAACAGGACAGGCATGGTGGCTCACACCTGTAATCCCAGCACTTTGGGAGGCTGAGGCAGGCAGATCACTTGAGGTCAGGAGTTCAAAACCAGCCTAGCCAACATGGCAAAACCCTGTCTCTACTAAAAAAAAAAAAAAAAAAAAAAAAAAAAAAAAAAAAAAAGAAAGAAAACTTAGCCAGGCATGCTGGCGGGTACCTATAATCCCAGCTACTCGGGAGGCTGAGACACGAGAATCACTTGAACCTGGCAGTGTGGAGGCTGCAGTGAGCCGAGATTGGGCCACTGTACTCCAGCCTGGACAACACAGCGAGACTCCATCTCAAAAAAAAAAAAAAGTATCAACAAATTTGAAACAAGTGTATTTAAAATAAGTCTTAAAAAAAACCAGACTCTGACTGATTTATAGAGTGATTTTTGCCATTAAAAATGGGTATTAAACCAAAAAAAAATCTAATGGAAGCTATAGCTCTGAGATTCTATAATTCTTCATGGAATCATATTTTTTTTCACTCTTTAAGAGAAACTGAAATAATGCCACTACAGGTGTTTAGTGTGTCTTTTGCAAACAGTGACCTATGTGTTCATCTCAAAAATCATTTCTCTTGACTTGGCCTCTTACTGTTCTCTTCTCAGAGAAGGATAAACTCTATTTAGAGAAGTTTTCTTAAGTGGCCATTAAAATTCACCCATCCTCGCCAGGAATGGTGGACTAAGTAGTTTGAAATAGCCTTCTCACTGTGAGCCCTCAGAAAAGCTGGACAAGATGCAAACAAACAAACAAGCCCCAGCGATTTGCAGACGTTGCCCAGCTACTAAGTCAGTGAGTCATGGAAGAAGAAACCCATGGAAGAAGAGGTGAACCGGCGTCAGAAGCCCACACTCCCTGGGGATAGTCAGCCTTGCAGAGACAGAACCCCAGCTCCAGATCATCTCAGTCCCTGCTAGGAAGATAAAGACAAACTAACCAGGCATATTAGATACGGAACATACGATTGAAAACAACAGATAAGAAAAACAAAAATTAAGGGGAGCCAGAAAAGAGAGTTATTTCAAAAGAAATATGCATAATATGTTCAAATAAATAAAAGACAGGATTAATAATTTTGGCAGAGAACTGGAAACGGTTTTTAAAAATCAAACAGAGGGCATGAAGGCTCCCGCCTGTAATCCCAGTACTCTGGAAGGCCGAGGTAGGAGGATTGTTGGAGACCAGGGATTTGAGAACAGCCTGGTCAACATGGGGAGACCCCATCTCTACAAAAAATAATTAAAAAAAATAAAATGGAATAACAAGGACTGAAAAAAAAATACATGTTAAAACTCAATATGTGGATTTAGCATCAGAATAGACTTACAGAGAGTCAAAAGTGAAATGGAAAATAAATCAATAGAAGACATCCAGAATGAAATAAGGAGATACAAGAGGAAAGAAATAGAGGAAAATCATGAGACATGGGCTATAGAAGCAAAGGATAACACATGGGATTGCGTTCCCAGCAATGGAGGTGTGAGGAAACAGGCAGAAGAAATCACAACAGAGAAGTTTCCAGAACAGATTAGACAGGAAGGCCTGTGACTCCCAAGAAAGCAAACAACAAAAACAATACTCTGGCACACCAATCACAGTGAACCTACAGAAAACCAAAGATGAGAACAGCCTAACCCCAGAGCCCGTGGCCACAGCCGACGTCAGCATCTCTCTTCTCGCGGTTCTGCATCCATGCCCGAGCCACACCAAGGCCATGCTGCTCTTCACACAGGCTCCAGGCTTTCCCACCTTTCTCACCTTCATACCTTCTACCCTGCACCTTCGCAATACTCAGAACTCACGACTGACAGTGCTCATCGACTGACAGTCCTGTCTGCAGGGGTGCCCAGATCGTATATTACCTGCAAGTGCTACTTCAAATTTAAAACTAAAAAGAAAATAAAGTCATTAGGGCCACGAGACACACCGAGTTTCAAATCATTTTCCTCACTACGGAAATAGCATGTAGCCTGGCTCACGTGAAAACATAAAAATGTCAGGCCCAGACCTTACCATTCTCCATTCCAGTAGAGGCATTGCTTCAGTCATTAGCTGGTGAAGGATATTTCCTGTAAACTTTCCTTTTTTCAACATTAATATGCAATTACAAGATTTTTTTTCTTTAGGAAATAGAAACAATTTTGTGCTTAATAGAATCTAATACTTTAATATATCCTTATACATAAAAATATGTGGCATGCGCCTGTAGTCCCAGCTACTCAGGAGGCTGAGGCAGGAGAATTGCTTGAACCCGGGAGGCAGAGGTTGCAGTGAACCGACATTGTGCCATTGCACTCCAGCCTGGGTGACAGAGCGAGACTCCATCTCAAAAAAAAAAATAAAAAAGAGACCATGTTAAGTCCCAATTTCAGTTTAACACCGATTATCATTCAATCCTTTCACAATTTCATTGTATACTTTTAAAATCAGGAAACTAAATTTTAGTGTTTCTGTTGACTCATTACAGCATATCAACGTAAACTTCTCTCCCCACGCTCATATCAAAAGATCTCAAACTACTGGGAAGTTGTATATTTAAAATCTAATGTTGCTGGCTGGGCATTGTGGCTCAAACCTGTAATTCCAGCACTTTGGGAGGGCCAAGGAGGGCGGATCACTTGAGGTCAGGAGTTCGAGACCAGCCTGGTCAACATGGTGAAACCCCATCTGTACAAAAAACTTAAAAAGTTAGCCAGGCGTGCTGGCGGGTGCCTGTTGTCTCAGCTACTCAGGAGGCTGGGGCAGGAGAATCGCTTAAATTCGGGAGGTGGAGGTTGCAGTGAGCCGAGATCCCGCCAGTACACTCCAGCCTGGGCGACAGAGTGATACTATGTCTCAGAAAAATAAAATAAAATAAATTTAGTGTTACCTTTTAAAAATTTGTATTGTTCTTCCTTCTAACCTGTGAAATAATAAACGACGGTCCTTCATCTATATTGCTATCTAAACTTGTGCCCCTAAAAATCTCACTCAACCTTTAAGCAAACAAATCAGGACTTTTTTTTTTTTTTTAAGATGGAGTTTCGCTCTGTTGCCCAGGTTGGAGTGCAGTGGCGTGATCTCAGCTCACTGCAAGCTCCGCCTTCCGGGTTCACACCATTCTCCTGCCTCAGCATCCCAAGTAGCTGGGACTACAGGCACCTGCCACCACGTCTGGCTAATTTTTTGTATTTTTAGTAGAGATGGAGTTTCACCCTGTTAACCAGGATGGTCTTGATCTCCTGACCTAGTGATCTGCCCGCCTTGGCCTCCCAAAGTGCTGGGATTACAGGTGTGACCCACCACACCCAGCCCACAAATCAGGACTTTAAGCCTTTGTCTTTAATTTTAGAGTCTAAAAATGAAACAAGTTTACACGAGAGGTGTTTAGAAACAAATGAAACTTATTCTAGGATAAATCCCTTGTTTAAATTCTACTAAAGTCCCAAGGCAGTAGTTTCCAAACTTTGCTTTGCATTAGAATCACCTCAGGAGTTTAAAAAAATCCTAGTGGCCAGGGTACACCCCGTATTAATGACACCAGCACATCTGGGATTGGGGCCAGGCGGCCATGTACCTTACAGATCCCCAGCTGAGTCCAATGCGCAGCCCTGTCAGGAAGTACTACCCTAGGGTATTAGGAGTTTTTGATTCATTCAAGCAAAGGCTGTGTGGTGAACTGTAATAAGGAATGGATTAGGAAGAAAATCCTGTGAAAGAAGGGAAACCTAGGTCTTGTTCCTTCTGCTATTGGCGAGACGCAATACAGAAGGTGGATTATTCGCTCTCACTAGGTGTGCATCTCCTCCGTGTTAAGGACAGGGTGCTGCACTGGGCTGGGGAGCTGCTGGCCAGGAGGGTCTCAAGTGGGGCCAGAGAATCTGCATTTATTTATTTTTGAGACAGAGTCTCACTCTGTCGCCCAGGCTGGAGTGTAGTGGCATGATCTCAACTCATTGCAACCTCTCCTTCCTGGGTTCAGGTGATTCTCCCACCTCAGCCTCCTGAGCAGCTGGAATTACAGGCGCCCACCACCAGGCCTGGCCAATTTTTGTGTTTTTTGTAGAGATGGGAGTTTGCCATGTTGGCTAGGCTGGTCTCGAATTCCTGACCTCAAGTGATCCGCCCGCCCCAGAGTGCTGAGATTACAGGCATGAGCCACCATGCCCGGCCCAGAAAATCTGCATTTAAAACCTGCTTTTAGTGATTCTTCACACAGAACCAGAAGTGGTGGATCCCTTTCAGAAATGACATTCTAAATTATGAGGGCAAAGTTTATTAATATGCTTAAAATATTTTTAAAAGAAGACTTAAATTTGAGTAAGTTAGGCAGTTCAATCTATGAAAGTATTTTTGTTCCTGAGCACAGCAGTTGAAGGCAGATATGGAGGTGTGTATTTGTAATTTTGTATTTTGCCTCCCTCTCTGAGCACTCATTCTTTTATCATTACTCAAGACAATAATACCACATTCATGGAGCAATTACTATTTGATCTACAGAAGAATGCCAGAAGGTCAAACGGGTACCCATCTCCCATTCATATGCCATTTACAGTGAGATGCCTCATAAGGAAGAAGGGGCCACGCTCCCGCCCAGGATGCCTGTCCCTAACCCAGTGCTTCCACAGACCAAGCCCATCAGGTCCAGGGCTATCCCAGGCACAGGGCGGCAATACCACTCATCTGAAATAGTAACTTCCATTGTGGGCAAATGAGAAAGTCAAACCTCATGCCTTTTGATCAAACAGGACGGAGTATTTTTATGGTGAGTAACAAGTAACTCAACACTCAATATTTACTGAGCACTTAAAAAAAATTGCCAGACATGGTACAACGTAGAGTACCAATAGAGAGGAGAGGTACCACCGCTTCCCTGGGCAGACACTGGCAGAGGGTAAAGGGTCAGTAAAGCGGGAGGGCACAAAGCAGAGCTGTGGACCAGCTGCCATGGGACGCATCAGCAGGAGAGGTACGGGAACGGTAGTAGATGCAGAGGAAACTGATTCTTTCTTTCTTTCCAAAGGAACTAGGTTAAGTGGCCATGCAGCAGTAGGAAGAAGACTGAGAAACAGGGATGCAAAACACAAACTCAGCCACGGTGTCGCCAGCATTCTAGGAAGGGCCCCACCCCTGGGAGGCAGCACGCTGAGCAGGTCCCGCAGGCTGCAGTGGAGTCAGAGTGCGCAACGCCATTGTAGAGCAGGTGCCTTGGTGTTGCCACGCCGCAAATACGTTACGGAACCCCAACAGTCTCTCACTCTCTCTCTACACATCTGTTGCTTTACCTGAAATAGGATTCCTTTCAATTTTTTTGCTCCACTTTTTTTCTGAGACAAACCAGAAAGCACGAGTACAGAAATCTAAGTTTCTATAAGTTACAGCCAACTTTCATGAAATCTGTGTAATTTTAAATGTCTTTTAACCATTGCCAAGAAAAGAAGCAAAGGAGTCAGGTTTCTCTTTCGCAGGTCAAATGCAGCCGCCCATCTGTTCAAGCCTGAGTATCAGGACCTGGAAGCCCCACGCAGACCCGTCTACTCTGTCATTCTTTTCATCTGTTGCTTTTCAATCGGTATGGTTTTTCCCTACCATTTTGAATTCAGGTTTCACTACATTATACTTCCTTGGCCTCAGAAAAATGAGGCACAAGGTATATTATAGAATGGTTAATTTTAAATTTAAGCAATGCAAGTAGATATTGAATGATCAAAAACTTCAAAATCCTCATTATATTACTCATGTAAGAGGATAAGGGGAGTTTTTTAGAGGAAGAGCAAGGTTTTAAAGCCAAAACCACAAAGGAAAGGGTGTACCTGAGTGTTAGTATATAAACCCTTCACTCTGATGGCTTGAGGTCAAGCCTTGGTTAGTTCAAAAGTGAATGAATGTTTGGATTCTTTACCTCCTACCTAGTAAATATTTATTCCGATTATAAAATGGCAAGAAACACTAGCACAACCAACATTCTCTGCTTGAGAAAAGCTACAGGCATTTTTACAAGAAATGCATTAGCAAAGTGATATGAGAAAGTTTGGTCTATCCATAATAACTCTTTGTCCGGAATGCAACCAACGCTTTCAGTTTCATATTCTGAGTTTTCCAGCATTTACCCATAATCAATTTTTTAAAATAAAAGACAGGTCAGATAGACTAGTTTATGTTTCATTGACCCAGAGAAGAACATTATGATGTATCAGCATTTCAAAGTTTAAAATAATATTTTTACACACTGACCTTTTTGCCTTTCCCACTTGTCTTCAGTTCCTCATGAGGTTTGATGAGGTCCTTAAAGCTGTCACATGAGCCATCTAAAACATCACGCCTTGTTGGTCTATTTTTAACACCTAAAACCCAAGTGGATTAAGGATTAGTTGGAACTTTACATGGACTAAATACTACTTAAGCAAAACAAAAATCACATTTATGCATAATGGAAACAGGAAGTTATAGGCCTTTTAAATAAATTGTATATGTCTTCTTTTTGAGATCTATCTAGAACTTTCAGTTTATTACATTCCAGTAGCCTAAGCAATTCACTTAACTCAATGGTCAGTAACAATCAGGTTACAATGTTCTACAGCATCAACTCTGTCCATTTGATAATGCAAGAAAATGTATACCCACACCTTACGTACTCTTCAAACTTCAATTCTTAGATTTTAAAATAATGACAAAGAACAGCTCTTCAGAGTAGGCAGTTCCATATTAGAGGCACTAATTAATTTAAGTTTTGGGGTCAGTTTGAGATTTTCTAGAAATTAGTCTTCAGTACAGAGCTTCAGGCTTCAAACTACAAATGATGGATGATTTTACTCCCCCCAAGTTTCCACCTTAGACCAGCGTCTTGCCATGAAGACACACAAACCAAAAGGATACTCATTCAAGTGAAATGTGGTTTCCTTATATGCTAACCTGTGTAGACCTAAGTAACCCACAACGAAATGTGAAATGTGTACTTTGATTTGACTCATCTACTGCCTCAGAGGGTGCTTCTTACTCTCACCCTTCCTGCTCCTTCAAACAGTTTGCCTACTTTATGACTTAGATGGGATTTTGAAGGAGGAGCTAACATGGACCATAACATGGTCTCAATGGTATAAATGCAAACCTTGATGCAAAAGTTATGTAGCAGCCTAGGGGGTACTAGAACCTGCCAGTCAGGTGATAGCTAAACTGCATTGTTGATTACCTAATGATTAACAAATAGCTAATGATCTACCCACTGGAGATGCAAAATGCACAAGATATAGTCCCACTCTTAGGGAGCTCACAACCCAATAGACAATGTAGACATAGACGAATAAATATAATGCAAGGTGAAATTAACATCAGTGCCCTCAGAAATTAAAAATCATATAACATGAGAAAAACTTCTTTGCAGATAAAATGCTATAAAGCCAGCTATAACTAAGTTTGGAGACTCTAAGGTAAAAACTCACTCTTTTCAAAAACAGGGTCCTATCTAAGTGAAAAAGGATGCAGAATAAAAATGTTAATACTTTCCTGAATTCAAGCTAGTTGTTATTTGCAGCCTGGGCCCTGGACAGATTTTAAGGTCCAGTTCTAAACCACAAACCTACCAATCTACACTCTTTGCCATAATCCCTAATACTGAATCCCCTGGAGACTCAAACCAGTCACATCCTGACTGATCCCGTACCTCCTCAGGTATCCTTTATGGTTGACTTGCACTGACTTTTCTCCCAGGCCCACTTTATCCCCTAGGGTAGAATATGAATGCAATCTTTTTCATTTTTAAGATTAAAAATAATTATAATTATATCTACTATGCACTTATTTTTCTTTTTAAATAATATTTACTTGAAGCATGAGTGTGTCAAAATCAGAAAAGCAGTGGACTAGAGATATAATTTGGGATACAGTGCTCTGTTATTGAAACATGAATACATTTGCAGCTTCCTAGTGTAGTCAATGAAAGTTTTATAACAGCCACTTGCCTCAGTTCTTGCCGAACAACGAAACAGGCTGTAAAGCATTTTATAAACATAAAGTTCTAGGAAATGCAACACGATCTTTAAAAACTTAAGACAGACTGGTATTGTTAACAACATGTTTTCACAATTTCACAAATCCTGCAGTCAAAAAATGATCTAAGTAAATGATTATTAATTGGTTATTTAAAACATTTCATAAACTCTGCCACAATAATTTGCCAGTGTGTTTTAACAATGACCTCAGTAAACCCAAAGCAGTTGAGAGTGCAAATTACTTCTGAAAACATCTGTAGAAAGATTCATTGGACTCCATTTTTGGCTGGAAGTCTGTAAACAAACACCTACTCTCCTCTTCCTGACTCTCCCACTCCTTGGATGACTCTTTTCATGTTTGCTCCTAAGTGTGGTTTTTTCATGGGTTGTCATCAGCTCCCTTCTCACTCCCCAAGGTGATTTCATCACTTCCCATAAAGTCATCCATTACTGAAGAGACCTAATTCTCTGTACCTTGTCCAGACCTCCCAGCTGAGGTACGGCTGGATATATCCAACTACCTAATGGACATCTATTTTGAATGTCTCCAAGAAATTCCAACTAACATGCACCCTTTAGCTGCTCTTCTTCCAACACACCCCAGTTGGATGAATGTCTGTCTTCTTCGGCTGGGGCTACCACAACAAAATACCATAGATTGGGTGGCCTGAAGGCCGAGATCAGGGTTCCCCCATGGTCGGGTTCTGGTGAAGACTCTCTTTCTGGCTTAAAGGAGGCTATCTTCTTGCTGTCTTCACATGGCATAGCGAGAGGAAGCCAGTTCTCTGGTGTCTTTTTATAATGGTCCTAATCCCATCATGAAGCTCCTACCTTTAAGACCTCATCTAAGCCTAATAACCTAATTATCTCCCAAAGATCGCCCTCTCCAAATGTTATCCCATTGAGGGTTAGAGCTTCAGTAAATAAATGTGGGGGTCAGAGGACACAATTCGGTCCACAGTATTTCCCTGTGAAAGCATGTATCTTCCTCTCTCATTTTCCTCCCAATCTCATTACACACACAATTCATTGACTTCATTTTCACAAAATGATCATATACAGAAATGAATCTGACAGCCCCCACATTTTCATCTTTCAGTTATCTGAACTTTCACCATTTGGAAATTAGTTTGGATTAATAATACCAACAAAATGCAAACACATCAATGAAAGCTAGTAAATGGTCACTCATTCACCTCTCAGTGTGCATTAGTTAAATCACAACCTTCAGCTACTCAACAGAGATAAGCAAGATTAAGGAAAAGTATTGATACTCAGGGAAGAGAGAAGAAAATGTCTAATATGATCACTTTGGAGCCAGAACCAGGCCAAGACAGTATAAGGACACAGGTAACTTAAATACTAGGAAAGGAAGAGATGAAGAAGTGGACATTGAAAAGACTATAGGAGAAACTTGGCTCGTGTCTAATTTTGTCTAGAGCTAAAGCTGAAGAAATAACTCTTATTTTTAACATTTATTTTCCTCCACATCCTACTTCCAAGATACAGAATTAAGACCAACAATGCTAATACTAATAATACATTTAAACAATTAGTATTTACTCATACAAGGCACTATGCAAGAGTCAAGGGTTGAAAAGGCTTCTGAAGGCTGAATAATCCATAATTTTAACATGTAAAAATATACACTTAACATTATCCAATAAGAAATTTCTTCTAAGCTTCAAAAATTTGAATATGAAATTATTTAACAATGTAGTATGCAAAATATTAAGACTGGAAAGAACCTTAAAAGACACCTAGGAAAAATTCCTTTCCAGAGATACCTTTGGGATATATGCAAGTTGTATGGGTTCTACACAAGTAAAACCCCGCTAACAAGAGACTGTACTCATACTCATCTATTAAAATATCAAGTTCACTTTGTTCACTCTGAAAAAGACAGAAACAACACTCTTCAATAGATAATGTGGAATTTTATCCTTTGTAATCATTGTAGAGATCATTACAATATCAATTTTATGTGTGTAAATTTGTTTTCATTCCCACGGAAAGTAATTGCTCCCACTTTTGAATTTCCTGATACTTGTGTGTAAAGTATCTTGACTGTACCTTCCCTGCTTAGCT
Organism: Chlorocebus sabaeus; assembly: GCF_047675955.1. Lineage (NCBI taxonomy): Eukaryota > Metazoa > Chordata > Mammalia > Primates > Cercopithecidae > Chlorocebus > Chlorocebus sabaeus. The sequence goes on along the minus strand of NC_132911.1, from coordinate 7,264,843 downwards.
AAGTTCTTTAAAGCAAGGGGATAGAGCTTTCTATTAACCTAACCTCTCACTGTTTATACATTGGACATAGTAGATATGGAGTAAACATCTGATAAAAAATGAAATGTAAATGAATGAATGAATCAACCAACCAGTTAAATGGTCAATAGCCTTCTGTTAAGACTGACTAACCCACACCAAGTTGCTAGGATTGCTTAATTTTGCAGCCCCAGTGAGTTGCGCTGGCAGATGATGGGAAAGGGGGTTCTTAATACACTTGTGAATTATTTGAATAGTCAAAAGTGCAACAATTTAATGTACTTAATGAATATATGTATATCTATTTATTTGCTACAATAGTAATTCACAGTTTCTCTGGAATGCTCAGAATTTGCAAAATATATTATACCATAGGCTGGGCACAGTGGCTCACAACTGTAATCCCAGCACTTTGGGAGGCAGAGGCGGACAGATTGCATGAGCTCAGAAGTTGGAGACCAGCCTGGGGAACATAGCCAGGTGTGGTAGCCTGCATCTGTAGTCCCAGCTACTCAGGATGCTGAGGTGGGAGGATCGCTTGAGAACAGTAAGTTGAGGCTGCAGTGAGCTGCGATCATGTCACTGCACTCCAGTTTGGGTGACAGAGTGAGACCCTATCTCAAAACAACAACAAAAAAACCCCAACTCCCATAAATCCTCCAGACCAATATTAGATGCTTTGTTAAAAGCCAAAATGGATGACAAAAATGAGTGGTCATCAGTGACATCATCAGCTTGTTAATCAGCATAATGGATGTGAGAAATAGTTTCTTGTTGGTTAAATTCATGGATTCATGGATTCAAGAACACTTAAATATTGCAGGGGACCCAATACCCACACATAACAGAGCATAAACATCTCGTATGAGTTGTGGCTGGTATCCCTGGGCGGGGGTATCCAAGGCAAACCTTTCAGATAAGGTATGGACACTCCACTAAAGGACAGAGAACTCGGCCTTTAGCATATTGGTCACTTTTGTGGACCACTTCCTAACTGCTTGCCAATAAATGTTTAATAAATGTCTTTCTGAGACTTGCCTTCAACAAGATCAGGTAGACAGATGGTAGAAGAGTAGTTAACCATCATCAACCTCCAACGACTTCTGACTATTATCGATGAACAAGACCCTGGTAGTTGGACATGACCAAATTGCTCAGATTAGCTCACAACACATGTGTACAAGGTGCTGACATGTAAAAATCCATCAACATAACAAAGAAGAAAATCTATCAAACCCATGCATAAGTGGGGTGTGGGAAGGACTTTTCTGCTTTTGCTAGTGAACACACAGCACCTATGGGACCACTGTGCTTCCTTCATTAGTGAAAAGTAATTAGGTGCCAAGCTGTGCACTAGTTCAGGATGACCAATCGGCTTTATCTACTTGACAATTCAAACTGACTTCCGGTGGTTGAAGAGCTATGATTGGCAGTGCCAAGGGGCAGGTGGGACACATTTCCACAAATAAGCAACAACAATTCTCTCTTGTGCTGTCAAAGGTTAAAACAAGAAGTGGGATCTCCATTTCCATGCAAACTGTCTGCTGTCTGTGGACATTATTTCCTAAGCCCAAACTTTAGCAGGCTGAGGCTGCAGTGAGCTGTGACCATGTCACTGCACTCCAGTTTGGGTGACAGAGTGAGACCCTATCTCAAAACAACAACAGACTGAGTGCAAGAGCAAAGGGAATTTCCTTTTTTTTTTTTTGAGACGGAGTTTCACTCTTGTTGCCCGGGCTGGAGTGCAGTGGCGCGATCTCGGCTCACTGCAACCTCCATCTCCCGGGTTCAAGTGATTCTGCTGCCTCAGCCTCCCAAGTAGCTGAGATTACAGGCATGTGCCACCATGCCCAGCTAATTTTGTATTTTTAGTAGAAATGGGGTTTCACTATGTTGGTCAGGTTGGTCTTGAACTCCTGACAAGTGATCCACCCACCTCGGCCTCCCAAAGTGCTGGGATTACAGGCGTGAGCCACCATGCCTGGTCGGAATTTCTTATTTCAAAACCCATTTGACTGCACAATTGAGGAGCTTCAACCTATTTTTCAATTGCAAGTGATAAATCTGCAATATAAGGACAGGCTAAGAGGCAGGCACCAAGAGAAGAATCTAAGAGAATTCCATCAGTGTTTTCCAGGCTATGAAGATCCTCAATGCAAATTATCTGCTTGTGGACTGACATCGAATCAGCAGTATCTGTCTGTGGGAAAAAGCATTTTCAAAAGTGAAATACATAAAATCTATCTTATTACATATCAGCCTTAATAGACATTTGCAATCAATGTTAATGTGAACACTCAGTCTGAACTCCAATTAAATGAAATGCTGTAATTCCCCCCCACAAATTATTTTTTTTCTCAATAGACCTGTATTACAAAAAAATTGTATTTGAGTTTCGTCAATAAAAATTTTGTAGAAAATGTCTTTTTCTCATTATGTAATCATCTACATGAGTACCCACATACCTCGATTTGGTCTCTTTGCCCACAAAGCCTAACGAACTTACTATCTGATCTGTTACAAAAAAATTGTGCTGACCCTACATATAGACTGTATTAAAAAATGAAGGTTTACTGGTACCAATATGTAAATATATGACATATTGCTTTTGTAAAAAGCAATTTTTAAGGCAATATAATTCTATGTATGCAAAAAATTATCTTAAAATACCTATTTGCATTTGTATGCTTGTAGACACACACACACACACACACACACACACACAAGAAATGTCTGGAAGGAAATATTAAACTGTGGGACAGTGACTGCTTTGTGCAGACAAACACTCCAACCCAGTCTGTTCTCCAGTGTTCAGGGTTACATTTAAAACCTAAATCAGATTTGGTTGCTCCCCTGTTCCAAAGCCCCAACGGCTTCTCATCACACTTCAAAACAAAACAGCTGCCCACCTTGTCAGACACTGAAGGTCCCAAAGCTCTGGCTCCTACCCCTCTCCAATCTCCTTCCTCCAGCTCAGGAAGTCCTTGCTGTACTGGCCTCCCTGTCGTTCCTGCAAGCATTTTTCTCCATCAGGACATTTGTCCCTGCTGTTACCTCCAGCTGAAACATGGATTTTGAGAGTCACAGGCTCCCTCTCCCTCCCCAGGCCTGTGATCAGATGTCTCCTTCTCAGGGAAGCCTTCATTGGTCACCTTATCTATCCAATGCACTATTGTTTTTCTTTTAATCATTAACTGCTTGCCGACACTGTTACACACTTATTTACTATTTGTCTTCCTCTATGAGGGTGCACGCTGCTTCATTCTCTGCTATGTCCCCACAAACTTGAAGAACACATGAGACACAACGGGTCCACGACTTTCATTAGTTAGGAAGTGAACTAACGAAAAAAGGCAAGTGAGGAGATGAAAATTCTAATCTTCTTAGCAATCTTTGTTACAATGGGAATGTATCTGTGTACTGTTTATAAAATTAGAGAATAAAAAAGTAAAACAGAAAAGAATTAATGATTTTAAAGATTTTAGAAAACAAAATTATTGGCCGGGTGCAGTGGCTCACGCCTGTAATCCCAACACTTTGGGAAGCCGAGGTGGGTAGATCACGAGTTCAGGAGTTCAAGATCAGCATGGCCAAGATGTGAAACCCTGTCTCTACTAAAAATACAACAAAATCAGCTGGGCATGGTGATGGGTGCCTGTAATCCCAGCTACTCGGGAGGCTGAGGCAGAGAATTGCTTACACTTGGGAGGCGGAGGTTGCAGTGAGCCAAAATCGTGCCACCGCACTCCAACCTGGGCAACAGAGCAAGACTACATCTCAAAAAACAAAAACAAAACAAAACCAAAATTGTTTCTCCCTCAGTTCCCATTCTACTAATGTACTGAAGCTCTTTGTAACTTGTTTTTGAAACCTTTTTTACACACTATCTTAGATATTGACAATGGCAACAAGTAAAAGTGAACTGAAAACAGAAATGGAAAAAAGCCCTTTATTTCGACATTAAAGATTTGGAGGTACAGTTTGCTGTACAGAAGTTTTCACTCCTCCACAATTTCACCAGGTACAGTGTGCATCCCTGACATTGAAACTGAGGGCCTTATGGTTTCATCTTGTAAGGCAGATTCCCAAAGAGAATTGGTTTACCTGAGTCCCAGGGGGCTGACAGTGGAGAGTTTAAAACATTGATGACTCTTTATTACTATAAAAGAAAAGGGTTAGATTTAGGCTAGCCAACATGTCCTAGAACCCAATGATTTCCCATCTCTCTGTAATGGCACGAAGTAAGGCAGATGACTCTAGGAGATCCTCTTAACGCTAGGGCACACAGTTGCACCAGGGCCCTGTCTGGACACTCCTGCCTGATGGCCTGCACCACTGAGCGAAAAAACCTCTCCATCTCCACCAGGGTGCCATGGGTCAACCAGTGCTGACCCCTCATCCCCTTCTACTTACCCCCACCGCCGGAGGCTGTCGACGCAGGGGGCAGTGTTCTAGAACATAAAACACACCTGCTTCTGAGGACTAGCACACTCCCGACAACATGGGGATTTTAGGCCATGCCATACTGTCTGCTACCAGCTTTTTGCCACTTAATTAACATTTGCATGTCATTATTATTCAAAAGTTTAAAAAATACACAAGATGAAAACTGGAAAGAAGGAGAATGTAAACTTCAGAATGGGATATTCTTAACTACCAAAAGAATTTTACACATCTATTGTTTTATATTAACTTTTGAGTCAACATTTTAAAATAAATATTTTGAAAACACATACTAAGGCTAATGGAACATAAAATACAGTTTCTTGTCAAATTTAATATATGTTCAGAAAACCAAGATATAAATAGCAGGCTAAAAATACACAAAAGTATTTTCATCCTTTTTGTGAAACAATTTTGGGGAGTGCATACTCAAGGAAAATGAATGTAACACATCTGTGATGATTTCAAACCCTGTTGTGACTTCTCCACCTTCAAAGAGGCAGTTAACACATTTGTAGAGCAGAGAAATCACGCAGAGTGAATGCGTTCTTACTCAAATTTTAACCTAATCTTTAGGTAAAGACAGTCAAAGTTTAAGATTTCTTCAATTTCGGTTGCTGGAACCTATTTGTGCTTGTAACTGTGAAGTGCAAAATTTTTTATTGTTGTGACTTTTGCTACAATGATATAGTTTATTATTATAGTTACAATTAAATTATGAATAGGAATAAATCTTTTCAAGTGATACTTCAAGCAAAATAAGTACAAGTCAAACAAGGCCTGTTACAAATGAGCAAAAATGTTTTAAAAATGTTTCTTCATAGTTAACACTGACCAAAGTTTCTTCAAAAATCAATATTGATAACGCATTTCCAAATGTACTTTTTCATACTTCCTCTTTGATACAATCGATGGCTTAAGCTACCTTAATTTCTTTCTTTAAATAGCCTCACTATTAAGAACCTAGGTTTTAAAAAACCCTTTATTGTATGCATCTTTACACACGCTGCAGTGCAAGACTCCAACGGAACAAAGAAAAAGACTTCACTCCCCTCAGTTATTCATACTACAGACTACTTATCCTTTTGACCTATAAGAAGGAAAAGTCTTGGAGAAATAGATTCCTAACAGACTTGATCAATAAGTTTAGAAGTTCCACAGGACAGCAAGTCATCTATCTATTCCTAAAGACTTTATCATTGGAATGATCAAATGCATATTCTTTAAGTAAAAACTGGGGAAATAATTTAAGTTATGAAAAAGTTGTGATAAATTTAAAATATGGATGCACTGTTACATGTTTATTTAGCAAAGATGACTTGGAAAAGGAGATTCACATACTTCCACTGTATCCTCCAGGTAAGTTTTCCTTTTCTTCTGCAGACCTCTCCACGTTACAATCAACTACAGAACGTGGCTCATGTTCACTTGGGGCTTCGCCTTCAGAGGAGTTTGATATTTTGGAAGTGGTACCTTTGTCCTGTGTGCTTTTCAGACCAACCGCTTCTTTCACTTCTTCAAGGATTCCTTCCAAAGGAGTTAAATCACCATCATGTCCTTTTGGAAGAGCGGGGTCCTCAATGGTGTAAGAAAAGCCATTGCCCTCTGGCCATGCGTCTTCTTTCTGCTGAGGCCCAGCCTGTCTACAATACCTTAAGGTTTCTTCAGGGGCAGAGGATTCCTCAGAAGTCACGCAACTCAAAGTTGCACGGCCTTCTCCACTTGCAGTTTTCTGAGGACTGCAGATGGTTTTTGCTGTGAAACTGGTAATGTCAACTGTTCTGGTTTTTTTACCAACGCAGGAAAAATCAGACATTTCAAATATGCTTGTTCTCTCCTTCTTAGAAAGACTTCTGCAGCTGAACTGAGCAGGGTTTGATGGCAGCTGAGATTCGGGAGGAAGATTCTCTGAATTCCTTTCCTTAAGATTATCAGGTGAAAAATAGTCATCATATGAAGACTCCCCACAGCTAAGAGCCTCGAGTGCAGGTCCCGCCATGCGCTGCAGGCTGCCTTCTGACCTACACAGCTGCAGCCTCGGCATGATAGATCTCCTGATGCTCCTCTTTCTCTTGCATTTTTCCTTCGGAGGTGAACAGAAGCCATATGCTACTCTTTTTCTCTTTACTGAGGAACTCCTGGGTCTTGAATGTATCAAAAGGTGGCCTTTTGTTGAAGACAACGTAGGAGACAAACGATACTTCTCTTCAAACGTCTCCTGAGACATACCTGCAGCCTGCTTTTGGTCAGGGGTGACTATTTTACCCACAATATTTCTTTGCAAGTTTATTTCTTCCTTTGAAAGATTACTCAGAAATTTCTGAGGACTTGATTTACCAAGGTGAGCGAAAGATGGCGATAAATGAGTATTATTTGTTTTCAATACAAGTGAAGAAATACACATATCACTTTTAGTGTCATTAATGGATCCTCCCAACTTCCTTTCCTGATTTCCACATCCTGAGTTTCCACAAAGATCATCAAAAGACGAGTGTAAGCCACCAGCAATGGATTCATCTGAAAAACATTAACGGAGAGCTAACTTTTAAAAGTGGTTTAAATTATTCTAAATTCAATTTTCAGTTGACCAATAAAACATTACTTTTAAAGTACAGCTATTAGTTAAGAAGACTATTAACCACATTCGGGTTCTTCTCATTTCCATTTAAGAGTACGTTTTAGGCCAGTATTTTTAACTAGAAAACCTGGGCTTTGATGAGTGTATAGGACAGTGGTGGGGATAGAGAAGAGGGGTAACAAACTTCTAAAAATTTTAGGCAAATTTCCATATGCATGTGCACATTTTCCCAGAAGAGCTTCCATAGTTTGTCGCTAAATTTTCCAGGAGATCAATAATTCTAAAACCTAAGAACGACTGCTGTAAGGTCTAGGGAAAGTTCTAGTCTTGTGTGAAACATTCCCTCAATGAACATAACTCACCTTTACCTTCCCTGTCTTCCAGTGAAGTCCTCGTATGACACTTATATTCAAAAGTGAGCCATTTGGTAGGTCTTAATGTTTCAACTCTTATATAGCTTACTCATTTCCTGAGAGTAATGCTAAGCTGCTGCTACCTCCTGAAAATTCTGTACTCCTCTGTACCCTCTGGGCCTTGCCCTTTCCTCCACACTTTATTCTAGGTAAATACAATTCATCCTTCAAAACCCACCTGGGTTGTCAACATCCCTGGGACCCTCCCACTGCCCTTGCCAGGTCTCCCTGGCCTTGCCCCCTCTGCTACACAGCATCATGCATCTTACTGCCCCGTGGTTACGTGGGTGTCTGCCCATCACTATGCTATCAGCTACTAAAGGTCTATTCATTTTGGAATGAATATAAAGAAGTCTCTAGTCCTGTGCTGGCTCCCCTAGTAGGGGCTTAGCACTTGCTGGTGAAGGGCCTGTGTTTTGTAGAAATCACGCAAATCTGGAGGTAACATAAGTGTTATAAGTCTCTGACTGAAATCACTAAAGTTCTGCTTTGAAAAGGAAGAACATAGGTAACCACCAAAGCTTCCCTTCCGACTGTGCCCTGGGAGGGGAGGGAAGCCCAGTGGGGAGGAGGCATCATGCGTGTCTTCAAGGCAGTAGTTGGAAATAAGGTCACTTTTAATTTTAGATGCTGAATATATCTTATTCAGCATCTAAAATTGCTTTATGTTTTATCATACTTTTCAAAACCCGATAAGCAATGTGACATGTCACTAAGACTGTAAACTGTGATGTCAGACTGCCTAAGTTAGAAGCTTGGGCTTGCCATTCACAAACCACATGACCTTGCACAAGCTGTTTGACCTCTGTGTCCTGATTTTTCACTGGCAAAATGGGATGGTGATGGAACCTACCTCTTAAGGCTAATGGGAGAATAACTCAGATAACAGTGAGTAAGACACTTAGAGGAGTGCCTACAACACAACAAAAATGAAATCAATGTTAGCTATTATTATCACTTGTTTCCAACTTCTAGGAAATAAATGTGTCAAGTATAAAATAAAAAGATGGAAACTGTTTAAGAGAAATGGGTAAATAATTCCAGCACACAGAGGTGAGAGTACAAGGATTAACCCTGCACTGAAAAGAGGCTTTGGTTTAAACTTTTAATATCTTGATGCCGTCTTGTGCTTTGTCACTGCTGTGGCTTTCATAATAAATATTCCATAACATCTCAAGCACTTTCGAACACAGTACTTCTAGGGGTCGCTGCTACTTATTTGGGCCCTACTGGGGGCTAGGTGAGAAAACTGTAAGAAATCGGTACGAAGAAGAAATGACCATGAACAATTATCATCCTAAGTGACACAAGGGCTCCCACATTAAAAAATATGTATGTGCATAACATGTAACTAATTGCATTAATTCTTACCAATGTTCTTTCTGCTTGTAATTAGAAATCCTCTATTTAGCTCCTCAATTGACGATCTTTACATACTTCACTGACCTCATTCAATAACATGTTCCTTGTGTTAATTAGACATTGTGTGAAACAACATTTCCTTAGCTCTGACCTCAGTTCTATGTAAACTGCATACAGATTAGTTCATATACGACCACAATAATTTTTTTAAATGAGCAATGGATTCTGTAGTAAGAAAGCAAATGCCTAGGGAAAAAAACCTATAGGAACCAAAAAGGAAGTTTAACTCATGCCTTAATTTTATTATAATACCTAATTTCAGGGGGATATTTAGAAGTTCTAGTTTTAACTAATTATTTTACTCATTAGACGTTGCTACATGAAATTCTAAATCAGAACTTAAATATATCACAGAAAGGAAAATAAAAAATTTACCTGAACACAAAGTATCATGTGAAATGTTCAAAGGTGCTTCACACAGAGAGTTACTTGGATTATCATGAGACTGTTGAATCATTTGGGAAGCTAAAAACAGGACCAAGACACTGCATTAGATAAAGTTTCAGTATTTTTTAGCAGATGAAGCCAGCAGGAAATCCTCCTATTAATCATAGGTGATTCTGTTAAATCCTATAATCACAAAGTTAGAAGGGATCTTAAAGTCAGCTTGACTAAATCTAATCAGAAGCTCAACAGAGTTAAGTGAACACTTCCAGTCTATTTTAGTCTTCTTGTTTGATAATCATGGCTTTTTCTTCAAGGATGCTCACCATAGTTACCTCTAAAACTAGAGCACTGCTTCTCAACCAGAGTGACGTGGGGTCCCAGCAGATAGCTGGTAATGTCTGGACACATTTGTGGATGTTGCCAGTGAGGGAGAGCAGTGGGTACGTTGCTAGTGTTAGTGTGGAGAGGCAGGGATGCTGCTGAGCTTCCTGCCACACACAGGGCAGTGCCCCCAGCAAAGAATTACCCAGACCCAACTGTCAGCTGTGCTGGGTTGAGAAATCCTAGAGGTTTCATAGAAAACACTTAGGATGTCAATGACTTAACAAATAAGGTCCTAAGTATTATCTTCAAAGGCTGTTCATACAATAGTCAAGAAACAAAAGAAATGTTTGGATCTCATATCCAAAGATATTTTTTAGAGACTCAAAATGATACTTTTCTGAGAAAACGTCAATCAAAAAGAGAATAAACCAAGATAAAGAAGGGAAGCACACATAAAATTTTCAGTTAAGTTTTAAACTGTGCTGGATGCAGTGAAGTAGCAGAATTAACACTGTAAAGTATTAGAAAAAGTAAAGTTTAAGGCAAATTATACGCATAATTGCACATTGAAACAATTTGGACGTCTACCTGGGACACAGTTATCTTCCTCAATGTCCATTCTCACTTCTTCTTAACAACAGAACTTTGATTTTATCAGTATAGCAATGCATCCCAGTCAAGACTACATTTCAGTGTTGCCTGAAAAAGGGGTGGGCATATGACCACATTCCAGCCAACGGAATTAGACAGGAGGATTGGATAGATGTCTGGTAAGGCTGTCAAAGGGAGATGGCTTAGCTGGGAGGCACACACATTTTGGAAGAAAAGCCAGGCAGGCCTAACAGAAAGATGGAAACCTGGTTTCTTAAAGACACCATGGAATGGCATCCCAGCCCTGACTGCCTACTTCTGAACTAGGCAAGACAGAGAAAGGCAATTCTATCGATTTTAAGTCCAAAAAACCTTTAAGGAAAGGTTTTTTCCTTTCTTTGTTATATGCAGCCGAAACTAACCTTAACTGATACAGATGGACAAAGGATGTAAAATTAAGAGAGGCAATAGTTGATAACATTACAAGCTGCATTCGGTAAGTCATTGTCAATAATATGAAAAGGCACTGAAACTTGCTCCTAATCAAAAGTAACTTAGAGAACAGATCCAGTTTTTCAAGCTTCCGACTGAAAAAGGCTACAGGCTAATGCCATTCAGTTTTCCGAGTATGGAGAAACGGGCATTCTTATAAACAACTGATGACAATAAAATGGCCCAAATCTTTTGAAGGATAATTTGACTATATCTATCAATAAGCCAGGGGTAGTGGCACACACCTGTATTCCTAGCTACTTGAGAGGGTGAGGCAGAAGTACTTGAGCTCAGGAGTGCAAGTCCTGCCTGGGCAAGACAGTGAGACTCTCTATATCTTTAAAAAATCAAATTCTGTATGTATGAATATTATTGAAATACATGAAGTACTCAGAAATATAAGGATTCACGTAGGCGCATGCAGGGGTTATAACAGTAAAAAGTCGGGGTGGGAAGCTGGAAAGACTTATGTCCAGAGAAAGGAAAATGGCTTAATAAAAAAATAAGAACAACCAAACTACATGGTTAATAAAAGAATAAAAACTGCAGCACGATTTCTAATAAAGAAAAAGTGGGAAAAAATATCCACCAATAGATGAGTCAATATCAAAGCTGCAGACTACTTAGAACATCTTTAAAAAAAAAACAGGTCTATAACAACTAAGCTGCAAAAAAACCTCCAGGATACTCTTAAGTAAGAAAACAAAGTGCGTAATAATACATATGTCATTATCTAATTTAGGTAATTAGATAATTTACACAGAAACAGAAATTACACCTCCACACAGAAAACAAACCCGTATCTTTTTCATGTATACACAGATATCTGATACACTGAAACGGATCTGGAAAAACACATCAACTTAAAATACAGGTTATCCCCAGGTAGAAGAGTATAATTAGGTGAGTATCAAGATGAACTTTTACTATTAGCTACTTTGTTAAATGTTTTATTAAAATGTGCTGAATTATACTTCAGTAATTAAAAAATTTTAAAGACAAAAGAAATAATGAGAAACAAACTGATTCATTAGATACATTTAATCTAAAGCAAATTCCTTCAAAAGACACGATTCATGGCTGGGCATGGTGGCTCATGCCTGTAATCCCAGCCATTTGGGAGGCCGAGGCGGGTGGATCACCTGAGGTTATGAGTTTAAGACCAGCCTGACCAACATGGTGAAACCCCATCTCTACTAAAAATACGAAAAAACAAAAAAAATTAGCCAGGAGTGGTGGCCGGCACCTGTAATCCCAGCTACTCAGAGGGCTGAGGCAGTAGAATCACTTAAACTCAGGAGGTTGCAGTGAGCCCAGATTGCACCACTGCACTCCAGCCTGGGTGACAAATGCAAAACTCCATCTCAAAAAAAAAAAAAAAAAAAAAAAAAAAATTCATTTTTTTTTTTAAAAAGAAAGAAAAAATTCCAAAGCTAATAGAAATTACAAAGGAGCTACAACAAACAGGATTTTAAACTTGAAGAATACTATACACCCAACACACACTTCAAAAATCTTAATGATGCATAACATTTTCTGGAAAACAAAGCCAGCCATGAAATAGGTCAAAATTTGTTACTATCAGGAAACATTAAAATATCTAGGCAAATTAAAAAAAAAAAAAGCTTTCTACCATAATTTAATCACCTATTTGCATAATTTTCATTTTACAAACTGTAATTACTTACAGGTGGGGGAAAGATTTTCCCTTTTCTCCTTCATCTCTTGTAATCTCTTCTCCATTGTGCTGTGGTGACTACTATTAATTTTAATTGTAGGACTATATGTTAATGAACCATTAGATTCAAATAAGAGAATAGGTACATCATCATCTGAAAACAAACAAAAAATCCACTTTAAGATCAAAAAGCGCCTTCATACTTCAATATGCTTCCTTTTAAGGAACAACCCCCAACACCCCATTTCCCTTCTTCCCTTTCAACATCATTACCTACTTCTGCTAATATTCTACCCCCACCACCTCCACAGGCAGTGACGCTGCTGCTACAGCTGCTGGCTCACATCTGCTGAGCAACTGCCCTCACCAAGTACTGTGCTAAGAACAATATATGCATTCGTGCATGCAACCTCAAACCCAAACCCAAACTAGTGACCCCACTTAAAAACAAAGACTGAGACACAGAAGTTAAAAGTTGCAAAGCTGGAATGCAATTTGGTTTCTGTTTCTTGTCCCAGGTTTCAGAAACTGCTCCCATTAACCATCGCTCCTACCCTCAACACACACTCACAGACTCAAGACATGAACCTGACTGCATGAAGTGGGATCAGCATGGTCCCAGAACCATGAAATTATGAGCTCGTTTTGTGTGGGTGCGGTTGTGTTTTTTTCTGGAATGCTACCTTGCATATGCTCAAGGAGCCCTTCAGTACTTTCATACTCACTCCCAACAAAAAAATACCAAGAATCATTTAATATCTTCTCCTTTGCAACTCTTAAGCCTGAATAATCCTAACTGTAGTTCTGACAATATACAAATGTACATTAGTTGAATCATTAATACTTCATATGTATGGTTTTTAATTACGATACATATTTGGTCTAAGAAGAAAATTTTGTATCTATCATTACCATGTTGTCAAAATATTTTCAAACACACTGTCACTGATACAGGAAAGAAGGCCAAAGTGACAAAAGTATAAAGAGTTATAGGAGAGTGTGTAATATTGGTATGAGGCTAGGAGAGGCCAGATCATAAAGGACCTAGTAAATTGGAGAATATGTTACATACAGGATTTTATCCTGAATATTTTTCCTTGGGATGATACCAAGAAATTTTAAACCAGGAAGGGGATATCCTTCTGATTTAAGGTTTTCCTCATTGTGACTGCAGCACAGAGATGAACTGTAAGGACAGAGTGGAGGGCAGGGTAAGGAGTGGCTCCTGTGGTGCAGGAGGGATGATCCAGGCATCAGGGGAGAGAGCAGGTAAGGAGAAAACAGAAGAAGTCAAACAACTATTTCAGAAGCAGGGCCATGGTCTTGATGGGCATTAGCGTCAGGAAGGAGGAGATGTCAAGGACGATTGCATGTTTCTGACTTGAGCTTCGACGAAGACCAGACAGCTGGTGTGAAGGAAGGACGGACACACACCAGGAGAGGCAGCAGGAGGGCTGAGCATGAAACAAATGATGCAGGCCATGTTTCTGGAAAGTTACGTGGCAGCACTACGTAGGCTAACTGTTCTACCCAATTCTGTAGCATTATCATCACAGATTTAAAATAAATCTTGGCCGGGCGCGGTGGCTCACGCCTGTAATCCCAGCACTTTGGGAGGCTGAGGCAGGCGGATCACAAGGTCAAGAGTTTGAGATCATCCTGGCCAACATGGTGAAACCCCGTTTCCACTAAAAATAAAAAAATTAGCTGGGCGTGGTGGCCAGGATGGTCTTGATCTCCTGACCTCCTGATCCACCCGCCTCAGCCTCCCAAAGTGCTGGGATTACAGACGTGAGCCACCGTGCCCAGCCCATAATATTCTTATATATAAGAATATTATTTAAGAATATATACATAAGAATATATATATTTTTTCTAAGACATCTTGTTATAGCACATAATATTCTAAAGTATTTTTCCAAATCACTAAAAGAATGTATCATCTAAGATTTGCCTATTCTGGGTAACAAAACAAAAAGGCCAATTAGGTAAAAATACAAAGTTATATATAAAGAAGAAATAAATAGGTATTTATTTCAATAAGGCTTATTAGCCAAAGTTTGCTTTTCTTCTGAAATCATTCCTGAAAATAAAAAGTTCGACCACCTGGATGAATGGTTAAGACTGTGGTCGATTAGCTCAGCTGCATGGCTCCATTCTGGCTCCTGGTCAAGTCTCCCACAGACTCCTGACATTTTGTCTTCTCCTTCCTAGAGTAAAGCTACGATAGCCTCCATCAGCTCTCTCATCCTGAACACCACCAGTCTTCATGCAAATTAAACAAGGTGTATGGACACAAATGCAAAGAACTGTATGAAATTTCTTAGCTTACCTAGACTTGTTTTTTGCCTTTGTAGCTCTTTAGCCATTTTCTCAAATTTCTTCTGAAATCTCTTATCATTTTCTGGTGTTTTAAAATTAAAATCTTTGGGCTGCATACATTTACGCTGTGCAAAAAGAACACAAAAATTAATGCTGTATTGCAACTGCTTAAGACAGGAGAAAAAGCCCTTTCGCATACATTTCTGATACCTTTTATAACATCAGTAATAAAAACTTCTGAAAGAGGTGTTTCTTGCACTGTATGTGAATTGGCAATATTTATTTCTTTTTGTGCAATTATAAAGAAAATGGATAGAATTTAAAAGACTGTATAAAAGGCTCTGTATTATGCTTTGTGAGACATTTTCATGATCCTAGCATTCTTAGTTTCCATGAAAGTTTTTAGCCAGTCTCTTTTGATTTTTTGCTATTGTTACCACCAAACCAGCCCAATCTAGTTCAACTTTGTGTATCAAAATGGTGAACTGTTTAATTGCCCTGGCCCCCGATGTGGCAAGTTATGTCACTTGCGCATGCCCAGGTGAATCAAGCATGTAACCACAGGTGGAACCTAAGCACTTAGACCAAGGAACGGGGGCCAAATTAAGGAGTAAACACCTGATGGCATAATCTAGGATCCAATCAGATTCAGCCCTAGCATCACCTTGGGACACAACCCAGTCAGATGACGCCTCCCAGCATCACCTGGTTGCAAGATCCAATCAGATCACACTTCGTTTTCTCTGCCTATGAAACTGCCTGAGCCCCCATCTCAGGGAGGCAGATTTGAGCATTTCTTCCTGTCTCCTTGCCAGGCAACTTGCAATAAAGCCTTTCTTTTCTCAAAAGCAAGTGGCATGATCTTGGACTCTATGTGGGTTGGGCAGCAAGCCCATTGCCTGCTTGGTAGCACTATTCTCACATCGTCCTCCCTGCAAGACCATGACGCAGTAAGAAAACAATTTTTATTTTATAATTACCAAAGAAAAGAACCATTATTATTCTTGCCCTACTGTCATTAAATCACAGTAGCTCCAATCAGCCAGTAAAACCCCAAAACTATGACTACACTCACAAAAACATGAAACCCCAGGTTGATATCCACAGGAAGGTCATGGGTTAACTCTACTCTTACCATCCTCAGAGAGGGGAAATGTTTCCTTTGAAACACACCTCACAGTCCCAGCCTTACCCACATTCTCTTCTTGGAACTGCCCATTGACTTCCCATCTTTAGCCCGGCCATCAGCACAAATACACATACTGAACTTCACATCGATTTTACCTACTAACACTTTTATGCCTGACTTCTTTCTTACAGGACCCCAGGGAAATTTAAGTCGTCTGTCTAGGTTCCTTGGTTTTCCGCTTGAAGCTGCCAGCCCAAACTTGCTTACATAGGGAACTAGC